>NC_045805.1:26959429-27582118 GCF_009873245.2 Balaenoptera musculus | reverse complement strand
ACAAGGCTCTGAAGCTGTAAAAGCATTTAATTCTGCCACCATGAACAGCTGTGTGTGAAATCCCTTAACTTTGCCAATAGGCACCTGGTGTCTTTAGTTACTGTCATTCCCTTACCTGACTTCTTAAAATTTCCTTTCCTTATGGCTAGTGTTTTACCAATGCCTTGCGGGCTGAAGACTAGCTGAAGGGTGAGTGATTAGGAACTAAGAGCCATAGTGTTTCCTTATATCATGTAAAGGTCAGCGACTATATTCTCTTATACACAGATAAATTTCATTCACGTACATAGAAATAAGCCAGTGAGCCAACCCTCTTGGGGATGATTTGGCTGCTGAAAAGAAGTACAGAAAAACAACAGTATATGTGTGTGTGTACTTTTTTTTTTTAACAGATTAAAGACATCTCAAAGTATCTCATAATAATGAATTTCTTATTGCCAGCCCAGCCCACTCCATGTGAATGAGGCAAACTACCTATACATTTCCTGAGTCGGAGAGATCAAACATTTTAAATTTTTAAAAATTTTTATATTTTATCTTTATGAGGCTGAGAGACTGTGTAAGACCCTAAAATATATCATATGATCTTTCCCTTTTTTTTTTTAAGTTCTAGTAATCTACTCTTAACAGCCCACCTAGGGAATAGGCTTCTGTGAAATGATTTGTCAGGAAATGGTACGCTCCGGGTGCATCTATCAGAAAGTGTCATTCCTGTGAAGCAGCTGTAATTCTCTGAGGAGCATTTCTCATCCAATTGTAGATATCCTGTGGTCTAGAAACCTGGCCATTTATACCCTTAATATCCAACCATACCATTCCTCCTTCTCTCCCAGCCTCTCTCCCTCTTACCCTCACGCACACTCGCTCACACAAACAGATACTGACACAGGCACGGCTGTTCTCTTTCTCCACACTGGGGGGGGCCTTACCATTTCTCCAATTACATATAATAAGGAAAAACGTTAACATAACAATGGAAAACAAGTTATGACATGGCCAGGCATTTTCTTAAACTGAAGGAATGTCTTCTCCTTCAGAACAAATACTCATCTGTGTGATGTGTTTCGGCCTAGGGTGTTGTGTTAATTGATACTAAGAAATTTAATACTTGAAACTTCTGTTTAATTGAACAGGACGGCGAAGCTAAATCTGGCCTCTGTACCCTGACACCAAATTAAATCTCCGAGGCAGAGTTTGGGTGAAGTAGAAAAGAATAGCTTTGTTGCTTTGCCAGGCAAAGGGGGCCACAGCAGGCTAATGCCCTCAAAACTGTGTCCTGACCTGGAGAGGGTAGTGAGGAGTTTTAGAGTAATGGTTCAAAGAGGGCGTGATCAGCTTGTACGTTCTTCTGATTGGCTGGTGGTGAGGTAAGTGGGAGTCAGCATCATCAACCTTCTGGTTCCAACCCGTCTGGGGTCTGCGTGCTTGTGAGCAGCACACAGTTAACTTCTCCCACCCGGCGGGGGTTTCAGTATCTGCAAAACAGCTCAAAGATGTTGTCGTCTGTATCCCTTGCGGGGGAACCAGGACCCTGCCCCAAGGCTGCACTATTGTTTCTTGACTGCTCCTCCCTTGTCTCTGCATCCCCTCCCTTCCCTAATTAGCATCTGTTTGAACATGCCTGTTGGAACTCAGGGAAGGGCATGGAGGCTGAATGAAGTCCACTTCCTGCAATGAAGAAATGGGGAACAGATGAGGAGCTTCAAGATGGTGGAAGAGTAAGACGCGGAGATCACCTTCCTCCCCACAAATACATCAGAAATACATCTTCATGTGGAACAACTCCTACAGAACACCTACTGAATGCTGGCAGAAGACCTCAGAGTTCCCAAAAGGCAAGAAACTCCCCCACATACCTGGGTAGGGCAAAAGAAAAAAGAAAAAACAGAGACAAAAGAATATGGACGGGACCTGCACCAGTGGGAGGGAACTGTGAAGGAGGAAAGCCATGGAGGAAAGCGCAGCAACAGGGGTGCGGAGGGCAAAGCAGAGAGATTCCTGCACAGAGGATCGGTGCCAACCAGCACTCACCAGCCCGAGAGGCTTGTCTGCTCACCCGCCGGGGCGGGGGCTGGGAGCTGAGGCTCTGGCTTCTGTCAGATCCCAGGGAGAGGCGTGAACACAGCCTGAAGGGGTTAGTGCGCCACAGCTAGCCGGGAGGGAGTTCGGGAAAAAGTCTGGACCTGCCGAAGAGGCAAGAGACTTTTTCTTGCCTCTTTGTTTCGCAGTGCGTGAGGAGAGGGGATTAAGAGTGCCGCCTAAATGAGCTCCAGAGACAGGCGCGAGCTGTGGCTATCAGCGCGGACCCCAGAGACGGGCATGAGATGCTAAGGCTGCTGCTGCCGCCACCAAGAAGCCTGTGTGCCAGCACAGGTCACTATCCACACCTCCCCTCCCAGGAACCTGTGCAGCCCGCCACTGCCAGGGTCCTGTGATCCAGGGACAACTTCCCCGGGAGAACACACAGCGTGCCCCAGGCTGTTGCAACGTCACGCCGGCCTCTGCCGCCACAGGCTCGCCCCACATTCTGTACCCCTCCCTCCCCCCGGCCTGAGTGAGTCAGAGCGCCCGAATCAGCTGCTCCTTTAACCCCGTCCTGTCTGAGCAAAGAACAGATGCACTCAGGTGACCTACACGCAGAGGCGGGTCCAAATCCAAAGCTGAACCCCAGGAGCTGTGCAAACAAAGAAGAGAAAGGGAAATCACTCCCAGCAGCCTCAGGAGCAGCGGATTAAATCTCCACAATCAACTTGATGTGCCTGCATCTGTGGAATACCTGAAGAGACAACGAATCATCCCAAATTGAGGAGGGGGACTTTGGGAGCAACGATATATATATATTTTTTCCCTTTTTCTCTTTTTGTGAGTGTGTATGTGTATGCTTCTCTGTGTGATTTTGTCTGTATAGCTTTGCTTTTCCCATTTCTCCTAGGGTTCTGTCTGTCCGTTTTTTGTTTTGTTTTGTTTTGTTTTTTAGTATAGTTTTTAGCAGTTGTTATCAATGGATTTGTTTTTTGGTTTGATTGCTCTTATCTTTCTTTTTTTCTTTCTTTTTTTTTATTACTTATAAAATTTTTTTAATAATTATTTTTTATTTTTTATTTTAATAACTTTATTTTATTTTCTTTTACTTTAGTTTATTTCATTTTATTTTATCTTCTTCATTCTTTCTTTCTTTCTTTTCTCCCTTTTATTCTGAGCCGTGTGGATGACAGGATCTTGGTGCTGCAGCCAGGCATCAGGGCTGTGCCTCTGAGGTGAGAGAGCCAAGTTCAGGACACTGGTCCACAGGAGACCTCCCAGCGCCACGTAATATCAAACAGTGAAAATCTCCCAGAGATCTCCATCTCAACGACAAGACCCAGCTACACTCAATGACCAGCAAGCTACAGTGCTGGACAGCATATGCCAAACAACTATCAAGACAGGAACACAACCCTATCCATTAGCAGAGAGGCTGCCTAAAATCATAATAAGGCCACAGACACCCCAAAACACACTACCAGACGTGGACCTGCCCACCAGAAAGACAAGATCCAGCCTTATCCACCAGAACACAGGCACTAGTCCCCTCCACCAGGAAGCCTACACAACCCACTGAACCAACCTTAGCCATTGGGGACAGACACCAAAAACAACAGGAACTACGAACCAGCAGCCTGCGAAAAGGAGACCCCCAAACACACTAAGTTAAGCAAAATAAGAAGACAGAGAAATACACAGCAGATGAAGGAGCAAGGCAAAAAACCACCAGACCTAAAAAATGAAGAGGAAATAGGCAGTCAACCTGAAAAAGAATTCAGAATAATGATAGTAAAGGTGATCCAAAATCTTGGAAATAGAATGGAGAAAATACAAGAAACGTTTAACAAGGACCTAGAAGAACTAAAGAGCAAACAAACAGTGATGGACACCACAATAAATGAAATTAAAAATTCTCTAGAAGGAATCAATAGCAGAATAACTGAGGCAGAAGAACGGATAAGTGACCTGGAAGATAAAATAGTGGAAATAACTGCTGCAGAGCAGAATAAAGAAAAAAGAATGAAAAGAATTGAGGACAGTCTCAGAGACCTCTGGGACAACATTAAATGCACCAACATTTGAATTATAGGGGTCCCAGAATAAGAAGAGGAAAAGAATGGGACTGAGAAAATATTTGAAGAGATTATAGCTGAAAACTTCCTTAATATGGGAAAGGAAATAGTTAATCAAGTCCAGGAAGCACAGAGAGTCCCATACAGGATAAATCCAAGGAGAAACATGCCAAGACACATATTAATCAAACTATCAAAAATTAAATACAAAGAAAACATATTAAAAGCAGCAAGGGAAAAACAACAAATAACACGCAAGGGAATCCCCAAAAGGTTAACAGCTGATCTTTCAGCAGAAACTCTGCAAGCCAGAAGGGAGTGGCAGGACATATTTAAAGTGATGAAGGAGAAAAACCTACAACCAAGATTACTCTACCCAGCAAGGATCTCATTCAGATTTGATGGAGAAATTAAAACCTTTACAGACAAGCAAAAGCTAAGAGAATTCAACACCACCAAACCAACTTCACAACAAATGCTAAAGGAACTTCGCTAGCCAGGAAACACAAGAGAAGGAAAAGACTTACAATAACAAACCCAAAACAATTAATAAAATGGTAATAGGAACATACATATCGATAATTACCTTAAATGTAAATGGATTAAATGCTCCAACCAAAAGACATAGACTGGCTGAATGGATACAAAAACAACACCTGTATATATGCTGTCTACAAGAGACCCACTTCAGACTTAAGAGACACATACAGACTGAAAGTGAGGGGATGGAAAAAGATATTCCATGCAAATGGAAATCAAAAGAAAGCTGGAGTAGCAATTCTCATATCAGACAAAGTAGACTTTAAAACAAAGACTATTACAAAAGACAAAGAAGGGCACTACATAATGATCAAGGGATCAATCCAAGAAGAAGATATAACAATTGTAAATATTTATGCACCCAACATAGGAGCACCTCAATACATAAGGCAAATACTAACAGCCATAAAAGGGGAAATCAACAGTAACACAATAAAAGTAGGAGATTTTAACACCCCACTTTCACCAATGGACAGATCATCCAAAATGAAAATAAATAAGGAAACACAAGCTTTAAATGATACATTAAGCAAGAGGGACTTAACTGATATTTATAGGACATTCCATCCAAAAACAACAGAATACACATTCTTCTCAAGTGCTCATGGAACATTCTCCAGGATAGATCATATCTTGGGTCACAAATCAAGTCTTGGTAAATTTAAGAAAATTGAAATCGTATCAAGTATCTTTTCCGACCACAGCGCTATGAGACTAGATATCAATTACAGGAAAAAATCTGTAAAAAATACAAACACATGGAGGCTAAACAATACACTACTTAATAATCAAGAGATCACTGAAGAAATGAAAGAGGAAATAAAAAAATACCTAGAAACAAATGACAATGAAAACAAGACAACCCAAAATCTATGGGATGCAGCAAAAGCAGTTCTAAGAGGGAAGTTTATAGCAATACAATCCTACCTTAAGAAACAAGAAACATCTCAAATAAACAACCTAACCTTACACCTAAAGCAATTAGAGAAAGAAGAACCAAAAAACTCCAAAGTTAGCAAAAGGAAAGAAATCATAAAGATCAGATCAGAAATAAATTAAAAAGAAATGAAGGAAATGATAGCAAAGATCAAAAAAACTAAAAGCTGGTTCTTTGAGAAGATAAACAAAATTGATAAAGCATTAGCCAGACTCATCAAGAAAAAAAGGGAAAAGACTCAAATCATTAGAATTAGAAATGAAAAAGGAGAAGTAACAAGTGACACTGCAGAAATACAAAGGATCATGAGAGATTACTACAAGCAACTATATGCCAATAAAATGGACAACCTGGAAGAAATGGACAAATTCTTAGAAATGCACAACCTTCTAAGAATGAACCAGGAAGAAATAGAAAATAAGAACAGACCAATCACAAGCACTGAAATTGAAACTGTGCTTAAAAATCTTCCACCAAACAAAAGCCCAGGACCAGATGGTTTCACAGGCAAATTCTATCAAACATTTAGAGAAGAGCTAACACCTATCCTTCTCAAACTCTTCCAAAATATAGCAGAGGGAGGAACACTCCCAAACTCATTCTACGAGGCACCATCACCCTGATACCAAAACCAGACAAAGATGTCACAGAAAAAGAAAGCTACAGGTCAATATCACTGATGAATATAGATGCAAAAATCCTCAACAAAATACTAGCAAACAGAATCCAACAGCACATTAAACGGATGATACACCATGATCAAGTGGGGTTTATCCCAGGAATGCAAGGATTATTCAATACACGCAAATCCATCAATGTGATACACCATATTAACAAATTGAAGGAGAAAAAGCATATGATGATCTCAATAGATGCAGAAAAAGCTTTTGACAAAATTCAACACCAATTTATGATAAAAGCCCTCCAGAAAGTAGGCATAGAGGGAACTTTCCTCAACATAATAAAGACCATATATGACAAACCCACAGCCAACATCATCCTCAATGGTGGAAAACTGAAACCATTTCCACTAAGATCAGGAACAAGACAAGGTTGCCCACTCTTACCACTATTCAACATAGTTTTGGAAGTTTTAGCCACAGCAATCAGAGAAGAAAAAGAAATAAAAGGAATCCAAACTGGAAAAGAAGAAGTAAAGCTGTCACTGCTTGCAGATGATATGATACTATACATAGAGAATCCTAAAGATGCTACCAGAAAACTACTAGAGCTAATCAATGAATTTGGTAAAGTAGCAGGATACAAAATTAATGCACAGAAATCTCTTGCATGCCTATACACTAGTGATGAAAAACTTGAAAGTGAAATTAAGAAAACACTCCCTTTTACCATTGCAACAAAAAGAATAAAATATCTAGGAATAAACCTACCTAAGGAGACAAAAGACGTGTATGCAGAAAATTATAAGACACTGATGAAAGAAATTAAAAATGATACAAATAGATGGAGAGATATACCATGTTCTTGGGTTGGAAGAATCAACATTGTGAAAATGACTATACTACTCAAAGCAATCTACAGATTCAATGCAATCCCTATCAAACTACCAGTGGCATTTTTCACAGAACTAGAACAAAAAATTTCACTCTTTGTATGGAAACACAAAAGACCCCGAATAGCCAAAGCAATCTTGAGAAAGAAAAACGGAGCTGGAGGAATCAGGCTCCCTGACTTCAGACTATAGTACAAAGCTACAGTAATCAAGACAGTATGGTACTGGCACAAAAACAGAAATATAGATCAGTGGAACAGGATAGAAAGCCCAGAGATAAACCCACACACATATGGTCACCTTATCTTTGATAAAGGAGGCAAGCATATACAGTGGAGAAAAGACAGCCTCTTCAATAAGTGGTGCTGGGAAAACTGGACAGCTACATGTAAAAGAATGAAATTAGAACACTCCCTAACACCATACACAAAAATAAACTCAAAAATGGATTAAAGACCTAAATGTAAGGCCAGACACTATTAAACTCTTAGAGGAAAACATAGGAAGAACACTGCATGACATAAATCACAACAAGAGCCTTTTTGACCCACCTCCTAGAGAAATGGAATTAAAAGCAAAAATAAACAAATGGGACCTAATGAAACTTAAAAGCTTTTGCACAGCAAAGGAAACCATAAACAAGACGAAAAGACAACGCTCAGAATGGGAGAAAATATTTGCAAATGAAGCAACTGACAAAGGATTAATCTCCAAAATTTACAAGCAGCTCATGCAGCTCAATATCAAAAAAACAAACAACCCAATCCAAAAATGGGCAGAAGACCTAAATAGACATTTCTCCAAAGAAGATATACAGATTGCCAACAAACACATGAAAGAATGCTCAACATCATTAATCATTAGAGAAATGCAAATCAATACTACAATGAGATATCATCTCACACCAATCAGAATGGCCATCATCAAAAAATCTACAAACAATAAATGCTGGAGAGGTTGTGGAGAAAAGGGAACCCTCTTGCACTGTTGGTGGGAATGTAAATTGATACAGCCACTATGGAGAACAGTATGGAGGTTCCTTTAAAAACTAAAAATAGAACTACCATGAGACCCAGCAATCCCACTACTGGGCATATACCCTGAGAAAACCATAATTCAAAAAGAGTCATGTACCACAATATTCATTGCAGCTCTATTTACAATAGCCAGGACATGGAAGCAACCTAAGTGTCCATCAACAGATGAATGGATAAAGAAGATGTGGCACATATATACAATGGAATATTACTCAGCCATAAGAAGAGACGAAATTGAGTCATTTGTAGTGAGGTGGATGGACCTAGAGTCTGTCATACAAAGTGAAGTAAGTCAGAAAGAGAAAAACAAATACCGTTTGCTAACACATACATATGGAATCTAAAAAAATGGTCATGAAGAATCTAGGGGCAGGACAGGAATATAGACGCAGACATAGAGAATGGACTTGAGGACACGGGGAGGGGGAAGGGTAAGCTGGGACAAAGTGAGAGAGTGGCATGGACATATATACACTACCAAATGTAAAATAGACAGCTAGTGGGAAGCAGCCGCATAGCAGAGGGAGATCAGCTCGGTTCTTTGTGACCACCTAGAGGGGTGGGATAGGGAGGGTGGGAGGGAGGGAGACGCAGGAAGGAAGAGATATGGGGACATATGTTTATGTATATCTGATTCACTTTGTTATTAAGCAGAAACTAACACACCATTGTAAAGCAATTATACTCCAGTACAGAGAAAGCAAGGAAGGGAGGGAGGGAGGGAGGGAGGGAGGCAGGAAGGAAGGAAGGAAGGAAGAAAGAAAGAAAGAAATGGGGGACACAGAAAGGCTTTTGTGCCCAGGAGCCCCACAGGGTTCTGCTCAGTTTTGTTAGGTAGTCAGACACTAGCAGCAAGGAGGTGACAGTGGTGAGAAAAACAAGAAATCGAGTCACACACCCAACCATCTGGGACCCTCCCAGACTTGAGCAGCAAGGAGGTGACAGTGGCGAGAAAGACTAGAAGAAATCAAGTCACACACCCAGAGCCACCTGGGGACTCTCCCTTGACCCCACCCAGAACGGGTGAAAGTATGGTCATGTGGTGGGCGGCTTATCCTGGTAAAGAGGGACACAGTAACACGAGGGGACTTCCCTGGGCTGTGCATGCCCAGACCAGACAGGCGTATAACCTACAGTAAACCCAAACTCATATAATAAAATCTACAGGTGGTTTTGCCCCACCCCCCCAGTGGGCGTTTCTTAGCAATTCAAGGGTGAGAGCATGCACAGCCCTAAACTTGTTACAGAGCTCAGGGACTGCTGATCAAATAATGATCCCCTGTCACTCCTCCCCCCACCCCACCTCCCTGTAAAATGCTCCTTAAAAGCACCCTTAAGCCTGTACAGGAATGCTGCTTTCAATTCGCAGAAACAGCCCACTCTCTCTCTCTGAGAGTGCACCTTTGCTTTGATAAACTTTGCTTTGGGCCTGCTTCACTTCGCTGAAACAGCCCGCTCTCAGAAACAGCCCACTCTCTCGTTCTCTCTCTCCCTGAGAGTGTACCTATGCTTAAATAAACTTTGCTTTGTGCTTAAGCTTAATGTGGTAGCTTGCAATTCTTTGCTTACTATCATGGAACCAAGATTGCTGGTCCGGGCCTTCGGTTGAAGCTATTTTGTTACAACGCACGTCCACCCGGCGACACTGCCAATGGCTCTTCTGAATATATCCGTTCATTATCCTGATGCTTAACTCAGGCTACCACAAAACAGAGTCTATTAGCTCATAAAATGCATCAGAAATGCTCCTATAAATGTGTAGTTGATCCAATAAGAAATTACCAGTTACGAAGCCTACATAAAAATTCTCCAGACTCCACCATCTTCTCCCTTCTTAAACCTAAATGTCAAACCTACACCTTTTCCTACAGAAGTATGGTGCCCTCTCCCTTCAAACTGCTGACACAGTTCCAGAGGGAAGTGACAGGGTCACACATTCACATCAAGTTTGTGTCAACAATCAGGTAAACCCTAAGAAAGGACCAAGCCTTCTCTTTATTTCCAGTCCTAGATTTAAAGTAACTTCTCTATGTAGCTTAGCTCATCCCCTCACTGCCTCAACAAAAAGATATGTTTTTGTCACTTTCATGCACAGATAAGATTTGTATCAAGGTCATTGGGGAAGGCATTGAGATTTTTCAATTTAAACAGTGGTTCACATCAGTGACGTCTTGGTTAAACAAATTCCCAGCAAAACACAAGATAAGGCAAACCTATTAGTATATTAAATGGAAAAATTGTTGCTGTATTATGTGTACCAGTGGGGGACAAAAGGAAGGAGAGAGCATCTGGGCATGGTTTGATAATTATCCATTAACCAGTGCAATTAATAAATTCTCCAGACAATTACCTTGACTCAAATATTTGCTCAAGCCCACAATGATCATTTTGATGGTAGATGACAAGAGATCTCAGACATAGTCTTGTCCTGCTTTGCCTCGGCCTGCCTGTGCTGAGCAGCAGTCAGGTGGTCCTGCTCATATCCATGTGTTTGACTTGCTGGTGTTTTGTTGCAGAGATTGGAATCAGGGAATAAGTAAGACAAAGAAGTGAAAGCAATCTATGGAGGGCGAAGTGATATTTTTCCTCTTCTCCAGCTAGTGATTAAATTAAAACAATATTTGTCTTACTCAGTAGTTCAGGCTACTATAGCAAAAATACCATAGACTGGGTGGCTTAAACAACAAACATTTATTCCCCAAAGTCTGGAGGCTGGGACGTCTAAGATCAAAGAGCCAACAGATTCAGTGTCTGGTGAGAGCCCACTTCCTGGCTTGTAGACAGCAGCCTTCTTGCTCACATGAGGCTCATATGATAGAGAGAGAGCTTTGATTCCTTCATCTCCTTATCAGGGCACTGATCCCATCATGGGGGAGGGGGGGCTCCACCTTGAGGACTTTGTCTAAACCCAATTAACTCTGAAAGACCTTACCTACAAACACCATCACATAGGAGATTAAGGCTTCCAGGTATTAATTTTGGGAAGGCACATACATCCAGTCCATAGCAGTATTCTCTGGTCACATTTGAGGTATCAGATGTAGTGGTTTAATAAAACAACAAAACCAAAAACAAACAAAAAATGAAAACAAACACAGACTGGCTTAAGAACCAGTGAAACTGAATTTGAATCTTAATGTTGACAAATGTTTGGTACCCTTTGCTCAAGTCATGAAAAATGAGAGTTAAGAAAGGGGAAGAATTGTGTGGTTTCTAAAATTGCTCATGGCTTACAGCCTGCGTATCTAAATAGTGGATCTGTCTTTATCTTTGTCTCTGGGCATCTGAAGGTGTTTAATAAAGTAAGAAGTGAACCTCTTTGTGAGGTCATTTCACTTGCAACCCTATCATGAGATGCCAAGGACACCATTCTCAGGACAGAAATATTGAGAAGACAAGTCTTGGAATTTAAAGGCAGCAACATGATTGCATAGTTGAAGGACATAGATATATTCATACTGTTTAGGTCCAAAAAAAGAACTCACTCATTTCCAAACCAACTCTTTGATATCAATCTGAAAAAAAATCAGATTAAAATAATCCCAGGCTCTTGTGACCATCTAGAGTGGTGGGATAGGGAAGGTGGGAGGGAGACACAAGAGGGAGGGGTTATGGGGATATATGTATACGTATAGCTGATTCACTTTATTATACAGCAGAAACTAACACAACACTGTAAAGTAATTATACTCCAACAAAGATGTTAAAAAAAAAAAAAAAAATCCCAGGCTCACTGCTGCATGCAAAGCAGAGTGATGATGTCACGAGGCAGATGCAAATAGGACCCTTTGCAGGAAGCCTCTGTGTTCACAATGTCCTTTACCCTGAATCTCAGGGGACTTCAGCCCTGTCATCTGCCTTCCCTGGAATCTCTCTCTAGTTTCGTTATCTCTTTCTTGAGGTAGTTTAACCAGAAGTACATATACTAGTCCAAGTGTGAGCTAACCAGTACTTTGTACAAACATTTTTTTCTTGTTTTAGGACCCATATTCTGGTCTGGTGTAAAAACTGTATTGATCTTTTGGCCACAGAAATATATTTGACAAGAGCCATCCGAAAACATTCCAAAATGATGGCTAGGTATATTTTCTTTATTGAAAAGATAATCAGTTCCAGTTATAAAATGGACCGTTATATCCAGGAATAATTTTGCTAATGTGGCATAAGGCAGTGCGTCTCAAGCTAAGAAGTGGGACTCATTAGTTGGTCATGCCATATTAAAAAGAAAGAAAGGACTGAAAGAAAGAAAAGAGAGAAAAGGGGAAGAAAGAAAAGAAAATGGATAGAACATTAAAAATGTCTCAGTGTGGTTCAGTATTGTTTTATAAAACATCTGTTTCACTGATGTGTACTTAAATGCACAAAAATCTACTGTGTGTATTTACAGGATTGCGATGTAAAATGTATTTCCTACTCTAGGTTATGTTTCAAAAGTTTGAATGCTACTGTAAGAGGTAAGAAATTTTACTACAGAAAGAGAAAATGTTAACGTTAGAAGTTAACAGGACACGCTCTTTAGAGATCGGCCATGTACATACCGGTAGAAAAACATAGGGCAAGGCAATAACTATATCCAGCCTCAAAAAATACCATCACCTCATCACAGTGGGAGCACCCCAGGCTGGACCACACCAGTGTCTGGTCTTCTCTGTTCTGAACAAGAATCACTGTGCAGGCAGCAGGGTGAGACTGCCCATAGCCCTCTGAGGATGGAAGAGCGAATGCATTCAATTTCACCCTTGTAAAATCAAACAGAGCGCTTCCCTCGTGGCGCAGTGGTTGAGAGTCCGCCATTGGCAGGCGACGCGGGTTCGAGCCCTGGTCCAGGAAGATCCCACATGCCGCGGAGCAGCTAGGCCCGTGAGCCACAGCTACTGAGCCTGTGCTCTAGGGCCCGCGAGCCGCAACTGTTGAAGCCCGGGCGTCTGGAGCCCGTGCTCCGCAGCGGGAGAGACCCTGGCAATGGAAGGCCCGCGCACACCGCAGCAAAGAGTGGCCCCAGCTCGCCGCAGCTAGAGAGAGCCCGCGAGCAGCAACGGAGACCCAACGCAGCCAAAAGTAAATAAATTAATTAAAAAAAATCAAACACAGAAAAGGACCCGCCTAGAGCTGTTATCTACGATCAGAAACTATAGTTAAATGTTTCCTTTGGGTTTTTTTCTCCCTTTGTATTTCCCCGCCAATCATTTAAATAAAGTAAATACTGAATAAAACGTAAAAGCACCCCCGAAATAATAACAATACCTTGACTGAGGCATTTGTATGACTTCTGGGGATGCACTGGCCGTCAGGGACGGAAAGTTCACTGAGCGTGTCCCGTGGAGCAGGAAATAGCTGGTCCCAAGGATAGCTTTGGCTGGCTCCTTTTTGTCAATAATGATTGACAGGTTGCTTCACCTACCATGATGAAGAAAGCATCTTCCGTTTAGCATCTCTGCAAAGGTAACTGGGATTTATAGGCACTCATATATTTTAAATTACTCATCCTAAGGGGATTTTGATTTTGCTGGAGATGCAGGGAAGAGGGAGAAGTTCTTGAAAGACAGTCCCTGAGAGAAAAAAATCGAATCTTTAACCCTCACTGAACTAGAGAGATGGATACTGTTTGAACTTTGGAAAGAGAATCTCAGAGGTAGAAAGGAAGACTTTTGCTCTTTTGCCATGGGACCTTATACAAACAATTTAATCCCAATTAACTTTTTCTGTAACACCTGGTAGAAGAGGGGTCCTGATCAAATAATTTCAATTTAATACACATGAACTTAGAGTTACTTACATGAAAGACACTGAACATAGTACTAGGGGCATAAAGAAGAAGAATTACCAGGACTCATCACCTTGTGAGCTCAACAGGGAAACAATGAACCTTAGTATAAGGCATTATAGGCTGTGTTGCCCACATCATAGACAATGGGAGCCCCAAGACCTGTTGAACAGGGCTGTGAGGATGCATACAAACCGGGAGACCATCCTTGACCCCTAAGGGAGGGTCTACCACATGCTAACCAAGCCCATCTCTCATTGTTGCCTCTCTTTGTCCCCCAAAACCATCCAGGCTATCGCCATATGGGCACATGTTAAGTTCAAGTATGAATGCTTTCTCTTGCTACTGTGACAGGAGGGTTTTTCAGTTTTTAGGAATGCACAGTTCAGAGCAGGGATTCCTGATACAAGTCCCTCTCCTACTTCTTAGTATCTCAGTAAGCAGGGAGGTTCGTTGAGAGTTATATTTTCAGAGAGAGTGGTATCATGCCAGAATTCCTCAAAGCAGGATCTGGTATCTGCAGTATTTGGATTAGCTCAGATATAACTAAAATGGATTTTTGCCTCCCATTTGAAATATTGTTAGTATAAACCTTTCTCGGAAAGTGAGTTGAGATCAGATGGCATGGTGTTGTAAAGTGTGACTGGATTATTGAATTAGGAGCTTGGGCAGTGGTTTATCAATGGGAAGTGAGAGGGATTTGGGAGCAGTCCACCCCTTGGGGAGAGGTATTGATATTTTATCACGAGATTGCCACTGCATGGTGGTAATAAAAAGCAGACTTTTAGTTAGTTTTATAATTGTTTATACTTTCTCTTTAGACCATACACTATTCCCTCGTTGCTGCCCCTGGGGCAGGAGGCAGACCACCCCAATTGCCCCACCTCTTACATCATTGGCTTGGGTTTCCATTTTTTGCAATGTTCTAATCTTAGGCATGCCAATACCTGAGTCTGTTTCCCCATTTATAACATTTAGAAAATTGCAAGTTTAATACTCTTTGGTTTATAATGCCAAGTACATATAAGTTAAGCTGGAAACCTTGACATCATCTGAATTTCTGTAACGGGGGCAGCTGCATTCTCTAAGCCCTGTCATCATTCTCTTTTACCTCTGAAGTCTATACATGATAGCATTTTAGTATTAAACATTTACTGAAAATATTAGCTAGGAAGAAACACACACTATTTTTCTTCTTTTTTTAATATAAATTTATTTATTTTTATTTATTGTTTTTGGCTGTGTTGGGTCTTTGTTGTGGTGCGCAGGCTTTTCATTGCAGTGGCTTCTCTTGTTGTGGAGCACAGGCTCTAGAGCGCCCGGGCTTCAGTAGATGCAGTGCGTGGGCTCAGTGGTTGTGGCGCACGGGCTTAGTTGCTCCGTGGCATGTGGGATCTTCCTGGACCAGGGCTCGAACCCGTGTCCCCTGCATTGGCAGGTGGATTCTTAACCACTGTGCCACCAGGGAAGCCCTGTTTTTCTTCTAATCATCAACCAATTCTTCAAATTTCCAAGCTTTTGCAATAGGGTCAACAGTGGACTACCTTCAAATCACATAACTCTGCTAACCAAGAAAATTCTATCTTGGCTCTCAGTAATCCATGAACTCCTGAAGCTTCCAAGAGTCCCTGCATGCTTAGAGCTGAAAAATATCTTTCCTAAATTGGATTAAATAATGTGTAGATAAATATGTATATAGTATTTTAATAAGGGGAGCAGATGCTATTTTCTTTCATTACATCTTCCATTCATGTTGCTCTGAATTTAGAGCACAGAGGAAGTCATTACATTTAATAATAGAGCAGGGCGTTGAATGTATATTAATTAAATATCAGCAGATGGTAAAGGGAGTCCTCACTGAGTATGAATAAGGAGAGAGAGAGAGTTCTAACTGCCATGTAATTAAGCTGAACTTGCAGAAACAATGGAGGTGTGATTACTTTTTTATTAACACATTATACTTACATGTGATGTGGAAGAATTTAATTACTCTGTAACTCCTATTAGGGTAAGCCAAGTTGCTCTCACATTGAGTTGGTCTCTGTTCCCAATAAACACGATGGAACAGCCCACGTCACGTTATTTCCAAGCATTTTGATTGCCATGTGGTGCAGGTTGGGGGATGGTCCCCATGCTTCTCCATATTTGGATGTGTCTCAGTACCACCAAGCAGCCAGCCTATCACCTCTGTTTCCTGCTAAGTGTTAGTGGATAAGCCCCAAACTTCAGAGCAGTGTAGAAACTGAGG
This sequence comes from Balaenoptera musculus, assembly GCF_009873245.2. Taxonomy (NCBI): domain Eukaryota; kingdom Metazoa; phylum Chordata; class Mammalia; order Artiodactyla; family Balaenopteridae; genus Balaenoptera; species Balaenoptera musculus. The sequence goes on along the minus strand of NC_045805.1, from coordinate 27,565,982 downwards.
GGTGAACTTATCTTTCTTGCTGAGGCATGTCTTGGACATATCACAGTTGATAATCAGGTTTTACTGAATTTAGAGAAAAAGTTAGGAAAGAAGAAAATGAATCAGTTTCTGCCTTGAGGCTGGTAAACAAGTGAGTTGCCTTGAGTTGCAGGAAAGCCCACTCTCGGAGGGTGTATTTGCCTTTCATGATCGTTTATTTGTTTGAATGCCAGTGTATTTATTAAACGGCAATTGTTACTTGCTGGTCATTGATATACACATATAAATTTTGAATTTCATACCTTTTCTTTTCTGGTGGTGGTGGTCTAGCTTCCACCAATGTTTCCATGGAATTCTCAGCAAGTTGAAGATCTTAGAGGAACAAATGATAGATCGATCTTCATGTTATTACTATGAGTAGGGCCCTAGATTAACAGTCTGTGATTGACTTAGACCTTCCTTAGTCTGATTATGGGCATATGAACACTCATTCTGGGGTGGCAAGGTATAAGTAGCTAACTGTTTGGTACTTCTCAGTATGATGAATGCTTATGAGAAAGGATTTGTGAGACAAGGCCAATCTTTGGTGATTATTTGCTTCCAGTGGGGAAAATAGGCAGTTATTTACCTGCTCCAGTTTTCTAGCTAGGAAGGTAAAAGTATTAGCAAACAAACAAGCAAACTATAAAAAAGAAGCATGGTTAAACACCACTCCAGAGCCAACCTCAGTGCATTTCCCCCTTTGTTATGGGGGGACTTGATATCTAATTGGTTCTCTGTCCTCTTCTCAATGTTGGAGCCATAAATGCTAATACCAGGTATCTCTGACTATGAGCTCTTGATTCAAATGTGCCCAAAGCCAGGGATGGCCTTAGGGAGCCCTAGTGAAAAACTGAAGTGACTCAGTTCAGTGTCAAGCCAACCTTAGTTCTAATACCCTCTTTCCTTTTTCAGTAACATTTAAGCACCAGGCCTTCCAATATGGATTTCAGACCAAATCCTCACCTTACACTCTGATTCCTATAACTGGATCTCCATTTCTCTTGGCTCCTGAATTGCTAACTTGACGCATATTCAAGTATTTTTAGAATTTTGATAGTGTAAGTCACTCACACAAGAGTCCATACTCATCAGCAATGGAGCTGAATTCATCCAGAGCTGTTTGACTTCAGGGCCTGAACTATTACTTACAAAGCTCTGATAAACTTGAGATTTTTTTTCTATTGTTGGCCATATCTCTAATGCTCAGAAATTCATGACTCTCATTTACCCCCCTCTTTGGAATTCTATTTAGAAATACATATTCTGAAATCGTAGCCATCAAATTTCAGGAACAACAACAATAACAAAACACAAGCAAACAAAAAAAACTAAGTACACTTCTGGTTTTTTTTTTTTTGGATGCAGTAGGAAAAAAATCAAGCACTTTATAGACCTGGCTGAACCACTGTCTATGTAACTGTGTTCACGTTACTTAACCTCTCTGTTCCTCTATTTCTTCCTATGAAAAGTAGAATGATAAGTACTGCTAAATTAGGACGCTGTAAGGATTGAGGAAACTAACACATATGCTGTTTGCCTAGTCAAGTGCAGAGACTACAGTGCTAGGTGGCTGGTTTCAAAAATTAGCTTGTGTGACCTTGGAAAAGTTATTTGATGCTTCAGTTTTCTCATCTGTAAGTGGTGATAATAATACCTCCCTTACAGTGAGGATTAAACTAATTATTATATATAAAGCACTTTTTACACTTGGCATAGAGAGTGCCACTTCTGTGTTTGCTGTTATTATTACAGTTCCTGGTACATAACAGTTCCAGGAATGATTATGTAAAACAACCAGAACAATGTTTGCTATGTGGTTAGGTGTTAAAGAACTGTTAGTCAGCTACCCCTTTAACTTTCCTAACATCAATAGACGAACCCCAGTTATAACTAAGGCTTGGGGGGAGTTCTCAAATGATTTTGGAATCATTTCAAACCCCACAAAGCCGCAGCATTAAAATTATAAAAGAAATCTCTTAGTATCGAAAGGGTTCCCATAAATCTGGGATTTATGCGCCTAGATGATACAATTTGAAGTAAGCATGTTTTCATTCTCTTTTTCCCAGAAGGAGATTCACACAACTTATTTTAACTGCCCACTTTTGTCCTATTCCAAGAAATCTTGGCTTTAGAGCTTGTTTTAAATTATTAGGGCCTAGAGTTAAAAGGCATTTGCTCCTGAGTCAAATATAAATTAGACGCAGGTAATGCACCCTCCTGGTGTGAGTTCGAGGGACTAGATCCCTGGCAGCCGCTAACCATATCCCAGTTCAGATGTGGTGGAAAGCTGGAGGGCTGACATTGGTCCTCAACACATTACACAACCTTCCCTATGTCACACTGAAGGGCAAAGTGGCCACAGATGTTTGCATGATCACTGGGCCATGAATAATCTTTTTTTGTTTTTCATTACTAACACAGTCATTTAAATGTTGATGGCCTCCTGAAGGACAAAAACATTAAAAAGATGTTTTCCATCTCATATTTGGAAATTGTTTTAAAATGTACCTACTCCAACGCTCCCGCTCTTCTTTTTTTCAGCCTCAGGAAACTGAGGCTCAGGAAATTGATGGTGCCCTGACACTTGTCATACCATTTAATTTATGTTTCCTCACTCTTAACTACAGGACTCTTTCCAATGCTCTCACCTGAAACATCACTGGATTCAACTGCGCTGAATTAACTGAATCACTCCTGGAAACAGAAGGAGCGCATATGGTCTCTTGTGAATCCAGCCCCAAATCCTTGTGGGAGCACTGCTTACCTGCAGCTTTTAATGAACAAATAAAGCCCATGTGTAAATAAGCACAATCATTTCCATTAGACCCTAAGAAGCTCATCAGGTTTACACCGGTAGGGTTCATTGCCAAAATGGCCAGGAATAACGTTTAGGGTTGCTCTCTGCTTTCCGTAACATAGCTCAGGTGTCACATTAGATGTATAAACCTATTCTCCTTTCAATCTATTGCTTCCTCCTTTGGTTCTGCAGTAAGATTTGCAACTAGAGCTGCCTTCTCCAAAAGCAGGGTTTGAAATAGAGATTAGTATAGTTCTAAATGAAACCTTTTTCTAAAATAAAAGAATCAGCCCTCAACAATTAAATTTAAGACCCAATTAATAATTCATTTTTATTAATACAGATAATTCCTCTGGGTCATTTAAAATGCATATGGCAGTGCAGTAGGGGCCAAGCCAACATAAATTCATTTTCTCAAGTCAGTCTTATTATTTTTCTAAGATAAACATAGGCAACCTGACACTGTGGAGGGAAAAGAAAAACACAATATCTGAGACTAGAAAAAAAAAACAAGAAACAGTTCCTAACAATAAATAAATCCACCATGGCCTTCAAAAATCGAAAGAATACAGGAAACTTTCACAGCCAGAAATAAGATAGAACATTATATGTCTGGTATTTCTCCACCCTTGGTGAAGAAACATCTGATTTTTCTAGATTGTGACAAGCTATCTGGGTAGAAAAAGCGCCTTTCTTCTCTATAATTAGAAGAAAAAAAAGTGCTACAATCTTATGGACATTAGACCCCAGCTCATTTAGGGGTAAATGCCTGACAATTTCAAGCATGGTAATTCCTAAACTGCAAATAAATCCCAAGATATGCAGTCCAATAAAGTAAACATTTTAAAGTGGTTAGAGCATATTTCTGGCCCTGAAGAGGACACGGTCTGTGGATCAGCTTACAGAGTGAGGATGTGGACACACCGACTCAGGTTTGAACTGGACTTCATGGCACTGAACTAGCCTCAGCTTTTTCCCCATTCCTGAGCATCAAAAAATGTCCCTGCAGCTCTGGATGCCTCTATGCAAGTGAATAAGACCGCGCGATTTCTCAGTCCTCCTATGTGAGGTGATACACAAAGCACTTCAGGGGATGGGCCTCCATCCATTTGAAACATTGTACATTTCCCTATGGTTTAATTTAAGCTCATCCTTTTTTTCTCTCAGGAAATGGAATACAGCTTCCCCACAAGGAATGAGAGAATGGCTTCCACATGGGGCCCTTAATGGATAATTAATGCTTCAGACGATTTTTATGGAAGCTAAGGTCCAAACTTTGGATTTGTCCTTAATGAATATAAGTAAAAAATACTTTAAGAACACCACCACCTCAACACTCCACTGCACCCACATTCGTCTGAGACTCTGTATTTCTCAACTGGATTTCAGTTGCTGGATCTCTTCTCCAACAGATTTCCCCGCTTTCACCCATGTGCCCTGACAGCCTACTCTCAGCACAAGGACCAACGGGATCCTTCTAAACTGTGTTGACCTGAAGCAAACAGACTGCCAGAAATTTCTCCAGCAAAGATGGATTTCTTAGAGATCAGCAGAGAATTGCAATTCAGGGTCTGCAACATGGCGAGCCATGGTAAGTCTCCATACTGCAAGGGAAGGAGAACATTTTTAAAGAGAGGGAAAAGAAGTTGGGAGGGTTATAGTAAACAAAGAGTCCATGGCTTTTCATTCGCTGAGTTTTTGCCAGGAAAGAAGCAGAGTCTTTCCTCTTCCTGTTGGGCTCTGCTATTGAGAGCTCCCCCTTCTGGTCTCCCAACTCTATTTATCAATAATTAAGATTTCTGTTGATTAATTTTTTACAATTGTAAGGCAGATCATGCCATTTATCTGCTCAAATTCCTCCGATAGCTTCTCCTATAGGAAACTGGTCTTCACTACCGTACTGTCGTGATTTCTCTCACTCTCTCATTTCCTTTCTCTCTCCCTACTGACTTTCTGCTCATTATGAAATATGTCAGGCACACTTCCAACTCTGGACCTCTGAATTTGCTTCAGGGAACTCTCTTCCTCCAGATTACCACATAGCATACACTCTCCATTTCTTAAATCTTTGCTCAGATATTCTGTTGTTAGAGAGGCCTTTCCTAACCAATTTGAACAAAATGTCAAACTCATCCATTTTCCATATGCTCCATCTACTTTGTCCCTAGTATTTATGATCACCTGACTGATCTGCATTGATAGATGGCCAAGTTGCCTTCTTCCTCTAGCTCCCTGAGAATGAGGACTTCACTGCAGTAGATCCTGCATCTAGAACAGTGCCTTCCATCTAAATAGTCACTCAATACATATTTATAGAATGAAGGAGGATCGAAAAGATTATTCTAATGGATTATAACGGGTTAAATTCATTCTGAATGGCCCCAACTCATTCTGAACAGTCCAGATTCTGGCTGTGTCAAAGAAGATCTAAGATGTGAAGTCCAATTTTCACACACTTTCCCACCAACTCAAATAACTTCTGGGAACTGACTAGACTGTGAGGTCTTTGAAGGAAGGACTACCTCTTTTCTGTTGTTTTACCTCTAGCACCTAATGTAGGCATGACCTGTATCAGGGACTTAATAAATGTTAATAAATTAAAAATCCATCAACACAGGGTGCGATTCTTTCAAACCAGTACTGCTCAGTTTGCACAAGATCCACAGACTTTAAATTCATATTTAAATATGATAACGTATCAAAATTACTGCAACAGCATACCTACAACAGATTAACTACTTTCACCATTACCTTTTCCAGTACAAAAATTGTATTAGTCATAAAGATCTTGTCTTTTACAAATTCCATTGTCACAAATAGCATAGGAAGTTGGTGCAGAGAGGCGTTATGACTCTTATAGTATAAAGTTAAAGAGATTAAGATTAGTACAAATAGGATATTTGAACTTTTAAAAAATACTGCAATTTTAGCAGGGCAGAGTTGAGGATTTTCTTCCAAATTAATAGTATTATCAGCTCTTTCATATAATTCTCTAGGGAAAAATCTGTGTGCAAAGTTACTGATGGTCTTCATTTAAAGAAAGAAATTATGACAGAAAAAAATTTCTAGCCATAAGCAATTAGCTAATTACAAATTCATACTTACTGTACTAATACACTAATATTACTATACTTCTAACATTTTTTGAGTACTTCACCAAATGTCAAGCACTATGTTGAGAGCTTTAGATGTAATGCTTATTTAATCCTTAAGCAGACTTGTAATGTGGATACTAATATCATCTCTATTTTATAGACAAAGGAATTAATATTTAGATATGTTAGTTTTCTAAGACCACAATTAGTACTTGATTGAACTTGGGTTCAAACCCAGGTCCTTCTGGCCTCAAAGTCCAGGGTATTAGTGTCCTGTTTTATAAGCTCTAGTCACTTATACGACTGAGGGAATGTACCCTGTTTTCTCATCAAAATATATGTGACTTAATTACAAAAGATAATCTAAAGTATACTATTCTTTATGTAAGAAAGAGATTTAAGAAACCATGAGTGTATCTGCTAACTTATGCAAAAAAAAAAAGGAGAATGAATAAACCAGAAACTAATGAGACAAGTTACCTAACAAGAGTGGGTGAGAAAAAATGGGAGGATGGTAACAGGGTGGAAGGGATGAGGAGAGAGGGAAACCTGTTTAAATATACTTTTTGGTATATCTCTGGTAAAGTTTAACACACTCCATGTGATTCCGTGATTTATAATAAGATATACGTATATATAATATTTGGTCTTCGTGTAGTTTCTGGCGGAGCTCTGAAAACCCTTGGAATTTCCTAAGTGATGAGAGCAATAAAAGTGTCTTTTGTTGTGTTAATGAGGTGACTTTTGGAAAGTGCCTAAGGATGGGGGCTCGTTGCCAGGAGAACCAACCTTGCGATTAGAAGGTTGCAACTTTCAGTCCTTGCCTCCAACCCCACCTCTGGGGAGGAAAAAGGGGCTAGAGGTTGAACTGATCGCCAGTGGCCAATGATTTAGTCAATCATGCCTACATAATGAAGCCTCCACAAAACCCCAAAAGGACGGGGTTTGAAAAGCTTCTGGGCTGATGAACACTCAGAGATTTGGGAACAATGCTGCTCTCAGAGAGGGCAACGAAGCTCTGTACTCTTTTCCTATACCTTGCCCTATGTATCTCTTCATCTGGTTCTTGATTTGTATCCTTTAAAATCCTTTGTAATAAATTGATAACATAATGAGTAAACAGGTTTCCTGAGCTCTGTGAGCCAGTCTAGCAAATTAATTGAACCTAAGAAGGGGGTCCTGGGAATCTCTGATTTATAGCCAGTTGGTCAGAAGTATAGGTAACAACCTAGACTTGAGATTGGTGTCTGAACTGTGTGGGGGGCAGTCTTGTAGGACTGAGTCCTTAAACTGCGGTATCTGATGCTACCTCCAGGTAGATAGTGTCAGAGCTGAGTTACACTGTAGGACATCCAGCTGCTGTCCAAGAATCGCTTGCTAGATCTGAGGGGAGGGTTCCTTCGCCTTACTACCACCACATCAGAATTTGGTGATGGGATCCCCTTCCGCCAAAATAAATAAATAATTGAAACCAACCAGGATGCTGGGGAGATCCCAAATGGAATTCAAACTGTAACAAATGACTTTGACTGTGTTATGCCTGAAAAACTTGAATAAGATAATTACACTGAAAGGCAAGGGAAAGAGAAGAATTGACCTACATAACTTTGGAAAAGAAGACTGTGATTATATGCTATAAAGATTACAACAAAAAGAACTGTACACTGACATGGCATTTTTGTTAGTAAATCTGATTTTCATGGGGATATGGCTCTAAAACTAATTAATGTATATATTTGGAATGAGAAGATAAGTAAATATATAGTAGGTAATGAAAGCCACGTTTCTCAATGTTGGAAAAAGAAGTTACAGATAAGAAAATGGACAAGGCTATATCTACGTGTATGTGAATAAACAGGCAGACCTCGTGTTATTGCACTTCACTTTACTGTATTTTGCAGATACTGCATTTTTTTACAAATTGAGGGTGTGTGGCAACTCTGCATGAGGCAAGTCTATGGCACCATTTTTTTTTTCTCAGCAGCATCTGCTCACTTTGTGTTTCTATGTCACATTTTGATAATTGTCACAATATTTCAAACTTTTTTTTTATTATTGCGTTTGTTATGGTGATCTGTGATCAGTGATCTTTGATGTTACTATTGTAGTTGTTTTGAGGTGCCAGGAATCATGCTCGTACAATATTATGAACTTAACTGATAAATGTTATGTGTGTTCTGATTGCTCCACCAGCTGGCCTTTCCCCTCTCTCCATGTCCTTCAGCCTCTGTATTGCCTAAGACCCAATATTGAAATTAGGTCAATTAATAATCTTACAATGGCCTCTAAGTGTTCAAGTGAAAGGAAGAATTGTACATCTCTCACTTTAAATAAAAATCTAGAAATGATTAAGTTTAGTGGAGAAGACATGTCCAAAGCTAAGATAGGGCAAAAGCTAGGTCTCTTGCTAACCAAGTTATAAATGCACCGGAAAAGTTCTTGAAGGAAATTAAAAGTGCTCCTCCTGTGAACACACAAATAATAAAAAAAAAAAGCAAAACAGCCTTACTGATGATATGGAGAAAATTTGAGTGGTCTGGATAGAAGATCAAATCAGCTACAACATTTCTTAAAGCCAAAACCTAATCCAGAGCAAGGTCCTAAATTTCTTCAATTCTATGAAGGCTGAGGGAGGTGAGGAAGCTCCAGAAGAAAAGTTTGAAGCTAGCAGAAGCTGGTTCATGAGGTTTAAGGAAAGAAGCCATCTCCATAACATAAAGTGCAAGGTGAAGCAGCAAGCACTGATGTAGAAGCTGCAGCAAGTTATCCAGAAGATCTAGCTGAGATAATTAATGAAGGTGGCTACACTGAACATCAGATTTTCAATGTAAATGAAACAGCCTTCTGTTGGAAGAAGATGCCATCTAGGACTTTCATAGCTAGAGAGGAGAAGTTAATGTCTGACTTCAAAGCTTCAAAAACCTGGCTGACTCTCTTGTTAGGAGCTAATGCAGCTGGCAACTTTAAGTTGAAGCCAGTGCTCATTTACCATTCTGAAAATCCTAGCGCCCTTAGGAATGATGCTAAATCTACTCTATTTGTGCTCTATAAGTAGAACAACAAAGCCTAGATGACAGCACATCTGTTTACAACATGGTTTACTGAATATTTTAAGCCCACTGTGGAAACCTACTGCTCAGAAAAGATCACTTTCAAAATATTTCTGCTTACTGACAATACACATGGTCACCCAAGAGCTCTATGGAGATGTTCAACGAGATTAATGTTTTCATTAATGTTGTGCCTGCTAGCACAACATTCATTCTGCAGCCCACTGATCAAGGACTAATTTCAACTTTCAAGTCTTATCATTTAAGAAATATATTTCCTAAGGCCATAGCTGCCATAGATAGTGATTCCTCTGATGAATCTGGGCAAAGTGAACTGAAAAGATTCTGAAAAGGAATCACCATTCTAGATGCCACTAAGGACATTCGTGATTCATGGGAAGAGGACAAAGTATCAACATTAAGAGGAGTTTGGAAGAAGCTGATTCCAAACTTCAGGGATTTTGAAGGGTTCAAGTCTTTAGTGGAAGAAAAAACTGCAGATGTGGTGGAAATAGCAAGAGAACTAGAGTTAGAAGTGCAGTCTGAAGATGTGACTGAATTGTTGCAATCTCACAATAAAACTTGTAGAGATGAGGAGTTGCTTCCTATGGGTGAGTAAAGAAAGTGGTTTCTTGAGATGGAATCAACTCCTAATAAAGATGCTGTGAAGACTGTTGAAATGACAGCAAAAGATTTAGAATATTCCATAAACTTAGTTGATAAAACCATGGCAGGGTTTGAGAGGATTGACTCCAAGTTTTAAAGAAGTTTTAGTGTGGGTAAAATGCTATCAAACAGCCTTGCATATCACAGAAAGATCACTGGTGAAGGGAAGAGTCGATCAATGTGGCCAATTTCACTGCTGTCTTATTTGAAGAAACTGCCATGGCCACCCTAACCTTCGGTACCCACCACCCTGATCAGTCAGCCGCCATCAACACTGACGCAAGACTCTCCACCAGCAAAAAGATTACAACTCACTGAAAGCTCACAAGAAGGTTAGCACTTTTTAGCAATAAAGTATTTTTAAATTAAGGAGGCACCTGAAGGATCCTTCAATGGCCAAATGTGTGACAACTTGAACAATGACAAAATATGACACTAACTGATTATAACACAAATAAAGGAAATATTCATGAGACTGTACTGATATAAATAAATAATTGAATGAATAAGTAATTTAGGGAGACGGGAAAGCCCCTTTTCTAGAAAAATTCCAATTATACAATGTGGAAGAATAATGGAAATGAAAAATTATCACTAGGAAAACAGTCATAACAGTTGCAGACAAGAATCACTGATGGATTAGTGGACAAAAATATGAGAAAAAAGGGCATTTTCATAATCTCAAAGTATCTCCCCACAAGACACTTAGCAGTTTTAAAGGAAAAACGGTAACTGTAAAGTGCAGATACGTGACAGATACTACCTTAACAAGGTGATCAAAATCAACATCACCAATAACAAGACATATCAACATCATGTGCCCCCTGTTATAAAGTGAGAAGCCCACAGCATCATTTCTGCGCTATTTTTGCCAAAAATGCAGAACCTCAATCAAATCCTGAGACAATAGGGAAATCTAAATTTCAAAATATTGTAGAAGACAACTGACCAGTATTCTTCGAATGTGTCAAGTACCTGGAACTGTCACAAATTGGAGGAAAAGAGTACATAATAATGAAATACAATATGGAATCCTGAATTGGAACCAGAACTATGAAATAAACATTAGTTGAAAAATTGGTGAAACTAGAACAGAGTCTATAGATTATTTACTAATATCCCATATATCCCAATGTTAATTTTCTGGATTCAGTAATTATACTATGGTTATACATGACGTAAACCTTAGGAGATGCTGAGTGAAGAGTTATACAGAAATTCTGTGGCCTATTTTTACAATTTCTGTAAGTCTAGTATTCTGAAAATCGAGTTTAAAAATATAAAAACATTTGAAAATAATTCTAAGAGGACTCTCTATGAGAGAGTCCGTTTACATGAAATATATTCATCTCCAAGAAGAGAGAAGACAATTTAGAACATGAATTCTATTGAGCACTATATTCATCTGCTTAAATTGCCATAAAGGAATGTCACAGATTGGGTGGCTTAAACAATAGAAATATATTTCTCACAGTTCTGGAGACTGGAAGTCCAAGATCAAGGTGCCAGCAGAGTTGATCTCTAGTGGGACCTATCTTCCTGGCTTGTAGATAGCTGCCTTCTTGCTATATCCTCACATGGCTGTTCTTCTGTGCATGCTGAGAGAGTGAGAAATCTCTGCCATCTCTTCCTATTCTTACAAGGACACTAGTCTTATTGAATTAGGGCCCCACCCTATGACCTCATTTAACCTTAATTAATTCTTTAAAGGTCCTATCTCCAAAGTCACAATGGGGCTTGGGCTTCAACATATGCTCTTTGGGGTAACAAGATTCACTCCACAAGGACCAACTAGATTCATTATCTTCATATGTTAAAAAAAAGACAGTGAATATACTGATGGACATTTTCTATAGTTGAAAGGAGATAACAAGGAGGAAGATGAGAAGACAGAAGGAAGACTAGTTCAGTGTAAGATGATATGGTGGATAAAAGCATGTCTTCTGGATGAATACTTATAGAATAAGGCAGTACCCACAATTTGATTCTCACATAAATCATACAGTTAGTGACACAAGAGAGTACATGGAGTTTGTGATTCTGTGTGTGTGTGTGTGTGTGTGTGTGTGTGTGTGTGTGTGTGTGTATAAGGCATAAAAACACTTTGATTTCACATCAGACTGCCCAGATTTTCGTATAACCTCCTAAAACAAGAGGGAAAAAGGTACTTAGTAGCAGAAGTAGCTCCATTTATTCATACTAGCTGAATCTGTTATATTCAATCTGACATAAAACTCCATGAAACAGACAAGAATGACATTTAAATGCAAAGAATTGACAGACCTACCTTTCCCCCTCCACTCTAAATAATAAGGTACAGCCACATTCTCTAGCCAATTCCACTTTCTAAGTACCTTGTTTGACATTTTCCTGCAATGAATGGAACCCCTACCAGCATCATTAGCTTTGCCAAGATTTTCTCTCTGGAATGGGCAAAGCAGCTGCCAATTCTAACCAGCCAGGATAGAAGGGAAAAATAAAGAAACAAAGGGCAGAAAAAAATAAAGTAAATCCCTGCAGTAAATTTGAGAGGTTTTGTTTGCAAAAGTAAAAGATGAAACAAATGTTACAGCTTTTGGATACATCAGTGAAAGTAAACCAGACACTTATGTATACATGACTGCAGTCCAATCCACCAAATCAGAGACCACAGTAAATCAAGGGGTAAAAGGAGAAAAATAGCACCAACTTCCGTGACATATGCATCTGAATATGTAGAGTTTTATATGTATGTTTGGTTAGCTCATCATCATTTAGGGAAGAATTATTGACTATAAATTTTCCAGGGATTTTGCTCATTAGAGTTATTTTTGTAGCTTCCTTTCAAGCTCTGGTTATACCTGCCCATACTTCCACCAAAAGGTGAGGCAGAGGGGCTCTTACATGAAGGAAGTGTGAGATAATTAAAAAATATATTTATATCTATATCTTCTCTGTTCTGGCACAGAACTCTTAAAACCCTTGTAATTTGCTAAGTGATTAAAGAACTAGGAACATCTTTTGTTCTAATATTTGGTCTCTGATCCCAGTTCCTGAAACCAAACTGACACCCTTGGAATTTCCTGGGTGATAGGAATGCCTTTTGTCCTAATAAGGTGACTCTGGAGGGGCTCCTGGGTGGGGGCTGGTCACCAGAAACACCCAGCCATGATCAGAAGCTTGAAATTTTAGGTCCCACCTCCCATCCTCCAGAGAGGGGAGAGGGAGGACAAATGGAGTTAATGATCAGTCATGTCTATGTGATGAAGCCCCTATAAAAATCCCAAAGAACGGAGCTGGAAGAGTTTCCGTGTCACTGAACACATGGGGATGGGGGCGCCCAGAGAGAGCATGGAAGCTCTGTGCCCCTTCCCACATACCTGTCCTACGCATCTCTTACATCTACATATTCACCTGTATCCTTTATCATATATTTTAATAAAACTGGCAAACAGTAAGTCAACTGTTTTCCTGAGTTCTGTGAGACCCTCTAGCAAATCAACTGAACCTAGAAGAGGGGGTAGTGGGAACCCCTGGTTTATAGCCCATCAGTCTGAAGCACAAGTAACAACCTAAACTTATGATTGGCATCTGAAGTGGGAGGGGGCAGTCTTGTGGCACTGAGCCGTTCACCTGTGGGATCTGACACTATACCCAGGTAGACAGTGTCAGAATTTAGTTAAATCATAGTATACCAGCTGGCATTGCAGAACTGTTTTGTGCAGGGGGGAAAATCCACACATCTGGTGTCAGAAGTGCTCTGAGTGTAACAGCAGTGTGAGAGTAAAAGAGAAACTCTGGAGTAGGGCAAGTGTTTGCTACTCAGGTGGGAAACATCTGTGTGGGAGGAGATTGGAGTGAGTTCTTGGATAAGAAGCAGTTGAGGCATGATGTGGACATTGGATTTATTCACGTTGTCCGTGGCCCTGTGGCCAAGCAAAATCAATAGCTGTCTATAATACTTTGGATTGAGACAAATACCTAAAGTCATGCACAGTTGAAGCCATGGAGCTCTGAGGACTGTGCAAGTCCACTGCTTTTTTCTGAAGCATCAACAATTGATCTTTTGGCACTCCTGCGGTCAGTGGCACCAAAGTGGTAGGAAAGAATCAGACAAAAACAAGAAAATTGGGCCTCTTTGTAAAATTACCTATGAGTTATAATGGTGAAGGGTTAGTAGATAAATGGTTATAATAAACTGAACAAACTCACTGAGCTTGATGAGAGACCCTTCAGACAGTTGATAGGTATTCATAAGAGGAGTGGAGAAGGAAGTCTAAAACTTTAGCAAGTCCTTTTCGTCATGTATTAGGATTTGGTCTCAAGGAGTGTCAGGTGGTGTTCTGTCAGCCTATACTTCAAAAATTTAAACAAGACCAATAAACGGTGCTTTAGACTCAGAATTGTCATTGTTTTTCTTGTCAAAAGTCTCACAAATCTTAGTCTCCAGAAACCATCAAGTGCTAAAGAGAAAACACAGAAGTATAAATGACAAGGAGTGGAAAAGCAGAGGAGCCTCAAGCTAAGAAACAAAGTGAAGCTGGGGAGAGACCTGCATCGCAGTGATTGCATCGTCTTGGATAGTTCTCCAGCCCAAGAAATTGTACCAACACTGACCACAGAGTGAAGTTCGCAGCAAGCACCCAGAATTAAAGACTGGTCTCTCATCATTCTTTGACAAAACATGTTGTGCTTTAATATTTTCTGCCTACTTCATTTCCACCTTTGTCTTGCGTTCCTAACCTCCCATCTATTCAGCTCGTTCCTGTATGGTCATCTGCATGAACTCTCCTTCTCTGCTCTTGTTTTTTTATTTTTTTATGCTCTTGTTTCTGATCTACTGCATGATTCCTCCCTTCTGAAATGGCATGTGCTTTCAGTAACAAACCCACTGGTTCAGATTTTTTTTTTTTGTCTTTCACCTTCCTTCACAGGAAATCTGGATTAAGGAATCTTGATATCTGGGCTCTATCTTAACCCTAGCCCAGACCCTAAAGCCTAAGTCCAAAAGCTTGCAACAGTGTAGACAGCCTTCAAGACATTTTGACTCTATAAATATCCATGGGGCCTTAGGTAAGACAAACTTCAAAATTTCAATTTTTCCCATCTATAAAACAGATCACCAATGCTTCCCACATGAGAGGAATACTCATCTGATCAATGAGGGAGAGTATTATAAGCTGTAAAGTGTGGAAATCCAATGTACTGGAGGAATGTGGTTAAATTCTCAAGGCCACCAGCCATTTCCTCCCCTTTCTCCATGGGAGAACTTACTTGTAGGATTTGATCCAGTACCCCAGGCCCCAAAATTCACTCCATGGCCCCACTTGGACTACAGACATTTCAATGCTCCATGGGAAGGTGGGATATGGAGGGACCACAGCCAGTCTCACAGGGTTAGAAGCCTGAGTGCCAGGGTAGAGGTGTGGTTTCATGAAGCTTGAGCAGATGTATCCATCTCATCTCCTCCCTCCAAGATAGCAGGTGACAACATAAGACAAAGAGGGAACGAGGTATGTATCAGTCAAAGTGCCCAGGAGGAATTCAAGGGTTGGGCACTGGATAGACCAACCCGAGACGTCAAATTTAAGACCCAGGGAATGCAGAAGAGCAAAGCAGAGTGTTTCAGAGCTCCAGATATCCCCATCAGTGGGAGGAATCTTTGAAGTGGGCTTTCCAAGACAATTGCTGTGATTCCTAGTAACTTTTCAATTCGCCTTCATGGGCTGTGGTATGTGGTGTTACGCAATGTGGACTGGCTAAAGGATCACATTTAGGACAGACAGCAAGTAGGGAAAACAGAAACACATAGTAAGGGAGGCCTAGCTTGGGGTGGGGGGGGGGGAAGAACCCCCAAAACTTATCAAATGATGGCAAATGTCACAGAACCTTTGATTAACACAAAAATGAAAATGTAGCCTGAGCCGACATAATTCTATACACCTTCCCATAACGTATGCAACAATGTAATGACAGCATTTCTCGGTGCAGTGAAATCTTGTTAAATTGATATAGTTTTATTCAAAACAGCATGAATTTGAAGTAGCTATTTCTCCCTAGTTGACTTAAATGTCTTTTAAATAAAATATCAGATAATATATAGTTAAAGTTCTTTTTTTCATAGCTCCCTTAATATAGAATTAACAAGGTGTTACTCAATTATTTAGAGTTTTCTGGTAAAGGGCCCATGAAGCTTTCACAAAAATAATGGGAAGCGTGTCCATAATTCTCATTTGACGTGATAAAACTCAAATCTGGAAGTTGCAGGAACGTCTTCAGCCAGCAGGGCCAGTCTTTCACAGCACGAACGTAACTACTGTTACAGTAGTTAGGATGAGGCTGAGATCTGGAGTGAGTCTTGGTCGGGGTGTGAGCCAGAGCTGGAGTGTGGGGAATGGTGGAACGACCTCCAAGCTGCCAGAATCGGACATTCAGAGCATGTGGTGTCAAGGAAAACTGATCTGGGCAAATGAATGCCTCAGAGAGGAACGGCAAGACGTGTCCCAAAAGAGACAAGGAAATGCAGCCGCAGAGAACACAGGCGTGAGCTGCAGGCAGGGAGACAGTGCAGTAGAATACTGCAATCCTGCTTTTGGAATTAGGTGTACATTAGTTTTTGGTGTCTGCCCCTTCCAAGCTGTGGGAATTTATAGAAGGCATTTCTGAGCCCCGTTTCCTTTATCTGTAAAATGGAATGTCAATCTAAAACTTATGCCAGAGAGCTGAAGTGAGAGGACCAGAAAAACCACGTCCAAAGATTCTAATACTTTATCTCACAGGACTGTTGTGAGGATTGTGTGCGTGAAATTATGTGAAAGTGTTCTGTAAACTGTAAGAAATTACACAAGTATTACTCATTATTTTATGTATGCCAAATGAAATGAAAAGAAAAATGTGTTTTTTCCAAATTATAAAAGAAATAAAAGTTAACTAAAGAAATTTTTAAAAATCTGTATCTTGAAAGAGAAAATTAAAAAGTTATAGTTAAGCTCACTACTCAAAATGTTAAAAAAAAATAATTGGGAAATTTTTTCCACTGTGTTGGTATATATTTATGTGTGTCTGTATTCCAACTAGGATCATATAGTATATACTAGACAGTCCTAAAACTACTTTCTTCTTTTTGTCTAACAGCATTTTTCCATATTCTTGAATATCTCGTTTCTAAATAAGGGAAAGGGAGATAATGTTGATTTAATCCCAATAAAATGAATCAGAGGGGACTTTTATAAGAAAAATATTTTTAAAGGCATTTGTTGGCAAGCAGTTACTACTAGCTGCTGGGATTTTGTTACTTTAGCCAAGGATTGTGAATAAAAGGTTGAAAAAAATATATTCAAAGCAAAAGTCAATATGGGAATGAAAAAAACCTGTAGGGAGAAAAAATAAAACAGAACTCCTTGCTATGTAGTAAAGATGACAGGGAAGTATTGAGGATTTAAAATATGTTATCAGGCATTGAGGTCTAGAATATCTGCTTACTGTAAAAATAAAATAAAATATAAACAAAGTCTTATTAACAAAGAAAAAAGCTAATTCTGTAACTCGATGAATGGTTGAAGACTGCAGACACCAAACCTTGACCATCATTTTAGAGACCAGCTTCGCTGTGAACCTCATAATCAGCCCCTGGTAGAATCACTAACTGCAGATTACCCTGGAAATATGCATCTAGCGAAAGACAATCTGAGCTGCGTGTGCAACTCTTATTATTCTGCAGTCTGCTCCAAATAAAGAATTTCATTATAAATGAGTATTTGATCTAAGCTGGCATGTCCCTTTCACTTTACTGCTTCAAAAATACCATCCCTCTAGACCCCATACCCCTATAGATAAGCAACAAGGATATATTGTAATAGCACATACTAACATAGCCATTATTTTGTAATAACTTTAAGTGGAGTATAATCTATAAAAAATGTTGTATCACTATGTTGTACACCTAATATAATGTTAACTAATTAATATTGTAAATCAAGTGTACTTCAATTAAAAAAAAATACTGTCACTATACTCTTCAGGTCATTGGCACTGGAGTGCAGTACATGCCCCAGATATGTCCCTGTTTCTTGGCCAAGCTAGTTGGTAATACACCATTTAATCATGTTCATGTTATCTATCGCTGTATAACAAACAATCTTGAAACTTGATGGTTTAAGAGAACAATGGGGCTTTACGCTTCTGAAACTTGGGCAAGATGTGTGCTGACTCACCTCTGTTTCGTGGTTTCTGGGGCCTCGGAATGGCTGACCCAATGGCTTGAGGCCAGAAGAGCTGTCTCAGGGGTCCAAGAGGGAATGTTCCCAGGCCTGGATGAAAACCACAGGGCTTTTTTGGAGGGGACCTAATTTCAGAAGAACTGGAATTATTATTGGTCAGCCAAGTCACTAAGGCCAGCAGCACAGATTCAAAGGGAGAGGAGTTAGATTTTACCTCTTAATGGGAGGAGTAGCAAAGCATGAAGGGCCATCTTTAATGTACCAGAAATTCTCCTATAAAAAAAAATGTTTTTTTTAACATCTTTATTGGAGTATAATTGCTTTACAATGGTGTGTTAGTTTCTGCTTTATAACATAGTGAATCAGCTATACGTATACATATATCTCCATATCTCCTCCCTCTTGCATCTCCCTCCCACCCTCCCTATCCCACCCCTCTAGGTGGACACAAAGCACCGAGCTGATCTCCCTGTGCTATGTGGCTGCTTCCCACTAGCTATCCATTTTACAGTTGGTAGTATATATAAGTCCATGCCACTCTCTCACTTTGTCCCAGCTTACCCTTCCCCCTCCCCGTGTCCTCAAGTCCATTCTCTACATCTGCATCTTTATTCCTGTCCTGCCCCTACGTTCTTCAGAACATTTTTTTTTTTAGATTCCATATATATGTTAGCATACGGTGTTTTTCTCTTTCTGACTTACTTCACTCTGTATGACAGACTCTAGGTCCATCCACCTCATTACAGATAACAATTTCGTTTCTTTTTATGGCTGAGTAATATTCCATTGTATATATGTGCCACATCTTCTTTATCCATTCATCTGTCAGTGGACACTCAGGTTGCTTCCATGTCCTGGCTATTGTAAATAGAGCTGCAATGAACATTGTGGTACATGACTCTTTTTGAATTCTGGTTTTCTCAGGGTATATGCCCAGTAGTGGGATTGCTGGGTCATATGGTAGTTCTATTTCTAGTTTTTTAAGTAACCTCCACACTGTTCTCCATAGTGGCTGTATCAATTTACATTCCCACCAACAGTGCAAGAGGGTTCCCTTTTCTCCACACCCTCTCCAGCATTTATTGTAGATTTTTTGATGATGGCCATTCTGACTGGTGTGAGGTGATACCTCATTGTAGTTTTGATTTGCATTTCTCTAATAACTAGTGATGTTGAGCATTCTTTCATGTGTTTGTTGGCAATGCTGTATATCTTCTTTGGAGTAATGTCTATTTAGGTCTTCTGCCGATGTTTGGATTGGGTTGTTTTTTTGATATTGAGCTGCACGAGCTGCTTATAAATTTTGGAGATTAATCCTTTGTCAGTTGCTTCATTTGCAAATATTTTCTCCCATTCTGAGGGTTGTCTTTTCGTCTTATGGTTTCCTTTGCTCTGCAAAATCTTTTAAGTTTCATTAGGTCCCATTTGTTTATTTTTGTTTTTATTTCCATTTCTCTAGGAGGTGGGTCAAAAAGGATCTTGCTGTGATTTATGTCATAGAGTGTTCTGCCTGTGTTTTCCTCTAAGAGTTTAATAGTGTCTGGCCTTACATTTAGGTCTTTAATCCATTTTTAAAAAAAATAAATTTATTTATTTATTGTTATTATTATTATTTTTTTGCTGCATTGAGTCTTCGTTGCTGCACATGGGCTTTCTCTAGTTGCTGTGAGTGGTGGCTTCTCTTGTTGCGGAGCATGGGCTCTAGGCACACGGGCTTCAGTAGTCGTGGCTCGCGGGCTCAGTTAGTTGTGGCATACGGGCTTAGTTGCTCCGTGGCATGTGGGATCTTCCCGGACCAGGACTCGAACCCATGTCCCCTGCATTGGCGGGCGGATTCTTAACCACTGCGCTACCAGAGAAGTCCCTCTTTAATCCATTTTGAGTTTATTTTAGTGTATGGTGTTAGGGAGTGTTCTAATTTCATTCTTTTACATGTAGCTGTCCAGTTTTCCCAGCACCACTTATTGAAGAGGCTGTGTTTTCTCCATTGTATATTCTTAAAAATGCTCTTCTTTGAAAGAATTATTTGAAAGAACTGGAAAGAAGTGAGAGACTGAATGTGAGAATTCATCCTAATTTTGTGAGTAATGTAAAGAAAAAAAGAGAAAAGGATGATTTACAGGCGCCTTTTCTCCAGTTTGCCTTTTCAGTGCTTTGACTCTAATATAGCCAACTCTTTCTCAGTTCCTCAAACTACTGGTATCTGGGGTCCATTGATATACACATTCAGGGAATTTCTATCCCACTGTCTTGCATTTTTCATCTTACTTCAAAAAATAAGCAAACTGCCTTATAATTCATAAAAATGTCAGAATTACCAGACGTTTAGTTTTTAGAGTCTTCGTTTTATTTTTTCCTTGCAGTAGGCCATAACTAATAGTGTCCCTATAGGCTGAAACTAAGAGAAGAATTTTTCTTATTGCTTTAATATTATCAGGTAAAATCTGCATAGGAAAATTATTTTACCTCTATTCAAATTGCCACTGAATATCAGTGATATTGTGGCAGTTGATGAGCAAAATAAACTGAATGAAAGGAAGATGGATTTAATAAAAGCCAGGAATTGAGAAATACACTGCTACAGGTTACAGAACAAGCAGTTGAAGGATGAAAAATTAGGGCAAGTGTGAATTAGTCTCAGTAATATCTCCATGTTCAGAGCAGCAGTACTTGAGCTGAGGGAAGAACAGAAGTGAATTACCATTTTGCACAATGGTAATTTCACCACTCTTGAGTCACAACTTCATTTATCACCACCTGTGGCTGGTTTGGGTATAACTCATAGACCTTCCCTGAGTTTGTGAATCAAAAGCCTCTTCGCTGTTAAGGTCTCTAAAGCCCCACGATCTCAACCAGTTTCCAGGTTATCAAGCCCATAAGACCCTCCTATTGGAGAGTAGAGAATACGCTCATTTCATCGTAGCTGAAATGAGAACACAGATCAGGAAAATTCCCTCATTTACTATTTGAGACACTCATAATGATTCTTCCCTTTCTGGAGATTGCCTACAACCCGTGTTATTCAAGGGTTCTAACTTCTCCAATAGTAGCACATTCCTATTCAGTCTTTTTCTGATAACTTGACATTATTCAGAGCTCTTTTATGCCTCAGTTTTTTCAAATCATTATTTAAGGCTATGGAGTTGTACTGAAGAAGCAAGGCTGTGTAATCCTACCTGTAGAAGAGCTACAGCTCCTGTGATATTCACTATTTCCCATGTACTGTTCAGAGCAGTTTACATATTATAATGTCTTTTATCCTTATAACAACCCAATGAAGTAGTTAGCGTTGATTATGTCCATAGTACTAACGGGAAAACAGAAACACTGGATGGTTAATCGCTCAAGACATTACTCATATGGTGAGTGGTAGAGCTGGGCTTCAGACGTAGACCGTCTGAATCCAAAGTCAAAGTTATTACTTTAGTTTGTAAAGGGCTCATAGAGCACATTGCTATAGAAAATTATTAAATGCCCACATTTAAAAGAAAAAATGATCTTTACCCAAGTTCAAATTTAATAATAAGAATTGTGACTTTTCAGGGCCTTCTCAAATCTAAAGCCATGTTTACCCATTGCTTTGTCCATTGCAGTTGTCTGGAGCAGCCTGGGAGCAACAGAATCCAGAGCTATCGCTATCCTCCATAGTGGGAGAGATGCTGAGAGATGGTCTCGGTTGGAACAGCCATTCCAGCAGGTGGAACATGGTTTCTAGAGAGTGTATGTGTCAACTCTGAGGAAGTGTGGTTGTGTGTTGTGGTCGACTTTATGGAGGGATGTTAGTAATGAATAGGGGGTCCTGGGCATAGCAATTCAGCAGCTGGTGATACATGGAGATCAAAGGGATCAACCAATTGTCATTGGATAAGTCAGTTATTGAGGATCCAAGGCATAGCTCAGTTACGGATACTGATGAATAGGAACAGAATCATTAAAGAGATTAACTGTGACTTATTTTTTTGTGTCTTAGAATATTGGAGTAGGTCTTCCTAAATTGTTCCTTTGAAAGAACAGAATAGAAGCATAGATCAGTTTATCAGGAGCAAAGGGTATGATAGGAAAGATATGAAAGAAAAACTATAAAGTCAGTTTAAGTTCTGAAATTTGAAAGGGAATAGAATGAAGTAAAAATACGTTGTTTTGTTAATTTTTAATATGTGCATATTAAAAATATAGAAAATAAAAAAGGAATAATAGCCAAGTTAAGCCTAGATATTCTAAATAGCCACTGTTTAATAATTGATATTTTGGGCTTCCCTGGTGGCGCAGTGGTTGAGAATCTGCCTGCTAATGCAGGGGACACGAGTTCGAGCCCTGGTCTGGGAAGATCCCACATGCCGCGGAGCAGCTGGGCCCGTGAGCCACAATTACTGAGCCTGCGTGTCTGGAGCCTGTGCTCCACAACAAGAGAGGCCGCGATAGTGAGAGGCCTGCGCACAGCGATGAAGAGTGGCTCCCACTTGCCACAACTAGAGAAAGCCCTCGCACAGAAACGAAGACCCAACATAGCCATAAATTAAAAATAAATAAATAAATAAATAAAAATTAAAAAAAAAAAAAATAATTGATATTTTTTTTCTACTAATTTTTGAGTGTATCTGTGTCTATATTATAGAACTGGGATAATATTTATACCTGGATTTGTATCCTGCTAAATATTACACTGTAAACATTATTCTACTAATAATTATACTGTGAAATATATAATTTGATAACGTTTTAATAGCTGCATATTTTATCCTGTGTATTTAATTAATATCTTCATCCCAAAATCTCTCAACATTTATCTTCAATTTATTACTATTATCAATAACACAAAAGTGAATATCCTTGTATGTAAATCTTTATGTACAGTTTTGGTTACTTTTAAACACTAATTTCATAGAGAAACTATTAAAAAATGAATAGTTGAACTTCTTAAAGTTTTTAGTACATTTTGCCAAATTGTTTCTCTGAAAAGTTGTACCTATTTATCCTCCCACCACAAATTTGAAATATTACTTAAGAAAATTTATTCTCTGCCCATTTTATGACTGAGAGTGGAATTATATCATTCATTCACTCATTCAGTAAACTGAATACTCATTAATGGAACAGTTATTGCATAAACACTGTATATACCCAGGTCTGCTCTAGATTCCAGGGAATCAAACAGTCTCATATTTGCTTTATTTTTAATTTTAATAGTAAGTAGCCAGGTTTTTCATGTATGTGTTGATAACTTGTGTTTCTTCTGCTGTGAGAAGAAAACTTGTGTTTTTTCTTACTCTTAAAAGAGTAAGAGTTGGTGTCTCCTATCTGAAACCAAAGCATAATACCTGAATTGAAGTTCAGTGCAGGAATATAAGAAAAACACAATTCCAGCTCAGTTAAGTGGTGAAGAGTTGAAGTTGGCTTCACTTATAATTTTTATAAAACACATTTTGGGGGTTTTATTTTACTTTTGTTTTGCATATTGTTTGGACCAAGAACCTTACTTTAAAATGATTACTAGAGTATTATTAATTGAACCCATTTAATGATGGGAACTCTTTACAGAATCCTGAAGAAAAGACCATCTCATGGAAAACCTTGGTCTTTTTGCTTTAGCAATGTTTGGCCAGCCAAGGAGATAATCGTTTTAGTGTTGGGCATCCTGTCTTTGGAATCTGTACTTCTCCGACCTCATTCATATACTGCTTGTGAAACCTTTCTTGATTTATACTAATGTTTATCACATGTCTATTTTTTTGCCTAACTCACATAAACTCTTTGGGAAAAATTATGTTATATATATGTTTTTGTTATCAGTGCTAAGAGTAAAATAGGCATTCACAAATTGTTGAATAAACTAATTATTCGGAAAGAAAAGTTAGAAAGATAGCGGCAAACATAATGTCTTATAATACTGAACAAAATAGATGTCAGACATCATTTTGCTTCATGAAATTAAAACATATAAAGGCTATGTGATATACTAATCATTTATCTAGTGAATGACAGAGCCAGGCAGTTTGATGTAGGACACAAATCTCTAATGAATAAAGTTCAGTGAAGTTCACTGTTATACATACAAGATAAAAATGGTTGAGATTATTGAAATGTCCAGGCAGTGAGCATAATAGACAGTTTCTATTTTTACAGTTTTTTAAAACCGAATTCATCAGCTTAAAATATTATTAAAGTAGTTATTGACATATATCTAATCATAAAAAGCAAAACTAAATTTATATTTTATTTCTTCTTCATTTTGACTACCCTTTCATATGGACCCATAGTTAAAGATTGTGAACCAATGAATATGATAAAATAAGCACCCTGTATTATTCATTAATTATCATAGAGCCATATTTAAGGAAGGATAGGATATTTCTCAATGGTATAAAATTACACTATTTTTTGTTTGTTTTATTTTTAAACACAGGTCCTGGTTACATGGGACTATCTTATTTAAAAATTTATTAAACTTCATGTTTATGATTTATTCAATCTGTGTTTTATACTAATAAAATTTTAATAAATTATATAAAACAAGCTTTTTATATCACTTGAACTTCAGTAAAACAATGAAAACCTAAAATGAGTTTATTTTTTTTTTAGTAAAAAATTAAAATGTAAAGCAAGCTTGTTTTATTTTCGTATGTTTTTATTGAGTATAATATCAGATAGCATAGTTGCATAAGTTGTTAAGTACACAGTTCAATGAAATTTTCTAAACCAAACACACCCATAGATCAAGAAATAAAATATTCCCAACACCTTACAACTTCAAACAGTTCCTTGTGTCCCCTTGTACTACCCTGACTTGAAGCTCCAAAAATTGCCTGTTTTTAAGATATATATAATGACATATATATCATTAATACATATTATTTTGTATTTGTTCCCTTTATCAATATTATGTTAGTGATATAATGCTATTCATATATTTGTGTGCAGCCATAACTGTTCTTTTCCTTTGCTGTGTAGTGTTCCTTTATATCATTATACCACACAATGTATTGTCCATTCTACTTTTGGTAGATATTTGGGCTGTTTCCAAATGGTGCTCATATGAACATTCTTGTACATGTCTTTTGGTGAGTACACACACACACACACACACACACACGTCTGTTGAGTATATACCTGGGAATGGAATTGCTTAGTCAAAAGATCCAAAATTATACAAATTTAAAAATAACAGAACTGAAAGCATATTTAGGAATGAGGAAAAATTACTAGGCAATTATAAGATTCAAAATGGTCTTCCCAGAGAACAGATTTTCTCAAGTGTATAGCTCAAACTAGTTGGCAAATATGTGTAGCAGCTTATTTTAGCATCACCACTTAGCCCTGGAGGGATATTTACATTTCTACCTGTGCAAGATTGTCTCTACTTAAATAGACTCTGAAGTAGGTCCTATGCTCCCGAAGCAAATTAAAAATGAAATCCAGGAAGAATTGACACACTGTTCCCTAGAACTCTGAATAGCTCTAATTACATTACAATACGTTTAGATGGTTTAGCACAAAATAGGCTACCTGTCTTTTGAGAACTGAAACCTGGGTAAAGTTTCCCCAAAGTGCTTCTCTTTATGTGCTCAGGGAAGTGTCAACATTAACCATTAATGTTGTAGGAACAATTGTAGGGGTTTTTTTGTACTACTTCATTCACTGTTGTGTTTGACTTCTGTTTTTACATTCGGTAATATGTACAGTTTCACAATGCTGATTCCGTATCTGAATTTCTGAGCTTTACAATTTAAGTCATCCGCATCATCAATGCCTTCATCTTTGCAGTCACCCAGAGTACAACGTAAGATTCTAATTCATCAGCCACAAGCTGGGCAAAACCCCAATCCTAGAGGAGCAGAGAGATGAGAGAAAGGGAGCACCCAAGCAGGAGAGTAATTTGTCAGCTTCCTCAACTCCTGCCAACAGGAACTTCTCTGAGAGGCATGACTAACTAGCTGTCCCCAGCCTGCCTGCAGGAAGTCCACCACAGTGCCCGTTCTGTGCTACAGCGTGGACAGCAGGAGCCCAAAAGTTCTCCAGATCATCTCACCCTGCTTTTTCAACGTAAGCATCCTGTGTGACTTATCCTGAAAGGAGAGGCATACAAATAAGACGGTAATAAATAAGCAGAGCTGTCTCAGGCGGTAATGTATTTGCAAAGGTGTCTGTGGGGATGTCATCGTTACTGCCTAATTTGCGTGGCTTTCTATAATCATTTCCATTTATCTGCAATCTAGTTAAAAGCTACTAGTTTATCCATTTCTACATGGAGATCCATTATAAGAAAGCACTTCTCTTTGTAAAGTAAAATCCATTCTTCCCTATTCCCCAGAGTGAACGATCAAAGGTTAAATTATTTTCTAGACAGGCGCTCCGCACCGCTGAACAACTCAATCTGTGTTCTTTCATCTCCCCACCTCTCACACACTGTGGGATTCTGTGCTAGTTCATTAGCTGTTTACAGTCAGGGCTCTCCCTTTTCTAGCAGGCTCTACAACTCCAGAATGGTCTTGGTTTGGTCTCCCTTCTCCTCATGACTTGTTTTTCTGTTTACGTTGTAAATTGCCAAGTGGGAAAAAAAAGATGGAGACTTCGTTTTTATTTGCAAGCTAAACTGCATTTTGCAATTCTTATTTTTTTTGATGGGGAGGAATTAACGGTAGGTTTTAGAGGCCACTATACTAGAGCTATTTAAATTTAAATTAATTAAAATGAAACAAAATTGGATAGTTTGTTCCTCAGTCACACTGGCCACATTTCAAGTAGTCAATTGTAATGGATTCATTGCTACCTATTTGGACAATATGGATTATAGAACATTTCCATTGTCACAGGAAGTTCTACTGGATGGCACTGCTCTGTTCTATTGAAGACTCAAATCCTTTTAAATAAGAGCATCCTTATAGCCTAGTATACTGTAGGAACTTTGTGAAAAAAGTAAACCTACTTTAATAAAAGTTCATCTGCACAGATTCGTGGTTGCCAAGGGGAGGGATGGATTGGGAGTTTGGGGTTAGCAGATGCAAACTATTATATATAGAATGGATAAACAACAAGGTCCTACTGTATAGCACAGGGAACTATATTCAATATCCTGTGATAAACCATAATGGGAAAGAATATAAAAAGAATGTATACATGTATAACTGAATCATTTTGCTGTACAGCAGAAATTAACACAACACTATAAATCAACTATACTTAAATTTAAAAATAACTAAAAATGAAAAAAAAAAGTCCATCTGATACATGAATGGCAGAGGAATGGAATTGATGTCCTGGCAATCTGAATTGCAACTCATTGGGATTTTCTAGTTAGGAAACATTCCTTCCACCTATAGAGATCTTGAGAAATTATATGTAATTAGCAAAACAACGTAAGGAAGAAAATAAATGACCTGGTTACAGAGAAATGAGAGATTAAAACATTCAGATACATGCCAATAACTAAATAATACTTCAAGCCAGTGAAATAAGAAATGCCATCAGGAAGCACATGATTAATTGCTGGATGGATTGTAATTGTTATATAAGAAGTCTGAAGAATGAGAGGATGAATGGGTGGGTGATCACTGAAAGAACCAAAGCCCTGTGCATCATTTTAGTGTGAATGATGTCATCAACACCTTCCAGTTGTGATGACAGATGTGGAGGTGATCTGGGTACACCACCATCAGTATCCCTTTCATCACTAAGCAAGATTTCAGAGATCTTCAGGCTAGACGTCTGAGTCCTTCCCTGCTTCCTGTGTAACTCCCAGTATTGAATACTCTTCCAGAAAGGACTCTTTTTCCTGATGGAGAATTCCCACCTTCTCAAAAGATTATGGTAGCTCAGCGATCCTGCTGGGATCAATGACTCAGTCTTCACCACCTCTGCACTGGGCTCTCTGGTCATCACCACCAGAAGAGCCCAGGCCTACTTCCCAAGGGTCCCATCCTGCAGACATCATGGCGACTGCCCACTCCCATAAAGGATTTAATTAGCTCTGGCAAAGGAAGGAGGGAGGATTAAGGGCTGATTAAAGAGCTTACAGGAAATAGATATGATTAGGAGAATAACCCCCTGGAAACCCAAGGCTGCATGAGACAAATCCTGCTGGGCAGGCTGTACTCTGCCAGCACCACCGCTCCTGCATGACCTACAGCAAGAGGTCACCCTGGAAAGTTGGTGCCAAGAAGAGGTGCTCCATGTGGAAGCAATTTAAGGAATGGACAGAAACACACACAATATACCTTTCCTCAAAAAGAAAAACGGAAGTAATTGTTCCCCACCATTTCATGAAGAAACAAAATAGGAAGTGTTTATGAAACGTGATTTATGCAAGTTTTTTCTAGGTAATATTTTATTAATTAACATTTATTTACCAAGGTAAGCAACTACTCTAACAAGCACCCTATTCAAAGTCTAATGTTACAATCAGAGTTAGCAGAAACTACACAGAAGGCATGGTGTGGTCTCAGCCCCATCTTTAACATCTCTATATACATTTGATATGGCACTAGGGGGCAAGTGAACATGCTAATTCCTAGGAGGGAGAAAACTTGCCACTTGACAAATTTCTTTCCCAGACTTGATCACAGCCCCCAAAACATTAGCTGCCCAAAAACATTTCGTGCCACCTTAAGTTGTCAAAAGTAGAAGGAAGCAGAGGGCAAAGGAGGGCAGAACTCCAATCAGCTTTGTGAGACCCCTGGCAGCCTGGTTTTTGCTTTAAGGGACCACAGTTCAAATCCAATCAGCTTCTATTACACAGGGCAGGATCTTGATGAGCTTGTAACCTTATCAACAGTCCTCTGGGGAGATGTGGTGAAGTTATTTGAATATAATTCATCCAGGCAACAAATTGGCCCATCACTCAGCTCACAAATCTCTCTGTTGACCAGGCTGCCAAAACAGGAAAGGCATTCCCTTCTGTAGAAAGCTTCCTCTATAACTATGCTAATTGTATGGAAAATCAGAGTCCTTTGGGAGTAAAATAATAATTAAAAAAGTAAAAAGAGATGTGATTTTTTAAAGTACCAGGTATTGTTTTTATATATTCTTCCAGCAATTCTGCAAGTTAGCAGTTATTCACATTTTATACATGAAGGAGACAAACTCTGAGACGTTAATACAATTTTCAAGTAATACAACCTGTAAATGAAGAAAGTCATGCTCTAATTTAGGTCTTTATTGTTTGAAAGGAGAGGCTCTTTCTATTGAACCACTTGGTTCCCTTATCTTCTGCTGTGAAAATAAAGTTGTAAACAATATGAAGTCTAAGAAAGAAACTTCTGGTTTTTATGATGGGAGAAGTTGGTTTGATGGTTTGGGTTTTTCTGAACATGGTTTAATGAATCATCTCCTACTTGCTTGACATTATGTGTCTCAAGAAGAAAGTGTCTTAATTTCTGATCAAAAGGAAACAGCAAATTCCTCTCTGCCACAAGTTTCAAATTAGGGTTTTTCAATTACTGTGATATTCTGAGAGCCTGGCATGGGCTACAATGGGAATAGGATGTGATAATCACCCCACAGAGCAACATGAGACAGTGCTTAGGGCCAAGAAAAGAATCAAATGCGAGACAGGAAGGCCAGCTGGATCTATCTGAGGGGCAGGAGAGAAAGAAAATTCAGTATTAGGAAACACCAAGGGCTTCCTTATGAAAATCCTAAGATTATGTGTAATATAATTTTAGGATTATATTACTTGCATCTTGAAGATACAAGTAACTGGAGGTATTGCATGAGTACAGAATTAAGGAATAAAACACTGATAAGGAATAGTAATTATCATCATAATCACCATTCTTCTTCTTCAGAACTTTCACAATATTGATATATTGTATTCCAGCAATCACACTGCAGTATAGAACTCTGAAGCCAATTTATTCCTTACTAACTAAATTAAAATTTTATTTCCTAAGAACTTTGAGTATGTTTCCCCATTTGCTCTTTCTGTTTTCTACTCCAGGGTCTCCTATTGTGCTAATTGTGGGCTAAGTCTCCGCGTGATGTATAAGGTGACTTCCATTCTGACCGGCCTGGTATCTGTTATGATTGTCTGGTACCTTTGCCATATGGTTTGCTAAATATTGCAAACATCTTCCCTTTTCAGTGGATATTGAATGTTCAACACAGTTACTCCATACCTCTTTTTTTTAAATCTCAGAATTTTTATTCTTTTTACTCTTGTCTTGGCAATCTGCAAGAAAACTTTGGCTTGATCTTTCTGCAAACTAACTCAAATTTACATATTTCAATGTTTGTAACCTGTGAACCTTCTGCTAGTTAGTTCTATTTATTTTATTGTTGCAGCATCATTTCAGAATTTAATTTCCAATAACTGATTACTGCTCTTTCACAGCATTTCCATCCTTTCTCCCTCTCTTCTTTCTCTCACTCCTTTTCTCACTTTCCTTTTCTTCCTATTACATTACCTTCTAAGTATTAAAGGTCTACTTAGTTTATAATTAAAACTTAAATGTAATATAATAATGTAATATATATTATATAATGTAATATATATGTGTAAAATACAATGCAATAACTTAAAATGTTTCTTATGATAACTGTTTCCTTAATGACTATTCCTTGTGTATTAATTTCTAAGCTCTACATTCATAATAATTTTTTTCTCAAACTTTTTGTGAGTGAGGTTGTCTGACCAATTTTTTTTAAAGTCTTTTTAAAATTGAATTTGTTACAATAGTGCTTCTGTTTTTTTTTTTTTTATGTTCTGGCATTTTGGCTGCAAGGCATGTGAGATCTTAGTTCCCTGACCAGGGATCAAACCCACACCCCCTGCATTGGAAGGTGAAGTCTTAACCACTGGACCGCCAGGGAAGTCCCTATGTTTGACCAATTTTTGTCACTAGAGAGAATCTCCTCAACTTTGGGGAAAATCTCAGTTTTCGTGGCAGTCAACAAGGATTTCAGTTACGTGGCATTTGCCCCTGGCATAATGGAGGGCAGAGTGAGGAGGAGATTTGTGTCAGACAGACTGTCCTTGCAGAATTGGAGAAAGTACATTGCCTTTAGAGGCCAAGTAGGTAAAGTGAATATTCTAAGCTGATTTTTTAAAACTGAAGTTTAGTTGACTTATATTAGTTTCAGGTGTACAACACAGTAATTTGATATTTTTGTAGATTATATTCCATATAAAGTTATTATAAAATACTGGCTATATTCCCTGTGCTGTATATTACATCCTTGTAATTTATCTAATATTTTATACCTAGTACTTTATACCTCTTAATCCCCCTCACCCATTTTGCCCCTCCCCTTACCCCTCTCCCCTCTGGCAACCACTAGTCTGTTCTTGGCATCTGTGAGTTTCTTTCTGTTTTGTTTAGTTGTTCCTTTGTTTTATTCTTTAGATTCCACATATAAATGAAAACATACAATATCTGTCTTTCTTTCCCTGATGACTAGTGATGTTGAGCATCTTATATAGTAAGGATTGTTGGCTACTGGGGAGAACTGTAAAGTGTATTATGTCCACATTCTTTCAAATTAAAAAAAAAAAAGTTTAAACTTTTTTTTTTTTTTTGGCCAAATGAAAAAGACTCCTGTATTGATAAGGACTGACCCTCTCTTGTCTCATTAATGAATCCTACTTTGTGGTCTGCGTGGGTTTCCCAGTGTAGGATTTTCCTGTCCCTATAATTTACGCAGGACAATATTCTAATTCTATAGCACTAGAACCTGCTTTGAGAGTCTCCTGGCAGAATTCCTAATTATTCTGTGAGAAGTAAACTTGACTTGTAGTTTTATCCTAAGGGCAAATACTGGTACAAATATGAAAATGCATCCTTAACACAATTTCTCAACAACAGCTATTAATTACTGCCTGGGTATGGCAAATTGAAATATTATTTAGTATCTATCCATTTCTGTTTTACCCTATCTGTGGGAGAATTATACTCACCTACCCTAGTAATGTTGGGCTTGGCCACATCTTTGGCTATTGCAAAGACATGTCGCATTGGTACAGAGACCTTCTAAATGTATCTGCGCTGTTTGCTTATGCTCTTTTACGCCCCCATTCAAGCATGAGAAGAGAATGCCCCAGGCAAATGCTGCTCCTTTAGCCTGCGTCTTGGAAAACAAGCATATATAACAGACCTGAACTCCTCCCTCCCCACCCCAAAGCTTAGAAAAAAGCCACTGCAGATCTATGAGCATGAAGTAAATGTATGTTACTGTAAGGCACTGAGATCTAGGGATTGTTTGTACTGCAACAAAGTTAACTAATACGAAATTTGGTACGAGGAATGGGGTGATGCTGTTAAACAACAACAGCAAACACCAATAAAGCTAAACTAAAATATATGTCATTGGCTTTAGGGCACAACAGTGAATGGCAAGGAAACTGTTATAGAAAGTTGGGGAAAAAAACCAATCCATGCTATTTTAGAGGCAGACAATTGATTTAACTGCCTGTTGCAATATCTTTAACATATTCAAAATGTCTGATGAACTCCTGTCTTTGGTTGATGCAGTAGGAAGCGAGAATGTTGGTAGATGAGTTGATTGTTACTGGTAGGGTTTTGAGAAGGTTCTGTAAGAAAATGATATTAACTCAAAGGGAAAAAAAAAAAAAAGGTTTAACCTGTTTGAAATTAGGAGTGAGAAGAAAGAGAGAAAATCTATAAATGTTGTCACTTGCAGGGCTGAATGATACAATTCCCTCTCCTGGTCAACCGGTCAAAGATCAAATTGAGAACATCTCGACTGAGAAAGATCTAGTGAGATCAAGTTCAACACTGGACCTGAGAGCAAAGAAATAGCAAGGGCATGACAGTAGAACCTTTTAAAGAACCCATAGATTGGATTAATCTGACCCAAGATTATCCTTTCAGCTGGTCAAAATGACTCTTATAACAGGTTTTAGAGCATGTTCCCACAGACACCCAAGAAACTCAAAGTCATATCAGAAACTCAGTCATATTTTGCAAAGAATTCTGGTTAAGGACATCTGCATATGGAGCTGATGAAATAAAATAGGTAAGAATAAGCCAAACCCAACCAACCAACCAACCAAAAAACAAACAAAAACACCAAGATTTGACAAATGCATTTCCAATCTGGATGAAAAGGTACCATGACTCTTTGAGATGTAAAATGACCCTTGGGCACTCAAATTTTAGACAGGAAGAAAGCAGGCTGAGATGATGTTCAGCCACCGTGGAAGTAATATCCTCTGATGCCCTTTTCAGATGTGTCCAGGGAGAAAAATGAAAAGGGAAGACATTTCCAAGGGCAGAGTCAAGAGCTAATGGAGCAGAACGGAATAATCGTCACTCCCAGGGAGTAAGAATGGTGTCCAGTCAGTGCTCTACCACCTGAAAGGGGAAACTTGCAAAGTCTGTCGGGCTAGATTTCAGAATTACTGTGGATCAGTGAATACTATGTGCCTCCCATTCTTACCCTTCTGAATATGAATGTTTCTTGTGGTTATCTTGTTCCTGTTCCAACACTGTATGTTGTGTGTTATGAGAGCAGATAACTTGATGTTTTAGGTCAAAGGTCTCTGGATCAAGAGGACCTATATCTGGAACCAATAAAAGGGCTATCCTGAGGTCCTGGATTTCGAGGCTGATGGCATGTTCGAGTAGAATTTTGGAGTTTCTTTATTGAGGATAAGGTGAATGCATTTTATATTTTGAATCAAGGGACTATTTGTGACTAGAGGGGAAGACTGTGGTAGATTTTATTATTCCACTACTTAACACTGTTTTCTTCCTATCCTATGTGGATTGGAGTATATTTCCCATCCCCCTGATTTGAGGCTTGGTCTTGTGACTATCTTTGATAAATGGAATGTGTCCCAGTTCTTAGCACAAGCTTTGGAGGCATCACATGTTTGCACTCACCTTGTCGTGCTCCATTCTTTGGTCATGAAAACAGGACACCCCAGATAGGATGTGCTATGTATTCATATATGATGTGCTCCAGCCTGGGTCCTGGAGTTTAAAAGCATTTAGAGAGGACTTGAACCTAACTCACATACTAAGCTAAGATTCCCTAGCCAACCTTCATATCCAAGAGAAAGAAACGGGTGTTAACTGTTGCAAGCCAATGAGATTTGGGATGTGTTTGTTGCCACAGCAAAAGCTGATTAATACACCAGCCTACTAGCCCATGGCCCATTCTTTGAACTGGATTCCAGTAACTAAGTCCTGATTACAAGTTTCTGCCAAGAAGACTCACCTTATTTTGGAGAATCTTCTGTTCATTTGTATATGTTTGTAAGTTCCTCCTTTCTGTTGAATTTTACCTAATATATTGATATCTTTCAGAAATCACTCTTTCAGCATGGGGGTAGCATTCTTCCATTCTTCCAATGTTACTATGAGTTTATTCTTATATTTTCATTTATTCTGCCTTTTCAATGGAATTTTAAGAGGGAGAAATAACTTGTAAATTTAGTTGGACCAAGTTCATCTGATTAGATTCTCTTTAATCCCACTGGCATTAGAAATGTGTACCATAAGGAGGTTTGCTAGATTAGGGGGACAACTCTTGTGAAGGTTTACAAGCCTTGATAAAGTGGTATTTTAACTGGAGGTGGTGTCAAAAACACTTGAGAGAATGTATATATTTTTGGGGGGGTGGGGGCACCATGGACCCATGGTACTTCTCTAATAACCCCACAGTAGTCCACTGGCCCCCAAACAAAAATTCTCTGATACAGATGCTCTAAAATCCAAGTGGTTTGATAGAGTTGATGAAATATGAGATTACAGCCAAATATAATAGCTCCTATGCACGAGTTAAGGCACATGTTTCCACTATGAATTGATGAAACAATTTGAGATATAAAAGAAGAATCCTTAGGAAATTTATCCTGAATAAACTGAAGCCAAAATATGCCAGGAGAGGTAAGAGCCACAGAGAAGTTCTTGAAGGAGTCTAATAGCATGGAGGACCAGATGCCATTAAGAATTCTTACAAATACGCTGCTATTTTTAGCAGCTGCTGCTACTGAGACCTTTTACTCTAAGCTGTAGATACTCATATTATTCTGCAAGTTTCTTTGCAAATTAGACAACTGCCCACCAGAATTTTCCTCTAGGTGTTATACAGTTTGGAGCTCATACAATCACAGGCTGGAAATGGACTTTCTGAATCCATTTAGCATCCTCCATGCCAGCAATTCTAGGGCTCTCCCTCCACCTCCTGCCCCGCACTGCAAGGCTAGGAGGAGTTAGTGAGCATGCTTTCAGCTTAGCGTGATTTGAGAAGCACTGTCTGATCTGTCCCCAATTTGCATGTACATGGACATCCACGTGGCTTGAATGATCATATCATTCTTTCAGAAAACTCTTGGTGAATGTTATCAAGTTATTAACTCTACTGCCATCAAAAAAGAAATAAACTAAATGATTCCAAATCTTTTAACCTTCTAGGATGCAGGGCAGTTATTTAGTTTCTAAATAGAATTATTTTCTTCTAAACTCTTAGAGTAAGATTGGCAGCACTGGAACTAGCTTTGTCACCAGTCATGGTACACTAACTGTGGAGACCATTCTCCAAGATGGCCCCAGAGGTGGTCCTGCCTCTTAGTAGTCAACTGCTTCTTATAGTGCCCTCTTACATTCTACCAGATTAGGTCTGTGTGAGCAATACAATAAGGAAAAAGTGATGGTATGTCATTTCTGAGATTACAAAAGACATCACAGTTTCTGTTTTGACCGCTCTGTCTCTCTCACTTGCTCTGGGGGAAGCCATATTGTGTTGCAGTGTTTTGGAGAAGCCCACGTGGGAAAGAACTGGTGCCTTTTGCTAACAGTCACGTGGGCATGTGAGTGGGCTTGAAAGTGAATTGTGTGGCCTCAGTCAAGTCTTCAGAGACAGCACTCTTGGCCAATAGCTTGCTACAACTTCATGAGAAACTATGAACCAGAATCACCCAGCTAAACCATGCTCAGATTCCTGGCCCTTAAAAGCTCTGTGAGATAATAAATATGTGTTGCTTTAAGCTGGTACATTTTGGGATGATTTGTTATGTGACAGATAACTAACACACGAACAAAGCCATGGAACATCTCTGTGTCCACTTTCCTACCTATAAAATAATATGACATACTTTTACCTACCTCACAGAAATAGCTTCTAAATAAAATTATAATAATAAACTGTATTCGGAATACTTGACCATTTAGAAAGAAAAAATATTCTTTAAATCTAAATTTTTACCATTCCAAATAGAAGCCTTTTAATTAATTTTTGAATTATCACGTTTGACACTATCATAACATTTGTCTGTTGAAGGAAAGAAACTTCGCCATTTTTTTTATAGTCAACCAACAAAAAGAGTACATGTCTTTATCAATGCAATTATATTTTACTTTCTCCCACAGAGGCACAACAAACTTATGTCTCAGATCTCTTTACATTCAGACTTTAATTACATTTGGTCCTTTGCAAGAAAGTAGAGTATCAATAGGGTACTTTACTTATCACAGGCCTTCACTTCTAGACAACCTTTAGTCCTGATGGGATACCTCAAGACTTAGTGTCAAATTAGTTTCGTTTTTGCCTTGATTGAAGTAAACATTTATAGAATTTAAACACTCTTGAAAGTCAGTTGGAAAGCATTTGAAGACAGATGTTGTTCGGCAGTCAAGTGATAATTTTTCATGAGTCATGACTTGTTCATATAACCGCTCCTAAAAATTATTTGGTCTATTCCAAGATATTTGGTAATTTCTATAGCTTTTAATTGCTTTGCCTGACATGGGACAGGCAATCTTCTTTTTTTTTTTTTTTAATACATTTATTTATTTATTTATTTATTTATTTATTTATGGCTGCGTTGGATCTTCGTTGCTGCACGCGGGATTTCTCTAGTTGTGGCGAGCGGGGGCTACTCTTCGTTGCGGTGCGCGGGCTTCTTATTGCGGTGGCTTCTCTTGTTGCGGAGCACGGGCTCCAGGCGCACAGGCTTCAGTAGTTGTAGCTCGCGGGCTCTAGGGTGCAGGCTCAGGAGTTGTGGCGCAAAGGCTTACTTGCTCTGCGGCATGTGGGATCTTCCCGGACCAGAGCTCGAACCCGTGTCCCCTGCATTGGCAGGCAGATTCTTAACTGCTGTGCCACCAGGGAAGTCCCAGGACAGGCAATCTTTTTGCATGTGTCTCAGTGACAAGGGCATAGAGCTTTGCCTACTTGTGGGTGTCTTCTCTTTGTTTTTCCTGTCATCTACACTTTTATATCATGAATTTATGCCATGAAGATCTGTTTCTCTGCTCCTCTGCATATACAATGACTTTTCGTTTTAATGCAGCATCACTGGCCCATCAAATGTGTCATTTTTCTGAAAACATTTTAAGCTAAATGTAGAAATCCAAATGTAAAACTCAGTAATTCTTTGGTACTATTAGTGCAAATATTACAATAAGATGATAATTAGGTAAATAGATACATTCTAACCTTGTATAAGTTTATAAAGACAAAACAACAGTTCTATCAAGATGCTCTTCTTTTAAGAATGTTAAAATTTTAATGAAATATGTTGTAAATTGAAGGAGAAATATAGTGACTGCCTACCCCATAAGGAGCACTTTCGCATAATCCTTTCTTTAAGCTTACCAACAGCCCTTTTGGATTCCAAATGAGGAGACTAATGCTCATGAAGCTTAGATAACTGTTCAGGCACGTAAGAGGTAAGAAAGCAACTCAGAATTTAATTCTCATTTTTCCCCTACAAATATTGCGCTCATTCTAGCATACACTGCTGCTTCTCAAATGATCTTATTGATTTTACTGTAGTCTTCAGCAATATCAGTGAGAACAAATTCTATTTGCTTTCAGCTTGGGAAATGGAAAAGGATCTATACTCCTGCTGCCGTCTCCATAATCACTCTGTAACTGAACTCACACTCTGTGTGCAAGCCTTTCTGGATAAAACTTCACACCTTTTCATTTTAAAAAGCTGTTCCAGCTTTGGTTTCAGAGAGTGGTGCAAAAAGAAATGTCAAAGTGATTACCAGCAGGGAAATCTAAGATTTTTCTAGAAAATAATTAATTTCACCCACTATAACTAAAAAAAGTGTCCAAAATGCTGGTTGTTGATGCCAGATATTGTCTTTGAACATCTTACAGATGAGATGCTGTTGTGCCTAAAAAAATCTGCACGTGTGAACCAGGAAGGGCTAGATGTAATGCACTTGCTCATAGAAGCACATGTGTAACAAAGAAAGAACTTTAATTCTATTGCCTCCATTCCCAGGATTTCTCTCCAGTTACTTAAATAAAATAGTTTTTAATTAAAGGGACTCTCTACAGGGAGACTGCATGATTCAAATAAGGATGAAATTCCACAGAGACACCTTAGCAATTTAGGGTGACATGTCGGCTAGAGTTAAGGAACCATTTTTCCAACCATTTAGCTGCTGCTTTACTTAACTTTCTGGTCAACCCACACCTATTACAAAATCTAACCGTACATCTACTTTTATATCTTAATTTGCCTGTAGAAAATATGATGGAGTCAAAACAGCTTTTTCTGAGGATGATTAAAGTTATCATGTGCCTTCCAGATGCAATGAGGGCCTTCTCTAATTTTGGTGTATAATTTGAAACTTCATGTTAATGTCTCCTTTTTTTTAGACTAAAACTTAAAGTGCCTACCTCAAAAATGCTAATTATTGTAAAATTTCCCCCCAAATAAAGAAAATGCCATAAAACAAAATAATTGTATAAATAAATAATTTTGATAGCAAACTGCCAATACCTAAACAAAATAGATCAGACTATAATGTGTTATAATTTGTAGAAGTCATGCTGACCAGCGTCTGTACTAGTTGAGGAAATTGAGTTTAGTCTAAGTAATATGTTATTCAACCACATACATTTTTTAAATGATGAACGTACTCTCTGTTGATACTTGCTCCTCTGGTGATTTCATCAAACCTCATGGCTTTAAATGTCATACGTATGCTACTAGCACCCAAGTTTATATTTGCAGGCTGTACCTCCTCCCTGAACTCCAGACTCAGATGTCCACCTGTCTACTTGGCATCTTCTTTGTGATGTATACTAGGCATCTCAAGTTGATTATATCCAGTACGGAGGCCCTGACCTTCCCATCAAAGACTGCCCCTCTCTGTCTGCCCCATTTCACTGAATGGCAATTGATTCTTCTAGTTCCTTGGACCACAAAATGTGGAGTCATCCTTGATGACTCTCTCCCTCTCGTAAGCAAATACTATTAGCTCTACCTGCAAAATAGATACAAATAGTCCTTAA
Organism: Balaenoptera musculus; assembly: GCF_009873245.2. NCBI lineage: Eukaryota > Metazoa > Chordata > Mammalia > Artiodactyla > Balaenopteridae > Balaenoptera > Balaenoptera musculus. Next base: position 27,526,942 of record NC_045805.1, on the reverse strand, counting down.
CTCTTACTACCTCCACTGTCCTTACCCTTGTTCATGTCAACATCAAAACAGCCTGAGTGATTGTGTTAAAACCCAAGTCAGCTTATATCCCACCTCTAATCAAAACCTTCCAAAGGCTTCCCCTCCCACCCAGAGTAAAAGCCAAAGTCCTGCAGAGGTTATGGAACGTGTACCCATCCTTTCACATCCTTCCCTCCCCCCTCATATTGCTAACCCCTTCTATAGACTCCTGCTATTTATACTTGTACTTACTCTGTTCTGGTCTCACTGGTTTCTTGCAGTGAGTCCTTCAAACGTGCCAGGCAGGGTCCCCTACCACATGCATTTGCCTCATCCTGGAACATTTTTCTCTCAAATACTCATGTGGCCAGCTCCCTGTCTTCAAATCCATGCTCAGATGTCACTTCCTCAGGGGGGCCTTCTCTGACACTCTCTTTAAAATTGCAATCCCAGTTCCAGCATTCCTTATCCCCCTTTCCTGCTTCATTTGCTTCTCTAATTAGAATGAAAGCTTCATAAGGGTAAAGGTTGTGTCTGTTTTGCTCAATAATGTATACATAGTACAAAGGACAGTGCATGGCATATAATCTGTATTCAAGAAATAACTGAATAGGTGAATAAATGAGTGAATGCTTTTTGTTAATGTCTAGGAATCAATGAATACATTAAAGCCTTAGAAAAATATCTGAGCAAGATGCCCTCACTTATCATATATATATATATATATATATATATATATATATATATATGAAACGTTTTTTGGATATGAATTGTTGTTAGTATATTAGTGACTTTTTGGTTACCGAATGATTTAAAGACTATGGTACCATGTAAACAGTTTTTTCATTCATAAAGTGCCAAAGTCATCTCAGGAGCGAATGCCAGTCTGGGCCATACGAAGGTATACTTTCTATCTTTTAAAGAAAATGATCAGGAATTACCTTCTTTGATAGTTATGGTTTAAAAGGATGTTGTAGATGGTGGTGGAGAGATGGTGGATATCTGATTGACATTCTCAGTTACAGATTAGAGGAATTATAACTCATATTTTTTAAAAATATGTTTAGGTCTAATAAGGGACAACTGCAGAAATCCACATGACACTTCCTTAGAATACTCAAACCCTAGCCCCCACTTAAACCATCTATTCAAGTGACTTTTAATGCATCATGTCAGAGCATTTATGCAAGCGGTTAACTTATTTATAAATACAGAAATTTAAGTCATTATGAATAAGTTGTGATGTCTCTTATGGAAGGAGCCTGTTCCATATTTCTCTGAACTTGACACAGGACTTGAGACTCAGCACTCAAATGACAGCTGATTTGATTGAAAGCCAGTCAAAACAAAGAATATGAATATTTACTTGAGAAAACTCTGTCAATTATTTGTGTATATAAACACAATGTAAAATGTTTCCTTCATTTGATCGGTTTAATGCCATGCTGCATCAGTGCTGTCCATTTTTCAGCATAAACTCCTAGCAGGCAGGACTTTTGGCTGCTGAACCTTTCTCTGAACAGAAGTATGTGCAAAGGGATGTTTAATAAATGCCATTAGACAATGACTGTCTGTGTTTAATATTTATTGAGCACCAACAGGGACCTTGAGACCTTGGTCCAGGATGAAAAGCTTTTAAAAAGCCTACACCTAATTAAGAAAAACATGGTCCCTGCTCACAAGAAGCTTATCTGCTAAAGCAGACAACAGTGGTGTCGGTACACAGAGAAAATTAATTTTTTTACCTAAGTGCAGCAAACAACCACCACCTTTATGAAACTGCAGGATTTATCTCCTTCTCTCTTAAACTTGTTTTCTTTGTGAGGGCCTCATGTTAAATGCCTGGCAAAGACTGAAGGTAGAGGAGGCTGGAAAAAGGACAAGGGAATGAGGCAATGAAGAAGAGGGATGGTAACAGATGGCGAGGCAGTAGGCTATATGGCCTGAGGGAAGCAGCAGTTGCGGAAGAAATTCCTGTAGAAGAATTCCTGTAGCTAGTTGCTGTGTTTTCTGTATTTTAAAATAAGTATAATGTACCATCATCATCATGATTAATTAATATGTAAGTTCAGGTTGCAAAAGAGACCAAATAGGAATGAATCAAACATTGATTTTTGTTTTTCTTTTAGGCATGCTAAAAAGCACAGCTGTGACAGAGGGCAGGACTGGCATGGATTTAAAACATATCACAGTTTATTAGGAATGATTTCATAATGCATCCATATTTATACTACCAGAGATTAGAGAAGTGAGAATAAACTGGGAAATAATAACAAACTATGGTTCTGTTCATACTTCCAAAGCACAAATTATTACCTGTTAGTTTATTTTTGTTCCGTATCTTAAATATAACAGGGTCAGCACAGGAAAGTTTTGCTTATGTGTGGAAGATACATCTAGTTGTATAATAAAAATGTTTGTTTGATACAGGAAATTTTTCGATTCAATCAAGAAAATAAATTTAGTCCCCCAATTTACACGTGCCAAAAGTTATCTTTTGCCACATCAATTGGTATTTGATTTTTGTGTGATAATTGCATTCCTGGTTTCCCAGTTCAGGATGACAGTGAATGCAGGGAGATAAGATGAAGAGTGAAAATCCAAAGGAAAGGCTGGAAGTGAAGTTTGGGAGAAACCAAACATATGTTAACCTCCCAAATCACAGAAAAATAAGAGGCAGAGACAACAATCATTGTTCAAGGCAAAGGAAAATATCTAGAGATGGTGGAAACTAGCAAAGGAAGCAAACATCCAGTCATGTTCTTGAAGCCAGTGATTCTTGGGCAGAGTCGCTCTTAGATTAAAATCATAAAAGGCACTGCAGTTCAGCTAATACGTACCTACCCACAGGAACACGAGTGTGCGCACGTGCACACACACACACATCCCTCACACAGCCTCACTTACGCTGAGTCAATTAAAGAAAATAATATCTGAATAAAGTTGAGGAAACACCACACATCCAAGTATATTCAACAAAATGACATGATTCTTTTGCCACAAAAATTCCTCGGGAGGATGAAAACCCTTGCACCACGTGCCTGAATTCTCTGTTGCTGATCCCTTTGTTAACTGTTTCCTATTTCTAATCACTTTACTTTGCCATCAAATTCTATTGTTTCAAGGTCTTTCTCAAAAGCCACCTCTATGATCTTTTACCTGATTCATCCGAACAGATGGGATTTCTCCTTTGACCCCTCAATATTTTGTTTCGATGATTCATATGAAATGTATTATATCCCACTGTACATTGTTATTGTTTTTCTATTTGTTCATTCCTCTTCAATAGAATAGAAGATCTTTAAAGTAGGGCTTATTCATCATCGCGAATCCTGAACTGTTTATCATCAAATACCTGCATCTAGTCAGGAGTCAGTAAAATTTTGTCGTGACATTTGTAAATGTGGAGGAAAAGACTTGGCTTTAAACGCATACCTGGAAGGTCATGTGTACCGTCATCCTATCTCTTACCTGTGTCTAGATTCGTCCACTTGATAATCCTTAGGTGCCCACTGTAGTGAAGGCCCTCAGCTATTACTAATAATCTATAGGACTAGTAAGATATTTTGGATACGTTATGGACCAGGAGATAAAAATAAACACTTCTCTATACATTTTGATACTTAAACAAATATTTTACTGTAGAAATGTGTAACTTGTCTCTTTGGGAAAAAATGCATTCACAGTGAGGATCAAGATATATAATTCCATTTGAATTTCATGTACGTCCTAGAACTGTCTTTTTCAAATTCACCTTTTCTCCTGTGATACATCTATGTTCTGGATCTGATTGCTCACTCTCATTTCAGGCAGTATGGCTGACACGGGCTTGAATCATCTCAAAATATTTATTAAGCTTTCAATTTGTGCCAGTCCCTACAAGGTGTACAGAAATGAATCGGACACAAATGTTATTCCTGAAAGCTTCCTAAGGTGGTAGGGGCTCAAGTCTGCTTGAAGAAAGAGTGAAGTGCCATGAAAGTTGCAAGAGGATTGGGGGAGAAGGTGGAGGAGGCATTTGCCTTGAGTCCTGAAGGATGGGTACACTTTCATAAGAGAGAAGGGGAAAGAACGGTCCATTGAGGAAATAGCAGCTGTCGTAGGCAATGGACCCTCATATTTGTCTCCCAGGCAGAAACATACCTGAATGTGTCCAGGAGGATGCCTGCTCTCTAAAACTGTGTCCAGGTCGTCTTTCCTCCATGGAAGGTGGATTATAAACCATTTCTTCATCGTCTTCATTCTCCTGTCAAAGGGGACACTTTATTTTTTATTAATTTTTATTGAAGTATAGTTGCTTTTACAATGCTGTGTTAGTTTGTGCTGTGCAGCAAAGTGAATCAGTTATACATATACATATACCTCTTTTTTAGATTTCCTTCCCATTTAGGTCACCATAGAGCATTGAGTAGAGTTCCGTGTGCTATACAGTAGTTTCTCATTAGTTATCTATTTTATACATAGTAGTGTATACATGACAACAAAGGGGCACTTTAAATGTTAACTAAATCCATGACTACAAAGTAACTGGAACTCTTAGAGGACAAAAAAGTACAAGATAAATCCAATAAGGTGAGGTGATCTTTCTGTCTCTAACTTTTCCAATCTTTTCAGCCTTTTAGCAGTAAAGATGTAGAATTTTTTTTTTTTCTTTCTTGGGGAAGGGGTGGGAGGTGTGAAGCAATAAAAACCTATTCTGTGTTGCCCTGGGAAGTCTCTGTTCAGTGGTTAGTAGCACATGGCTGGCACTTGAGATTGAGGGTTTGGGGAGTTAACCAGAGTGCACTAAAGCTTGGAAGAAAGGCTCCCTTGGGGAATTAGATGTTTTAGTGGGACAATGAAATTTCATCGACTGAGAAGGGATAAACAAAACCTCTTACCAAAGATTCTGGGAAGTGGAAAGAGCACTTGGGAGAACTGTGATGCAGGCGAAAATACTGTAAAATGTGTCACAGAAAGGAGAAGCTCTCTCCTTTCTGCCATGGTCTGCCTGAACTCAGACCAAGTGCCTACACCCAAACCCTGGTCTGGAGGACCCTACTCTTCCTGTCTTGTGTCCCCCCTCTTAGCATCTGCTGTTGAGACTCTGAGCTGGGATCTCTATTGTCACGGCTACTTAAGGCTTCAAGCTGCTAGAGCACCTCCCATGGTGCAATGGTACTGACACTGAGCAGGACCCTGTGGGGCTCCTGGGCACAAAAGCCTTTCTGCCTCCCCCCAGTTTCTTGATTGCAGGAAATAGGCTTCATTCAGCCTCCACGATCTTCCCTCAGTTACAAGGAGCAGGTTCAAACAGTTGCTAATTAGGGAAGGGAAGGGGATGCAGAGACAAGGGAGGAAGAGTCAAGAAACAATAGTGCAGCCTTGGGGCAGGGTCCTGGTTCCCCCTCAAGGGATACACACAACAATCTCTTGAGCTGTTTTGCAGATACTGAAACCCCCGCCAGGTGGGAGAAGTTAACTGTGTGCCACCCACAAGCACGCAGACCCCAGACCGGTTGGAACCAGAAGGTTGATGATGCCGACTCCCAGTTACCTCACCACCAGCCAATCAGAAGAACGTCCACAAGCTGATCACACCCTCTTTGAACCATTACTATAAAACTCTTCACTACCTTCTCCAGGTCGGGACACACAGTTTTGAGGGCATTAGCCTGCTGTGGCCCCTTTTGCCTAGCAAAGCAATAAAGCTATTCTTTTCTACTTCACCCAAAACTCTGTCTCTGAAAATTAATTCGGTGTCAGGGTACAGAGGCTGGATTCGGCTTCATGAGCAAGTTAAATCCACAGAAAATTATTTGTGTGACTATTTCCTTAGTTATTCCCAGGATGGTTATTCAGTAGATGTATTCTAGTTAGTAGATGTATTCTAGATGCATAAGAGAGAAGTTAATTCATTACATTCAAGGATGCCTTAAGTCATGAGGTCTTAAGCTTTTCCTGGACCCTGAGGAAGTCTCCCCTGGGTGCTAGCAGTGCCATAAAGCGGAAAGATCCCAAATCCCGGAGTCACTACTTGGCAGGGAATTGCCAGGTTTCACACTTAACTTCACAGAAGGGAAAAATAAGCTACTTTCGTGCACACTCTCTAAGACTTGGGAGTTTAAGTATTTAACAGAATAGCCTAGCCTACTGGATAATTCATCTCCCAACCAGCTTTATCAGTAGGAGTATTTCTCCTCTCTTCTTCAAAGTATGCCCACGTTAAAGTGTGCCTGTTGTGAGATAAACTTTTGTGTAACTTTCCTGTTCTGTTTAGTCATCACTGTACAACATGCTTTCTTTGTCCCTGCTCTCTTTCAAGTCCATCATCATATCAGGAACAGGATGATTCAGTCTGGCTTGAAGTAAGAGTCATCTACATAGGCGATAATAGAAAATTTGTTCCAAGAGGCGGAAGATATGCTGAAAAGACAAAACTAAATACTTCAGAAAGTAAACCTAGAGAGGAATACTTACATTCCTTGAAGAGAAGTTTCAGAAGTGTGCCTATTGGGACCTCCTTGGTAGCGCAGTGGTTAAGAATCCACCTGCCAATGCAGGGGACACGGGTTCCATCCCTGGTCCCGGAAGATCCCACATGCTGCGGAGCAACTAAGCCCGTGCGCCACAACTACTGAGCCTGTGCTCTAGAGCCCGCGAGCCACAACTACTGAGCCCGCGTGTCTAGAGCCCGTGCTCCGCAACAAGAGAAGCCACCACAATGAGAAGCCCGTGCACCACAACAAAGAGTAGCTCCCGCTTGCCGCAAGTAGAGAAAGCCTGTGTGCAGCAACAAAGACCCAACGCAGCCAAAAAAATGTGCTTATTGTTCCAAGAAACCGTGAGGTTTTTTTTCTTTTTTTTAATATTTATTCATTGATTTATTTATTTGGCTGCGCCAGGTCTTAGCTGCAGCACACGTAATCTTTTAGTGTGGCATGTGGGATCGTTAGTTGCGGCATGCAGGATCTAGTTCCTTGACCAGGGATCAAACCTAGGCTCCCTGCATTGAAAGCACAGTCTTAACCACTGGACCACCAGGCAAGTCCCCAATTGTTTTAATGGTTATGAGAAATAGGGTGAGACTGTTATGACTCTGATACATAGACTAGGTTAAAGCCTAACTCTAAAAGGAGGTGAATTTTATGGTTTGAATCTGGTGTGGGTGGGAGAGAGCAATGTAGACTGCAGTGTTTTATAGACCCAAAGGTTTCCTAAACTCTGCCGGTCACCTTATATTAGCAGGAAAAGCAAGGAAGAGGGAGAAGAGGAGTCAATGTACCTTACCTTCCAGAAGCTGCTTCAAAGTCCTCTCTTCTCTGGGAGGGAAGTTAGGCTAAAGATTTCTAAAATTTCTGATAAGTTTAAAACTCAGATAGTTAAGAAACAGAAGAGATACTGACAATGGTAATGCAGCATTTGCTTATGCTCCACCGCCTCAAGCCTTGTGGCGTGGACTGAATGATGTAACATTTAATGAAAGCCTAGGCCTTCTTCTCTCATTGTCTGCTTTCAGGATGGGTGGGTGCCGGGGCTGGAACAGAGCCCCACTCTACAAAGAGAGGATGACTATTGCCTCATTGTTTCATGTGTTCCCAACTAACCTATACCCTACTTCAGCAGAATTCAATTTTATATTCCTTTTTTACCCCCTTACCATCCCTACCCAGTCGTACCTAGGAAAGCTTTCAGCATTTAATAGGTGCTGAGATTGATTTATTGGTCTCCACCAAGTGACGAACTGCATGCTCTCATTATGTGACTCACATTTATGAATTGTTAGAAAAATAATGACTAATTGTATTTTTGAAGACTAACGTGAAACTTGGTGATCTTGATTTAAAGACATTTATACAAAACTTTATTATGAAGGCAGTCTTTATTGTGTGAGCAATCATGCACGGCTTAAAGCCTCCAAGTTACAATAACAAGAACATTAAGTTTATAGCATGAATATTAAAATATTTGAATTTTTTAATAATGCAAAGTAGTAAACACTTTTGAATTTAACTCTTTTCTTCTTACTCCCCCCAACTTCATTTGAATAAATTGTCACTTTAAATGTTTGTCTATAGTGGTGATCATTTTGTAAAGTGTAGAAATACTGAGTCACTTTGTTGTGTACCTGGAACTAACACAGTATGTAGGTCAATTATACTTCAATAATGAAAAAAAATCTTTTGTCTATAATATTTTCCTTTTAGTACTACAGTTCCAGATAGGGAGTGTGTCATCATTTCAGACTTGTGTAGTATACATATGGTGTCATTCTTCCCTGGAGTTTTAATATAAATAGTATTTATTGAAATAAATGTGAATTTTCAATCACAAACATTGATTGGATATCTTTCATTTTTCAGGAAATGTGTCAAATGCTTTTGGCCATGAGAAAACATAAGGAAATAGGAAATTCATATTAAGATACAAGAGCAATTGGGGGAAAGAAGATTGCTAGCTCTTAAAGAAAGAAATTTTTCAAGCGTTGTTTTATAAGTTACTGCATGGACCATTCAGCTCCCCTCAGTACGGCATGGAGTAAGTCCTAATTTCCATTCTGAAGGGCCCCTCCATCTGTAATTTCTCAATCAGGGTAGATGACTGGTTAACTTAGTTGATTAGAGAACACAGGCCTAGGGGTTTGTGGCTTCAGAGTTGACCTTGTTGCCAACCTCACTCATTTCAATGATACAAAATGTGCCCATCCCCAGTCCCCTAAGCCTACAGCAGTGCCACTCAAAGTGTGTTGGGTTTTTTTTTTTGGGGGGAGGGAGGGCGCTAATGGTCCATGGTACATAAAGAAAGTGACAGTAAGCATTGAGAAAGCACTTAGAAATTTTTATAGCAATTTACAGAGTAACTGCATGCATGTTGAATCTAATAGTAATTTAAGAATTTGAGTTCCAGTCTGGATATCTTTTAACTTCATTTTTCTACTAACTGATTTTTAGTGTAGTTTATAAAAGTGTTTGCTCACAATATGTTATAAAACAAAATAAACCTCTGACCATAGATAGTATGAGAAGAATTGGCGTGAGATACATTGTCCTGGGTATAAGCATGTGCCATAGAGGTGGCGTTCATGAGTTCAAGTGCCAATTCCATTGTTTTCTGGTGGTGTGACACTAGGCAAATTGCTTAACTTCTCTGTGCTTCACTTTCATTGTTTCATTATGGGATATCATTAGTATTACCACCTAAGATTGTCTGAGAATCTAAAGTGCTTAAAACAGAGTCTGGTACATTGTGAGGCTCCTATTGTCCTCGGACACTAAGGGGACAAGGCTGTGGCAAGGTAGTTCAGTCATGACAAGAACTCAGGAGGGCGGAATCTAGGAAAAAGGTTCTGTCAGCCTAATGGATCCCGCAGTGATTCTCTCCAGAAACAGACTTCTGATATGCTGAAGGGATCTAACCCTTCAAAAAGTATATCACAAGAGTTTAGTAGTTTAATTACAGTCTGTCCTATCTCAGCTTGTCAATGGATGGTAACAAGGCTGTACAAAAGCTAACTAGGTCTAAGGTACAGAGGTGAATAACTATTTCTAACCCTTTTCCATATAATTCTTCTCCTTCCTCCTGATTCAGGTAAATGAACCACATATTATGTCCATATCCCCTCTCTATAGATGATGTGTTCAGTCCTTCCTTATACTTTTTCTCAATCTAAGAGCTATGTCTCTATTCGTTTATCTTAAGCTTGTTCTATGAAATAATTTAAGTGAGTGCAGGATATATTTGATTCCTATGTCATCCCCCCTCCCCTGACTTCCCTTCCTTCTTCTGCTACTCATGACCAATTACATCATCATCCCTCCAATGTATTGATACCTCTTTAACAGTAAGCACAATTAAGGACTAAAATCTCATGCAATTCAGAGAAAAAAGCCAAGGCAAAGAACTGGAGGCTTTTAAAAATTTTTGGTTATTTGTCCAGTTTCTGAGTTCTGGAGAGATGGAACTAATTGTTTATATATCTGAGTGATGTGTTTGGGTCTTGGTTTTTTTTCTTCCAGCTCTGGATCTTGGGCAAATCACTGAAATCTGAGCCTCCATGTTCTCACTGATAAAATGATAATCATCCTAGATCACATGGCTCTTGCTAAGTCATAAGAGTCACCATTTAATGAGAAGCTCTATATTCTATGAAGTGTGAGATTTAGATATAACACTTAAATTACACATGGATTTTAATCCAAACAATGACTTTAGGAAGGTGGGCATGATTACCCTCCAGTTTATAGACAAAGAAACTTTTGTGTTTAAAGAGCATTAGTTCTAGGTAACACAACTAGTAAAGAGCAGAGCTGGGATTTGAACTGAGATCTGACTGAAAACCCACATTTTTGCCATTATATCTTCAAAGAAGTTCATAGAAGTGAGTGTGTTTTACAAACCAAGTTTTTTATAAATATCTCATAATCTCATCACCGATTCCCACTTCCAGAAAACTCCAGTCCTACCCATAGCAGGTCAGTAGCATGATCTTCAAAGCCCAGGAACAATCAGTTCCAATTACTTTACTAGGCAGGAGGAGACACCTTGACACTGTTGTATTCCGTGGCAGCCAGAACCGTTTGCCATTTTTAGCCTCCAATACCAATTGCTTCTCCTACCGTCATCTTCACTGGTGCGTCAGTTGCCAAAGCAGATCTGTCTCTTTGAGGCTTGCTTTTGCTCAAACTCTATGGGCTCATTTGATAAAGAGGCTGACTCCAAGCCATGCGTAATCTTTTGCTCCATGGGCTATGCTTGCGAGTTGGCTCACAAACTGCCCCTCAAAGGGAGGAGGGAAAGTGACAATAAAAGGAGAGTTATGGACTGTGAAACCTTGCCCGACAGGCTCTCTTTCCTGGGAATTAGCTAGGAAAGCAGAAATGTATGTTATTAGAGGGCAAGTGTCTGGCGTTGCAGCTCTCACTGGGCTCTGTCATTGGTAAGACTCCTTAATGGCTGAGCTTGGAAAGACTACACAACAGCTGTGCCTGGAGATAGCACACATTGAGTGTGATTAGGGTAATGTTTTCTTCATTGCTTAAGCAACAGAAGGAAAGAGCCGAGCTAATGCATCAGGCTTTCCTCTCAGGCACGGGGGGGACAAGAGGATGCCAGACAGCTACAAAATGGCAGATCCCTGTGATCCAGATATAATTGAGTTGTTCAGCCCATGCAAAATCAGAAGGGGAAAAAAATATATCACCTCCTCTTATAAAACAACAACAAAAAAAACCCTCAGAATGATCTATACAGAAATCATGTGAAAACCATGGAGTTATTTATGGGATTGTGGTAGGAAAGTTAGAAACTCTAATGCCTTTTTAGATCTGCCTGCCACTCCATTTTTGTGTAACATTAAGAAATACATTATCCAGAACTGTGTCTCAGTTTTTTCATCTGTAAATTGGAGATAAGACACTTATTCTATCAACATCAGAGCCATTTTGTAAGAATCAAATACATTAATGGATCTGAAAGTGTTTTGAAATGTACCTATGTATTATTGTATTCATATTAGGAATTTGATGGTAAAGTATATTCAGTGTCTGACTACATTAATACATGGGAGAAAATATCAGAAAACTCTTATGTGTATTGTATCAGGAGTTTAAAAATGAGCTCTTGAAAATCACACTTAGGTAACTACTTCTAAAGCCTTCTTACATTTTTGTTTGTTTTGATTTTTACCTGCTCAGCTTCTTTTAAAAAGTGCTAATTACAGACAATGCTTTTCAGTGCTTTTCCCAAGAAAATGGCAATCGTCAGAACTATTCTAAAGGTAAAGAAAGCCTTGATTCTACTTTATGTGTGCCTCATCTGCCAGTGGAGGAATAATCAAGAAAAAATGCAAGAGTCAATTTTGATACACTCACATATATTTCTATGGCAATACAAACCCTTCCATATATATGCCCCAAGCCACGGCAGGAGTAAAATGTCTACTCTGTGTTTCTTTTACTCTCAGTTCAAGACAACTGGATTACATACCTGTTTGGTTTTTCATGTCACCTAAACTCAGTTTTGGATTTCTCTTCTTGGACGTCCCTGTCCTTTTCAAAGACACTTGACTTAAGGGCATCATATAAGTATTTTTGCCACATTGTTGTTATGAACATATTTTTTTTTCCAAAAGGAAATAACATTGAAGGTCCACATTCCACTTGGTGTTTCTGGAGGGTGTTTTTGGATGAATTAGCATTTAAGTTGGTGAACTGAGTGAAGCAGATTACCCTCCCTACTGTGGGTGGGCCTTTCAAGTCAGCTGAAGGCCAGAATAGAACCAAAAGGCTGACCCTCCCCCAAGTACTCAAAATAAACCATCAACTCTTCTGGGTCTCCAGTTTGGCAACTCACCTTACAGATCTTGGGATGTGTTAGCCTCCGCAGTTGCATGAGCCAGTCAGCCAATTCCTTGTAATGAATCAATCTCACATAAGTCCTGGGGATGTAATGTACAGCATGGTGACTACAGTTAATAATACTCTATTGCATATTTCTAAGAGAGGAAATCTTGAAAGTTAATCATCACAAGAAAAAACAATTTGTAACTAGGTGTGGCTGGATGTTAATTAGATTTATTGTGGTGATCATTTCACAATACATACAAATATTGACTCATGTTGTACACCTGAAACTAATATGTTATGTCAATTATAACCCCAATAAAAAATCAATCTCTCTCTCTATATAGATATAGATATATGTGTATATATGTAATATACTTTTATGTACACACATCCGTTTAGTTCTGTTTCTCTGGAGAATGCTGAAGAATACAGGCAGTCACATTTTGTATTTTTAGATTCCTCATGAGAGAAGGTAGGCCATTCTTCAATATTCCATTGTTTTCCATCTTCCAGTGTCTCCTGCACTGGTTTTCCATGTAAATTTCAGAATATCTTGGTTGGAAAAAAATAGATATTACTGTGTGTGTGCATGTAAACATAGACAGTTCATATACAGAGAATTTTTCAAATGTAAAGGATCTTCATTATATTTAAACTCACACTCTTTTATGTACATCTAAAATACTCCTACCTGTTAGCTGTTTTCCTTCACTTTTGGTCAGTAATCCTTTTCTTGGTTAGTTTGCTGATGTTTTCCATCTAAGATACGCCACAAGATTGATGCCCTCAAACCTTCAACTTCAGCTTTCCTCCTTTTGCAAGTTAAGATTGGGTTTGGGTCAACTCTGGGTCAAAAATATATTAGGTTAGTCTTTTCAGATTGTGTTTAGATCCATATATCAAGAACATACTAAAATTGAGATGGCTTCCTTGGCTGCCCTCTCAAACCATTTGACCTTTTAAGATTCTTTTTCCAGTTTTGGTTTCCTCTTTGCACTCTGCCTATACAGTTTCTGTTGAAAGTGCTACAGGAGATCATTTCTTAAAACCTCAAAGCCCTACACTTACTCATTTTTTAAAATTTCATTTTTATTCCAGAAATCAAAGTGCTCCAAACAATTCTGGGGCACTTAGGTAGTAGTATGTTAGCAAGAACACTGTGCTGGCAGTCAAACCACTCTTAAGGTGCTAGAGTCCTAGCTTGGAGCTGTGTTACTTTAGGTAAATCACTGAACTTCTCTGATGAAAATTGCACTGCCTACCTTAATGGAACTGAGGAACAGATGATATTGGATTTGGAAAATTAATTTGTAACCTGTCAATGAATATCAAAGTGTATTAAATTTTTCTTCATTTCCTAAATAAATGGTACTTGATTTGTAGTCTACCTATCTACCACTTCCCATTTTCACATTAAATCAAAATTATAATCTCTTATATCCTTGGTGTTGGATAGTGAATAGACATACTGAAACCTCTAAGCATATCTGGTCTAGGTGTTTCCCAATGTCTTTTTGTATATGAAAATATATAATGTAATTTCATTGGAATTTACAATTAAAATATGACCTGGAAGTTTCGTACCAAGGACATGAGGTCTCCACATTCCATATGTCTTCTAGTGGGACTGGTTTGATCCTATTATCTCAGCACCTCTCGTGGTGATAAACTGATCCCCATAGAGAGGACCCAAGTTTTCACAGGATAGATAAGGTATATTAAAGACATAGAAAGTAAAGCTGCAAGACTGTAAATAATTTAACCTAGAAATGCTAAGCTTGGAAAGCAATTAATTATAGACAAAAATTTATAAAAAGAAAAGAATGATTTAGTTGAATGAAGGATGGAAAAAAATCTAGAGATCTGGGTTCTAACCCTGTCTATACCATGAAATAGCAATAGGATTTTAGGTACATTTTTTAGCTCAGATTCAGAGTTTTCATCTGTTTAAAAAATAATGAAGATGCCTGTACCAGAAGATCTTTAAGAAACCTCCTAGCTCTAACTCTCTGATTCTGCCCCTCTCCTCAAGGCTCTAGTTCCCAGAACAGCCACCACGCTATCACAGCAGCAGCTTCCTCTTTGTCTCTCACATTCCAACCTCCAGATAAGCTTATGTGGGAACTGAAAGAATTGCCCTCTCCAGCAGAATATATATTATAATACATTCAATCATTCACAATAAAAAATATGGCACCTACCTTCACAAAGCTTCTTTTATTGCTACCATTTAAAGGTTAGTTCTGATCCAGGAGCCTGTCAATTTGAACATCAACTGGATCCTGTTGATAACAAAAAATACAATTATTAAGATTGATAGTAACTTCCATTTATTGAGCACTTATTATACTCCACATTTTCTTATCTCACTAAAACTTCACAACAATGCTGTAAAATAGGCACTATTACCGTGTTTGAGATGAGGACCCTGAAGTTAACATGGTCAAATCAGATGGGTGGTAAGCAACATCTCCTTCCAGATCGCTCCTTTGATGGGTCTTTGTTATCTAGTAGTCATCTAAATTCAACAGCAACATTCACATGAAAGCCAACGTGTGAATGTCTTATTCTTGATCTACTGTGCATCTTTAGTTTTTCTTTCTTAGAAACAGGAACACTAAAGTTCATGTAAACCTCACATGGACATTGTGAAGGTAATATGTGACACAACAATCACACTTCAATCATAGATACTGCCAAGTTGTCTTTATTTTATTTTTGAAAAATTTTAATTTTATATTGGAGTGAAGTTGATTTACAGTGTTGTATTAGTTTCAGGTGTACAGCAAAGTGATTTAGTTATACATATACATATATCTATTCTTTTTCAGATTCGTTTCCCATCTAGGTTATTACAGACTACTGAGTAGAGTTCCCTGTCCTATACAGTAGGTCCTTGTTGATTATTTTATATATAGTAGTGTGTGTATGTTAATCCCAACCTCCTAATTTATCCCTCCCCCACACCTTTTCCCTTTGGTAACCATAACCAAGTTTTCTTTATTGTAACACTGCCCATCCTGACCTTGATTCTGAAAGGATTCCCAACCGTCTTTTAGAAGTTATTTTAGAGATCAAATAACAGAAAAGAGACAGAATTTTGACTATACTTAGGGTGATCCTGCATGTGCAGAGAAGCCTCAATAATTTTCAATTGTTGATAATGATAAAATAAATTAATGTAAAAAAAGAACAAAAAGTATTAATTTAACCCTACAGAGGGATTCCATGTTATACTTGGCGGTTTCTGTGTTTTCCACCTTACAAATGAGGCATCATCTTAAGAGATACACAGGTTCTAAATAAATGGTGAAAAAATCACCTTGCAAGAGAGATTATTTCCAAAAGAAGATTAATTTGAAAACAAACTATTAAATATTTTCTTTAATCATTCAGACCCTCATTATCAGACGTCTGTGCCCTGTGTCTGAAATATTTTGTTTCTTTACTCACAGACTCTCACTTGCTGTTAAAAATTCTCTTGAAATCTTTCTTGATCATGAATGTTTTAGCCTTATTGCAAAGAAATAGGCAATTTATTGATCAATTTACTAAGAATGTTTCAAGAATATACACATATTCATAACATTATTACTTGTTATATACTACATTTATATATTATGTATTACATTATATTAATCATAGAGATATAGATAGATATAGGTGTCTCCTAAGACTTGTTTTGGATTATAGGACAAACATGATTTGATTTTAGCCAATATACTTGCTGGAGACACACTACCTGTACCTGTTTAATCTTTTACGTGTAAATTACATTTCTCCAGCCACAGCTACCTGGAGGAGCACCCTCAAACGAGTGGGTGTGGCTCATCAGAGCCTTAGTCTTTAGCTCCAGGGCGCAATGGCTTAGCTGTTTGAACCAGCCTATGCTGTCCCTCCTTTTCTTTACGGCAGTGGTTCTTAACCCCTGCTGCGTATTAGAACTCCTAAGGATCCTAATCACTGATCACAAGGTTTCATGCCAGACCATTTGAATCTGGATCCCTGAGGGTAGGAGTCAGGCATCAGTGTTTTTAAAAAAGTTCCCTAGGTGATTCTACCACGCAGCCAGGGTTGAGAAACACTCCTTTACAAGAAAGGACTTGACCCCTGTTGCTGTCGTGAGTTATGATCTCTCTGAAGCGTTCTCTGCCCGATGGAGTACACTCCTGCTAACGCAGAAACTCCACTCGCGCTCCCTGTTGTAGGATCTGTTACTCTCAGCTGGTCCTGAAGTTGAGTTTAGGGGTTGTAGGTGTCATTTCATGTGTCACCTCCAGTGCTGCTCTAGTTACTAATGTCTAGTCTCACTTCAACAATCACCATGCTTGAGTGGAGAAGGACTCTGTCCCCTCTGTGTTAGGATTACTTATTAAACCGCCAACAGTAGGGGCTTGGACGTCCATTGCTTGCTTTAAAATCACTCATGGTATTACTTCTGTTATTTAATACTGCTTGTTCAGTTTATTGAGACAGCAGCTGTGCATGTCTTCCCTGAAGGACTAGGTCACAAAATGCTTTAATTAATATCACACACAGGCCCCAGCACGGCCTGCTCCCAGGAGCACGTGACCGTGGGAGGAATGACACAGTCTGGTTTATTCCTCCAGGTTAAACCAGTGGAGACAGGGCACGGGAAGCGGGAGGAGAGGACACAGCAAGTTGGTGAAGGCATCCTCCTGGCCTGTCAAATCATTTCTTATACTGATATTTACGATAAGATCACAAACTCTTAAGATATTCAAGATCGTAAGATACACATCAACTTTATTTTCCTTTGAAGCGATTTTCTCTGCTAATAAACTTCCCAAGAGTTTAAAGGACTATTACTACATACGGTTATTCCACTGCTCCAACTCTGGCACTGGCCATTTACCACCATATACCTTAACTGTTTCTCGCATTAGGTTTTTGTTTTGTTTTTTTTAAAATTTATTTTATTTTATTTATTTTTGGCTGCGTTGGGTCTTCATTGCTGCACACGGGCTTTCTCTAGTTGTGGCAAGTGGGGGCTACTCTTCGCTGTGGTACGCGGGCTTCTCACTGTGGTGGCTTCTCTCGTTGCAGAGCATGGGCTCTAGGCATGTGGGCTTCAGTAGTTGTGGCACATGGGCTCAGCAGTTGTGGCTCGCGGGCTCCAGAGCGCAGGCTCAGTAGCTGTGACGCACAGGCTTACTTGCTCCGCGGCATGTGGGATCTTCCCGGACCAGGGCTCGAACCCGTGTCCCCTGCATTGGCAGGCAGATTCTTAACCACTGCGCCACCAGGGAAGCCCTCGCATTAGGTTTATCAGGTCTTTGTATAAGGAGAATCTCCAACAATTTACCTCCACGATGCCCAATTCCAGCAGAATAACCCCTTTCCCTCTCCCCTGGGATCTAGATGTACAGATCCATAGGAATTTGTTCAGTTCAGATTTCATGTTGGTAAGAATCAAGGTCTTAAAGGACAGTTGCTAGAAACTTATAAACAATCTCAATAAACGTTGGATGAATGAATGAAGTCAGTGTACAGTGTCCAGTAAAAGGCAACCAGCAAGTGAAGGCCTCAAACATTATTGCTCATGATGCTCACAGAAGCGGAGCTGGGAGTTCTGAAGAACAGGAGCACAATTTCATACCCCTTTTGCTCCCTTCCCAAGTTCAGCACATGCTCCGTCCCTGTCTACATATTTACTCTATCCCTATCACATAGATCAAGTAGATGCTGGTCCAGGACCTTTCAGGGAGAAGCAGTCCCCTGGCCAAATCGGGGGGACAGCATCCCATGTTTGCCCCAAACCCCTGCCTCCTGCACAGACTGGTTACAATAATCAATGCTGCTGTGACAGGTAAGCAACAAATCAGACATAAATGCCATAGCTCAGAGAACAGAAGCAGATAGTCACCCTCAAATGTGTAAATCCATTTAGCTGTAGTATCTGGCTGCCTGAGCTAGAGTTAAGTCCCTGACAAGTTAAAAGGATACCTGACATGTATGCTTGGTCCTCCCTGGGGAGGTGATAAGAGGGGGGCAGGTGGGAGAGAGAAGGCATGGGAGGAGGGGAAATTGAGTCCTTTGGGATTTAATTTACAAGCTGTTTACTGAAAAATTTAACATCTGAACATGCTGTGCTGGGTGGCATCCTAGTCCCTTTGTGCTCAGTATCTGGCCATTCTCCCTCCCTCTGCCCACCAGCCCCCGCCTTCATTGCCGTCTGGGATGGGAAATAACCATCTTCTTTCCCAAAGACCCATTAAAAATCAGTAATGTAAGGGATCAGTCAGGCCAGCCTGCTGGCCACTCATTCCTTATGAATCATCTGACAATATTTTAGTTTGACAATTGCACCTCATATATTTTAATATTGGTTTTCAAAGAAGAAAGCGGAGAACTTCCATTTCTTTACAGCTCCCTGTAATTTCAACTTGCTCTTTATTTATGTATGAAGTCGACTTGGGTGGAAAGGTTAGAGGCAGATGAATTTCTAGTTTCAGAGCCTAGGAAAGGCCAATAACATGTGCCATAATCTTAATGCTAACTTTTCACGGAGTTTAAAGTATGCTTTATATTCATGGATGACACTCACTGAAAATGATGACAAGGACCTCATATTTCTAAAGGTTTTAAAAAATCTTTTCCTACATCCTAACCCCTGTTTAAACTTTCTTAGACAACTGTAAAAGACAAAATAAAATAAAACAAAATTTAAAACAAGCAAAAATTTTAAAAAATGAAAACAAGCAAAATTTAAAACAAGCAAAAAATAAAACAAAATGAAACAAAACAAGCAAGAGCCCATCATGACTGAAAAGTTTTCCTGATACTTTCAGGTCCAACAAGCAAGGAATACGTTTGTTTGATTTTAACCCTCCTTAGACCATTCGGAAAAGACCTATTTTTCTAACCCCAAATATTTACCAATCTTCCTACCTATGAACTTTGCTTTCTTTAATTTTTATTCATGAATCAGCTTGCTTTTTATTGACTGCTGTTTACAATTAAAGGATTAAAAATTCTGGAAGACATAAAAGAGGATTAGATATCTCTGTTTTATAGGTGTAAACATAACATCATAGGACAATAGTTACTTATTTAAATTCCTACATTTACCATGATAATGAAGTAAAACTTTGTCCCTTCTTTCCTCCCTATTGCCCTAGGTAAAATAAAGGAGAGACTCAGGAAGTAAGGGAAGGAAAGAAATGAAGAGATAGGATGTCTTTTCAAACATGAATTTTGGGATTTGAACCATTATAGCATATGTCTATCCTAAAATCGTCTGTTCCATCCTATTCTAGAAGTTTAGATTCTATTCAGTGCCAGCAATTGTACTTATCACTACACTACAAAACATCAAAATAATAGCGTATTTTTATGGAGATTCGTACTTTTCAAAGTACTCTCATTTTCATTATATCATTTTATCTTAACAACACCCTTGAATCATAAAATTGTACACTTAGAAGGACCCTCCTATAACATTACCTCTAAAATAGCCCCCCAAACTATGGTCTTGTCTCTAATTTTGGAGAATTCACTATATCATGAAACAAACAATTCCACTTTAAAAAAATACTTTTTTCTTTATAATAAAAAAGTAGCACTTGCTCAGTTTTGAAAGTTTAAGAATTACAGAATAACAATAAAAATAAAATCACTTTCATTTCTACCACCAAGAATTAACGGCTATTAATATTTTGGTAGACCCCCATGCTTTCATCTATACAAATATATATATAATTAGTTGGGAATATTATCACTGTAACAGCCAACATACATATAACTGTTGCAGGCATTCAGAATGAGCCTCCCCTTAAATGTGGCACTTTTGCATGAGGATTAGGATTACTTTGAGCGAAAGGCAATCGAGACCCTGCGGGTTCAAGAGAAACTACTGCCCTCTCTTAGCTACCTAGAAGAATTTAAATTGGGGATTTTTCCCAGAGAAGAGTTATTATCAGAGAAAAATTTTATGTAAGTGGCTCCATCTCTATGGTAGGGCAAACAACATCTGATCTCCAAACTTCTGTTCTTCTTCTTGTTGTCCTGTGAATGACCCTCCTGTCCTTGGAAGCCCCAGGCCCCTAGTCCATTCCTTAGCTCAGGATGGCATACAAACCGCATTTTACCTGTCTTCAACCCTCTCATGTATGTGGGATTCTTGTACATATGTAATGAAATTTGATTTTCTCCTGTTAATCTGTTTTATATCAATTTAATTCTTAGACCAGCCAGAAGAACCTAAAGGGTAGAGGTAAGTTTTTTTTCCTCCCCAACACTGTATTTGTTGATCCTTGAGGCAGAAGTTGATCCCTAGGCAGGGCCTGGTTATCAAATGGCACCAAGGCACCAAGAGGGAGGGAGTGAGGACCAGGGGTGAGAGGAGGAGAAAGGGTGGATGAGTAGGAAGTGTGGAGGCCAAAAGTAGTGGTGGAAACTCAAGGGCACTGCAGTGTTAACTCCTCCCTGTAACCCCCAGCCTCTTATCTTCAGTGAATTCAATAAGAATTCATCCATTGCTTAGTGTGAGTGGGTATTTTATGGAAACTGATAAAAGGGTGGAACATTTTACCCAAGGTGATGAAGCCTGAAAAAGACATCATCCATAAATTTAGGCACTGGAACAGGAGTGCTTGAGCCCTTGGGAATGAGCAGAAAGTTGGGAGGTTTTGCATTTCCACAAATCATGACTAAAGGATGGAAATCAAGCTTTAATGGTTCTCTGAGAGCCAGTGTGCTCCTGAATGACCTCTGAGTTGTATATGCATTCGTAATATGACTTTATACAACGCCGTTCAAATGATCTTGTATTTTGCTTTTGTCTTTCAGTTTTGCACAATATTATTTATCTTGTAATTACATACTATTTATAATGTGATTTTTTAGATTTATTTTTTATTGAAGTATAGTTGAATTACAACGTTGTGTTAATTACTGCTGTACAGCAAAGTGACTCAGTTATACATATATATACATTCTTTTTCATATTCTTCTCCATTATGGTTTATCACAGGATATTGAATGTAGTTCCCTGTGCTATACAGTAGGACCTTGTTGTTTATCCATTCTATATACACCAGTTTGCATCTGCTAATCCCGAACTCCCATTACTATCCTCTCTCATCCCCCTCTCCCTTGGCAACCACCAGTCTATTCTCTATGTCCCTCATTTTGTTTCTGTTTCATAGATAGGTTCATTTGTGTCATATTCTAGATTCCACATATAAGTAATATCATATGGTATTTGCCTTTCTCTTTCTGACTTACTTCACTTAGTATGATCATCTCTAGTTGCATTTAATGTGATTTTTAAAGTGTGTTGTTTTTGACATACATTCTATATGTATGCATGTTTGTATATGTAGCTATATCACTGATGTGCTCAATTTCTCATTTTTATTATTTCAAACAATGTAATGAACATTTGAGTATATAAAACACAAAAATTAAACAGCATGTCTGGTTATTTCTTTGAAAATATCCCTAGATGTGAAATGTCTGGTTTAAAGGTTTTTTTTTTAAATTTATGTTTTTGATATGTGTTGCCAAGTTTCCAAAAAAACTGTATCAGTCAATTTCCAATTTCATCAATAGTGTATGAGAAGACCCAGCACCCATTCCACAAGTTAAATTTCATCCACCAAATCCAGTTTGTTGAAACATTTTTGCATTTTTATTTTGTTATCCACTGCATTAGCAATCTTAATGGACTGGGGAATCAAAATAAGCATGAGATCTACCTCATTCAAGACAACAACTACAAAAATGTTAAGTGAGGTGAAGTATGGTTAGAGCCTTTGGGAAAGCCATATGAAAATGTCATCCAGAAAAATGCTTGTTGATTTAATAATACTTTTGAATATGACCCATCAATCACCACCTCATCTATATTTGTACTGTATTTTTACAATCACCATAATCTATTATAATTATTGATTACCATTTATATCTACTTTACCAACTGCAATCTACTTATTCACTTGTATATTTCCCTCTCCCACCATACTGTGAAATAATACCAATTGGTACCACATTCTGAGGGGAAGATGATTCACTCTGCCAACAGAAACAGGGATGGGTGCCTTAAAAAATGCCTCAGAGAGGAAGTGACATCTAATGTTGGCTTTGGCAAATCAATCCAAGCTCCCTGCATAGGAAGAAGGCTAGAGAATTTTAGGGATAGAGAACATTATCATTAAACAGCACAGAGATATAAAATAGATTGTAGGGAACACACACACAAAATGGTTTGGTATAACTAAAGCACAGTGTTGGGGGAGAGAGAGGAGGAATCTGAAAAAGTAGAACAATACAATCTCCTTGGCATCCTCAGGATAAACGTTGACTCAACTTTGGCTAGACTTAGCAGGCTTCTCAGGTTGATTTTAATTCAGACTACATCAGGTTCAAAAGCAAGAGATTCACTCCCAACTTCCAATTTACAGTCAACTAAATAGTAAGAAATGAGGAGGGATGAAAGGAAAATGGAGCTCTCCATATCTACTCTGCTTCTTATCTAGGCTTCGAATTAATCTACTGGCTTACTAGTATCATTCCTTCTCCCTCCCTCCCTTCCTTCTTAATAGACCAATACTATTTAGGCCCTTTTAGATAATGGGACTGGATGGAGAAGGCAGAATTATTTCCCCTGTTCCAGCTCCCCATTTGTCAGAGATTCCTTGGACTTTTGTTCCCTATGGCCTCCTTCTCCTCTTGAAAAATGGGTCTACCGTTCTCTTCCAGCTGCCTGAGTGGCCAAACAGGGTAATGCTCTGGGCATGATATTTGGGGTGTGCTAAGATTGAGGGTACTGGCTGTCTCATAAGGAAGGCTCAGAAATCTACATCAGTAGTCCAAGTGCAAGCTAATCAATCTGATCTTGCTTATCCCGCTGTTGCTAGCCAGAGGTGAGGATGAAGGGTAGGGGGTGGAAATCAGGACTGAGTCAACATGGGGTGCAGAGAGCATCAGCAGTGTCTAGGCAGTCTTAGGGATGGGCATCAGCATTTGGATACGTTCAAGCGGGGCTCCATTCACCCTCTGAGACTACAGGGCTCAGATCCAGAATATGGGGCATTCGACACTGGTATAAACTAGATGGAAAGAAATGAGTAGGAAGTTAAGTTCCTCAGTCAACTGATCTACAGTTTACTCCAAGGTTCTAGTCTCGGCAGGGAACTAAATTTTCCACTGAAACTATGTAAGAGGACAAATTAGATGGATTGGGACGTAACACAGCAGTCTGGTTCTCATATGGGTGCCCTCGCACAGAGGCTTAAAGCTACGGACTCACCTACTCATGAGAAAGGCGCTCCTGATTTCCGTCCAGAGTTGGCTCTCATCGATTTGGGGAACTGAGTAGAACTGAGTTAGCTGTAGGGTAATGGGAGGTACCTGGGGGCTGACATCCATTATACCTGCGGCAAGTGTAGGTTGGATTCCTTGATGAAGCTCTGCTCCCTACTGTTGTGAATTCTTTTGTGACAGCATCTGAGGTGAAACACTGCCAAACGTCGTGCCAAGAGGCCT
This sequence comes from Balaenoptera musculus, assembly GCF_009873245.2. Taxonomy (NCBI): domain Eukaryota; kingdom Metazoa; phylum Chordata; class Mammalia; order Artiodactyla; family Balaenopteridae; genus Balaenoptera; species Balaenoptera musculus. The sequence goes on along the minus strand of NC_045805.1, from coordinate 27,503,108 downwards.
TTCAGTGGGTCATAAAAATGCTATAAAAACATGAAAATTGCTGCCATGGAAAAAAGAGTTATGGCAAAACAGGGAACCTACTGAATTCAGAAGCTAAGAAATACTGAGAAATGAAACCGTTCCACAAAGTCCAAGGAGTTTGTGGGTACGCCCACCCAGCCATTGACACAGGTAAGAATTACTTGTGTTTATAATATACTTTAGAAAATCTCTCAGCATTCTGCCATTAAGTATGTGGTCACCTAGCTTTCCCTGGAATTCATTCTTCACTTGAGTCCCTTCTTGACTTTGTTGGCTAAATTGAAGCGTGGGAATTTCTTCTGCTCTGTTCCTACTTCGAAAGGACCCATTTCATGGGAACTGATCTTTATATCCATTTGATGCCTGGGGGAAATGAAGCCATGTTAGAAGCATATTTCATCATGAGGTCATCAACTGGCAATTAATAAGATGTTTATTTGAAATATCCCTTACTAATAAATCTGAGGATCAATCTTCCTGAAAACTACACCTTTGCTTTTATATCCAGTATTTGTTTTTCCAATAAAATTTCTGGACATCATTAACACTGGTAATTTGGGGTAAAGTGTGCAGAGGGAATTCATCTCCATATGCCTTTTATGCAGATGTGGTTATACTGAGATACAGTAAGTCCTATTCATATCTCTGTATATAAAATTCTGAACATGCTTAAGCAATAGTCATAAACACATTAAATAACACCATCCCAAGCACTAAGAGCCGCTGTCTGCCAGCTGGGTGAGCCCCTTCTATATGTCATTTTGATGTAATGCACTCCCATTTCTGCTGTTATTAGATGCAAAGTATTTGAAAAGATGCTAGATTGAATGGAAATCTGGTTACATCTTGGGTTTTTTAAAATATTGCCTATTTTCCTCAGATACACTGTTCTGTTTTCTTTTTAATCTCACAAATATGTACAGACATTCCTACCCTTTCTTTTCTATCTTATCTTCTCTACATTCATAGATCATATGGGATTTCTGATTCTTATTTTAAAATGTAATAGAGATATAGAAATGATAAAGCAGTAGATCATAGACTCCAACACAGAGAAAGCAAGAAATAAAGAGAGAGAAAGAAAGGAAAGGAAAGGAAAAAGAGAGAGAAAAAGAAAAAGAAAGAAATGTTTAGCCTTTCATATGGTCATAGATTAGTGGTCTGCTGCATATTGGATTAAAGTCCAAAGTATGTTCATTTGTACTTCATTAAACTATAAACTTGTAGCTCATTTAAGAACATCGCTATAATCATAAATTGTTTCTTATAGTATTTGTTTTTCTTATGCAAGCACCTTTCATATGGGAAACTTAAATCAACAGGAACATATTTGATTACTTCTCACAACTGCTTTATCATCTGGAAGACAAGGAAGATGTGGTAGTTCAGTATGGGTCACCCAAGACTGAGTGAACTGAGACCATGGGACTCTTTCACAGTTATTCTGTTAGACTTTCTCTTTGAAAAGTGACATCCACTTATGACTACTTAATCACAATCAAAATGTGAGCATATGTCAGGATAATTTTCTCTTTCATACCTTCCAAAATGATCAAATCATATCAATTCATTTATGTGAAATTTCAATTCCTTGAATGAGCCTCCAAGGATGAAACAGAGAAGTTACATCCTAGCCAGAATAGGGATAGTCCTGTCTCTGTAGAGGATTGCAGTTTGGAGCACTGTGAAATGTGTATCACATAAGGATGCAAAGTTAGTGTAACTAGCGCCAAGGCAGACCCTAAAAGGAAGCGTGATCTTGTTTAATTGGGCACAGCGCAGAACTGGTCTCAGAACCTCTATCTTGTCCAAGCCCCAGAGTTAATCAGACCCAGTGAGGCACATTCATCTAGTTGAATCTACAGGGAACATATGTGTAAACCAGAATGCCAAGGCTTCTTGTACCATGGGGACAGTACTTTCTAGAGTGTATTATTGATGATCTCTAGCCAGTACTTTCCTGATATATGTGTGTGTGTGTGTGTGTGTGTGTGTGTATACACACACATATATATGGGAAACCAAATAAACAATTAGAAATTTGATTGGTGAGCTTGGGTACAGAATAAAGGGAGGTGGATAATGTTTTAGAGATTTGAGCGTCCTAAGCATACAGGATACACGTTTGCAGGCAGTCTCTTCTTTTACATCCACAGATAGCCAATCTCTACCATGAACACCTAAATTCACTACATTAAGTCTCCTCCCTCCCTTCCTCCCTCCTGCCCTCCCTCTGTCTCTGTCTCTGTCTCTCACTACTTGTAGGACACCATATCCTGCCCACATAGCATCTACCTAGTAAATGCTTTCATCCTTCTTCACATAACCAGCTATGCTGTAGAGTCCTCAAGTCCTGTCTCATCTTTAAAACATGTGAGTTCGAGTACTTCTCACCTTACTTCTGCTTCTGAACATCGCCTGTTGGAAATGTTTAATATCTTATAAGATTTCCCTGCATTCAATCTCTCTTCTGGAACTCTTGAACTTCCCAAATAATTCTGCATATTGACACCTAATCAATTTTCCCAAAACAACAGACTTCACTCAGCAATTGACCTCTTTTAAGTTTGATAGTTCTCTGTTTTATGAAGTCCAGATTCCTCAGTTTGGTCTTGACAATCTATACCCAACCTACCTATCAAATATCACTCGCCACAGTCTCCAACAAAAGCAAACCTCTGTTCCCTTGGTCTTCCATCATACCATTCTGTTTTCACTTTACCCCTTTCTTGATAATATTAGTCTCATTTTGCTCTTTCTTTTTCAAAATCACTATTATCCACAACTAGATTAAGTGTCATTGTTAGTTAACTCCGTTTTCTGACTTTCTATGTCATGTCATGAGCACTTGTCCTTGTTCAGAATTTTTATTTATGAAATGTCTGTTCCCCAAACTAGAATACAATTCCTAGGTGATTTACAATCTAGTTAATTTATACCAAATTAGTATGGCCTCAGCAATGAATACTCTTTATTGATAACTCATGACAAATATACTTTTAAAAATCTTTCTCCCATTTGCCTTAGCCAGCGCTGGCTGTCCTGTGTGATAAAAGCTCAAGGAACAAGAATTGACTTTGTCATTTTGTGTCATGTCACAGACACTTAATAGTTTACTAAGTGATTTGCAATGACAAATATAATGAGAAGGACTTCTCTCTGACTTAAAAAACAAAAAAGCAAACAAAAGAATCCCCCCAAAACAGAAAGTAATTTTGAAAATAAAGGTGACAAGAATTTATCTATGGCACTATTTTCTGATAGTCAGATAACGGGTCACTTAGCATTTGTGAAACTACACCTGCACTGAGCTGTAACCTGTACTGACTCCTCTCTTAATCCACTGCTTGCTTTTCTGTTATGTCTCCTGGCAGTTCTGATCTAGTTGACCTTCTCTGTCTCGCCCGAGAGCACTGTCCTACCAGGCATAGACCAAATGCTTCAGGATTTCCTCTCCAACCTCCTCACCCAGCTGCCGTCTGAGGACTGGGTACCAGACAAGAAAAGGGCTCTTTCCGAATTTCCATATTTGGAGATTTTCTGGTGAGTACACAACATAGAATAACTAGTCTTAATGAGCGACAGTTTGGTGCAGCTGAAACGTGTATTGGTTCTGAAACCACTCAGAAGAATTTCAGATCTTAGTTCCATCACGGACTATGTGACCTTGAACAAGTTATTTCAATTATCTGATCTTGTATGTCCTTAGAGTTAAGAGGAAAAAAAGAAAAAAAAGATTTACTTACGTCACTATGAGGCAAGCATACCATAGGGGCTAAAGTTGTAGTTTTGAAGACAAAGAGCCCATGCATGATCATGGCTCTACTACTGACTACAGTCCTTCCAACTTCCCCACCAGTAAAACGGGGAATAATAACAGCACTCATCTCCTAGGCTTGTTGTGATGACTGAATGAGTTAATGTATGTAAAATGCATGGAATAGTTCCTGCCATATGGTAAGTGGGTAAATGCTCACTAAGGGTCAGATATTAGTATTGAGAGGACTAAATGAATTAACATAAATGAAGTGTCTACCATAGTGTCTGGAAAGCTGCAATGCTCTACAAATATTACCCAGGTTTCCATCTTCTGTAGTGAACCACCAGGCTCCCTTGTCTCTTATCCCTTCTATTCTCAAATTTGGAGTCCCCTGACTCCTAGCTGGACACTCAGCCCCCATGCCACAGTAGATCCAGGTTCTGTGCAACCCAAAATGTGTACAATTTGGGGAGCCCTCTCTGAGAAAAAAGACTACAAAGTTACGAATACAAAATTGAGTGCAAAAACGAATATTTATAAAGAGAAAGCTATGGCAATAAATTATATATTTAAAATATGATAAATAGCACAATCATCAGAAAATTCAGAAAAACAGCATAATCTTTACTAATTAACTGCTTGACACTTCTAAACTCCTTTTTATTCTACATGTTTTAGCTACACACTCTTTGAAAGCCCCTTCTTATAAGGGTTTTAAAATATAATTTCCTATAGAAAAAAAGATAACTGAATTGGCTATGATTGACTAAACTTGTTACGTTTTAATGATTGATAGTTTAAAAAAGTATCAGCTTTACAACTCATTAATAAAGTCATATAAAATTTTTAGAATACTGTCAACTTTTAGGACCTTTTTTGAGTTTTTTTTTTTCATAAATAAGCTGTATAGGTTTGGACAATTTTGCCAAAGATTGACTTCTGGCTTCACGCATTTTGCATTTTGTTTTTGCTCTATTGTCCACATCTTTTGGTACACCAGACACATAGCGTTACCTTTATGTGGCTGGACAACCTGTGGTCATGCACTTGAATGTGATGGTTCCCAGTGAACAGACAAGTAGATGATAAGAATATTTCTGGAGGATATTTCTATGTTGAAATGATGGACAAAAATTTATTTGTACATGGGAGTAAGCCACATCTTATAAGCCACATCTCTATCTCACTAAAAGCAAACTAAATATATTCCTGAATTAAACTCCACTTAGATAGATCCCTTAAATGCCCATAGCCATTCTCTGGCCACCTGAGACAAGGAGAGGCATGATGAGAATGAAGCTGGAGTAGAAACACATAGGAGTCTTTACCAGTTACTTATAAAATATCGTATGTTTTTGAAATTGTACCAACATATATGACCAGGCATAACATTATTAGGGTCCCTCTAATAGAAGAAGCCCGTGCAAGTCAAAGTTCCTGAAGATAATATATATTAGCTTCACCATAAATCTCCTTTGAAGTCGGTTTCCTTAGTCATGTGTAACCTAATAAGCCATAGCCCTGCTTCAATATTATAGGTAAACACAAGCAGTTATTTTCCCTTTACGTGACTTAATTTCTCCTCATTTCTCCAGCACTATTCAAACCCCCTTCTCTCTTTGTTCTTCAAACTTTCTCTCTTTACTGGCTCTTTTCCTTTCAAACTAAAATACTGATTCAAGAATTTCCCATTACAAAAACAGTGTTAAACCCTACCTTTCCACCACTGCCTTAATCTCATAATCAAAATCCAGTCTTATCTCTCTTCTGTCCTTTACCACTAAGTTCTTACAAGAGAAGTTACAACCACTGTCCATCCTCTTTCACTTTTATTCTCCCCTCAATCTACTGCACTCTGGCCTCTTCCGCTGTAACCTATTAAAAATATCTGTGTGGTGATCACCCATGACCTACTTGTTAAATTCAAATGCCCTTTAACTTCCCAATCTGTAAGACAGAAACATGGCATTTTGATTGCATGTGACATTTGGAATTTTGAAACTCTGTAATTATACTAATCCTATCTGGCTAAATAGACACATCCTGTCTATAGGAAGGTTCATCTCTGAGCATGTGACCCACTGAAATTGCATATGTGAAGTTCCTGGATCCCAGCTCATCCCAGTCTGCCTTATTCTGCTGCCTGCTGAGATCTAAGTTCTTGTTGTGACATTTCCCTCCTTGAGAGGCTGTAAATAACATTTTCAGACCACATATGGGGCACTGTGAGAACTGATGCTCATTAAGTGTGTTAAGTGAAAATCATGAGTGGAGTACCAAACATTAGCTATAAATCAAAATTAACAAATGTGACTTGCATTCTCAGGAGGCAAAACACTTTGAAACTTAAATAATATGGCTGTCGGGAATCACACTGAAAGATACATTTCTCCCCAAATATGTGCACAGATGAAATGCAAAGAAGTAAGCTGTCAAGATAGTCAAGAAGAAGGAAATATGTTGCTTGGCCCTTGAAACAAGTTAATTTAGCGTTATAAACCTTTGCAGTTTCCTTTTCAAATGGATCCATGTGGAAAATCCAGATGGCCGAACACTCAACTCATAAATGTGGAAACTAAGCTTCAAGGCCTGAATATAGTCAAAACATTTTACTTACTTATTGCTGAACATTTAAAATCACTTTTATTTAAGAGAGAAACATAAATTATTCCTTAAAAAACCAATATTAGTTCATGATGACTTTCTCAATGGGAATCAGCTTGCAGGGTTGGTAGCATAGGCAGTAGTACTAGAGGAAGCTGGATCATTTAGAAATCAATTTAAAATTTATCAAACATCAACTCCTTGCCAAACACTCTGCTGCTAGATCTTGAGGGTAGAATAACTTAGTTCTTTTTGGGAATTTTCTAATTTGGTGTACTGCTTAAGCCATAAAGGTGGAAATCATCGTAGACTATTTCTTCTTCTTTATCCCCTTTCCTACCATCCCAAACATTAACAAGCAGTATTGGTTTTACCTTTTGAAAGTCTCTTCAACATCTTCATTCTTCTTACCCACCGGCACTGCCTACTTTAGGCTTTCGGAACCGCTTAGCTAGACAATTACAATTGCTCCCTACTTCCAATCCATCCTTCTCCCTACCTTCCAAGAGCCCTCAAACTAGAAAATCAATCTGTGTTGGTCTCCTGACGAGAATTTCTCAATGGCCACCTATTGCTCATGTGATAATGTTTTAATGTCTTTGCATAAGCCAAGGCCTCCACTGCTGGATTACCTCAGTCCTCACCTTTATCCTTCACACAGGCCAGTCTTTCTGAGTTACTGGCTATTCTGAATATGCCGTGTTCTAGCATGCCTTCATGCCTTTGTAGCTCTACTCTTTCTGCCTGGAAGAACTTCATCCATCTTGTCTGCTTGGAAATCTGCTAGTCATCCTCAAATTTCACCTGCAGTATTACTTTCTCTCTAAGTCTTCACTGACTACCAGGCAAACTTGGATAGTTCTTACTTTCTATTTCCTCTTATACCACATCCCCCCAACTCCCCACTGAATTGTACCTCCTTCAAGGAAGGGACTGTGTCTGTATGTTTTCATAGCCTAAATACCTACTACAGTAGCTGGCACCTGATAGGTAGGCACTAAATACATACTAAAAGGCAAGAGACGCCAAGCAAGCACATTCTCTGCCTTACAGGGTATCTTAACCAGGTCTCCCCAGCAAGCAGAGCTAGAAACCAAAAAAATCACACACCCTTACTTTATCAGGAAGCACAATATCCCCCCAAATAAGGGGAAAACTTGTGAAATAGGGCAGGAAGGAGCCAATATGACTGGTACATCATTGAGCAGGCTACCACAATTGATGGTACAGAAGAGCAATCCGTCTGGCTCCCACTCTACAATAGTGGCCTCCATTTTCAAGAGAAAAAGATAATCCTCACCTTTTTCTCAAGGAGGGTAGTGCAAGAAGTTTCTCTAAACAAGCTGTACTGTCTGCTGTTACAATTTGTTCTGAGGATGCAGCTGATTTTCATCCTCCCTCCTATACCCTCCACACAATAGGTATTCGACCTTTGCCAGCATTTTGTGCTTTGACTGTTCTGGTAACTTGCCTAGTGGAATGACCAAAATCACATCCCTAAAGGGTCTCAGCCCTTATAGACTTGTTTTTCTTGGGTCATGGTTCCAGTAATTCTCTATTGTTATTAGTGGGCAGGAAAACATCATGAGATGTTTCTCAGTAAATCCCAAGATCCAAATATACTCCTAATTTCCTACAGTAGTTAGTTCCAATTCCATATATATGTTTTTAATTTTTCTGGGTTCATTACCCCATGAGTACATTAAACACTTTCCTTGGGCTTCCCTGGTGGCACAGTGGTTGAGAATCTGCCTGCCAATGCAGGGGACACGGATTCGAGCCCTGGTCTGGGAAGATCCCACATGCCGCAGAGCAACTGGGCCCGTGAGCCACAATTACTGAGCCTGCGCGTCTGGAGCCTGTGCTCCGCAACAAGAGAGGCCACGATAGTGAGAGGCCTGCGCACCGTGATGAAGAGTGGCCCCCGCTCGCCGCAACTAGAGAAAGCCCTCGCACAGAAACAAAGACCCAACACAGCCATAAATAAACACTTTCCTTGCCTATTGATCTTTTGGCATGAACAGCCCAACGTAACCACAATGGTAGTGGTAGAATCTAGTTCACTGGAATACTTACCCTACTCTGAAAAGAATTATTCCTCTTTTTGGAATGAGAAACTGTAACCTAGCAGAAGCCAAGTCTGTTAAGACAGCAAGCAAAGTTCTAGAAGTAGGTCTCTGAGATGATGGTGAAAGGCCAATGTTATTTCCCATGTTTCCCAGATCCATGTGTGTTAACATTTGAAGACTCAGAACCAAATCTTGGCCTTTGGTTCAGCACAAGAGATTGCTTGATCTTACAAGAACGTCCTGTGAGGCTGTACAAATTCCTGAGTCTGAAAACAGTGTATCTAAATTAAAGGAAGAAATAAAAATTTCTCTGTGGTTCACCTACTGGGGTGCATGTGTAGAGGTATCAAGCAGATCCTCTGACATCTCATACCTCCATATAAACAGGAAAACTTGAGGTGAGAAGTGCCTGATGTAAGCATAAGGCTAGGCACAACTGAATTTTTTCATTTGAAATCTGTCACAGACCAGCTGGCGTAAAGGAAGTAGCCAAAAACCTCAGAAGTGATACATAAGAGGTGTCTGATACACAGGGATTTACATTATAGATGGAAAGAAAGAGTGCAAATAAATTCTGTCTCTCTTTCTCTCTCTCACACACACACACACACAGAGGCAGTCCTTGCTTTGCACCATTCCAATATATGTGAATTTTAGTTACCATGATACATAGTTTACTCAAATAACACTAGTCCCTCAACAACACAGTTTAAATTTAATTTCCACAGTATATTAACTATGAGTAATTGCAAAAAGTACAAACTCCACTGCCAGCTCTTCCATTCACAAATCATAATGTAGATAACAGATGTGAAGATGTGATCATGGTCAGTGACTAATACATGAATTCTTTTACGTTCTGTCAGTGACTCCTCACTGTGCACAGTTAGGCACAGACAAAAAAGTGTGCAGTTGTGTTGTTTTTTGTCTCCTAGTTATAAATCCACGTGTTATTTTATAAGTATGAGTAATTAAAAGAGGAAAGTGGCTAACAAAGATAAAATCTCAACAAAGAAAAAGTGATGACATTGGAAGTGACAACTGAATTGAAGTTAAACAGAACTACAGAAGAAATAGCTGGCTGAGGGAATGTTGACACGGCTGCCATTTGAGCGACCCTAGCTATGCAGCCAGAAGAACTCAATAAAGGCAAACTTGCCGACATAAATGAGAAAAGAGATTGTAACAAAAGGATGAAGATGTACCAGAGGAAGTGACCCTGGCAAAGAAACTTCCTGTTAAAGAGAACCTTCGAGATACTTCATGACCTTGAATGTTCAAAGAACAAAATGTTGGAAGCTGATCCCAACTTAGAAAGGATATGACAACTTGCCAAGGCATAGAAAACATGCTTGCTCTGTACTGAAAGTTACAGCATGAGAAGGAGGAGGAAAGCACTGTTACCTTCTTTACAAAGAAATAAAATATTTTCAAGTTCAATCTCTAATGTTTTTAATCATAGTGTGTTAAATACATATTTGTTTTATTTTTTTACTTCTCTATACATTTATAACTGACACTGAGGCATTTTAATGTTTTGACAAAAAAAATTTCAAAGTTCATGAAACAATTATAATTTTTCCCACAGATTAGTAAGATAACCTTGTTTTGTTTTAGCTTGCACCGTCATCTTATGGTCCTGCACTATTGTTCAAAATGAGGACTGTTTCTCTCTCTGTGTATATACGTAAACACATATGTATATATATAGATGTAAAACAAAGAATGTTGCCCATCATCTTCTCCTACAAGGACTGAGTCAGCCGCTGCAGTCACTAACCTACAATATACCCTGAAAGGAATTCAGGGTGAAGATCAGGAATGAGGCACTCTGTGCTCTGGGAAAACAGGCAGAACAAGTCCTCAGCTAGTTAGAAATATTCCAGGAGAAAATTTTTATGAACCCAGATTCTAGCATCTTCCCGTATTTAGAAAAGCACTAAAATGACTGACTGAGGTATTTGTTCCTCATGACTAGCAGTAACCTTCTACTGGGATGTGTGCTTGAGTCCATGTACCCCTTTGCCAAAATCACACATGCACTGACCTCTCCCCCTAGGTCTTCAGAGCAGTTCCTCAGAGTTTTCTGTGAGGCTGTCTCCAGGATATAGTCCTCAGTAAGACAGTGAATAAACTCAGCTCACAGCTCTTATGTTGTGCATTTTTTTCCCAGTCGACATACATATATCTATACATACCTACTGTGAGAAAAGATGGTACTGGATCCCAGTCTTAAAGGAAGGGTAATTGCTCACCAGTGATAAAAGAGATGAAGAGGATTGTAATGGTCATCACAGACAGATGAACTGCATGTACAATGACCTGATGTAGGAAGAGGTATGGCAAGTTTGGAGAATTAAGGCGGTTTGGTACAGATGATGCTCAAGTGTGCACTAGGTAAAGAGCAGCAGGAGACAGAACTGAAAAGGTCGTCTGGTGCCAAGTCTAACAGGGATTTCTCTGATTGACTGAGGATTTTGATCTTTATCCTTTAGGTTACGGGAAACTGAAGGGTTTTCTGCAGATGAGTGACACGATCAGACTTTTATTTTAAGACAATCACTCTGAGGAGTTTGGATGGGGTGGGAGCCTACAGCTAGGAGGCAGGAACATCAGATACTGACTAGATGGCTGAGGCAGCATTACACGTAAAAAATGAGGAGAGACTGAACTAAGATCCATGTGAGTATGCAACCCCCTCACTTTGCCCTTGGTCATCACTAAAAGTGGTTCCTTAAAATCCGCTTTCCCTAGTATGTCTCAGTAAGTCTGCATTTCAGCAGACTGAATAACACCTCCTCATGGACTAAGCTATAGTGACACTGCAGTCAACCAAATATGCCAGGGATACCTACACAGATGCAGCTGGAGTGCCATCCCTGCGGGCTAGGCTGAATACCAGCCACTTTCTCACTTACATAATCAGTGATTCTTTCCCTTCTCCTGCGTGGGCACTTTTTGTTAAACATAGCTTTGTTTTCCTTAGACTGATTAGTAAAAACTTGTTCAGGTAAGATGCTTCATTAACAAATAGTGTTCTTTTGTCCCTTTCAAACTGTCTCCTACATTTTAATTTACTGGGCAAGCCTAATGAACTCAACAGGAGACCTAGTAGTTTCCCCTGGGGATAGAGAAAATTAGAAAATTGCCAAGCAAACATAGGAGAGTGAAGACAAAGCAATGCCAAATTCAAATTTTAATGAAACCACCTGTTACACAGGTAGTAAAGGATAAGAATGTCACCTAAGTTTGCTTCTTCATATATTACCATTTTAAAGGACTAACCATGCTCCAGGAACAAACTTGCTATATCCTTTTACATACAAAATGATTGAAAAAAATGAAACAAATGAAAATATTTTCTCCTTTACATTATAGATTCCAGCCTCCCAGCCATCATCATCATAATCAGAAGTTTTCTTCATCAGAATTTTGCTTTTTGAATCCAGAAGCCAATGCCCTCTCCTAATAGTATTCTTTGAATTATATGGTTTAGCCTTGTGGATCTGAGTTTTATTCCATAAAAAAGGGAAAGAAACCTATTGTAAGTATGCATTGTTATTTTATAATCCTGGGTTATATCATTTTCTCCAAAAGTATGCTCACCACCCTTCATCCAATGTGTTTGTTTCATTCATATTGACTCTGTATTATTAGTTCTGCCCTTGGATGAGACACTATTCTTTTCCAGAGAAAAAGGAAAATCCTTTTTCTAATTTTTTTTCGTTGTTAAGACATTTTCTATTGTAGTAGATGGCGGTTTGTGATCTCACCACACACCTGGCAGATTTCCTTATTCCTCATAATAATTGCATCAACATCAGCAATGAATATCAATTATAATAATGTCCCTCTTCAGACTCTTTCCTCGGCTGATGCATCTGGCCTCCTTGAATGGCATTCATTAGAGCTCAGGCACCAAGATAATAATATGCCAAAACCAGTGATGCCAGCTTTTCACTCTTCGACCAATTACCTCCTGGACCTGGTTCAAACTGAAACCAAAACACCCTGAATAAGTTTACTCATCTTCATAAGTTATGAAGATATATGAGAAGCTACAAATAATATTTCAGAACTCTTTTTTGATGATGGAAAAGAGATACTCATTGTATCTATATAATAGCAGCGGTTTAATATATTATTTGTCAGGCACTGCAGTGCAGAGAATGATAGTTTTCCACGGACATTCAAGGTGATAATGCACAGAATATTGGAAGTTCAGGGCACTTATTTATAGCCACAACTATAAGACCACTTCATGGTCATTAAAGTCCTATACTACAGAGAAAATGGATTAAGAGTTTTCTGAATTTCTATATCAACTGAAATTAGCATATTATTTTAATGATTAATGGTTATATATCTCAGGTGCCTATCGCAATATAATTATGTCAAGAATGACATGAAAAATAAAGGGGAGTAGTATGACATTCATGTAGGAAAGGCAACTACTAATTTTTCAGACTCCAGAAACACAGTACAACATGGTAACTGGGAAACAACCACAGTAAAGGAATAGAATTGTCAGAAACATTGCAACACCAAACTGAAGATAAGTCAACGTGTCACAGAGATGATACACTTTTGTGGAAAGAAAGTAGCTGTAGTTCCTCATCAAATCATAGGCTACACACTTTGAAAGGAGTAATTTCCTGTACTGACATATATACAAACATACCATGTGGTTGCCATTTTACAAGTATATTTGCATGTATGTTGGTGACCATATTTATATATAGATACAAGCGTAGTTATACATATAAACTCCTCATATAAGGCTTAGCACAGCTTTAAATGATTCTATGCCAAACCCTATAATCTTGATTATCTGATATTCTGCTAATCATAACTTTCTTTTAACTGGCATTTCAGAAGATATACAGTACTATCATGTTTATAATAATGTCAGATAGCTTAATAATTAAGAGAATGGATTTTGAAGTTATTGTTTAGAAGCCAGTGAAAGATAATTCTTTGGTAAATATCAGCATTTAACCAGAATATTCCATTTTAAACAGTACTAGATAACAGAGGGTTAATGTTTTTGTATTACTTATACATTTATGTTCACTGACATCTGCATTTCTGCATTCAATTTATAAGCTTCTCAAGAGCTACGCTTTTAAAAAACTTTATTTCTAGATCTGTGATGGTCTTTGAATATGGACTCAGGGCTTACCTCAAATGGTACATTTCACATGAGATCTTATAGGTTGTGCTAATTTAAATACTATTGTGTCTTAGTTGTTATAGCTCAAGGCCGTGGGTAACAGATGTCTAAGACTAGGTCTGCTCAGAAGTTGAATGATCAGTGGCCTACTCATGGATTGAATGATAAAAGAGCTTATTAACCATGAGCTTGGCACATGTGAATGAATAAGTAATGTAAATCTTTGCTAAAAACAGTTTAACTCTGATCAAATATATTAAGTGTTTAGGGAAGGAAAAAATGCTTGGTTTCTAGAGAGAAACCAAACCTAACCAAAACAAAAAAAAAAAAAGAAAAAATAGCTACAGAACTTTAAAGTATTGAAGAAAATTCAGCCACGTCTCCCTAGTCTAGGGGGAGAAGTAAAGCATGTTTCCAGACTGTCTATTTTCCAACTGGGCAAAGTGTTAAAGAAATGAGAATTAACATTTATATTAGTATTTGGACGGTCACTGCCTTCTAGCCATAAAAACAGGTAGACTTGGTGATTTTTAAAAAAGATTAAAAACAAAACAAAAAAAGAACACTTTTTTTTCCCCTCCCATTTGAAAAGAAAAATACAGAAAGTCATTAGAGAAATAAATATTTGGAGATTTGGAGGAAACTGAAAATAATAAAAGCCCATCACTTTTTTTCACAGAGAAAAGTCTCTGCAATTTGCTTACCTGAAGTCTATTCTATCGCCTACAATCTACTAGAAAAGCCAAAACAGCTGGAGAAAGAGGGGAGCCAATGCCTCAAGGTGGAGCAGTTACTAAAGCTCTGACTATTCTTGCGGCATCACCTATGGAGCTCAGAGTGGGCCATGACATCAACAAAGCGTAATTTCTGAAGGAAACAATGTTTATGGCAGAGAAAGGGGAAACCTTGTATTTACTGAGACGGGGAATGTAAGCATTGAATTCCAGAGAAGGAAAGCTTTTCTGAAGGCGAGGTGAGTGCAGTGTATCTGGGCAAAGACAACGTAGTTCTCACACACACATGCAGATACAGGTACACGGCCACCACACACCCTGTACACGCTGGTTAACCTTCCCCTGGGCTTCACGCCTCCCTCTGTCTGGAAGAGAAGCAAACTTTTGGGCTGCCACCAATGAGATAGAGTTGATGATACCTTTTAACCCGGCTCACAATCATCTAAATATCAAAGAAACACTCTCTATGTATACTATATATAAACAGTCTCTGGATTTCAAGATGCCTGTTTGCTGGGGTTGCTCTCTCTTCCCTACGCCGGCAAGGTTAGTTCTGGGTGTGGGCTGACTAGGTGGGAGGGCACAACCTGTGCCCTGTGATGTGAGGGCTGCTGACAGCCTTTCACCAAAAATAGATTCATCACGTGCCTGTCTCAGTGACCAAAAGACAAAACGAAACTGCGGCAGGGTCACTCGTTAATAATTATGACCTAGAGAATCATAGGCTATTAGAGGAAGAAAGATTTTGAAAAATCATCTGGTCAAACCCCCTCATTATACAAAGGAGAATATGAGGGCTAGAGGTAAGGTAATTAGTCCACATTCTTTTCCAGTTACTTCATGATTATCGTGTGTCAGCAAGTAAAGAACGGGGATCTTGGGTATAGGAGTTTCTAAGAGATATTAATGCACGAAGCTTCATGAAGGCATAGGATCCTGTAACAGAGCTGAAAGGATGGCCTCAAAGGAGGAAGACCCTCCTCTTCTCTTATTCATTAATCTACCATCTAAAGGTAGCATATATGTATATATATAATTTCTTACGTGTATAACTTTAGCATAGTGTATCCAATATTAATAACTATACATCTACATAATTCTTTTTAATGACCTCATTAGTAATCCATGGCATGAACATACCATGATTTATTTAGCCAATGCTATTAGTTAATACTTAGGTTGTACCCTATTTTTTTACCTTTACACATGACACTTACATTTTTCAAAGTTTTCAGATTCCCAAGATGTAGTATTTTACACACACCTTTTTTTTAAATTGAAGTGTAGTTGATTTACAACACTATATGAGTTTTAGGTGTACAACACAGTGATTCAATATTTTTATAGATTGTCTTCCATTTAAAGTTATTATAAAACATTGGCTATATTCCCTTGCTGTACAATATTTACACACATCTTTGGTTCTTTCCTAAGAATGTGGTTTTGCACATGATATCTCTTAAGTCAAAGCTAACTATTATTTTAAAGATCTGATACAATATAACAGCATTTCTTTATGAAAGTATATCTATACCAGCTCCACTGGTAGGAAAAACTATTCTCAGAGATCCATCACTACTTCAATGCACAGCCATTCCCAGTAAGAGGGTGGCAATCTCAGGCTCCCTTCTGTCCCTTTGTGTCCTGCTTGCATTGTTTCTTTTTGACATTCTTGTTTTGAAAAGCCTGAGGGCCATTTGAAGTGGACAGAAATCAGACAGAAGAGGGGAGAGGAAAAGGACTGAGAACAGAAGAAAGAGACCACAGAAATAACCCTCCTTGTTATCAGTACTACAATCACAGCAACCCCAATTACTAAAGGGAAAAAAAGAGATATGGTGGGGCATGGAATATTACAGGAAGACCAGCCAATCAGAGCAACTGCAATATTACCTGCCATCAGTACCAGAAAGATACAATTTTTACTGGGAGGGGAAAATGAGAGGGTGAGAGAGCTGTGACAATTGTTGACTGGAATTTCCCACTGTCCTTTGCAGATTTCAGCCCCTTCCCTGTGGGAAGGGTAAGCCCTCTTCAAAGCTCAACTAAGGCGGGCTCCAAGGTAACATTTAAACAGCTTACACTATGTCTTGAGTCACAAGCAAAGGTAAATTTATCAATTTTTCCGGCCATGTCGTTCTCGGGAAGTGCTTCCTTTTTAACTGCTCAGCTAGAGTTCGTTGCATATAACTGAACAGCTACCTGATTAGAGGGCACAGACTGAGGACGGCAGGAGCAGCTGACAGGAGAGTCTCCCGCACTTTGAGTGGCCCCCTCTGCCTGCTCTCCCCCTGCTGCGGCGATTGGAACTGAACCATTCGCTAATGCTACCTTGACTGGAGAGGAGGACAGGAAGTCTGCATGACCCATTCAGCCAGCCAGCAGTAGGAGCACAGCCCGCCAAGAGGTTCTCTATCGCGGCCAGATGTTAACTGAAAGCCTCAAATTTCAGGGATTTCATTAACTGTGAGACTCACACCTTCTTCTTATCACCTGCAAAGAGCTGCAGGCTCCCTGAGGAGAATGGCAGCTCCACTGGCTGAGTGCCTCTTTCCTAACTCCCTGCTGACATCTTTGAATAGGGCTGATGCCATGAAAAGGATCTTGTTTCTACTCTTGAGAGGCCTCAGGACAGGAAGCATTCACATGGAAGGAAAGAGAACATTTTCCGTGAGCATTCATCCCTGCCACTGCCACGGTTACACTTCCAGCAATGAAAAGTTCCTCCACTTCTGAAATACAATTGTCTTGCAAACAGCTGCTCCAGCTTGATTTTGCAGACAGTTTTCAAAACATTTCAGGCAAAAACTTCTTCTTAGCCCACCCACAAATTTTCATCTGTATCTCTCACACTGGCTGAAGCAAATCTCTCATAATTATCCATAATTTCTCCCATTCTTTATATCATAACATGACAGAATTTTAGAATTGGCGGGAGTGAAGTTTTTGGAATAGCCTCACTTTCATGGAATTTATTTATTTATGATAGCAACAATAAAATTGTTACCAAACCAGGTTTGTTTGCCCAACAGGCAGCAATCCAAAAGCTGAAACGTCGAGGTTTGCAACAGAGAAAAGGTTTATTCATAAGGCAGCCAAGCAAGGAGACAGGAGAACAAGTCTCAGATCCGCCTGCCCAAAGGCAAGGAGCTTCGGATATTTATGAGTAAAGAGCATAGGGTGGTCGGAAGTGCAGGGGAAGGTGATGGGAGGCAGGAAAAAGGTGAGTAATTGATGCTCTGAGTTACATGCTTCTTCATGGGAGGCATGTTCAGAAAATGGCAATGTTAGCATGATCTGAGGTTGGGGTTTTTGTCCCTCTGACATCAAAAGGTCATCCATCGGACACCTGCCCAGGCCTGTTAGAGGGGTGGTGGTTCCACCCAGTCTAAACTGGCTTGAGGGACTTCCCTGGTGGCGCAGTGGTTAAGAATCCGCCTGCCAATGCAGAAGACACGGGTTCGAGCCCTGGTACGGGAAGATCCCACATGCTGCAGAGCAACTAAGCCCGTGCGCCACAACTACTGAGCCTGCGCTCTAGAGCCCGCGAGCCACAACTACTGAGCCCGCGTGCCTTAAGCCCGTGCTCCGCAACAAGAGAAGCCACTGCAATGAGAAGCCCGTGCACCGCAACGAAAAGTAGCTCCCGCTCACCGCACCTAGAGAAAGCCCGCGTGCAGCAACAAAGACCCAATGCAGCCAAAAATAAATAAATTTAAATAAATAAATAAATAAATAAATAAAAACTAAATAAACTGGCTTGAACTCGAACTGGACAAGAGCTGACTCTAAGTTCCTGAAAAACAATTTCAGCAACTGTTAGTATAGCGACTCATATCAAAGGTCTTAGCTACAGAGGGGCCATTAAAGGAGTCTTGTGACATATTGTCTAAGTTATGTGACACTTGGAGGGTATGTAATTTGCAGGAACGATTAAGGCAAGCTTGATTGGTGACGGCAGGTTATAGAATATTATTTGTTAAGGAAGTTATAGTTCAAAGATTCTAACTGATGACTGTCCCTTGGTTTCAAAATATAACCTTATGTGATTGAAGATGCAAAGAATAAGGCCAATTGAGCATATGCTGTATTTGATTTAGTAGATTATTTCCTTTAACGTCTATCCAGTGATAAACGGAATATTTATAAATGGAATATTTCCTGCCATATCAATAAACAAAGGATGTCACAGTCACCAATGATTGCAGCCCTCCAATGTGAGCTGGTCAGCCCTGAGGAAACTCAGGGCTGAAAAGAACACCTGCCATCTGCCGCCATCAGACTGCAGCCACTCCCTGCGGTGAGCGCAGAGGAAACTCAGGATGTGAAAATACAGGCCCCAGATGGCTAAGGTGCATATCAAAGGAATGATTTCAGTGAGCCCAGACTCTTGCATCTTCCCATACATAGAAAAGCGCTAAATTCCTTAACTTGAGATATCTGGTTTTCTATATTTAACAATAATCTTTTGATGTTCCCAGTTACAGGCTCTTTGTGGCAAAACTCCCCTATATCCTGGCTCCTCCCCTCGCCTCCTCGGAGCAGTTTCTCAGAGTTATCTGAAATGCTGTCTCCCGGAATGCAGTCCTCATTTTGCCCCAAATAAAACTTAACTCACAACTCTCACATTGTGCATATATATTTTTTTAAGTCAACACCAGCAACTCTTCATGGCCAATATAATAAAGGTGGTGGAAACCGGCCACAGTCTAGACAGTGTGAGGCTCAAGTTGGTGGCAGCAGTGCTCTTCCAAAAGTGCGATATATTTTGGCATTTGAAGATAGGGTAGCATCTTGTTTTTGTGAATGTTCAGTGATGCATTGCTCCTAGAGCACCCAAATAGGAAGCACTGGCCCACTGCTTCCCTTGGGAAGCTTTCTTCTTGTAACATCTTGAGAAATTAAATCGGGAAAGAGAAATGTCTCCTCCAAAGACTAGACCTACCTGTTCCTCTGGGATCACCCTTATTTTATCACTACACTCAGCATCAGCTGCATAATTTGTAAGACCTGGTGCAAAACGAAGATATAAGTCCCCTTGTTCAAAATTATTAAGAATTTCAAGACAGCAGAGTCATCAACCAAAGACAGGGTCCTTCTGAGCATGGGCCCCCCTGTGCCTGCTGTTGGGGAGAAAACATAATTTTTCCTCTACCCTTCCTCCCCTTCCATAATAAAGAACAGATTAACCCGAGAAAAACAAACAATAATATGTATACCTCCTATATACATGGGAGATACCCTAGAAAACTTAAGTAACTCTGAAATGGTTCAAGCCACCTTAAACACCATCTTCAGCTAAAGAAAGACAAAAGAAGAGATGTGTGTGCCGGGGTGGGGGTGGGGTGCGGGGGGTGGTATCCAGTTATGGGAGGTGACCAGGAAAAGTACAAAAAACAAGGGCAAACTCGTTATGCATATTTAAGTCCTTACCTTCTTCAACAAGAAGAGTTTCCAGAGATTTAAGTCATCCTCTTCTTCCAGGTACAGAGAGGGGACACCCTTTCAAATGGAGATTTCCCTTATAAATGTCAATGTCTCTTACAAAAGAGTAACTCCTACTCAGTGTTCAGAGCTTCTCCTGCTTCTGCTGTTTCTTAAAAATAATCAGCCTTGGGGGCTTTCCTGCTGGCGCAGTGGTTGAGAATCTGCCTGCCAATGCAGGGGACACGGGTTCGAGCCCTGGTCTGGGAAGATCCCACATGCCGCGGAGCAACTGGGCCCGTGAGCCACAACTACTGAGCCTGCGCGTCTGGAGCCTGTGCTCTGCAACAAGAGAGGCCGCGATGATGAGAGGCCCGCGCACCGCGATGAAGAGTGGCCCCCGCTTGCCGCAACTAGAGGAAGCCCTCGCACAGAAACGAAGACCCAACACAGCCAAAAAAAAAAAAAAAAAAAAAAAATCAGCCTTACACCAAAGAGGCATATTTGTGGGCAAATTCTGCTCCCCTTTATTGCACAAGTCTCACATCTAGGAACCTAGCTCTGACTATATTATATTCTTTTCTGTCCCATCGTCCCCTAAAGTCCAGCAATCTTGGTCAATTTAAATGCACAACTTACTGTCACAAGAGTGGGGAGGTACTTTAGAAAACACATTACCTAGAACTGAAATAATTTAAAAATGTAATTTCATGTTATTTATTAATTTGGCATAGGCTTAATTCATTAAATGAGCCCTCTTGGCTTTCACTCCTTTTTCTGTTAGCAGGGTCCACCTCTAACCCTAAGTTTTGGAGCTACTGGTTTAACCTGCTAGTCTGTCCTACTTATGTCCCTAAACTGAAGATGTTCCATTATTTTCACTCCCTAGACAAACAATGTCTTTTCTTGTCTGATACCAGGTTTATCCCTTCTCGATTTTAACTTGGTTCTTTTAAACACTCTCTCATTTTCAGTGTTTCTCAACCCCCTTCCCCCCCCTTTTTAACTTTATTTTCCCCCTATGGAATGTTTTTAGATAATTTTTTCCTAACTGCACCCTCTATGAAATTTTAGTACTACAGATACACTATAGCATATAGCATATATACATATACATATAATATATACTATTTTATATGTATATCAACAAAAATTGATTCCTTTGTGGTGAAAAAAGGTACTCATATATAAATATATATGTATATGTATAGGTGTGTGAATACATATATATGTATATGTGTGTATACAGTGTAAAAGGAAAATCAAAATGGGGTCCAGTCTGCAGGGAGAGCTCCCCAAAATGGAGCTGGGGGGCCACTGAGGCA
The DNA here is from genome assembly GCF_009873245.2 of Balaenoptera musculus. Classification (NCBI taxonomy): domain Eukaryota; kingdom Metazoa; phylum Chordata; class Mammalia; order Artiodactyla; family Balaenopteridae; genus Balaenoptera; species Balaenoptera musculus. The sequence continues at coordinate 27,481,998 of NC_045805.1, read as the reverse complement.
GGGGGACTTATGCACGTCTCAGCCCAGATAGCATCTGAACTTTGACCACTTATTGTCTTAACGCAGGCATCCAAAAACATCTGCCCAGTGTTCCAGAAATACAAGATACTTATCAGACCCTTACCCTAAAATAACTCCTGTCAGCCTATCCCTTAAGGACAAATATTTCCTTTCTTGCATCAGAGTCAATCATAATTCCTACCAGACAACTTTAACAACCTTGTGCTTTTGCCTTTATAAGTCCCTGACCTTTTTCTCTTCCCTGGAACACTCTTTCGGTTTTACTGTGTCTCCTGAATTGCAATACCTAAGACCCCAAATAAACTCTTTTCTAATTTGCAGCCTTCTGTGTTTGTTGGTCGACATTTCATAGATGTAACTTTCTTCACCACACAAGAATCGATTTTTGTCCCTCGGGGAGTCATATTACCTCTCTTGAGAACATATGATCTAAAGAAACATGTCTCAGGATCATTTTCAACTCTACCTACACACAGCTTCTCTCTCAAAAAATAACAACAACAAATCCAAAACACTAGCTTTCACATCCTCAAACTTCTTGACTAAGCTCAGAAAGCGTATCATCAACTGGGAAGTTAGCCTACAAACTTTTGTGTACGATCACAAGTCTATGCTGTGAACCTATCTGCATTTTAATTACAATTTCATGTTCTTGACTTCTGAGGTCAATTCTATTCATGGCTACCCTTAGAAGGGGATGCTTTTAGGGGCATATATTAACACAAAGATAGTGATGGGGTTCAGGACACACTACTCCAAAATATGGTACCTTTGCATATTGAATATTTTAAGCTGAAGGAGTTTGAGAAAACAGCAGAAGCAGGAAGGTTAGTCTGACTTTCCCTCTATCCTTCTCCCCTGAAACTGGTCATAAACCCTCATGTAAGCAGCGCCCTCCCTACATCTGGAGGAAAGGAACATCCTTATTCCCAAAGACAAAGGGACACAGAGAATAATTTGAACAAACAGGCCTTACTGTTTCCCCTGGTTTATTATACTCACTCCATACCCTTTGACCTATCGTATTTCTCCATGACTGTCCACTCGTCATCAAACCTAGCATGAAAATACTTGGGATTAACCATTTCTTCAAGTCTTCATTTCCTTATGAAGGCTCCTGTGTCATGTAAAACTTACATTAAATAAATTTATATGGTTTTCTCCTGTCAATTTGTCTGTCAGTTTAATTTTCACACCCAGCCAGGGACCCTAAGAGGGTGGAGAAAAAAAATGTTTCCTCCCTACAATAACAAATTATTCCCTGCAATCATGAAAGGGCCATGGTATTATGCAAACCCTAGAAAGATGAGCTTCCTTCCAGCTTGGCAATTTCATGAGAAATAGACTGATTGAAATTCTCTGGAATATAGATAGATACCCATCAAAAAGCCAGTTTCCAACACGAATGTCTTTTTCGCTGGATAATGGGAACATTGCCACTTGGTTGGACAAAGAGTTGGATGGAAAATTACCTGAGGGAAAGAAAAAGTTGCACTGATAAAGGACTCCAACACTTCTGGTCAGGTCTCAGGCAAGGAAAGAATGATCTAAAAGTAGTTGTAAAACACTAACACAAAGTACCACTTTTCCTAAAGACAAGATATAACTTTCCTGGATCTTTTTTGATGATATTCCATGGCTTGATAAATCATCTCTTCTCTTGCATGAAGACATGGCAAGAAGATTAAAGCAACTACAAAGTATTTACTTCCATATAGCAACTAGCTAACCATGGAATGAAGTTTAACTCAGCTTGAAACAGATAGCATAATTTGAAGCAATTTTTTCTCTTCGAATTATATTGCTTGGGCCACCTTGAAATTATATTGCTAAAGCAGGACAGCTAAAAAAAAAATCAACCCCTCATTTTATTTTGTTATATCAGTTTCTTTTATGTCTAAAACTACCATAACAACTCCTCCCAAAAAAAGAGAGATACAAGTTTTCTTTTTCCATCTAAGGAGGAGCAATGTAGTAAGCAATCAAAGACCAAATGGGAAAGGATATGAGAGAAACTGAAAGCAGAGTCTGTCAAGAACATATGCTTCCTGGATGGAAAATCAGGAAACAATAATTCCCAGGGTAGAACCCCATGATGTTCATTGCTTATTCTTGGCTTTTATGTCTTTGCTCAACAAATGGTCATTGAGCACCTATTATATACAAATGATTATGCTAGATGTTCTATGAGATTGGACTCACGCTATAGAAGATATTCTTCTAATCCTGTCTTCTGAAATATTTGTATATATTTACAAGGTTTGCTCTCAATTGCAATTAAAGGCTCCCTCCATTTCCACACCTCCCATCCACCACAGACAGAGCTCTAAGGCTCTTTCATAATTAGCTGCAAATGGCTGTGAATAAGGCACATCCAGGAACATACATAATGACTAACCTTCACGGGTCTATAAAATATTCAGTGGTTCTGTACCATTTCTCCTAGTTATATTAATCTAAGTTTGGAGTGAGAAAGGAAGCAGGGAAGATGAAGCTGGACCTCTTAACTGAGAAACTATGTTTCTCAAAGAGACTCAAGCCCTCCAGCTCACAGTTTTTTGTTGGTGTAAGATCTATGTCGGTTTCACCATTTGGGGTACAAGTAAGGTCACTTTTAGTTTTTCCAATTAATTACTTAAAATACCACCTCCTGGTATAACTCAGGGAATATTCAGCACCTGTCTCCTAATGCTTTCCATCATCACAAATAATCCAAGAATCTCAGTGGGTATGACAGTCTTTGTCAGGAGCCAGCATTCTCCATCCACTCTCTATACTACTATTCTGCTTTATTTTTCTCATTTTGATCCCATCTTAAATTATCGAATTTCCTTAGTTGCTTATTTTATGCCTCTGCTACTAGAATTTAAGCTCCTTGAAGGCAGAGATTATGTCTGTTTTGTTTGCTGCTATATCCCCAGTGCCCGGAGATGAGATGAGATCTCATTACACTGTAGTCACTCAATAAATATTTATTAAATGAATATTTGAATTGTCAAGGCAATATCACTAGTGAAAATAAGCCTCATCTAGTTCTAAGCATCCTTGCCCACTGCTGCACTGCTTTTATTAGTCCAGACCCCTGTACATCTGCAGTGATGCTGCACGCTTACATTTGCTAAGTAGCAGCCAACTTTATTTCCTAATCGCATTCTCAGCTTTTGCACTTGTAAGGGAGGAAAAAATCATTTTCCTTCTACCCTTCTAAATTCTTGGCTGGGGCTCCCATAACAAAAGACAGATTAACAAGAGAAAATGTGTCTACCTCATCGTAAGTACGACCTTTCAGAGTCCAAGAAACCCTTGGGTTATTGGGCCAGTTCCCTATATCTGTCCAGCTAAGTTCTCCCTTAGTTTTCTTGCTGGTTCTTTCCTGCTGACAAATCTCAATTAGGAATATCGGAGTTGAAAGAAGATTGTCTCCTTATAGTATTAAATCTCAAAAGGGAAGGGGTCAGGGTCTCTAATTTTTCCCTCCAGTATAGTCTTTAGCAAATTTATCAGTGACCAGTTTTGCTTATCAAAGTGTATTTGGAAAAGAGGCCTTCCAGGTCACAAAAGGTCCTCTTGCCCATTTCCAGGGCGGTGGGTGACTACTAAAATTACATTTGCATAACTAAAGGGGGTTACTCAAGGAGTGCTCTCTAAACAAAGATTTGCTCTGAGGTGAATCTGTGTATTCCTCTAAATCTAGGTGGGGTACCCTGAGATGTGTGGTCGGATCTAACTCTTCTTTAGAAATGCATGTTTGAGTACAGCTGCTGGGACAGCCAGCTCTCAGGAGTCAGCTCGCTTTGGAGCTTGCCTCTGCTGAAAAGAGCCAAGATCTACCCCTCCTGAGGGACTGCCCACATAAATGACTGATCTGTGTGGGAGGAGAACGGACTGGCCCTCTCACATCAACTTGGAATAGCTCTGCAGCTTCAGAATTCTCTGCAGAGTTGGTTGCCACTTCCATCAAGTCTACATTGCAGTTCAATTTCTCCCTCTGACCAATTCTGCTTCCTACCCTTTCCTTCAGTGGTTGTTTTTCCTAAGAGTCCTCCCAAATAAACCTTTTGCATGCGGACACATGAGACAGCTGGTAAAAGCTGCTATTTTTATTGCTGAAAAACTCATCCCATTATAATGGGAAATAATCTGTAACAATGTACTTACACTTTGTTTACAACTGGAAATTAAATATAGTTTCAGTAGTGGGTCCAAGCAATGTCTAAGGTTTTGTTGGAATAGAATGAAATAAAAAAGATAGATGAAAGGAAGGAAGTGAGAGAATAGTTCAAATGACTAGAGAGCAGATGAAATCAAGATTAAAATGTATCAGGGAAAGAGGCAGATGGCTGGCCCCAGATTTTGCATGCAGTGCTGACTGGTGATTCAAATAGTAATTCACATTTACATTTTGTTTTACAATTTCTAAAGAATTTTTGTATACATTGACTTATTTTGACATCTCAATAGATCTGGGGTGAAGGAGGTAAAAAAAAATATTAGATTTGTATGAATCATTGAAAGTCCTGTAATACCCGTGTCTCTCCAATGTAAGAATATGCCTTAGATCTCTCATCTATAGGGATTCTGTGAGAATGAAGTGAAATATTATTTGTAAAATATTTAAGGTAGTGTTCAAATATAATTAGTGCCTGATCAATGTTAGCTGACACCATCGTCATCCCTCCCAGTCCCTTTGTAACATCCTTTCTGAAGACAGAGGGTGGAACTTTATATAGTTCATTACTGAGTTTCCCATCTTACCAATTTTGGAATTTTTACCCAGGAAGGGAAAAACTCTACTCTAGACAAATGAGATAGTGTTACAGGCAAAACTAAACCTCATGAGTGTCTGTCCAAAGCCTGTTCCAAAAGCTTTCACAAAGTATTGGAACTCTGCATTAAATCTGAGAATCTTGCTCCTTCCACTTGGTAGATACCAAAACTGAGAAACCATGAGAAGTGATACGACCTCAGTTAGAATGTGAGACAAAATCTTCAGGGAATTTCTGTTCCCTGGATACTCAATCCAACCCATCCTATAGCAAGGGTGAAAATAAACACTAGGCATTACACATTCAACAGGGCCACAATGGACTGGATAATTATGCTATGGGATCAGTGAGATCTATAACAGAAACATAAATAAGGTTCTTGATGTAAGTTGATACACATTACTGACTTAACACCCTTAAACCTCTCTCCCCATCCATACCCTGGTCTAAACCTTTTCCCTTTCCCCCCTCTTCCCCCTCCCAATTTTTTTATAAAACAAAATGACATGTTGCATTTGTTTCCTTAATGCCTTGGAGATGCTGTTCAGTTGGTTTTTATTTACTTATCTATTTACTTTTGGGGTTTTAAGATGGAGGTTAATTGAGGAGATTTGCGCAGGCTTGTGAGGAGCTTTGGGTATTAACAAACTATTAGCTTCTGAGATCCTTTAGTCCTGATAGTGAGTCACTCTTGTCCACAATACCTGGAGTGAAGTAAAGGGTCTGCAAAGAGTCTCTCTTAGATCAAAACATGTATCTCATATTTTAGCACTGCTTAGGAAAGCCAAACTCATCATTTGGCAGGTTCTGGCTGCATTTCCTAAATTTTAATTTTTATCTTAACAGATAAAACTTTAGATCTCCACTACTAAGGGAAAAGCTGAAGAGCTGTTGAGCTGTTTTGTAACTTTATATTTGTTAAGAAACAAGAGCAACAACAACAAATCTCTCAGCACCCAGTTCTCTGAATGAGGACAGTGATGAAGACTGAGGTGTTGCAGTATTTTCTACTGTGGTCTTGCTTAGTGGGTACAAAGAATGCTGGCCATAGTAAAACTGTGGCATGTCTAGAACCCACATTTCTCTTCTCATTCTGTGAAAATGGATGTCAGAGTGAGCAGGATTGAAGAAAAAAAATATAAGAAGTTCTTACCCAGGTACAGCCCTGAGGAGAATCCCTGGATGTTTGAACCCTAAAATATGGAAGATACTTGGAAAATGATTACATTCATTTCCTTTCTTCTTATTTAGCCTTTCTGGAAAATTAGATACAAAATGTAGGGAAGTTTCAGTTACTCTTGGTGGAATGGTTTGCCTAAGGTCTCTCAGTGCTAGTAGTGGAAATCAAGAATTGAAAGCAGAAGGAATATCTTGAGATGAATCCATGTGATGACCTTTAACGTTTCTGAATAATCTACTTTTTGTTGCTGACACCAATTTCTAACACCTCCCTCTTGGCCCCCAAACCTGAGATCCTATCGAGGTCTCTTTGTAATTGTTTCATAAGCAGGTCTTAAATTTTAAGGTTTCTCATAAAAACAACAATAGTGACAACAAAGATCAAATAGGTATGTTCAATTTTATAGATAAATTAAGTATTTATTCCCTGAGGCCAAAGAACTTTATGTAGTGTTTAGAGCAAGAATCAATTTTGGAGGCAAACTGTAAGAACCTCTAAGGCAAGTTTCTAAAATGGAAATGTTGAAAAAGTCCCTGTAACAAAATCACCACTGGAAAAGGGAGCCAGCCTTTGAAAGGTCTATTTTCCTCCCCTCAGATCTTTGCTCAGAACTGAAATTGCTCCTTTGCCAACCAAAAGAGAGGCAGTTTTTGAGCCTTTTGTTGAAAAGAGAGCCTACAGCTGACACTAAAGACTCTGTCAATAGCAAGGACAGGGTGATTTTTATTTCATTTATTTTATTTTTACTATGTTTTTTGTTTGTGTGCAACTTTTCAAAAAATTTCCCAACATTTTATTAATGAAAAAACTTTAAATATATTGAGAAGTTGGAAGGCTTGTAGGATCAACACCCATGTACTCTCTACTAGATTTTACAATTCACGTTTTACTCAACTTATTAAATACCATCCACCAACCATCCTTCTCGCTCTACAGCAGTCCATCTTACTTTGTTGATGCATTTTACACTAAGTTATAGAAACAAATACTTTATACCATTACACACGTTAACATGAGTGTCATTAGTTTCCTTGCTTTTATTCATTCGCAATTCTGATTCCAAGAAAGCTTTGTAAAGAACCTAGACATTCTGAGGCAGATCCACAGCAGTGGTCCCCATGCTCGGCTTTTACAATTATTTTGATGTAGTATCAAAGAAGACGATCTACAATGATCTAAAATGGCTATTAAATTACTCCTCCCTTCTCCAGTTGCGTGTCTGTGTGAGGGCAGATTTTCTGCATATATAGCAACCAAAAACACCCAAGTCCTAACAGATTAAATGCAGAAGCAAATGTGAGAATCTGGTTGTCTTCTATTTAGGCCATAAAAGAGATTTACAAAAATGTAAAACCAGTGTCACTCTTTTCATTATTTTTTTGTTATTTTTCATAGTTACTCTCCATGTTAATTTAATGGCCTTATGATTGCCATTTTAAAATAAATCAATAATATTTATTTCTTTCACTGTTAATTTCTAATAAGATATAGATAAATAAATATAACTTTATAAACAAAAGCTCTTTGGCATGCTCAGGAATTTTCTACTTGGTCCCATTAGCTTTCTGTCTTATACAAATGGGTCAAAATCTCCTGCCCAAACACTTCGTTTTTTCTACTACTTTCAGCACTCTTGTGGTGTTATTCCCTTTTAATACTTTTATATACTAGAAGTATAAAGAATAAAAGTAATACTATGTAATAGCTATATAATAAATAGTGTTATTATTATTACTACTATCATCATCATTGTTATTTCAGTAGAATTTGGAGTGAAACAGGAGTTTAATCATGGAGTCAAAAAAGCTACCCTATTCAAAATAAATCATAACGTCTAAAATATTACTTTTTAGGTCAAATATATAAACTGGGGTGTGATTTTTGAAAGAATCATTCATTTTATGAAAGAATTAATTGACACATATGAGAGATAAAGACATACATACATCCTTTAATATAATTTCTATATGTATGTTCAGAGATTAAGTGCAGAAAAAAGCATGATGTAGTAGGAAAAAAACAAAATTCAGGAGTCTTAAAAAGTTACTGTTTAGCTGTGTGTTTTGAGCTCCAACTTTATATTTTTGTGATTCAGCTCTCCCATTTGAAATGGAAGTCACATCAAAGTTCCTAGAAGGTTCTTTTGGTCTGCACATTACTATGCTGCTTTATTTCATTTAGTAATAAATTTTAAAAGTTATCATCTACTACATTAAAAACCTTTAGCTAGGAATGTCGAGGGATGCAAATATATATATGAAATATAATTCTCACCCACAATAAATTCATAATTTTTTTGGATATGTAGAAAGGATAAATAAAAAGTAACAATCAGTAATGGGATTTTTGAATTTTCTTTCTTTTCCTTTCTCCCTTTCTTTCTTTTCTCTGTGGAAATAAACAAAGACTAACCAAATGAGAAAAGCAGAGGCTATTTATTCAGAGCTGCTACAGCAAGGGAGCCACTGTCACTTGCATTTGGCAGAGACTCAAGGGCAGGCAGAGGAGTGGGAGAGCTTTACAGTGGAAGGAAGCGAAGGCCTCAGGTATGCTACAGTTGGAGGCTGTCGGCATGAGGAAACTGTAGGTGGGCCAACTAGAAGTAGGGCATCCTGTGCAGTTGGTAGGGGTGCATATTTGACTTTCGCTGGTTGGTGCTAAGTCGGAAGTGAGGACAAAAATTACAGAAGCTGTCAGTTATTAACCAAACCCTGGTCATTTGGGGTTGATCATTAGAGAAATTACTGGTTAGCTTCCTGGATTGTTACTACAGATAGCAATCCTACTTCCTGTAAGTCTTACTTGTAGCAGGCTAGCATCCTGAGCTGGTTCTTGTGGATGAGGAGTTTGGTTTCTGGGCAGGTTGTTGCAAGTTGTGGGTCAGAACTCTATTTTTATATAAGGTCTGGCCATTGTCCATTTGTATACTTATCCTCCCTCTCTCTGTTCTCTCCTTCCATCCATCCCCCCTCCCTTTTTCCTTCCTAGTGTTTGTTTCTGTTTTTGTTTTTTTGGCTCCTGAGAGGGAGAGGAAAAGGAGAAAGAAGAAAGGGCAGAGGAGAAACAGAAAGAGAACAATGATGGGATAGAGTGAGTCTGGGACTTAATGTGTTATCAAAGTGTCCCCATAGTGAGGTCAATAAAGGACATTTTTAAAAAGAGGAAGCCGAATATTTAATATGAAGTTATACATATGCTGCATTGTAAATACCACGTGTCACTCTCTCCCTTCCTCCCTCAAATTGCAGTCCCCGACTCCCAAGAGGACCACAGTAGAAAGTACACCTGTGTGTGTGTGTGTGTGTGCACATGCTTGGTGCTTTGCCAAAAATGAGCAAGTAGTTAAGATTGCTCACACAGATGCTTGGATAGGTTAGGTAGGTTAATCTTCAATTAGCATGTTCCACCATGCCCGATAAGGACCAGAGTTCATTGTTGACCATAAAGAAATAAAAAGGGAAAGTCAAAATTGGTTAGTCTGAAAACCTTAGTGCATGCCCCTGAGGTAGCTACAATGAGTAAACAGTTAACTGTAGCAGATGACCCAGGCCTCACCTACCCTTACTCATTTCTAGCAAGCTGTCCTTTTCAGAACTGCCTCTCTGAGTGATGAAAACACTCTCTGTGACATGTGAATCTGCCCTTGAATACAGGCCCAACCAAGCTGTTAAAGTTCACACTCTTTGGTCTGTGATTTACTCCATTTTATAGTTTTCAGCCCTGTGTAACTCCACCCACTCAAGATGCTTGCCTCTGACTCCGCTGCAAGATTTCAATTTTAGATTTACAGATAAAGGTAGCAAACATTTTTATAAAGCAAACAAAAACAAACAAACAAAAAAACAACCAAAGAAAACCTCCCAAGAAATAGGGAAGGCCCATAAAGTTTGATTTATTCTCCCCACAAATTCAGTTAGATCTTTGGGAAAGAAAACCTAAGAAAAAGAAAAAGTACTAAAAGCCAGTTGGAGGCTTCGGATCCACTGAGCCATTTAAAATAGAGACGGTTCATCTTGATCTTACCAAGACGGCCATTCGCTTTTCATGGTGAAGGAGGAAGGCAGTGACTCCTCCAACATTTTAGACTTTGAAAGCTATCGTTTGATTCTTAAGCCACATGCCTCCCTCCTTCTAAAATCCGTGCTTTATTCACTTCTTTGAATTTTAATTCAGTTTGAGAACATTTTGTTGGAGAAGAGTATACTAAAATGACTAAGGGCACTGGAGTCAGATGGCATGGTTTTAAGTCTTGGCTCTAATGCTTACTAGCTATATGATCTAGAAAAGTTTTTAAATTTATCTGCACCTCCATTTTCTTCATTAATGAAATGGGATAATAACTGTCTGGCTCATTAGTTCCCTGTAGAGTTAAATGAGATGATTTATAGACGTTCTTAGCCTAGCGTCTCTCTAGCATATACCAAGGTCTCAGTCAATATTAAAAGTAATAATGGATAAAAACTGGAGAAATAGGAATCACTGCTTTAAGGAATATGGTGTTCAAGAAGCAAATGTTAGGAGAAGGAGACATTCAATAGGTAATGTATTTCTTTCAAGTTTTCTGATATTGATATTTTTAAACTATTTGTTCTTTAATTTCTTAGTCTTGCCAAAATTTAATTTGCTTGAACACACAGATAGACACTATGTTTCAAGCTTAGGGTATTATGGATATTATATTTTCTGTCTCTCCCAGGGTTCTTTATAATAATAATAGTAACATAAATTATTATTATTTTTAAGATTTTGTGGCTGTGATACAGACTTTAGGTTAAAGACTTATCATAAAGAGTGACTGACTACTAGAAATGTTCATTAATTAAAGTCATGTCTCTCTTCCTCTAGTCATGTATAACCATTTGTCTATCTGTCTGTTTCTGAGGACTCCCAAATTTATTAAAAAATCATTATTGGGAGTGTGAATGGTCCTAACAAGGGGCCACTCTTGGTCAATATTATTTATTGAATTAAGTGTTTTGAAAGGCCAGGAAACTCAAGCAACAAAGTAATTAAATGTTACAATAAATGATTATCATGACTCCAAACATAACTGTTATCTCTAGACCACCAGCTTTTCTGTTAACTTCATACCAGAACAAGTATCTGGTCCTGTTCATTTCCATATTCTCACAATCAAGCCCTGTGACACATGGTAGGCATGCGATATTTATTAAAATGAATTAAAATAAATTATCACAATTCCCTTTTCAAGAGCATGGCCATTATTGAACATCAAAGATTTGAGTAAAAGGAAACTATTCTCGTTAGACTAAATAATAAGGTTTCTTCCCTGCTGTGGGATATTACGAATTTTGAATTGAAAAGTAGGTGGTTTGGGAGATGAAAGGTTATTCCAGAACACTGAATTTATATAAAAAGCCCAATGATTAAGGTAAAAGAAAAAAAATCAAAAAGTTCACTTTTTTTCTTAACTAGAAAAAAACTGAGACTAAAAAGTCACTAAAAGATGTTGCTTGATTGGGGCTTCCCTGGTGGCGCAGTGGTCGAGAGTCTGCCTGCCAATGCAGGGGACACGGGTTCGAGCCCTGGTCTGGGAGGATCCCACATGCCGCGGAGCAGCTGGGCCCGTGAGCCACAACTGCTGAGCCTGCGCGTCTGGAGCCTGTGCTCCGCGATAGTGAGAGGCCCGCGCACCGTGATGAAGAGTGGCCCCCGCTTGCCGCAACTGGAGAAAGCCCTCGCACAGAAACAAAAGACCCAACACAGCCAAAAATAAATAAATTAATTAATTAATTTAAAAAAAATTAAAAAAAAAAAAAAAGATGTTGCTTGATTGAAACAAGAAACATGAAAAATAAAGAAAATATAAAAAAAAGTATGTTCCAGCTTATTGTTCATATTTTGAACCTGATGTTATACTCTTTAAACTTTCCTATCCATCCATCCATCCATCCATCCATTCACACTTCCATCCATTCAACAACAACAAAAATATATATTGAGTTCTTACTAAAGGGAAGTTCCCAACAGACTCTGTCCAAGTTTCATGGAAAATCCGACCTTGTGAGGCAGTGGAGATGACACAGGCACAGACCGAAGTAACATGTGAGAAGACCGAGGTGTACATGTGAAAAGGAGATCGGTGCTTTGAAGAAAAGGAATCTAAGTTTAGTCTGTGGGTCAGGAAAAGCTTGTCTCAGGAAGTGGTAGCTGAGTAGAGGTCAGGGGTGATTATGAATTTATTTAATAACAAAGGAAGGGTATGCAGACATAGGGACCTGCATGAGTCAAGTTCCTGTTACAGAGGGAATGTGGCACATTGGAGGAGTTTCAGAAGGGCTAGTGTGGCAAGATTCCAGAGAGTGAGGCAAAGAATATGGAGAAAGAGTGGTCAATGGTGGTCAGGAGCTGGGCCGCAGTCCCATGAAGACTTTCTGTTTTCCTTATCCTTAGAGGAATGGGAAACACTAAACGGTTTTTCACAGGAACGGCTTGAGGGAACACAGTCATATTTATATTTTGAGATAATCAATGTAGCTTCATTTTGGAAAATAAATTATAGATTTGGAGAACCTAGTAATAGGCTATTATAGGACTCCAGGTGAGAGAAGATGGTAGCTTGGGCTATGTTAGCAACCATTAAGATGGAAAGAAGGCATGGAATTTGAAAGATACTCACAGTAAAAAAGGCTCTGAAGGGACCGCGGCAATGAAGGGAAATGTAGGTTGGTGAAGAGGGAGAGTCAAGTTTTGCCCCAAGGAGTCTGGTTTATATAACTGGGTGAATGATAATGCTATTCTACTGAGATCAAAGGCACTGAACAAGAACCAGATGTTTTCCCGCTGTACACGGACAGCGCATCATAGAATCAGTTTTGATTATGTTGTATGTAAAGTATATCTGAGGTATCCAGGTAGAGGTCCTGGGTAGGCAGTTATACACAAGGTTCTGGAGCTCAGAAGGGAGGCCTGGGCTGAAGGTCACTGGCATATTAATACTACTTAAAAGCACGGGATAGGATAAAATTCCTAAGTGATATTGTAGAGTGAAAGGAAGGTGAGAGTCTGAACTTTAAGACAACACATTATTCAATGCCTGTGTAGAGGAAGAAGAATTTTCTATGAAGCATAAAGAGAGTAATCAGAGAGGCAGGAAGAAAACAAAGATATTTAGCTCTCACATGCTAGTTCTTTTCAAAGCCTTGACTTCACTGGATGCACATGGTTAATGAGAAAATGCTTTGTTTGCTACATTATTTCTGCCATACTTATGGTTTCTGGCAAGTAATTTATTTAGTCACTGTGTTGTTTCTGAGCATTATAGTCTTCTTTACTCACTCAATGTGTAAAGTGTTTTAAAAACCTTGCAACCATCAAAGTAAAAGATGCAGCACGGTGCCTCATCTTCCAGCATTGCCGCAGAGCTCAATAATCTATAGATCATGTAATAATTTCATTTAGCATCACAATAAAAGTCAAATTAGTTTCCATGAGACAGTTATGTATGATAATCTGGATTACTGTGGCCTCCTGCTGACTGTATTAGCATTGTAATGTTATTTCCACTTCTGGGATTCTGGCGGAATTTTTTCTTTCAGTTTATATTTATTGAATAATTATGAAAACTGAGTTCTTAAAGTCTTGAAGAAGTGGATTTATACCAAAAAATAATAATAATAATGTGCAGTGATAATGATCTTAACTTCCAATGTATCACTCTCTCCTTTAAAGAAGTGACTTTAACTGCCAGGGTTTCAAAGTAGTTGAAAATGTATCTTAGTGAGTTTGCAGCTAAACACTGACAGCTGAAGCCTGTGTCTCCACCTGCTAGGGCCAGCATTTACCAGAGGCTTTCAAAGCCATGTCTCAGTGTAAGTTGGAGTTCTTGCAAAACTTAAGTAGTAAGAAACTTGTTTACCTGTCAGGGATTCATAGGACTGCTTAAAAAGCCAGGACTTTTCAATGCAAATCCCAAACAAATCCTAGTGGACGCTTCTGTAGAAACTGACAAGCTTAATATTTATAAGAAAATGCAAAAGGCCTAGAATAGCCAAAGAATTTTTAAAAAGAATAACAAAATTGGAATTCTCACTCTACCTAATTTCAACACCTATACCATAAAGCTACAATAAATAATCAAGATAGTTTGGTTTTGGCGAAAAGACAGACATGTAGATCCAACGAACAATAGATACTCCAGAAACATACCCAAACGTATATGGTCAACATATTTTTTTGACAAATTGTAAACACGATTCAGTGGGAGAAAGGAAAGTGTTTTCAGTAAGTGGTGCTGGATCAATTTGATATCCATACGGAAAAAAAATTATACCTTATACCACCTGATACACAAAGATGAATTTAAAATGGATCACAGGCCTAAATGAGAAACCTAAAACTATAAAACTACTGGAGGAAAACATAGGAGAAAATCTGTTATGGCCTTGTGGTAGAAAAAGATTCATTAAATAAAACACAAGAAGTATGAATCGTAAAAGAAAAACCTGACATTTTGGATCAAAATCAAAATTAGAAATGTTTGCTATTTAAAAGACATCATTTTAAAAACCCAAACAAAAGATATAGACTGGGAGAAAACATTTGCCACATATATGTCAGATAAAGGAGATATATATATATGTAATATATAATATTTAAAAGTCTTTGAATTCAATAAGACAGATAACTCATTTTAAAAATAGGCAAAAAAAAAATAGGCAAAAGATTTGAACAGATGCTTAACAAAAGAAGATATACGAATGACTAATAAACACACAGGAAAATGCTTAACATCTTTAGTTAGCAAAAAAAATGCAAATTGAAACACAATTATATTCTACTACACTCCCATTAGAATAGCTAAAATTAAAAAGACAGAACATCAAGCGTTGGCAAGAGTATGATATAACTGGAACTCTTCAACATGGCTACTGAGAAAGTAAAATGGTCAACCACTTAGGAAGACAGTTTGACTGTTTCTTTAAAAGTTAAACCACAAACCTATCATACGATCCAGATAATTCCACTCAAGTATTTACCCAAGAGAAATGAAAGCATTTTTTCACAAAAAGACTTATACACAAATGCTTATAAAATCTTTATCTACAGCCAAAACCTGAAATGATTAAACCAATTGTGGTATATTCATACAGTGGAAGACTACTCAGCAATAAAAGAGGTACAAATCATGGATATTAAGAAAAATGGATGACTCTCAAAAATATGTTCAGTAAATTAAAGCAGTCAAAAAGAGTATTTACTATATTATTCTATTCACAGAATATTCTTTAAAACAAAAACAGGTTCATAATGACAGAAAGGTCAGTGATTACCTGGAAACAGTGGTGAGGAAGGGCTGGATTACAAAAATGGCATGAGGAAACTTTTGGGGGTTATGAAAATGTTTGTTATTTTGTTTGTGGTGGTGGTATCATGAATGTGGGCATATGTTAAAATGTATCACGTTGTACACTTTTAATATGTACCTTTTATTTTATTATATTTCCAATGTACCTCAATAAAATTGTACAGTTCCTAAGTGTAGGAGATAGGTAAACTACTTTATCTGAACCACACTTTTCTCAGCTAAAAATAGGGGGCAATAATGATCCCCCTCATAGTGTTGTTACGATACAAAACGTGATTTATTTACTGTGCTGGACATTCTAATTATTAATGCTTAATTTTAACTCAAGGTTTAGAGCTAATTTCCAAAATACTGGAAATTCAGAAAACAGAGAAATGAGAAAAAAATGACACTAGGAGAAAATAAAGAGCCAAATCCAGAAAGTAAGAAAGTACTCTGCAGGATAACAGAGTAGGGTTTTGTTTGTTATGTTTTGTTTTTTCAGTAAGACTCTGCTGTTGAAGAAGGAAAGAAAACAAACAAAAACTCTCTTCTAAAGCAAGAGAGAATGATTGGATGTATAATCATATGTGATGTTTGGCCCTGGATTGATTCTGGTTTGGACACCTGACTGCAAAGACATTTTGTGAACAATGAAAGGAATTTGAATATGGGCAGAACAGAGATAACGTTAGGGGATTACTAATTATATCCACTATGACCATGTTATTGAGGTGATATGGGAAACGTCCTTGTTCTTTAAAACGTGTTGCTTTATACTCTTGTTCTATGCTACAGTTAAAGAAAAAAGAATTCTCGGTATCCATCATCTACTCAAACACATAAGAGAGAGAGAGAATACTGCCTCTAAGGAACGCTCACGTGGAAGCAATAATATTTCACACCTCTTCAGAGATACAGAAGCTGTAAGGAAGTTGTTCAAACTCCTCTGACTGTGCTTTATAAAGTAAGTCAACATACACCACATACTATGATGCTCCAGGTTGTCTGCCCTTAGATATGACACAAATTCATTGGCTGACCCTGGGTTCCATGTACTTTCTTTTTCTTTAAATAATTTAAATTCTTTTTTTTAAATAAATAAATTTATTTAGTTAGTTATTTATTTTATTTATTTTTATTTTTGGCTGTGTTGGGTCTTCATTGCTGCACGTGTGTTTTCTCTAGTTGCTGTGAGTGGGAGCTACTCTTTGTTGTGGTGTGTGGGCTTCTCATTGTGGTGGCTTCTCTTGTTGCAGAGCACGGGCTCTAGGCACGTGGGCTTCAGTACTTGTGGCGTGCAGGCTCAGTAGTTGTGGCTCATGGACTCTAGAGCGCAGGCTCAGTAGTTGTGGCGCATGGGCTTAGTTCCTCCATGGCATGTGGGATCTTCCTGGACCAGGGCTGGAACCCAAGTCCCTTGCATTGGCAGGCGGATTCTTAACCACTGTGCCACCAGGGAAGCCCCCATGTACTTTCTTATCCTCTACAAAACTTTCCTCCAAGTACATTGCAATGGAGAGCCCATCACTCTGCCTGAATTTTCAGAATACCTGGCTGTAATCCCCAGTTTTCTACATATGTTCCTCCCATACCTATCTTTTGATCTATTGATCAGTCATCAGTCTATCAATAATTGAAGGTCAGGTACAGCCTGGTGTATCCTATGTAACAAATAAAAAAATGAAAGCACTCTTCATAGGATTAGTCAGCTGCTTCTCCATTTTCCAAAGCACTGTAGCTCATACTTTTTATTAAGTCACTTGGGTAATATACTTAGCTACCTTTCAAATTGTTGGACTTTTTTCAAGATTGACACTACTTATGGCAATCCTGGTATGGCTAAACAGATCAACAATTAAGAAAGCA
Source organism: Balaenoptera musculus (assembly GCF_009873245.2). Taxonomy (NCBI): domain Eukaryota; kingdom Metazoa; phylum Chordata; class Mammalia; order Artiodactyla; family Balaenopteridae; genus Balaenoptera; species Balaenoptera musculus. The sequence continues at coordinate 27,464,855 of NC_045805.1, read as the reverse complement.
TTCCACCTTAAGAAAAACATCAATCCTAGGAAGTTGCAGTATCAGTTGCTATATCCTCATATTCAGGTAAAATTTAGTTTTCAATTTCTAAATACCAGGCCATTCTCTCTGTCTGCTTCAGCTGTTACCTAGGAGCTCCTGCTATGCCAGATTGCTCACCTCCATGCTTCAGTACATCTTTAAAGTGTTTTTTCACCCTTCTTACTTGCAGCTGCCACACTTCAGTTCACGAGACAGCATTGTCTGAGTATCCTGTTATTTTAGTGCTGCTGTGTGTGCCCAACTCAGCAAAGCTATGCACCAGAGAGCATCATTTCAGGGCTGTGAGACTTGACTCTGTAGCAGGAACCCAGTGAGAATGATCCTTTGGGGCATTTTTCATTAGGCACAGAGGAAAATAAAGGAAAGTAAAATATGCACTGTGTTTGCTACTCAAGATATGTTTATGGGAGGAATGGAAGGGTATAGATACTGAAAAGGGAAGAAGAGAAGGAAGGAATTAAGGAAGAGAGGAAGAAAGCAAGTGAGGTGATTAGTGGGAAACAGGAACAGGAAATGAGAGAAGGTGGAACAGATTTATAGAAAGAAACTTGACTTTATTTCTCATTTAAGACTTCACGGGGGGCTTTCCTGGTGGTGCAGTGGTTAAGAATCCGCCTGCCAATGCAGGGGACACAGGTTTGAGCCCTGGTCTGGGAAGATCCCACCCACGGAGCAACTAAGTCCGTGCACCACAACTACTGAGCCTGTGAGCCACAACTACTGAGCCCGTGTGCTAAAAAAAAAAAAAAAAAAAAAAAAGACTTCACCTTGTTGGAGAATTTACTCTCCCCAAAAGAAAGCAAAACAAAGCTTGACAATGCTCAATCACCATTCTGTAAATGCTGGAACTTTTTTCTTTTTATAAATTTATTTATTTATTTTTTGGCTGCGTTGGGTCTTCGTTGTTGCACACAGGCTTTCTCTAGTTGCCGCGAGCAGGGGTTGCTCTTCGTTGCAGTGCACAGACTTCTCCTTGCGGTGGCTTCTCTTGTTTTGGAGCACAGGCTCTAGGCGTGCGGCTCAGTAGTTGTGGCATGTGAGCTTAGTTGCTCCACAGCATGTGGGATTTTACCGGACCAGGGCTCGAACCCGTGTCTCCTGCACGGGCAGGTGGATTCTTAACCACTGCGCCATCAGAGAAGCGCAAATGTTGGAACTTTTAAATTCTATGTTCTACTTAATTGCTAATTAGGTCCACCCAGTTGAGTAGAACAATCTTTTAAATGTGTCTCTTATTCAAATTGTATACAGACAACAACCAAATTGATTTAAAAAAATGATTGAAAAACATCATGAAATTAGTAACATGGAGTTTACCAAACGATTAACTTAAATATGAAGAGAGAGAAAGTGAATGCACACTATATGTACAGTGTGCAACGTTGGTGTTGACTCCTGCCTACTAAGAACACGGTAAACCTACAGTCAGGGGTGTCTGTAATGAATTCTCTTTGCTTTAGCACACTCCAGACCTTATATTCTGGTTCCATGCCATTTGTTAATTGTCTGTGCTGTTCTTAATCTTGGCCAAAATGGACTTTTTTCATGATTGTGGCTTTTAAAATAAATGAGTAGAATTCTCAGTCTCTCTCTACAACTGCAAAAATATCAGGATTTCAAGATAGATATTCTTCATCAGCTGTAAATTCATAGCCCTATTTATCTCTCTTCTGATTTCCTATTTTACGTTAAAAGCTCTGTTTCATTCAGTCTTCACTACAAGGCGATTGTTACCAGTTACCCTCAAACGACAACTTTCTCTGCTCTGCCTCTGGATGTGGTGGTTGAAGAGACTGTGTAAACTGCCCTGTCTTTTTGGAGGAAGAAAAGATTTTCAACGTGGCTATAAAGTGAAAAAACCTACCCTGTTAAGCAGAAGCCAATGACTTGATACAACTTCCCCTGCTATGTTATAAATTAATTCTTCTCCTTTCCCTTTAATGCTGTCTTTTCACCTCCAGCAAGCAGCTCAACTGGCACCAGTGATTTTTTTTCTATTTAGAATTTTCATGCTCCAAAGTACAGACTATATTGTCACGGGACAATAGTTATTGCGTGTATAAGGCATGATGTTAGGTGCAATCCCATTGGTCTTTTATGGGAAAATCAGTTCCTCAGAAGTCATATTATGTGATGTTAATTATCATGAATGAAAATTAACAATGACTTTTGGAGATTTTGAGAAATCTGTGCAACAGCTACTCAGAATTTAAAAAGTACTATTTGTGGTTACTCTTCCATATGACTCAAATTCTGTGCATTTTATTTAAAAAATAAAAATGGAGGATTGATTCAAGATGGCGGAGTAGAAAGACGTGCTCTCACTCCCTCTTGCGAGAACACCGGAATCACAACTAACTGCTGGACAATCATCAACAGGAAGACACTGGAACTCACCAAAAAAGATACCCCACATCCAAAGACAAAGGAGAAGCCACAGTGAGATGGTTGGAGGGGCGCAATCACAATAAAATCAAATCCCATAACTGCTGGGTGGGTGACTCACAAATTAGAGAACGCTTATACCACAGAAGTCCACCCACTGGAGTGAAGGTTCTGAGCCCCACGTCAGGCTTCCCAACCTGGGGGTCCGGCAACGGGAAGAGGAATTCCTAGAGAATCAGACTTTGAAGGCTAGCGGGATTTGATTGCAGGACATCGACAGGACTGGGGGAATCAAGGACTCCACTCTTGGAGGGCACACACAAAGTGGTGTGTGCATCGGGACCCAGGGGAAGGAGCAGTGACCCCACAGAGACTGAACCAGACCTACCTACTAGTGTTGGAGGGTCTCCTGCAGAGGTGGGGGTTGGCTCTGTCTCACTGTGAGGACAAGGACACTGGCAACAGAATTTCTGGGAAATACTCCTTGGCCTGAGCCCTCCCAGAGTCCACCATTAGCCCCACCAAAGAGCCCAGGGAGGCTCCAGTGTTGGGTCACCTCAGGCCAAACAACCAACAGGGAGGGGACCCAGCCCCACCCATCAGCAGACAAGTGGATTAAACTTTTACTGACCTCTGCACACCAGAACAGCCGCCAGCCAGCTCTACCCACCACCAGTCCCTCCCATCAGGAAACTTGCACAAGCCTCTTAGATAGCCTCATCCATCAGAGGGCAGACAGCAGAAGCAAGAAGAACTACAATCCTGCAGCCTGTGGAACAAAAACCACATTCACAGAAAGATAGACAAGATGAAAAGGCAGAGGGCTATGTACCAGATGAAGGAACAAGATAAAACCCCAGAAGAACAACTAAATGAAGTGGAGATAGGCAACCTTCTAGAAAAAGAATTCAGAATAATGATAGTGAAGATGATCCAGGACCTCGGAAAAAGAATAGAGGCAAAGATCGAGAAGCTGCAAGAAATGTTTAACAAAGACCTAGAAGAATTAAAGAACAAACAAAAAGAGATGAACAATACAATAACTGAAATGAAAAATACACTAGAAGGAATCAATAGCAGAATAACTGAGGCAGAAAAACGGATAAGTGACCTGGAAGACAGAATGGTGGAATTCACTGCTGCGGAACAGAATAAAGAAAAATGAATGAAGAGAAACGAAGACAGCCTAAGAGACCTCTGGGACAACATTAAACGCAACAACATTCACATTATAGAGGTCCCAGAAGGAGAAGAGAAAGAGAAAGGACCTGAGAAAATATTTGAAGAGATTATAGTGCAGAACTTCCCTAACATGGGAAAGAAAATAGCCACCCAAGTCCAGGAAGCGCAGAGAGTCCCATACAGGATAAACCCAAGGAGAAACATGCCGAGACACATAGTAATCAAATTGGCAAAAATTAAAGACAAAGAATAATTATTGAAAGCAGCAAGGGAAAAACGACAAATAACATAAAACGGAATTCCCATAAGGTTAACAGCTGATTTCTCAGCAGAAACACTACAAGCCAGAAGGGAGTGGCATGATATACTTAAAGTGATGAAAGAGAAGAAGCTACAACCAAGATTACTCTACCCAGCAAGGATCTCATTCAGATTTGATGGAGAAATCAAAAGCTTTACAGACAAGCAAAAGCTATGAGAATTCAGCACCACCAAACCAGCTACAATAAATGCTAAAGGAACTTCTCTAAGTGGGAAACACAAGAGAAGAAAAGGACCTACAAAAACAAAGCCAAAACAATTAAGAAACTGGTCATAGGAACATACATATCGATAATTACCTTAAACGTAAATGGATTAAATGCTCCAACCAAAAGACACAGGCTTGCTGATGGATACAAAAACAAAACCCATATATATGCTGTCTACAAGAGACCCACTTCAGACCTAGGGACACATACAGACTGAAAGTGAGGGGGTGGAAAAAGATATTCCATGCAAATGGAAATCAAAAGAAAGCTGGAGTAGCAATACTCATAACAGATAAAATAGACTTTAAAATAAAGAATGCTACAAGAGACAAGGAAGGACACTACATAATGGTCAAGGGATCAATCCAAGAAGATATAACAATTAGAAATACATAGGCACCCAACATAGGAGCACCTCAATACATAAGGCAACTGCTAACAGCTATAAAAGAGGAAATCGACAGTAACACAATAATAGTGGGGGACTTTAACACTTCACTTACACCAAGGGACAGATCATCCAAACAGAAAATTACTAAGGAAACACAAGCTTTAAATGACACAACAGACCAGAGAGATTTAATTGATATTTATAGGACATTCCATCCAAAAACAGCAGGTTACATGTTACACTTTCTTCTCAAGTGCACACGGAACATGCTCCAGGATAGATCACATCTTGGGTCACAAATCTAGCCTCAGTAAACTTAAGAAAACTGATATAATATCAAGCATCTTTTCTGACCAGAATGCTATGAGATTAGAAATCAGTTACAGGAAAAAAACCATAAAAAACACAAATACACGGAGGCTAAACAATACGTTACTAAATAACCAAGAGATCACTGAAGAAATCAAAGAGGAAATCAAAAAATACCTAGAGACAAATGACAATGAAAACACAACGATCTAAAACCTATGGGATGCAGCAAAAGCAGTTCTAAGAGGGAAGTTTATAGCTATACAAGCCTCCCTAAAGAAAAAAGAAAAATCTCAAATAAACAATCTAAACTTACACCTAAAGGAACTAGAGAAAGAAGAACAAACAAAACCCAAAGTTAGCAGAAGGAAAGAAATCATCAAGATCACAGCAGAAATAAGTGAAATAGAAACAAAGAAAACAATAGCGAAGATCAGTAAAACTAAAAACTGGTTCTTTGAGAAGATAAACAAAATCGATAAACCATTAGCCAGACTCATCAAGAAAAAGAGGGAGAGGACTCAAATCAATAAAATTAGAAATGAAAAAGGAGAAGTTACAACAGACACCACAGAAATACAAAGCATCCTAAGAGACTACTACAAGCAACTTTATGCCAATAAAATGGACAACCTGGAAGAAATGGACAAATTCTTAGAAAGGTATAACTTTCCAAGACTGAACCAGGAGTAAATAGAAAATATGAACAAACCAATCGCAAGTAATGAAATTGAAATTGTGATTAAAAATCTTCCAAAAAACAAAAGTCCAGAACCAGATGGCTTCACAGGTGAATTCTATCAAACATTTAGAGAAGAGCTAACACCCATCCTTCTCAAACTCTTCCAAAAAATTGCAGAGAAAGGAACACTCCCAAACTCATTCTATGAGGACACGATCACCCTGATACCAAAATCAGACAAAGATACTACAAAAAAAATTACAGACCAATATCACTGATGAATATAGATGCAAAAATCCTCAACAGAATACTAGCAAACAGAATCCAACAACACATTAAAAGGATCATACACAATGATGAAGTGGGATTTATCCTAGGGATGCAAGGATTCTTCAATATATGCAAATCAATCAATGTGATACACCATATTAACAAATTGAAGAATAAAAACCATATGATCATCTCAATAGATGCAGAAAAAGCTTTTGACAAAATTCAACACCCATTTATGATAAAAATTCTCCAGGAAGTGGGCATGGAGGGAATCTACCTCAACATAATCTACCTCAACATAAAAAATAATAAAAAATACCTCAACATATACGACAAACCCACAGCAAACATCACTCTCAATGGTGAAAAACTGAAAGCATTTTCTCTAAGATCAGGAACAAGACAAGGATGTCCACTCTCACCACTATTATTCAACATAGTTTTGGAAGTCCTAGCCATGGCCATCAGAGAAGAAAAGCAAATAAAAGGAATACAAATTTGAAAAGAAAAAGTAAAACTGTCACTGTTTGCAGATAACATGATATTATACATAGAGAATCCTAAAGAGGCCACCAGAAAACTACTAGAGCTAATCAATGAATCTGGTAAAGTTGCAGGGTACAAAATTAATGCACAGAAATCTCTTGCATTCCTATACACTAATGATGAAAAATCTGAAAGAGAAATGAACGAAACACTGCCATTTACCATTGCAACAAAAAGGATAAAATACTTAGGAATAAACCTACCTAGGGAGACAAAAGACCTGTATGCAGAAAACTATAAAACAATGATGAAAGAAATTAAAGATGATACCAACAGATGGAGAGATATACCACGTTCTTGGATTGGAAGAATCAATATTGTGAAAATGACTATACTACCCAAAGCAATCTACAGATTCAATGCAATCCCTATCAAATTACCAATAGCATTTTTCACGAAACTAGAACAGAAAAATCTTAAAATTTGTATGGAGACACACAAAAGACCCCGAATAGCCAAAGCAGTCTTGAGGGAAAAAAACGGAGCTGGAGGAATCAGACTCCCTGACTTCAGACTATACTACAAAGCTACAGTAATCAAGACAATATGGTACTGGCACAAAAACAAAAATATAGATCAATGGAACAAGGTAGAAAGCCCAAAGATAAACCCATGCATCTACGGTCAACTAATCTATGACAAAGGAGGCAAGGATATACAATGGAGAAAAGACAGTCTCTTCAATAAGTGGTGCTGGGAGAACTGGACAGCTACATGTAAAAGAATGAAATTAGAACACTCCCTAACACCATACACAAAAATAAACTCAAAATGGATTAGAGACCTAAATGTAAGACCAGACACTATGAAACTCTTAGTGGAAAACATAGGAAGAACACTCTGACATAAGTCACAGCAAGATCTTTTTTGATCCACCTCCTAGAGTAATGGAAATAAAAACAAAAATAAACAAATGGGACCTAATGAAACTTCAAAGCTTTCGCACAGCAAAGGAAACCATAAACAAGACGAAAAGACAACCCTCAAAATGGGAGAAAATATTTGCAAACGAATCAACGGACAAAGGATTAATCTCCAAAATATATAAACAGCTCATGCAGCTCAATATTAAAAAAACAAACAACCCAATCCAAAATGGGCAGAAGACCTAAATAGACATTTCTCCAAAGAAGACATACAGATGGCCAAGAGGCACATGAACAGCTGCTCAAAATCACTAATTATTACAGAAATGCAAATCAAAACTACAATGAGGTATCACCTCACACCAGTTAGAATGGGCATCATCAGAAAATCTACAAACAACAAATGCTGGAGAGGGTGTGGAGAAAAGGGAACTCTCTTGCACTGTTGGTGGGAATGTAAATTGATACAGCAACTATGGAGAACAGTATGGAGGTTCCTTAAAAAACTAAAAACAGAATTACCATATGACCCAGCAATCCCACTATTGTGCATATACCCAGAGAAAACCATAATTCAGAAAGACACATGCACCCCAATGTTCACTGCAGCACTGTTTACAATAGCCAGGTCATGGAAGCAACCTAAATGCCCATCGACAGACAAATGGATAAAGAAGTTGTGGTACATATATACAGTGGAATATTACTCAGCCATAAAAAGGAATGAAATTGGGTCATTTGTAGAGACGTGGATGGATCTAGAGACTGTCATACAGAGTGAAGTAAGTCAGAAAGAGAAAAACAAATATCGTATACTAACGCATATATGTGGAACCTAGACAAATGGTACAGATGAACCAGTTTGCAGGGCAGAAATTGAGACAAGACATAGAGAACAAACGTATGGACACCAAGGGGGGAAAGCAGCAGGGGATGGGGGTGGCGGTGGGATGAATTGGGAGATTGGGATTGACATATAAACACTAATATGTGTAAAATAGGTAACTAATAAGAACCTGCTGTATAAAAAAATAAGTAAAATAAAATTCAAAAATTCAAAAAAAATAGTAAAATAAAATAAAACAAAATAAAACAAAATAAAATAAAAAATAAAAATGCAGCCTAGGTCATGATAATCGCCTGAAACAATATGCTAAAACAAGGCTAAGTAGAATAAACATTAAAGAAAAAATTTTTTCTGTTTAGATAAAGTCAAGTGTTTAATATTTCTGTCTCATTCTCCTGAATTCTTAAACAGTTTTGATATACAAAAATTTTATTCCTGGAGGGAAATTTGAGATAACAAAATCAAGACCATCATGTAGATCTGAAATATGCACATTCCTGAGATTCCGATTCAACAGGTCCATGATTGAACACAAAAATTTGTGTATTGAAAAGGTTGTACAGGTTATTCTGATGCAGACTCCTCATCGATTGTTTGCCTAATGTTACACAGCTCAGTAAGAACAGAAACTGGACCAGAAACAAGTTATAATATATTTCAGTAATATTTCTATTATGCCTGGAGATATATGTATATGTACAGCTGATTCACTTTGTTATACAGCAGAAACTAACACACCATTGTAAAGCAATTATACTCCAATAAAGATGTTAAAAAAAATTTCTATTATGCCATCTAAGGAAAAAATATAAATATAGTCATTTCTCCTCTACTGCCGTACTCTGAGGATGAGAAACTAATACAAAGGTAAAGACCTGGGCACCATGTGAGACAATCTAGATGTGGGCAGCTCTGGGAGTGAAAGGATCTAAACGGGAGTGAATTGTGTGGGTCTGGGAAAGAATGGGACTCGAGGTGGAATAGTAGGGGTGGCACAATTCAGAGTAACAGAAATAAGGGAAGACTCTGGAAGAGAGCTGAAGCAGCAGGTATACTCACAGCCTACCAAGAACAATAACCAGATGGTGATCACCCCCGGAGAGTCGACACAGAGGTGGACGCCAAGCCAACGGAGAGACACAAGATGCTGTAGGGAGCATCAAAGAGTAGAAAACCAAGACCTGCAAGCAACGGCCTTACGGCAAAATTCCAGAGGGTGGGCACTGCTGCTCCACTTGGCCTTTGTATGTGCTTGTGAAGAAGGCAGGGCTCCCATTTCCCACCTCCCCTCTCTATTCTGTAAGGGGCCTGGAAAAGCTTCGGACATCAACTTGAAAGAGTGTTGCAGGACTAGTATATTAAGTTACATTTTATCACATCCAACATCATATTTGATCTCTCTTGACTTCTTATAATGAAACAATATTACGAGAGAAATTTTAGAACTCATGAAGAAACTAATATTAGCATCATACAAAAAAGCATAAAATAAGATTTTATACACGATGGTTCTAAAATGGGTGCCTTCATCTGAACACATGGTACTTTCAAGAAAAACAGGTAAATTTCACTAATAGCTAAAAGTAATTTATAAAAGGCCTGTAAACCAACCATTAATGGAAAGGAAATGAGAGCTAGAGAAATGTCAGAGGGTAGAAACAAAGCAAACTGCAAACTCAAGCCACCACATTCATAGAGTGACCTGACACACCTAACAGCTATTTTTATTGGACTAAAATTACCTCACAGAAACAAAAATCACAGACTGAAACATTCTGAAAAAGGACTAAACCTGTGATTGATTTACTAAAAAATGTCCAATGAGAGCAAAATTAGGTGAAAGGGTCTCTGATTTTATTTAGTTCTAATCCTTACTGGGTACAGAATCAAAAGGACAGCTAAAGCAGTTGTATCAAATCAATTCAAAATATAATTAAATGCATGTGTATCTGCTATAGGCCAGTCACTTCAATAGACAGAGAATGCAGAAGAATAAAATGCCATCTGTTCGTTTGAAACCTGGGAGCTTCCCTGGGTGAAATCTGAAACTGGTCCTCATACTCGGAGAGCATGGAGAGATCAAAGAAAGAGGCAGGCCACTCAGATTGGGGGGCGGCAGGTTTACTAAGCAAGGGAATTTTCATACGAGGCTTGTCTTGGGCACCACAAGACGAGTAGGTCTCTGCACTGACCTCCAGAATCTTAAAGCGTTTATGTAGAGGCCTTAAAGGGGTTAAGTCACATAGAGTGTCCAGATGGTCTCAACAACACATGCTCTCTCAAAGCTGAGTCCTTGAACATGGTTCCTAGTGTGGGAACAGTAGGTGGGATGCACATTCCAAGGACAGAGGACAGGTGAGGAGACCTAATTGCCCAGGTCCAGCTCAAGGGTCAACCTGTAGTCACAGCCTCTCAATGACCTCCTCCAATACCATCCCTGCTTTAAAGAGCTAGAAGAAAAGAAAGAATAGTAAACAGTTAACAGTGACATATAAACTCTGGCATGATGGAAGACAGATCATAGTGCTGTGGAGATAATTAAATGTTGTCTAGGGACAGGAGGTGGGCACAGAAATCCACAGGATGAAAGTGACACTGGACGCCTTGGGGATGGAGTTTCTCCAGGTGAGCACAGGGAAGAGGGAAGGAGACGAAAATCCCAGGTTTGGGGACCAGCGCTTGGGGAAACACAGAGTGCGCACACATCCCAAACAGCGGGCAGTCTAGTGGGGTGACAATGCACCATGCATGGGGTTGAAAGGGCATTATGCTAAGTGAAATAAAAGTCAGACAGAGAAAGACAATTACAGTATGATATCACTTATATGTGAAATCTAAAAAATACAACAGATTAGTGAATATAACAAAAAAGAAGCATACTCACAGATACAGAGATTAAACTAGTGGTTACCAGTGGGGAGAGGGAAGCAGGGAGGGGCAATATAGGGGATTAAGAGGTACAGACTGTTAGGTATAAAATAAGCTACAAGCATATATTATACAACACAGAGAATACAGCCAATATTTTATAATAACTACAAATGGAGTATAACCTTTAAAAATTGTGAATCACTATACCGTATACCAGTAACTTATATAATATTATAGATCAACTATACTTCAATTAAAACGAAAGAAAGAAAAGGTAGCCTGCGACCGGGTTTCAGTGGTTCTCAATCCTGAGTGTGGCCCCGGGGACGAGGTGTGTGTGGGTGCAGGGTTAGAGGTTTGAATGTGCATCCTGTCTCTCCAATATCATAAGAGATCTTTAGCAAGTTACCACCCCATCCATGCTCCAGTCTTCTCATCTGTAAGTTGGGAATAATAAAGCATTTCCAACCTCATGGTATGATTTAATGGATCAAATTAAATGATATATCTAAGGAACTAAGAACACTGCCTGTCACATAGCAGTGTACTAAATAAGGTTAAAAAAATGTATAAATAATATGTTAATATGTATAACTGTATTAATATGCATAAATAAAATGTGTAATGTTAATAATGAAGAACTTGGAAGGCACTGTGAAATGACGATTAATCGCCTGGACTCAAGAGTCTTGTAGCAGCATTTTGCACTCAACACTCATAGAGCATTGAAGGAGCTATTTCTCTGCGGCTGTAAATTGAGGACAACAATTGGGAGTTGGCAGAGCCAAGATGCAAAACTCTCAATGAAGTTATCTGTTCTTTGAGAGCCACTGAAGAGGAGGTGAGAATCATGAGTTATATGGGTTAGGTAGGAAATTAGATACATTTACCTCTAGAAAAATGTCCCAAGAAAGCAAAAATGAGAGTAAAATGTAAGTAGTTTATTTCGGCTTTGGGAAGCAAACGGCTAATGCTTTCGTGGTGGTAGTGGAGGTGTGTTGTACTAGGGTGTGTGTGTGTGTGTGTGTGTGTGTGTGTGTATGCATTTCCTTTCAAAATACAGCTTTTAACTGTTTTTAAAAGAGACAGGCATTGGCCGCATTTGCTTGGCTGACACGCTGGCTTTCCGCCCTCCCGTTCTTCTGAATGTAACTGCTACAGTTGAGCAGGGCCGAACACCTCTCTCGGTGCGGTCACCAGCAAGACTCCTGACTCTGAGCAATCAAAACGCACGTAGCCTATGAGGCAGTCCGGCTTTGCTGGTGATTACAAGTGGCAGGAGCCACAGTGTGCCAGGGGAGAAGAGGCAGCAGCCTGCGAGAGGTAGCCCAGAAGGCTGAAAACAGGCGTTCTAAGCCCTTCACCTATTTGTTAAAAAGCACTTTTAAAATGTTATATTTTAGCTCTCACAAAACATTCGTTTCTTCATTGAAAACTATTTACTGAGCATTTGCTATCTGCCCAGCACTATGCCAGGAGTCAGAGATATACAAGTCCTTGTCAAAAGGAGGCTGTGTGGAAGACTGGCAATGGAAGAACAGCACTGAATCAAATACTCAGCGAGCATGAGATGCGAGGTGAGAAACAGCAAGATTTTCTTTCTTTGAGAATGTTGTCAGGCCGTCTGGAACCAGGAAGGACATCTTCCTTCTCCCAATCGTAAGAGCAAGTGTGGTAATCTTGCAAAGATGGCCTCCCTCTGTCCATGCCCTTTGATACGGCCTCCTGCCCTGACTCTGGGCTGGCCTTGTGACTTCCTTCGGCTGATGGGACAATAGCAAGCGTAACCTAAACAAGAGACTTGAAATGCACTTCACAGAACATTCTTGGGGATGATTATTCTATTGTTTTCCAGATGAGAAATGGAGGTTTCAGATATGTTAACTGATTTGCCCCAAATTTCACCATAAAGAAATGGTGGAACGTCTTTGGTATCTGTGTTCTCCTGCACACATTCCTAAATATCTTACTGCATGCAAAGTGTGTGTCTCAGGTTTTATGTTATTGGGAGTGGGGGACAGAGGTCTAGTTGATCATGAGAAAGATTAAACAGTAGGTCCTCCAAACAGAAGTTAAGTAAACTAAAATGTACCATTCGACCTTCCTGGTCACAATATTCATTTAAGTGGTCATCCCTGATTCTGCTTTAGGGATGTCCTCATAGAAGCATCTTTCAGTTGATGTGTACATTTGTTGTGAAAAATTTGTTAAGATACTGATCACTTCTCAAAAAGAAACAAAGGCAAGCCATGGGCTCATAGAAATGAAGTCACCCCTACCACATTCTTCTTCCATCTCATAATCATACAGAGTCCGTGGAGGAGTGAGAACTGCGCTCCTGCTCTCAGACACTTGGTAACATCATGCCATGCCTTTCTTGAATTGTTTCTGTTCTACCTCAAGGCAGTGATCCTTCAATGTGGAAAGACTCATTTCAATGCTTGATACATAAAAATCTCCAAATCTTAAAAAAATAAGCTAGAAGACACCAAATAATCTAGTAGATTTTTGAGATATATACATACCTGTATCTATTTCTATATGTATTAATATATGGAAGTATAAATATACTTCCACACCCCTTAGCTCTTCTGTAAGCCACACTTTGGTACAAATACTGTTTTTGTAACTTTAAAAAAATGCCACTCACATAAAGCAGTTGTGTGCAGCAGACTTTTTGATAAAGATCAAGAGAGTGAATGGGATTACACAGAATCATGGTAGAATCAATACTTGAACCCAAACATTAGCATGCCTCTTCTCATAAAATGTTCAGGCATCCTCACCATCATCTCCTGACTGCTTTATCCCTTCAGGTACCAGGTCTCCTGCTGTAGGACCACCCCTGGTCTCTGTCACTGTTTTCATGTCTTTTCTGCTCCCCATCCCTGGGCCCTCCCATCCTGTCTTCCCAGGTTACCCCTAGAAACTCCACTGTTTTATTTTATTATGCATAGCAATATAGCTTTCTCTTTGTCTTATTCCTCCTGTCTATTCTCTTAAATCTAACATCAAAATAACTCATCAAATCTTTCTGGTAAACAAAAGATAGCTCACTTTTCAAACGAATTTTCCTGCCTTAAAATAGCAAAGTCTTATGGTGGAATCTTAGTTGGGATACAATTCAGCAAAAGCCCATTCAAAGTCAACTTTTGTGCGGGAGGAGGTAACAGCTTAGATTTAGATCAGTTACCGATGAGCTAGCTTGAGCCAAGTATAAGAAAATAGTGTCTGTTTTATTTCATGCTTTTTAAAACAATGTAAACTAGAAAGCATTAAAATCTACTAGAGAAACCTATTTAAAAGTGCTTCACTCTTGGTTTAAGAATTGTTTCAAAGGTGCTTCTGAACACTGTGTGTTTTGAAAGCTTGTGTGTCAATGCCTCTTGTCCAATTAAATATTTTATTAGAGTTTAGGTGTGACATGAAAAAGATGTATAGTTTCATTTACTATAAATATACAAGAAAGGCATGAACAGGAAGAAAAGCAGGACTAGGTGAATAAGTAGCTTTGAATATGTATTCAGTGAGGAGAGACTCTATGGAATGATGCTAAGAACTCCCATTCGGACCCAGAAAAAGAAGGGTCTCAAGTTATTTGAAAAAGTCCAGCAAAAAAGAAATATGAACGTATCCAAGGATGTCAGTTCTTATAATCAACCGAGTAGATGGAAGGACTGACTTTTTATATATCCTAAAAATATCCTAGAACTCACTCTGCCCCGCTACTCACCACACACAGTTGAGCAGCTCAGAGTCCTGCCCTGTGGTGTACTTTCACTCTGGAAGACCGTGGTTAGTTAGTAGAGCAATTTGTCTGAAGCACACTAAAAACTCAAGAAATCTTGCTATTCTGAGCATGAATGCCCCTGTAACCTAATATTTCTATTGAATTTATAGACTGATATTACGAATACATGTTGGGTAGACAGGTACATGGCTGGGTTAAGGGTCCCTCCAACTATTGATCTCAGCACAATAAAGAGTAAGTGGTGCCACTGGAAATTTGATTTTTATGTGATGGAAATGTGCTGAATCATCGATTATAGTTATACCCCATGTGTTTCAGGGACAGTTATAAAGCTATGGGGCTAAATCAAATCAGACTTGGAGAATGTAAAGAAAATATTTGCAGAAAGCACAGGGGGTCATCAAAACTATGACTTGAAAGAAAAACGTTCAGGGCCTTCCTGGAAGAATGCTATGCAGACCACAAAGATATTTAAAACCACTTTGAGTGGGACTGCATTAATTGAATTCCTAGAAATTAAATGCAACCTAAATAATTTTATTAATGTAATATATAAGAAGGGCACAGAACAGCTTACATGCTACAATGTCTATGAATAGCTTTAAAACATCCAAAATACCAGGCAAATAGAATATGTCCCTTACACGTACATCTCCTCCTATTAGACTTAGAAGGGTAAAAGATAACTTGATGATTTGGGAACAAGTAGATTTTTAAACATTCTTGACATAACCTTATATTAAGCAAGAAACTAGCAGTTGAATGCTCAGGTATAGAAATCTATAAATGTGTGAACTTCTTAACTGAGTGACGATAAATGTTAGGGTGTAGAGTGAGAAATAGAGCAGCACTTAGTATGGGGATGGAGATATTGATGATGTAAACTTAACTGCACCCTCAAATTTTAATTGGAAAACCCTCATGAAGAAAACTGGCTTTGTTGTGAATATCCTGTTACTTATTGTTTCTGATTTGTTGAAGAAAACAGGATGACCATAGCATACAGGATGACAATAGCATGCAGGCTGATGGAAGTGATGTAACATGTTTGTAAAGCCTGGTCACCCTGTGTAGTTTGTAACCACATTGTTAGGGGACATGTTTCCTTTCTGGATCATCTCACCTTATCAAGTAATGTAAGAAATCCCTGGGGAGTGGCCATTGCCAGAGTGTAAGGTATTGGACTTTGAACCAAGAAATCCATAGTTTAGACTTTACTTTTCCATAACTAGATATATGACCTTGGGCAAGCCATTTAATTTCCCTGGGTACTTAAACAAAATAGTATTAATAATCCTAGTTTATTATATGCCAATACTCTGTTAAGTATACTTTATTTCATTAATAACCCTTCTAAGTAAATATACTCTTCATTGACACAGAGAAAAAACTGAGGTTTAAAGGTGTGAGAAAACTGCTGAAGGTACAGAGCTAATAAAGAGTAGAAATGGGATTTTAATGGAAACCTGTTTGTTCTAAAACCAATGTCCTTAATCACTGTGCTATGATGCCTTCCTAAAGAAGTGTGCATCTTCCAAGTTGACGTGGTCACTTAATGGTTAAGAGCATAGACTGGGGGACCTAGAAAGCCTGAGTTCAAAGTCCACTCACTGACACTTAACTAGCTTTGTGACTTTCAGTAAGGTACTCATCCTCTGTGTGTCTCCATGTTTTCATCTGTAAAATGGGGATAATAATAGAATCGACCCCTTACGGTTGTTATAAAATATAAGTAACACATTTAGAAGAGTATCTGATATATACTAAGTACAATATTAATCTTCACTATTATTTCCCCTGGCACAGAATTTATACACATATACCCCCCAAATGTGAAAAATATGAGTAAATCAGTGAACAAATATTTATCAATATGATGTATTACTAGTAATTTTATTTTCTGATTATTGCTTTTAGAATGCGCTCTTTCATTATGGTTTTAAAGATATTTTGAGTCTCTTTATTCATTCATTTATTCATTATGACCTTTTTTTCCTTGTGGCCTGGAGAGGATGCATTAATACTTCACGAGAACTTATTTGTATTTATAAAAAATATGAAGCTTCAAAGCCAAAGATTTTGAATTTGGGACTCATGTGTTACAACAATTGATGCCTGAAAGGTTGGAAAGTTAACTGTACTCCCTGAAGTGGAAAGTGGTTTTTACTTAAAATCAAAAATTAGTAATTTAACAGGTGATATTTTCCACACAGTGATGGCTGAGGTCTGATTAGAAGCTAAAACAGAATATTTGGAATAGCTTACGTAATATGTATCACAGAATCCCCAAACATTCTCTAATAAATAACGTGTCTGCGATCTGTAACCTAACTGCAAGATAAAATGAGGAGAAGCATTTCTGAACTTGCCTAAGATCAGAGAGTGAAATGGAGATAGAATCTGGAAATCTCAACTGGATCAAAGTCTAACAAATCTCTAAAATCCAACTGAGTATCACAGGTTGTATATACAGTGAGGGTAGGAAAAAAATTCAGTAGTTCAACAAATATTTGCTGGATGCCAATGTATGCCAGGCAGTTTCCTTCTCAGTTTCTCACAAAGCAATCTCAGAGCCCTGCAGGTTACCATGACTTTTAATTTGAGAAATATAATCCCTATTGGGGTTTGGATTCAGCAAATAGTCCTACCCCACCCTGTGGGTGAAGTATACTTTCCTGTATCATTGATGGTGAGATTTGCCATGGACTTGATCTGGCTAAAAGGTGTTGTAAGACATGATCCAAGCAAAGGCTTGAAATGTATTTCTGCATTAGAGACAGCTCTCATGTGCTTCTGCCATTTCTGTGAAAACAACGTGATTCTGGCAGCTCAGAAGAATGGGAGATATACTGAATCTTCTACTGCTACTCCTCACTGCTATCATTTGCTACCTCACCCATTAAGAATTTAGTTGCTGGTCCACTGTCTCTCTCTCTCCATGCCAAGTCCTGTCATTATCCTGAGAAATTAAACGTCTAACATACTCTAAATTGCTAAGCTTCACATATCAAGCATGCTTCTCCTCTCTCCTCTTTAGTTTTTCTCTTCCTAGTCATCCCCTAGGTTCTTCTCAGAGTGAAACTTTTAACAGCAAAGATACAATGATTTCACTTTTCCTGCTTAAAAGCCTTCTACTGTCCATTGCTCTTGGTATGTAACCCAAACTTCTTGAGTCATTCCTCCATCATTTAGCTCACAACCATCTCCAGAGTCTCTTATCAAGCTCCATGCTCTCTTAAATTCTAGGCTCTACCTATATTATGCTTCTTTTAGATATTCAAATGTGCTATCCTTTTCACCTTAGGTCACTTGAACATGTGGTTTTCTCTTCCTAAGGTTCTGATACTTCTTTCTTTTCCCAATTCCCCAATCCAGCTTCAAACTTCACATCACTGCCCTCAGAATGCCTATACTAATCCAGTAGATAAAGGAGATCGCCCTTTTCATTTTCTAATTCTTCCTTATATGCTCACTACATAGTGTTTTCAGAATTTATTATAATTCATGGTTTAATTACTGTGTCTCACTTCTACTAGACTGAAAAGTTCATGCAGTAGTGATCACAGATGTCTTATTCATTCTTGTATCTCCGGTGCTTAGCATAATACTTGGAACATGATGGAACCAATAAATATTCATCAACTGAACAATTACACCATTAAAGCGTTGGTTAGCTGCGCTGCAACAGACCCAGTGGCTCAGTACCATCAGGGACAGGTTAGGCTGATGTGTTTTGAGTCATAGATCTATGGGAAATGTCAATAGTGAGGACATTAGGAAGATAATTTGAGGATAAATCATTGAGGGACTCGAGTCCTCCAGTACTTACTGCAGGCAATAAAGGTTGACACCCCTCAGAGTACACCTTCTTTGAAGTACTTTCACTTGAGTGCCCTCTTCTCAATTTACTGTCAACTTTCTAGCAAGGTAAGTAAGGATAGGTAGCAATTGCTTCTGCTAAATCATTTTTGATTCTGTGGCATCCAGACACAGGGTATCATCTGCAATTACACTGGCAGCTAAATGGCAACAATTGAGGGAAGATTTGATGTAAACACAACAAAGAAACTCTGATCTTTACTGAGGATGCTTATTCTATTGCACTTAAAATGAAAGCACTCATCACTATCACACTCAAGAGACGGCAGAAATTCCTACTGAAAGTGTAAGGTTAGAATCTGATGGGCTGTTACTGTCCCCCACAAACACCTCTGGGATAAGAGATAACATGATTATTAAAGGTGTATCAACATGTGCATCTCCTTTTCTAAGAAAGACCTAGAGAACAAAGGATTTCCTGTATTAGTCCGGCTTCAAATTAAAGGTTTAGTATTTTGAGACCCAACCACATGGAGAAATGCTCAAAAAATCTGATCTTTTTTTTTTTTTAATAAAGTCAATCCAGAAAAATGACATTCAACCCTAATGATTCAATTTAATTTGTCTGTGGATAAATAGAAGAAAATGACCTTGAGGAGAAAAGGCACTGATTCACATAACAAAACGCATGATTTAAACAGCTTTTTGTAAAAAATATGTTTGTAAGAAAATTTTTTGGTATATCAATATGAGAATTATTTTTCTCCATTGTCATTTACTTGGCTCTATTTACCAGAAGTGCAGAGAAGTAACTGGCAGAATACAGACTGCAGTGATGGAACAGTTAAATAGACATTTTGGACGTTAGCAAGATAATCTGCCATGTAGCATATTCATGATTTGCACAGCTGCTGCGCTCACCAGGACTAAGAACCCTATATAGCAGACTTAGCCTCAGCAAAAGAACTAAGGATCCCTTCAGCTACCTTTCAAAGCTTTATAGATTTTTGTGTTTGGTGATGGTGTTACTGATGTAGTTATTTTGCACCCACCCAAATATGAGTAGAAAGATCCATGAACGACCAAAAACTGGGAGAGAGATTACAGAGGGAGAGAGAAAGAAAAAGAAATAGATAGAGAGATAGAGAGAGAGGGGGGGGGGGGGTGAGGGAGTGTGTCAGTTCGTTCTGACAAAGCTCTAAGGCTCTGATGCTCAATGACTTTCCCCAGTGAGTTGTCCCTCTAGAACAAATCCTCTTTTAATACATTTCTTTAAAGTTTCTCTTTAACAAACCTCCTTCCTGTTTGTTTGTTCTAAAAATCCAACCAGCAAAATACATTTCTTCTCAATCCTACAAGATTAGCTATCTGCAAGGAAGAAACAGATGGATCCCATGCCAACTTATCCCCAAATGAGGTCCTGGAACCCCCATCTTCATAAATAATAGCCTGGAGTGTTTATCATAAGCACATGTTTCTGGGTTTTTCCCCAGACTTAGTATGAAGGAATCTCTGGGGGTGCATCCCAGGAATGTGCGTGTTGAACAGTCTCCCCATGTGATTCTGATGCATTCTACAGCTTGAGAGTTCTATGGTTGGATAATGAGAGAGCTGAGACAGTTTGGACTTTAGCTGAGGCTGGATCTGTCACCTGGGGAAGAGCTAGATTAATTTATAAGTGAGGCTTAAATTACAAATACAGTAACAGTGGCTAACAGTCAACATTTATTGAGTCCTTAACATATACCAGAAACTGCCAAGTAAAATTTTAAGATTTTCCTCTATGAATGCTCCTTCCGATCACTCCTTTTTAGAAAAGGTCTACGTACCCATAGTGAGTGTCCACTATGTACCAGGCACTGTGATAATGTTAGGGACACTGACAGGTAACAGTTAAGTCCATGCACTCAAATAAGCAAATATAAACATTTCCATATGATACCAAGTGCTAATAAGGAAACCCATGAAAGGCTGAGGTACAAAAATCCTCGGAGGGATCAATTTTAATTAGGATGATCAAGGAAGTCTTCCTTGAGACGAGGTGGCATTTATGCTGAGACCTACAGAAAGGAGAACAGAGGGAAGTCATCTCAGAGGAAGAACAGCAAATTCAAAAGTTCTGAGATGACAAAGGCCTTGCACGTCAGAGGAGCTTAGACAAAACTGGTGGGGCCAAGTTTCAGTGAGAAATGGGGACAATGGTTTGGTTCTCAGGCCATATCATGCAAGGATGGATTAAAAAATGGGGTTTTCTTCTGAGTTAAAAGGGAAGCCACTGAGGGATTTTGTGCAGGAAAACATTATTTAATTTACCCCTAAGAGGATCCCTTTTCCCAATATGTGGAGAAGAGGTGGAGGGAAATGGGAGTCACTGAGAGACCAGTCAGTAGTAGTTGACTGCAGTAGTCCAGATAAGAGATGGTGGTGGTCTGAGGGCATAATTTTGGAAACAGAGGAAGTGGATGACTCTGGAATATAACTTACATAATTAACAGGAAATTAAAATGGACTAAAGAGAGGGCAATGGGAGAGGAAAGAATCAAGGATGACTCCTTAGTTTCTGAATATAGCACCCTTCGAGAGTGCTTAGATGGAAAATTTAGAAATGGGGGTTATTTCTGGGGTCACATGGGAAGAGTGGGAAAACAAGACTGATTGTAACAAAATTTTGTTCTAATAAAATTTGAGAAAATCAAGCACAGATGGCCATTGGATATGCAATCTTAAAATGCAAAAGAGAATTGTACAGTAGAAATATAAATTTGAGAACAATCAACATCAATATGCTGCTTAAGTCCATGGAAGTGAATGCGATCATCTAGACACAGAGAATGATTTAGGATGGAGCCCTGAAGGGCTTCAGTAGTTAAAAGTTTGGATGGAAGAAGCTAAGACATCAAAGAAATTTGAGAAAGAATGGCCCTAAAGGTAAGGGAAAAAGCAAATAGAGGATGTTGTCATGGAATCCAAGTCCAGAGAGTGTTAGAAAAAAAGGGGATGTGGTCAGGTATACTGAATGCAGGTCAAGTAAAATAAAGACAAGTAATTTGTACAGTCAATTTAGCACTATGGTTATCGTCGGTTACCTTGACAAAAACAGTTTCAGTGAAGAGTGAGAGAGTAAAACCACATTACAGAGGGTCAAAGAGGAATGGAAACAAAGCATGATTTCAGAAAACTCTACCATAATCCAATGCACAGAGTTCAAAAATTTCAGTTGTATAAAATGTGGAAAGCCATTATTTCAAGGTTAAGGAAATGACCTAACTATCATGCTGGTAGTTCCAAGGGTCCAGCTACATCTTTCCAAGTCCTGGCTGCACTTTTCCACTACACAGTGGTTGTTCACTCCTGATCAAATATAGACAGGGATGATTCTGGATCCTCTGTCTGGAACTCCCAGGACATCTGTAGGGACTGTGATATCTCCTGATATTAGACTGATTGAGACTGTGCTGGGAGAACACTGGGTGTTTGCTGCTCACTCTCCAAAATCTTAATTCAGATCCTAAGATTTCCCAGCCTGGCCATTCCTGGCATTTTCCATTTCAAGGTAAAGAAATTCAGCCCACCCCCTCTTGGGACTGTTGATTGGTCAGACAATAAGATTAAATTTGGTATTTCCTCCAGATGTCCATGTACCAAGACAACATACAAGTTTTATGTTACCGAGGAAGAGGGGAAGCCTAGACAGTAGAAGGAAACTAGAAATCTTTCTAAGACTAAACCAGAAAGATAATTTTTCAAAGTGAGTGGTAGTGATAGTTACAAAAGAAGCAATCTGGATAACGAAAAAGGCTGTGGTTGACAAGAGATGTTTAAACTGAAGTTTGGGAGGTGGAGCAGTTATAAATAATGAAAGAGCCAAGGCAAGGGGGAGAATGTCCTTGGAAATGAGGTGAGGAAGTGAGAGGCATGTTTGGATGAGTCAGGGAAATGGATGTTAATGTTCCAACTGAGAGCAGCCCTTGGAGTAGAGAGGAAGCTTGTCCCAGGTACCAAAGTTTTTGATGAATGGCAAGGAGTTATCTGAGGCATGATAAATGATAATAGTGGAGAGCAGAAGAGGATGACATAACTGAATGTCATGGGCCTCAAAGGGATAGGCTGTTAAAATTATATTGGTAGGATAATGATCTGAAAGCAGCAACAGGGAGCAAGGATGACTCTAGAGCCATCTCTAGTTTGAAGACAGGAGATCTGAGAAAATAAACAGCCCCCACGTCAGAGGGTACAGAGGAAGTAGGACCCTCAAAAGATTGGCAGGTGTCAGCTGAAGTAATGAGAAAAGTTTAAAAATTGAGAAGAGTTTGTTGATCAATGAGCTGCAATTTCATAGAGGGAGAGTTTGGGAGGTTTGTTGGAGGACAGGATGGGGCAGGGCTTCAGAGGAATATGGAGATGATCACTGGGAAGAGGGCTAATGAGAATATCTTATAAAAGCAGGGAGGAGGGGACGGCGCACGCTATTTCTGCAGTCACTTTGATGTGAATGGACACCAGGCTTAAAGGCCAGTAGACTTCTGACTCTGATGGGGTGACGGCAGTCTTGATCTCAAAGCCTTGAAGAACGTTGTTACATATGCAGGTAATATAGCATAGAGGTCTCCTGTCTACGAAGACAATGCCCTTCTTCCCAACCCTTTGCTTTCAGAACACTTTTTTTTTTAATGTTTAGTTAGCTTTATTGAGGTATAATTTACATCCAATAAAATTAACCTATTTTAAGCATACAAATCTAAGACTTGACAAATGTATACTGCCATGTAACCACCACTACAATCAAGATATAGAGCATTTCCATCCTTTACAATCCATCCCATTCCCCAATCCCAACCCCGAATAACACCAACGTATTCTCCACTTTTTGTTACCCTCTGAGGACATACTGCTCTGAGGGTCTGTTCAGGCAGCAACCCTCTGTACTGCTTTGTGACATCTCTCGTGTCTGCATTTTACCAGCTATGCGTATAAAGATGTCCTTCCTCTTACTTTTCATCTTCAGTATAAGTTGTGGGAAGATCTGGTCTGGTCCGCCCCTCTTCCCTCCACACCAAGCACACTGTCCCTGACAGAGTGGACCTTCAATAATGTTTGCCAAATGAATATATGACCAAATAAATCTGCCCCCTTTCTTCAGAGTGGGATTGGGATCTTTAAAAAAGTGTTTATTTGGCCTGACAGAGGGGTGAATAAAGAACGTCTGAGTGGGGAGCGCTGCCGCTTAACCAAGGCTCAGGATGACCACCGCCAGGAGACACTGCCAGGGAAGGAGGCTGTTTCCAGGGTGTGTGCTGAGAAGGCTGCCCCTCAAGGCTAAGGCCCGCTTAGGACTCGTGCCGTGTACACAGAGCTGGAGACGTGCCGTGTACACAGAGCTGGAGACGTGCCGTGTACACAGAGCTGGAGACACTCAGGTTGGCGTCACATATCTTTGAATGTTTTTATTATCTCTGTAAACCAAAGTTCTGAAGTGTATCAGGGCTCAAAGCCAGCCTTTTGCTGTGAATAATGAACTTAAATGAGGCCTTTTGTGTTGATTATCTGATGATTCATTCTAACATAGCAGACACTTTGGGCTGTACTGAGGAAAAAAAAATACAGGATGTGTTCAGGTGGCATTTTTGATTCACGGCCTTTCTCTTATGATTTATTATTCTAAGATATTCAATTTGAAAAGCAAATAGTTTGATACTAAGTGATACATTATTTTTCTTCAGTGTGAAGAAAGCCATGTTGACAAGTCTGAAAGAAGTAAAAGTGACAAGGGGAAAGCTTTCTTTTCTCATGATCCATCACCAACTGGGGTTGACTCTAAAAATGAGAGACTCTGGATAAAAGAACCATTTGCTGAAGCTTTTTGTTCCTTTAATAACCAATTTTGAATGCCAGCCTAACTCATGTCAAGCCCTCTACTAACTCCAGTGGAGGAATGACAAAGTAGAGCAGTCATAGGCTCTTATGAGGAGGAAAAAACAACAAAAGAACACACAACCGAAGACCAGTGAAAAGGCCTTATTACAACTGCAGACTGAAGTCCAGCAAAAATATGTGTGGAAGGGAAAAGGAGCAAGAAAGTGATCATAGTGGGATTAAATTTACCAGCAAAGGCTTCAGAGGAAAATAATAAGGCATTGAACTTAAACTGGATTTAGACATTTTTAGAAATCTGGGCCCTGGGAGAGCAGGTGTGTTGATGCGGTTGCAGTACCTCTGGTGTCTTGAGGTTACTTTGAGAATTCTACAGACGATACAACAAGAGAAAAGAAGAACAAGGAAGAGAAATACAAATTGTATTAAGAGATATTTTAAAAGATCTAAATGAATGGAAATGTATATCATTTTCATGGAGAAGATTGTGATAGCACAAATTCTAAGTTTACCTATGCATTCAATCCAATTCCAAATAATTCCCCAAAGTATTTTATGGAATTGATATGGACAACGTAATATGATCATAAAATTTATCTGGAAGAACAAAGGGCCAAGAATAGCCTGGAACTTCTGAAGAAGTGGGGAGCATTCTTGCCTTACCAGATATCAGGATTTTTTTGAAAAGCTGTAGTAATAAAGAAGAGTTGTGAATCCAGGGATAAACAGACTGGACAGCTGAGATCCAATTCACATCTTTCAGAGTCCATGTGAGAAGAGAGAATATAAAGTTAATTTGGGACAAAACCCTGATTTCAAAGTAACTTTTTTTAAAAAAAGATGTAAGTCCTTTGCTAGCGAAAATCAATCTGCTTCATTACGGGGCCCTACTCTCCAGTGAATGTCAAGGATGTAGATATCATTCATTTAGCCAACCTTTTCTTGAATGTATATTTTTAATTTTTAAAATTTAAAAATAATTTAAACTATTTCCTCATTTGATTTTATATCTATCATTTTAAATTAAAAGAGACTTTTGAGTGGCCTTACTTGGGCATCTTTAAATATCAGCTCCCTGGTGAAGGTGCTTCTCCCTCCCTGAGGCAAAATAGACTACTGTGTCCTCTGAGAGTTTCCCCAGCTAGTATCTAGGCAAGTACTCATCATAATGTATGTCTTTCTTTGTTTTCTTTGTATCTGTCTTCTCTTCCAGACAGAGATCTCATCAAGGGAAGAGGCACTGTCTTTTCATCTTTGTGTCACCTGGGCTGGAGAAGGTTTTTGGTGCATGGTAAGCATTCAATAATTATTTACTGAATGAATGAAAGAATGAATGGATCTCTCCAAGACAGTTTACATGAAGTGCTTTCTGAATGCAGGAAGGGGCCTGGAACAGTACTTAGGGAATTATTTCTGACGCTTTTATAATTCAGGGATGACATGGGAGTGGAGGACGCTAAAGATCATAGGAGTAAAAACAAATAAGAATTCAATTCATCCAGAAAGCATTTCCTTTTTCAATTGCAGGCATTTTAAAGGCACATCATTATTCTCAGTACTAAGCTGGTAATTTCAGAACAGCAAGAAAAAAGTTTTATGTTGCCGCCATAGCACAAAACACATTAATGTATTTGTGTGAGCTGAATAAAAGGTATCTTGAAAATTCCAAACAAAGTGACTTCTCAGTGACAAGAGGTGAACCAATTAAAATCAGAGACTGGAAAGAAAAGTTTGGCAACTGCTTTGTGACAGACATTCCTGAGAGGGCTTCAGGGAAAATGATGCACGTACATCATTTGTTTCAACGTAAATAAGATTAGAAAAGAAGAGACTTGACAAGAATACTGCAAGAACCAAGTCATGAACTAGCCCAATGCCTTGACTGGAGATATGCTTGTGAATTTCCAGGACAGACTTCCCCATCTTATGTCACATAACTAATCAGCCATTTAGTCATCTGTCCATATACAGTCCCTTCTACCCAACTGTATTAAAGGAATTTGATAAAAAACATTCAGCATGTTCCCTATTTTAAGGCTTTTTCTTCTTAGAAACCTTTTATTAGCCAAGCCTTCACTCTTTGCCAAGTAAGCAGCTGATTTTTTTTTTTAACATCTTTATTGGAGTATAATTGCTTTACAATGGTGTGTTAGTTTCTGCTTTATAACAAAGTGAATCAGTTATACATATACATATGTTCCTGTATCTCTTCCCTCTTGCATCTCCCTCCCTCCCGCCCTCCCTATCCCACACCTCTAGGTGGTCACAAAGCACAGAGCTGATCTCCCTGTGCTATGTGGTTTAAGCAGCTGATTTTTGTAATTCAGAGCTGTGAACTCTAGATATACCTTTCAAATCATTAATTTAGATAGTTGGTAGAATTTGGGGGTTAATTCTATTACTGATATAAAGATAGCTTAGCATGGTAATTCTCATTTGGTATGTTCTACTTCCCATTAGCTACAACATGTCCATCATCAGAACATACTATTTCGTGACACTTCTGGATATCACAGACTTCAAACGCTTAAGTACATTTTATAGGGGATATGAACAGAACCTTTGGAGGCAGACTACCTGGATTTAAATCCCAGCTCTGGGGCTTCCCTGGTGACGCCGTGGTTGAGTCCGCCTGCCAATGCAGGGGACACAGGTTCGAGCCCTGGTCCGGGAAGATCCCACATGCCGCGGAGGAACTAAGCCCATGTGCCCCAACTACTGAGCCTGTGCTCTAGAGCCCGCGAGCCACAACTACTGAAGCCCGTGCACCTAGAGCCCGTGCTCCGCAACAAGAGAAGTCACCGCAATGAGAAGCCCATGCACCGCAATGAAGAGCAGCCCCTGCTCGCTGCAACTAGAGAAAGCCCGTGTGCAGCAATGAAGACTCAACGCAGCTGAAAATAAAATAAAAAAATAAATTTATAAAAAAAAAAAAAAAAATCCCAGCTCTGTCACTCACCCGCTTCTAGAGCTTGGACTCATTACTTAACCCCTCTGTCTATATCTATAAAATGGCGGTGATGATAATAAAAGTAACCACTCATAACGTTATTTTAAGTTTTGAACAATTTATTTTATGTTAAAGCATTTAGAATAGAGCCCAGCGCACAGGTAACTTTGTAGGTGTTTTTTTATTATTACTATTATTATTTCCATTGTGATTCTTATAGGCTTCTGAAAGATCCCATATTGTCCTACCATTGTCATCTTTCAACATACTCACTAATTAAAAGATGTCCAGATACAGAAAGTAAAGAACTACGGTGGAATCAAACATGGTTGAGCCACTGTAATGTCTTTAGTTGACTACAAAGCAAACATTGTTTAAGGGTCACAGAAGCACGTATTAGAAAGGCATACAGGGGATTAGAGATAGAAAACTACCACTTACCCCCTTCTCAGCACAACTACCCCTACACACAATACAGGACACTTTACATGCTCTATTTTTTGCAGAGTAATTTATAGCAGAAGTCAGCAAACTTTTTCCGTAAAAATCAAGAGAATATGTATATTCAGTTTTGCTGGTCACATGACCTCTGTTGCAACTACCCATCTGGAGATATATTATGAAAGCAGCCAAAAACAATATGTAAACGAATAGGCTTGAATGTGTTCCAATAAAACTTTATTTACAAAAATAAGCATGGCTTCCCAGATGTACTTGCCTAGACCAAGTTCAATACCCAAGTTAGTTTTCCCAGGCTTATATCCACAAATCAGAGAAGGGGCTGTGACCAAGAGGTTTCATCTTGATTCACTGCAGGATGCTCATCCTAAATACTTTCCCACTCTAAATGCCTACTATCTTGAAGTTGGTGTATCTGAAAACACATTGTGCTTCTTGACCTTGAAAAATCCATACATTTACACACACACACACACACACACACACGGAATGCAAAATGCCCTTTGATTTCTGACTGCATTTGGTTAAAAGCAACAAAATGGAAGTGTGAAGAAGTGCGAAATCAGAAAAAGCCTCTACTGAGAGAATGCGGAACTAGTCATGGTTTCAATCTTTGCAAGGAAAAAAAAAACAGGCCAAAAGTGATATGTGAAGAGTGAGAAAAGTGCAAACTAATGGTGGCTGGTTAAATTCATCTTCAATAATTCATCTAGAAATGAGTAGCAGAATAAAGCCAGAGAAATCTGAAAATGTCAAGAAGAGAGACCTATTAAATGACTTTCCAACCGTTACCCAAGGTCAGGAGAAACATAAGCTTGAAACCATGAAAGTCCTGGCTCCCAGGTTCCAATTTTAACAACTAGATGACATGCCTTGTTTTTGAAGGTATAGTCCCTATTCTTAAAGAAATGGAAAGGTAACAAACCCAGAGATAAACAAATTTAATCCAGATTACTCTGGCCTTACCTGTTAAAAGGCATTAGTTTAGTAGAAGTGGCACTGGGTGTGAATTATTCAATGCCCATATCCTTCCCAACTATAAGGATTTTTTTTTTTCTGAAAGCTAGGTATCAAGACCATTAATAATTGATAAAGCATTTGTAAACCCTTAGCAAATGAACAGTCAAGGGACACATTAATAAAACATCTTTAAAACTCTCCATCTCTGTGCTGATTCTCATCAAACTGTCCCAAAGCAGAGTAAACGGGCAGCTCATCCTCCAGCTCAAAGCAGGGGCCAGCACGTCTGACAAGGCGACACAGAGGGTGGAGGGCAATACCTTTTAGGAAACCATGATCATCTTTTACTTTTATCCACACACCTCCAGCTAATTCAGAGCTTATGAACCATTCCTCAATAAATAAATTTTTGGCCCAAATTTTTCTGCTGGGTCACTTTAGGGATACAAATTTATAAATAAACCTTCTGACATTTCTATTCGCAAAGCAAACATTTAAGATGCTGGAGGAATGGAGTGTTAGGCATTTAGGAAGGGCCAATGAAAATCTTCACCTTGAGGTCACTGCACATTTAGCTCAGGCTAAGGGAGTGGTCAGGGCCGCCAAGCGCCACAGCCTCAAGGCAGTTAAGTGGCTTAGCTCATCTTATTCTCACTGGATAATGCAAAAGAAGTAAAAATATATTTTTATTGACATGGCATCTTTTTTCTTAGGATTGAAAAGTACTGCAGGCACAAGAAAGAACCGCCTATTAGCATATCAGCCTGTCACTGCCCTTGGACAGAGAAGAGATCATCAAAAACCTCAATGTAAATAAGATCAATGGGCCAGGGTCAAGATTCCTGAGCAGGAGGGCACTGTCATAAACCTCTAGAGAGAACTACCCACCTGGGTGTGACTTGAGATTACCTGGTACGAATTTCATCATCAGGTAAATTCCCCCCACCCCCATGTCAAAGTACAGAGGTCATTTTAGGGGTGGTGAATGATTTTCTCATTAGTAGCACCCCAAACATTTACTGAACACTAGCTATGCACTGAGAGTATAATGATAATATAAGGCTCCATCTATGCTTTTCTGAATATTTCACTTGATTTGTGGAGGCAAAATTCATGAGCAAACAGAAATGATTTTCAAGGGGGCACAAAATTTCAAGGAAACAGGGTTAACAGAATCCTCCTGGAGTACTGAGGTGGGTATTTCAAGGGTCTACAACTGATATAATTAGGGGCATTATAGGATAATGAGACATAAATTCTCTTGATTCCCATAATTTTTGGCCTAATTTATTTAGCACTGCATCTGCCTAGATTCCCAATAGCTGATTCAGTTCTGCTCAGACAAAAAGAGAGGAGAGCCCCTTATTGGGGGAGTACTAGCTTAGACATCGAGTTTGTGCTTTCTGCTCTAATAAATTCGAGTCTTTGGTCCATCTCTAAAAATGTACAATTTTATCAAACCTATATCAAAATGTCCAAAGGAGAATAAGGCTTTTCCCAGTATAATCCCTTTAGTTTGTATTACGGTTAGGGTTTGGGTTAGGGTAAGGGTTTGAGTTAGGACTGCCTCAGATTTTTCTGATTTATGAAAGGTTTCCAAAACGGAGATATTCTCACTCCAGGAAAATCTTCCTTTTCAATTCATTTATTTAATCACCCATAAATGTATTATTGCTCAACGAAGCTCAGCACTAAATGCTACAGTCCACCCTAGTCCAAGCCCCATCCATTCTCACCTGGACTAATGCCTTATCCTCCTAACTGGTCTTCCTCCTGTTTTGTGGCTCCCTCACAGTCCTGACCTACACGGCACCCAGAATGATCTCTAATAATGAAAATCAGTCTGTTTAACCCTTGGACCGAAGATCCTCCTTTTCAGAGCCCACAAGATCTTAGAGGATTTGCTTCTGATGGCCGTTCCAACTTCACCTGCAACTTCTTCCATTTTCCATTCTCCTTCTACACACACCAGCTTTTCCCCCCCTTTGTTGTGCATTCCAAGCCCATGACTGTCTATTCTATTTCTTTTCCCTAAAACCACCTTGCTCATTCTATTTCTTTTCCCTAAAACCACCTGATCCCAGATACTGGCATCTTCTGTCCTGTCTTTTCATTCAGGCTTCTTTTCAGTTTGCAGAACAGAGAGGTCTTCCTTGACTATTCAACCTACCTACCGCCTACTTCTGCTTGCATAGAACCCCCCTCCTCAGCTCACTCTATACCATCTTACTGTTTTATTTTTTTCAGAAATTATTACTGTGTGTTCATACGTTTATGTACTTGTTAATTTTTCTATCTTCCCCACCCCCATCTCCAATTAGAAATAAGTTCCATGAGATCAGGGCCTTGTTGAATGAATGCTGAGTTCATACATCAGCCCACTTAAGACACAGTCCCGTCTTGTAAGAAATATACATACTAAAGAAAATAGGGAGCAGAACAAAATAGCTATTAAAGACAATGTCTGAAAAGTATTATAAATGAGGTGAGGCCACAGAGTAAAGGAGTTCAAGAAAAGATGGCTTGTAGCTGGAATGAATATGGAAAACTCTGTGATGCTGGTGGTCTTTTAGTTAATTGATGAAGGGTCTGAAACCTGGTTTTAGAGAAATATGCTCCTTATTTATTTATTTATCTATCTTTGGCTGCATTGGGTCTTCGTTGCTGCACACAGGCTTTCTCTAGCTGCAGTGAGTGGGGGCTACTCTTTGTTGCAGTGCGCAGGCTCTAGGCACACAGGCTTCAGTAGTTGCAGCATGTGGGGCTCAGTAGTTGCGGCACACGGGCTTAGTTGCTCCGCGGCATGTGGGATCTTCCTAGACCAGGGATCAAACCCGTGTCCCCTGCATTGGCAGGTGGATTCATAACCACTGCACCACCAGGGAAGTCCCCCGAAATATGCTCCTTGAAAAGAAGTATAGGTAGATATTTTTCAAGACATGTAGATGATGAACCCCAAATACCTTTGCATGAATTAGGGATGGGACGCCAGACAAGGCAGCCATGCCCCTTCCAAGGATTTCATTATTTTTTTTATTATGTGGAAAAAAATCTTCCTCATTATTCAAATGAAGAAATGTGTGGGGCTTCCCTGGTGGCGCAGTGGTTGAGAGTCTGCCTGCTACTGCGGGGGACACGGGTTCGAGCCCTGGTCTGGGAGGATCCCACATGCCGTGGAGCAGCTGAGCCCGTGAGCCACGACTGCTGAGCCTGCGCGTCTGGAGCCTGTGCCCCGCAACGGGAGGGGCCGCGATAGTGAGAGGCCCGCGCACCGCGACGAGGGGTGGCCCCCGCTTGCCGCAACTGGAGAAAGCCCTCGCACAGAAACGAAGACCCAACACAGCCAAAGTAAATAAATAAATAATAAAAATAAGTAAATTAAAAAAAAAAAAAAAGTCATTCATCATCACAGCTATGAACCAACTGGGTAACCAAGAGCATAACATTTAAAAAAAAAAAAAAAAAAAAAGAAATGTGTGGCACTTTTTCTGGATATTTCAAAATGGGAAATAAATAACTTATTTTAAGAAATTATATCCTTCTGTGGTGGGGGGGGTGGTGGGGTGAACTGGGAGATTGGGATTGACATGTACACACTGATATGTATAAAATGGATAACTAATAAGAACCTGCTGTATAAAAAAATAAATGAAATTTAAAAAAAGGAAAGAAAGAAATACTCACCAAAGGGGAAATGGTTAAATAATTTATAGCATATGCATGAGCCTACTGTAATGATGTTTTTGAAGCATTTATACTCATGCTACACTGTTAAAAGGGTAAAAATTATGATTAAAAACTGTGTATCTAAAAAAAAAAAAAAAATCCACCTGCCAATGCAGGGGACATGGGTTCCAGCCCTGGTCCAGGAAGATCCCACATGCTGCAGAACAACTGAGCCCGTGCGCCACAACTACTGAGTCTGTGCTCTAGAGCCCGCGAGCCACAACTACGGAAGCCCGTGTGCCACAATTACTGAAGCCTGCACGCCTAGAGACCGTGCTCCACAACAAGAGAAGCCACCGCAATGAGAAGCCCGCGCACTGCAACGCAAGGAAGAGTAGCCCCCGCTAGCCACAACTAGAGAGAGCCCATGCGCAGCAACGAAGACCCAACACAGCCAAAGATAAATAAATAAAATAAATAAATTTATTTTTTTAAAAAAGAAATTATATCCTTCTGTTAAAAAAAAAAAAGTGCACATAGCTTATATATATCTTCTGGCTATCTGTGATAAACCATGACTTAACTTCCCAGAAACAAGCTTGTCTCTTAAATAGTATTAGAGATAAATTTCAAAGACTCTTATATCTGATATTTCTTCCTCTCACCTATCCTCTACCCAAAGACAACATGTGTTCATTTAAAAATAAACTAACTAAAAGAAACAGTATCTGTGACCACAGATATAAAAAGCCTAGATATGATTTTTTGTTGCACATAAAGTTGAAAAAAAAAGTGCTCTCTCCTCCCAGATGACATTTAAGCCCTGCCAGTATCCCAATCACTCACTCCCTGTCCCTCACTCAGATATCTGCTCTTGTAATAATCTTGTTCTTCTTGTAGTAACACAATTCTTTCCAACAGCCTCCTATATCCTTGCAGGCAATGGGCTGTGTCCATCCCTATCAGCACAAAGGACACAATGAAATAGATCTGGGGGTTCAGTGTCCAGTGCAGAGTCAAGGAGAGAGGTTTTGGCTATGACACAGCCCTAATTACTTACGAGCACTGTCAGCTAAATAACCCACTTAGACCCCTGCTGCTACCTTGCTTCTGTGCTGCCTAGTCTGATCTTTTCCAAAGCAAAGTCCACCCAGCTACTAAAATAAATAAGGAGACCAATACTGCCTTTCAGTCTCCTCAGAGAAGAGTAAGTTAAGAACATAAACACATACAGCCACACACACACACACCAGAACCAGGGGCACTGAAGATTTCATCAGCTGTCTGATGAGAGGATATTTAATTAACTCTCGTACCTGTCTCTCCCTGCATGAGACAAACAAATCAAGGAGCTTTAGAAGAATAATTAGTTCAAGATGTAAAGGCAGCATCAGACTTTAAAAAAAAATTTTTTAAAGAAATAAAAACCCCCAAAATGAGAGACAAAAGCAGTAGGAGTCTGGAACATTTAATTATCATCGATTAGGAGCCTCAGGACCCTTGCTAAGGGCTTTGCCACCAAGCATTCCTCTAAGGTCAGGACCCAGCAGGGCGCTGATCCACCAAAATATATATAATAAAACCCAGAGTCTTAACATATGGCCACATCAGAAGGCAAAAGTGTGGCTTTGAAAAATGCACCTGGAGTATAAAAGTAACTCTGCTATCTCACCTTTGGAAGTGTGTACATTGGGAGGTATTTTCCAGTGGTGTGGATGGGTCTGCAGTATTAGAGAAGAACAACTGTTCCTCACTATTAATTTATGCACGGAGAGGGGCCCTAGCCTCTTCCCCCATTTTTATCAGTCTGCACATGGAAAGAGAAGTAACTTATTTGATGGATGAATCTGGAAAGTGTACTTGAGTGTGCCCAGTTCCACCCCTCCTGCTTTCCACTTTCAGACTGAACCTGTTGGCAGGAAGCTTCTATTTTCTGCTAGACAGACCCCCCAACAAGGGAAGCCTTTGATTTTCCTGTTTCTCCTGTGATGGAGATGTAGCATTAACAAGATCATTGTATCACAGATATTAAATCACATTCTCCAATCTGATTTTTTTTGTTTACTTCGTTTTTTGTTTTGTTTGTATGAAAGCTGCTGTTTTGTTTTCTGTCTCTCTGATGTCTATGCCGTTCTTTCAATTATTTTAGAATTTGGACAATAAGGATGAACGTATTTATTGGTGCCTCAAACACCTCTTTCACCTAGTGGGAGAAATGAGAACTTCAACAATTTTCTCTTTTCCTTTGTAATATCTTTTTGACTTAAGGCAAACCAGGATAAAGATAAAAGGAATAGTCACAGAGCCAGAAATTATTTTTTTTAATATGCATCAATTTGAAGTTATAAAAATTGGAGAATTGTCTTAGGGGAGAATTCTCAAATGGAGGGACGTGGGTCAGGAAGCCCTAGATGCATTTACGAGAAATGTCAGAAAGAGAACAAGTCGTCATTTTACTTACTGTAGTCTCTATTACATTTCCATCAATAATAGCCTGGAGAATTTTTTTTCTCCCCCAAAAGAGCACACTTGCCAGGCCTTCTGCAATGAGTCATTTACTTCCTTTGTGGCTTTAACAATAGTTTGCTCTCCATTCCCTGTAAAGGATTCCACTCACTGTGGCCTCAGACTCTTTCTTCTGATTTTCTTCTTCCCAAGCACCTTGGTTCAACTAGATTTGCAGATTCTTTATGTCACAACAAGTTTAACTCTCCTCTTTCTCGCCAGTAGACTTTGTCTTTTGGACCGTCTCCTGTTTTCCAAGCTTTCTCAACCTGGGACATTTCTTTTTTCCTCTTTATACACCGGATATGAACAGCCAATAATAACCTCCTAGAATGTAGCTCAGGCCCTCTCATGCTTGGAAGGATTGGTAACTAACATTTACTATGCACCAGAAACTACAAACATATAATACCCTCAACATACAAATATACATCTGCACAAGGTTATTAACTGCAGCATTCTTTATTAAAGGCAAAATATTGGAAATATCCCCAATGCCCATGCATAGAAGAGGGACTGAATAAACTATGGCATATCCTTACAATATAGAACTATGCAGCTACCAAAAAGAATGAGAAAAACCTCTATAAAGTGATATGGGGAAATTTCTTGGATATGTTGTTAAGTGAAAACAAAAAAGCACATACAAGTATCTATAGTTTGCTACTTTTATGTAAGAAAAAAAAGGGATATAAGAAACTACATATGTCTCTGGTTATTTGTGCAAAAATATGGGAAGGATAAACTAGAAACTAATGAGATTGGTTACTTAAAGGGAGAAAGTGGGATTGGGGTGAAAAGACTGTGAGAATGGGAATGAGATAATAGGATGCGGGGGGAGAACACTTCTCTGAGAATAGCTTTTGTTACAGTTCTGACCTTTAGAATTTACCTAAAATGAAAGAATCAATGAATCAATGAATCAATGAAATCAACTGAATTGCTGGGGGAATCCAAAAGGGAATACAAACAAATGAATCCAACTGTAGTACCAATAAGTGATATAAGTAAATTGAAATCAGTAAGGAAAGAAAATAACTAATTTAAATAACTGGAATATAACTTTTTGATTATATGTTTTGTAAGGCAAAAAGACAAAAAGAACTATCCACAGGTATTGTCCTCTATTTCGTGGTCCTCCATTTCGTAAGTTTGGTTTTCACAGGAGTATGGTTAAGCAATTCTGAAACAACTTTGTGCACATACAAAGAGTGAACAAATAAGTAAATATATTGTAAGTAACGAGAGTCACATTTCTCATCGTTGGAAAAAGGAGTTATGAATAAGGACAGGAGGAATGTTAGATTGAACTCTGTGGTACTGGATTAGAATTCCTAATTTTGAGGACAACAGGAATCAGCATGAATTTGTGTTTTTCTAGATATATATAAAGACGGACAGATATAAAAACGTAGATGTGTGAATGTAGGAATATACAGGTAGAATTTCCTAGCCCTGTCTGCTGAGAGGACCTAGAAGCAATGATGTCGTGATAGCAATTAGCACACCTTGTATCCAGATCTTGACTTCTAAATTCCATTCTTCAATAAAAGGAACCAGGGCTCCTTGGAGAAATAGCTGATTCCAAGGCTGGGGCAGAAAATACAAACAGAGCTTGGGATAATTCTTTGTGGTGCCAGAAAGTAAATTAAGGTTCAAAAGAAAATAGGATCATGTTCAAATAGTACAGGGGCTAAGGATGTACTCCCAAAGGCCAACTCTTGGACAATCTGAGCAACAAAATAAATAATAGTAGTAAAGGATTATAACCCACAGAATAAACTAAAGATACACGAATCCATACTGATGTAAGTAAATAAATGAATAAATAAATAAGGAAGAAAGAACAGCTCTTCCTCATAGTAAAATTCCAACTAAAAAGCAGGAATAATGGAATGAAAAAAAAATCACCATTAGGTACTCAGTACATTAATAACTGTTGTAGGAAAGAATGAAGAAAGTGAGACAGGGACTTCCCTGGTGGTCCAGTGGTTAAAACTCTGCGCTTCCACCGCAGGGGGTGCAGGTTAGATCCCCGGTCGGGGAACTAGATCCTGCATGCCGCACAGAGCGGCCAAAAAATAAAAATAAATAAAACCCATCTGACAATGGATTAAAAAAAAAAAAAAAAGGCAAACAGAAAGTACATATGTTAATATTACTAAACAAATAATATGTTAGACCAAAATCTATCTGACTACTATGAACAGGTTTTCCCAATACGCTAAACTTCTTTCCATGGTTGATGAATTCTAAAATTGAATGAGACAAGCATCATCTCTTTTACTCACGTCCCAACATGCAACGGACAATAATAATAACGTATTCCTACTTCAGAGGACAACAGAGGCTAGGGATAGCTCTGTAATATTACAACCAAATGGACAGTGATTGAGGAAATAATTGTTTCCAAATTTACCTGGAATCAAAATCAACTAACCAAATTAATCAAAACCAGTATTATCTCCCAGAATCTTTATGTTTTACATTAGATGACCAATTCCTTTAGTTCACGGGAAGTGGCTTATCTATCTTACCTTGAAAAGCTAACGTTTCTTAGGGGTCTACTATGTGCCAACCCCTTTGCTTAGAGTTTTATGTACACTACTGCATCACATCTTCACAATCCTTTATGGATTAGTAACTAGCATAACCCCCATTATCACAGGAGAACTTGGAATGGGATAGACAACTTGCAAAATCTGAATCCAGGCTTTCCATCTGACTTGCTCTTACGAACTACACAACATGCTCCATGTAAATGGAGAAGTGCATTGGACTGTAATATGCTATCCCCATCTCTTCCTCCTTTGGAAACTCAGTGTGTTTCCAGTACATAATTGCGACTGCTGATTTCCTGAAAAGGTCAGGCAGTGCCCCTCAAGGTGCATTTTTCCATCACACACCGTGCAAGCATAACTCTTCCAGCTCTGTCATTTGCTGTGATAGATTTCTTGTATTTCCAATTATGCTCTTTTTGGGGAAGGTTAAATCAGATTTGAGGGCAATGAAGGGTTAATGAAATGATCTTGGTGTAATTACTCATTATAAAACATCTTCCTTTCAGTTGTGGCCCTAGATGATTTTATTTGGGAATAAAAACAAAAAATCTCCTGGGGCAGCAGTGACAGAGCAAGCTGATAAAGGAGAGAAGAGCTGCCTATTCTTTAACGATTTTGATCACAAGTGCAAAAGCATATTACTTGTCAAAGGCACTATTAGGAAACTCACTGAGAGATGCAAAGTGGAAACAAACAACAACAACAGCCTGCTTTGCCTTTCCCACTGCTCAGGAATATTTGTATTTTTTGGTTTAGAACAACCGTTTGAAATGTAAGACAGAAGATGGCTGAGTGACATTAGTCTTTGTTTTCTGCTCGGTATCTATTGTATGTGGGGACTCAGACACACCCAACTCCTGCCAAACCTCCTTCCCTCTCTAAAGTGGCTTGACAATGACGTGATTAGAATCCTCGGAACTCAAACAAGGTTGTAACTTAATTAAAAGAAGAAAAGTAAAGCAGAAGGAGGATGGCAATAATAAATATGCGGGGTTTTCTTTTACCTAAAGCAAAATGGATCTCTCCATCCTTAATCTTTTTACAGTGCCATTTCGTGGAAGGTGTTCTGGTTGATGCTGTGCTTTTCTGAAGCAAAAAGCATTTATATAACTCAAGCTGTTAAAATCATGGGTAGAACAGCAGGGTTTGCGGTTTTTCCCCCAGTGTAGAGGCATGGTATATCACTGTCCAGAACCCTAAGTCCACACATCCCTTCTACTGATGAACTGCTGCTAAATAAAGCTGGATAAAAAGCAAAGATCAAGGCAGATTATCTCAAGTGATCTGTGTGCAAGATATTTGCGTCAGCTTTCTATGTGAAACCACCAAGGAGCAGAAGGTAGAAAAACCCTGGGCTCTAGTTATACCTCTGCCCTTTACCTTGGACCTTGCAAAGCCTCTCACTAACATCTTATCCACTGCTCTCACTGCATTTGTCTTTTCTTCTAAAAGGTCTTCCTAAAAAGCAAAGCTAATCATGACACTTCCCTGTGTAAGAACATCTTTTAATTGCAATCCAAATAATAAAATTAGAATTCCTTAGACATGGAAAGCCCTTCACAACTGTTATTACAAATGTCCTTTGGAAAGTCTGTCCTTATACAGCCCCTCCTAGGATTGTCCCACCTGTTATCTCTTCCTGAGGGACAGACTTGGAAAGATGGAACAGGATGACCAGTAGCCTATGACATGGCTTGGTGGGAAAAACACTGCCCAAATGTAAATGATGATTATGAGGTGAGCCAATCTGATTCCCTTCTTGGAGTTTGTGCTAGAAAATATGGGGAGAAGTTAGCAAATTATTAACAGAAAAGTAAGTGGACACAGAGGCAGATTTGAATTAATGGTAGAAAACTAGAGTGAAACCTCAGAAGTTTTGCCTCCAAGATTCCTAGATCTGCTATGAATTTTAAATGACCTCCCTTGTCCAAGCTCAGGGGCCTTAGTTTTGCTTGGTTCCCACTCCTGCTCTGCCTGGATGTTTGGCTTTGCCTAGGTTCTCTCCAACCTCAGCCACATGGCTGTGATCCTTATTTACTTATTCTCACATGTATCCTTAGAGTACACTCCATAATTTAAGGTAACCATATTGAGCTTATTGCTATTCAAACACCACCATCACTACCAACTTCATCTCCAACAACAGAAATAAAACCGTAATCTGACTTTAAACTTACTTTACCTGGAACATCCTTATTCTTTCTTAAGGTTATGGATTAAATATCCTGTCCTTTGGAAAACCACACAGTTCTGGAGGCCAAAACTCTGAAATCAAGGTGTCGACAGCCCCCTGCTTCCTCTGAAACCTGTAGAGGGTGACTCCGTCTTTGCTTCTTCTGGCTTCTGGTGTTTCCTGCCATCCCTGAAGTTCCCTGCTTGAGGATGCATCATTCCAATACCTTGTCACAGAGACACTTTATCCTTGTGTGTCTCTACCCTCTTTTTATGAGGACATCAGTCATGCTGGGTTGAAGGCTCATCCTACTATAGTATGACTTCGTCTTAACCAATTATATCTTCAACCACCCTATTTCTTGAGAGAGTCACAGCCTGAAGTCCTGTGGGTAAGACTTCAACATAACTTTGGGGGAAGACCCAATTCAACCCATAACAGGAGTCAGAATCCCTGGGTAGAAATTTTGACCCCTACCACCTTCACTGCTATCTAACTGTGTGCATTCAGACAAGTTATTTTTACTAGGTCTTCCTTCTTCTTTCTCTTCTAAATTAGGAATTACACTGCCAATTTAATTGGTTTGTTGTAAAGAGCCAAGGAAATGCTTTACTTAGAGGTTTCTATTATCTAGCATGACAAAACTGTTATGCCCACAGAATTAGTAGAAGCGATCTTTTAAAAAAATTCCTTTCTTAACCATTATCCAAAGTGGAAAAAAATCTCCAGATCCATCCACGTTGCTGCAAATGGCATTATTTCATTCTTTTTAAGGCGGAGTAATATTCCTTTGTATGTATGTACACATCTTTGTCCATTCATCTGTTGATGAAGGGACCTCGAGGTTATTACACTAAGTGAAGTTAAGTCAGACAAAGACAAATGTATGACATTGCTTATATGCGGAATCTAAAAAAAAAAAATTATACAAATGAACTTGTTTCCCAAACAGAAACAGACTGGTTACCAGGCGGGATGGGTGCGGGGAGGGACAGATTGCGAGTTTGGGACTGACATGTACACACTGCTATATTTAAAATAGATAACAACAAGGACCTTATGTAAAAAAAAAAAGGTTAAAAAAACACAAAGGGGGCTTCCCTGGTGGCGCAGTGGTTGAGAGTCTGCCTGCCGGTGCAGCGGACACGGGTTCGAGCCCTGGTCTGGGAAGATCCCATATGTCGCAGAGCGGCTGGGCCCGTGAGCCACAACTACTGAGCCTGCGCGTCTGGAGCCTGTGCTCCGCAACGGGAGAGGCCGCGACGGTGAGAGGCCCGCACACCGCGATGAGGAGTGGCCCCCGCTCGCCGCAACTGGAGAAAGCCCTCGCACAGAAACAAAGACCCAACACAGCCAAAATAAATGAATAAATAAATAGAGTTCCCTTTATTAAAAAAAAAAAAAAAACACAAAGGGTAAAAGAACTGGCATGAATTCAGGACCTACAATGTACCAGGCTCTTTAAGAAACTACTTAGATCCACCGAGAAATCGACGACGAGGGCGGCGAGGAGGACACCGAGGCCTTCGACACAGCGGCCACGTGGAAGCCCAGGGAGGCGCAGGCAGGCGGCGCCCCCAAGACGCGGGCGGACACGCGGCCCGAGACCGAGAGCCTCTCCTGCTACGTACCTCAGACGTCTGTCCACAGCATCTCCACGGCTACGTGCCGGCCAAGATCTATGAGGACGCCCTGGACCGGCAGGCCCCGCCCTTCGACCGTCAGCACACTTACATTTTCGAGGGGAGTGCTTCGGTACGGCCGGGTCGCGGAGCCCCCTGCAGTCGGCCACGTCAGACTCGGAGCAGAGCTTAGACTTCCGGACGGACCAGAAGCTGACGGAGCTCTACGGGGCGCCGGAGGGGCCGCGTTCCTGCGGTGACGGAAGCCGGGAGGCCTGAGCGCGGCCAAACCCAGCCGTTCTCGGGGCGGCTTTGCGGACGAGGCTCAGCCAACCACAACGGTGATACGGCGCAGAGGGCGAGGATGGGGGTGAGCCAGCGAGCGGAAATCTCCCTGGATCAGCTTTACTTGGATAAATTCAGTTAAATAATCAAAAGGAAACACAGGAAGAAGGGAGCAGAATCTCCAATGACCTTTTCTTTTTAGTTTTTTGTGACACTGTGTTCAAAGGCATGGAGTCCAAGGCTAAGAATGTCAAGCTGGGCTTTTCTTTGCCATCCTCCAAGGCCTTTGTCACCTTGCCACCTCTAAGAGGCTGTGCTGTTCAATGCAGAGGTGGTGAATGAAAGCAGATAGAAAGGTCTACACTCTTACCCGTTTTTTTGTTTTGTTTTGTTTAAAACCTCATTTTATTCTCCGTTTAAGAGTTTTGCGGACTCAGCACACCGCACAAACCGACCGACACAAAACACTGAAAAATTATTC
Organism: Balaenoptera musculus; assembly: GCF_009873245.2. NCBI lineage: Eukaryota > Metazoa > Chordata > Mammalia > Artiodactyla > Balaenopteridae > Balaenoptera > Balaenoptera musculus. The sequence continues at coordinate 27,422,828 of NC_045805.1, read as the reverse complement.
CTCGGTGAAATTAACCTACTTGTTCTGGGATGGATGGAATGCTTTTAACCCTTTTAAAACAAGGTTAAGGCCGAATTGGCCTTACATGGGGGATGGGGGAAGGGGAGAAGGAAGAGGCATTGACTTAAGCTCAAGTTTAATGGCTGAACCAAGAGTTGGCCTTACAACAAATCCACCTCCATCAAGTCAGAGTGCTCTTGTTCTCTCAGCTCTTTCACTGTGCCCCTGCAAAACCGTTCAGAAAGAGGCCAGAAAATGTGCCTCTTTTGCACTGTAGATGTGTCTTCCATGTGCCAAATGTGAAGATTAGATGCTACGAATGAATGCCAAATAAAAAGAAGTATCTGATTAAAAAAAGAAACTGTTTACATGTTATGCCATTTATTATATTGTTGTAAAAAGAGTAAAATAGGGACAATTTGTACTCCCCCCAAATTAATCTTCAAATAGCTAATACTCATGTGGTATGTATACACACATGTATACACCATTCACACACAGACATCTATACGTATATGTTTAGGAATATATATCCTGATTATATAGTATATAATTGGAAGTACTGTAATGAAAATATTATGCTACTTTAGAGAATATTTTAATATTCTAGTTTTGTTCAAAGTGAATCATTTTTAAAAACTATACGACTATTATATACATAGAAACCATATATAGTGTGTGTGTATATATATATATATATATATATATATATATATATATATATATATTCTATTTTGTTCATCTTGTTTCTCTAAAACATTAAAAACAAAGAAACAAAACCCCAAAACTTTTGTTTGGTGCATGGTTCAGTAGCAGAATAAATCAAAATAAAGCAAAATAAAATATCTTCTGAGCTCAGTTTGGGATTCAGAGTATTATTGCTGCTTGTTCTGGTTTTTAGTTCACAATTTCACCCCACTTAAGTTCCCTGTAATTATTACAGCCCTTCTGGTTGGTGTAAAGGATGGGTGGTTTTTCCTGTTATAGAATGATCATTTATTTGCTCTTTTACTTGTGGGTGTAGCAGCAAATTGAAATCAAAATGGTAATTTAAAATGTCCTCTTTGTTGTTGATTCATCTTCAGCTGCCAACGGACTGTGACATGTGCTGCAAACCCATTTGTGCCTCCTACACTTGCGTATGTCCTCACAGGAGATAAATACCCCCTCCTACCTGATGGGTATAAATTGGATCTTTGTGTCATTGTTGAGTGAGAAGGTAGGGACACAGTACAGCTTAAGATAACAGCAGACTTGTACTAGATGCCTGAATGAAGCTAGAACAGTAAAAGCCCTGTCCTGTTTTCAACAACATGTGTTTGCATTGTACCTAGAGCATATTTTTTGACAAAAGATCATTCATAAAAGGCACTGCACTGGGGCTTCCCTGGTGGCGCAGTGGTTGAGAGTCTGCCTGCCAATGCAGGGGACACGGGTTCGAGCCCTGGTCTGGGAAGATCCCACATGCCACGGAGCAACTGGGCCCGTGAGCCACAATTACTGAGCCTGCGCGTCTGGAGCCTGTGCTCCGCAGCAAGAGAGGCCGCGATAGTGAGAGGCCCGCGCACCGCAATGAAGAGTGGTCCCCACTTGCCGCAACTAGAGAAAGCCCTCGCACAGAAACGAAGACTCAACACAGTCATAAATAAATAAATAAATAAATAAAAGAACGTGAATTTCTTAAAAAAAAAAAAAAAAAGGCACTGCACTGCAGAAAGTAAATAGAGCAAGTGAAGGAAAGCAAATCTGTCTGATACACTAATGTCTATTTAGCCCCTTTGGGATATAGGAAGAATGTTAATGCAGCTGAGTTTTGGACCAATGACATCTTGGCCTCTATGCTAATTTTATATCAGGTCAACATTTTAAGAATCATAATTTTTGAAAGATTCAAATTTATTTTTTTACTCATTCTCCTATTCTTATACAAGTCAATTCAAAATATAAACTATATTTCTCAATATTCGTTCTCACTCCATTGTTTACATTGACAGGCTCTCTGTGACTGTATCATGTTCAATAATTCCTATTTGACCTTTTAGGTCCATTGGTACTTTCCTTTTGTAATTTCATATCTATTCCTTCCTTAGGTTTCTGCTGTAGACAACAGGCTCTTTCCTTAGCCTGAATCCCTGATAATTTTCTATACTTATCATTATTCATCTAATAGTTGGTTTTCCATCTGTCTCCCTTCTTTCCTTCCCCTCAGGTCTTCCTATAATTCCCTGTGTTGCTCATTGCTGAGTCCACACCACTAAGAATTAAGGTGAAATGCCCATCAATGCCTTTTAAATATAATAAAAATATGATGGGAGATCATCAGGACTTCTGGCTAATTCCCTCTCTCTCTCCAGGACAAACATCCATACATCATCTGGTAAGAAAAATCAGTTTCAAAACCTTAGGCACGAGGGAAAGTTCTTAACTGAAGGGAGAGGAAGGGAGAAAGAGATGTTAGGTTCCTCAGGTGAAGAGGTGCTTGGGGTACTGACCATCACCAGCTGGGGAGAGTAGCACAGGATACAGCTATAGAGGTGAGGGGGGCATATCTTGCAGGTCCTTCCAGGCCATTAGAAGAAGTTTTGAATGTATTCAGAGCATAACAGGAAGTTATTGAAAGGGTTGAGTTAGGAAAATGATATTACCCAGTTAACTCCATTTTTCAAAAGATTCTTCTGAGTGTCTTGAGGAAAATGGATAAAGAGGGATGACAAGGATAGAAGCCAAAAGACAAGATGGTCAAAGAAAGTTGAGTCACCTGAGCAATGAAAGGAGAGTCTTGTTCATGAGTATTTGTAGGCATCTGTAATACAGTTCAATAACTTCTTCAAACCAGAAAACAAAAATATGAGATTGGTGTTTCTAGATTTTTTTTTTTTCCTGGAGAAATTGCTATTTTTGAGAGAGCGAAATCTCCAGAAAAATCGGGAAGTTACAATGGTTGTGGTACAAGTATGTCTCTTTTTGTGTTTCCCAAGGCTTTGTGTCCTGCAGTAACTTGGGTTATAATCATCCTTCCTACCAGACTTCATCTAGATTTCCAGTTCTAGGATCTTGCTACTTTATTAACTGCTGTGTCTTTGTATTATAGGGGAAGAAAATATTCCTTCTACCCTCCTAGGTTCTTTGTCTGGTTTAATAATTAAATTTATGGAAGACAGATTAATAGGAGAAAAACAAGTTTAATTTCATATGTTTAGGAGAATCATAAAACTATGGGACTCAAGGGCACATCAGGCAATTGGGGTTTATATGCCATCCTGAGCTAAGGAATGGGATTGGAGCTGGAGCTTCAAAGGAGAGGAAGATAATTCACGGGATGGTAAGAAGAGCAAATGTTTGGTAATTAGATGTCTGCCCTGCCATGCAGGTAAGTCTTTCAAATAAAAAGGTTATCTCTGGTAACAGCCCTCTTTCTGAGCCAGGCCCCCTATCTCCCTGTCTAAATTATTTTAGGGAGTTAAGGGAGAGGTAAAAGTTCTTCCTGAGTCTGCTGGGTCTTGATTGCCTTCAGCTCAAAACAATCCACATGCCAAAGTGGCACATTTTGTGGTGACCTATTCTGTTCGCCTTCAGTATCTTAGATTTCATCACATCGTTTCATTTTTAAATTTGCTTTGATCAAATGTAGCTTCTTTTTTTCCTTCCACTTTTATTGAGATATAATTGACATACAGCACTGTATAAGTTTGTGTACAGCATAATGATTTGACTTACATACATCATGAAATGATGATCACAGTAAGTTTAGTGACCATCCATCATCTCATATAGGTACAACATTAAAGAAATAATTTTTTTGTGTGATGAGAACTCTTAGGATTTACTCTCAACAATGTTCATATAGAACATAGAGCAGGGTTAAGTATAGTCATCATGTTGTACATTACATCTCTGGTACCTATTTATCTTATAAGTGGAAGTTTGTAGTACCTGTTGACTGCCTTCACCCACTGTAGCTTCTTTTGTTGTGTGTAAGAAGCCTCTTCCTCAGCCTCTACCTCTCTCTGCTAGAGCCACACAGGCACCGTTGCTACAGCTTCCCTGGCTTCCAGTGCCAATCCTACCCCTAGTTCGACTTAACTCATCCCATCTTGATTCAAACCACACTTAGTGACCTTTCTTTCTGTGTCACTGCAATTTTGTCCTCCTGGAAATATTGGTCCAAACCATTTAATAAGGTTAAAAAAAATCAAAGCAAAAAAATAGAAAACCAAGCAGCAGATGTTTCAGCTATTGTATGATGAGAAGAGTTGGGTTAACGTACTCTGGCAGAAGGTAAATACTTTCCTATGTTCATTCAGGTAGTGGCTGCCTGGCTAGCTCAGTCAGTAGGGCGTGAGACCCATGATCTCAGGGTCTTCGGTTCGAGCCCAGTGTCCGGTGGGCTTTTCACTACCTGTTGTGGATTCCGGTCCCACAGGGGTTTGTCTTCTGCTCCCAGCTTTCCACTTCTGTCTAAAATAAAAAATACCTTGTTGGGGGCAAAGTGAGTTGATTCAGACAAACCATTCAGTTCTTTAGAGGTGCTCATTCATGTCTCATCATTTCTGTTTAGTATGCCTCCCACTCTGATTTCTTTTCATTCTTGTTATCTTTCCAGTGTTCACCAACCATCGCTCTTCATTAACACCAAAGACAACTGTCTATAAATTTCTTCTCCAGTGAAATTATTCTGCTTCTTTGAAAATGCCTATGATGTAACACTTTATATCCCTCTTGTGTCCTTTGTGGTTTTTCTGCTTCAGAGTTCTTCCTGTTGTTTATTAGATCTCGGTTAACTTAGAAAGACATCAGAAATAAAGGTTTAGCAAGGTTTTTCATCTCAGCTTCCTGACCTGTGGTATTTCTGACTTTTTTCCAAAGCCCATTCTAGGTCTTCCCTGCAAGGTGGCGAATTCAATATAATGCAATTATCTGTTTCCCTAGCTTTTTTTTTTTTTTTGAGAAGAACGGCAGGTATAAATCTTGAGTTTCATTACATCTGAACGTCTGTCTAATTGCTATTGACCACAGAAAGTAGTTTTTGATTGAGGCACAATGTAAAGTAATATTGATTACAGTAAATGAACTTTTCTGCAGTCACTGAGTCAATTAAGGAAAAAATATCTAGAGTTGCATCTCATATGACAAAATCCAATTTTCCTGTAGCTGACTTGTAGCCCTGGTTCCTGAGTCTAGGCGTGGATATTTGCAGTAAATCCCTTGTTTTGTTTAATATAAAAATACCATTGCCTTGGGCAGAAGGATAGTCAAAATAAGTCTGTACTCCTGCTGTTCCAATAGAACAGAAGGAAATTAGAACAAAAACCAATTTTACTTTTAATCCTTCAAGTAAGAAGCTTTTCTGCATGTATTTTTTTTCAGAGCAATATACATTTTATTCTAGGTTAGCAATCAAGAAATCCATATCAAGAGGCTATCAGCAGTTTGCGGCTGCTGTCACACTGGAAGGAGGCTCAACTCTTGATTCTGCTGAGATGACTGATAGTGATAGCTCTGTAGGGGGATGAAGCCCCTTTCACCCTGAAATGTTTTATAGAAATCACTCCTGCCAGCTGTGACTGCTGATGCGGAGGCCTCTAGGGACTTGACACAGCAACAGAAATGCCATATGGAGGGGGAATGGAGAGAGGAAAAGCACAAGGCCACAGGACGCATATAAGCTTATGACTAGAGACCCTTTCACGGGCAGGAAGGAAGTCTTAAGTCACACAGTACTCTTGAAATTTGAACATGGGGGTATGAAGGTTTACAACCTTGAGATCTGCTATGTGAACCTAGCTATAGACATTCACATTGGCCTTTTTGATCCCAGGGCCTCAGTGTCCCTGGGGTGTAAAAGAAGAAAGTCAGCAGGTTCAGCATATTGTTAATGTATCTCTTATTCTATTTAATTTTTATTCAATGGTCATAGCAATTTGTGCTGTGAAAATAAAAAATAGGTGAGTTGGAGTGTTGCTGTGTATTTGAGTAGTCAATGCCTAGCAAATCTAGTATCATTGTTACTAAAATGCATAGCTCACTTTTAATATTGCCTTGCAGTTTATGAAATTATATCATATAGTTTTTGCAATTGAGCCCCAAACTGTCATATGTGATGGAAAGGCACATTGCTGTTGTTATTGCTATTTTGTCTCTGTTTAGCAGTAAAAATTAAGGCTTGTAGAATTTAATCGATTTATACAAAACTATGCAGGCAACAATGATTGCTGAATACCAGGTCTCGAGATGCCTTCTTCTAGAAAATATTATTCAATGGCAATTGAGGTTAGTTACATTTTTGCTGACATATACCTCCAAAATATTTTCCATAGAAAATCTTTCACTCCTTTGCCAATGAATCTCAAACTCCCAATTTATTAAATATCTTCTCCTTTTGAATATGGGTTTTCTTGGCAATCGGTATTCTATGACTATTGGAATTTCATTTGTTTTAGAGTTCACATTGTATGATTTGACTGATTCATACTGGTTTTAATAAAGAATCCTATGCCAACCTTAGCCAGGTAAGCTTTTAGAAAAATATACTCCTTAATAGGTCTATTTTATAAATTGCCCAGTGAATTTCAGCCTGCTGGTTCCCAGGCCAAAAGTGCTGAACAGCTTCATTACAGAATTTGATCACTGCTAATTTATTATAAAACAATAATTAGTGTAATTATATTCTCCTACTGAATAAATCAACCGCTATCCCCTGACCTGCCTTTCTGCAGATATAATACTTGCCACAGTTCTGATATTAGAGTGATCAAGACTTTTGCCAAGGTAATACATCATGTAATCTTGAGTACTGGGGGAAATTGGTTTAAATAAAAACTTCCCACTTACCCCTTATAACTCTATAACTCTCTTATGAAGATTAAATCATAGCATAATGTGTTTTTTGTGCTTTATCCCTCAGTGGCTGCCTCCCATGGATGGTTGAGCAGGTTGTGCACTGTGCAATCATATTTAATGACCTTGCACCCACACTGATGAGGTTATTATTTCATTCAAACATTGAGTGCTAATTGTGTGCCGTTTTCTAAAAAATGAAGATGCAGTTAAAAAGGTGATCTAGTTATCTGCTTTATAGAACCAGTATTTTAGTGTATGTGGGGAGTGGCAATGCAAATAAATAACCAAGGAAATATATGACAATGAGATATTACCTTACTCCTGTTAGAATGGAAAATAGTCAGTTTCTTCCCTTCACTTCTCTAAGACTTTTGCTTCATATATTTTGATGCAAACAATAACAAATATTAGGTGCCTTCATGTTTGTAATTGCTCTATCTTTCTGATGAATTGATATAGATATGTGTGTAATTAAAATAGAATGTGGTATTGTGAGAGTGACTTGTAGACTCTTTTAGAATAAGTGGTCAGGAAGGGCATTTCTGAAGATGTGACGTTTAAGCTAAGATCTGAATGATAAGAATTATCCAGCCAAGCAGTGAGCTGGAAAAGAACATTTAAGGCAGAGAAAAGAGAAAGTCCAAAGGCTGTATGTATGAAGAGAACACATGTGACTGGAGTGTAGTAAGCAAGAGGACAGTGATACTATAGATAAAACCAGGGAAATAAAGAAAGGAGGAGCAGATTGTGTAGGTAAAAAATGACAGGAGTAAAGAGTTCAGATTTCATTTTAAATGGAGCATGAGGGACCAGGGTGTTTTGTGAAATCACACGGAGGTGAACGAGAGCCCAGCTTATTAAAGGGGTACAAATTCACCATTTGATTTCAGCACAGGTGATATATTTAGGTAAAGCTTTGGACACTATGCTAAGTTTAAATTTTCTTCTGAAGTTACTGGGAAGCAAAGAAGAATGACAATCTGATTTCCGTTTTAGAAAAGATTCTCTGGAGAATGGATTAGAGTGGGATAATATTGGACACTGGTTAACCATTGTATTAGTTTTCTATTAATGCGTAACAAATTACCACAAATGTAGTGGCTTAAACAAAACTCTTTTACTAACTCACAGTTCTATAGATAAAGAAGTCTGAGTGAGCTTGGCTGGGTTTGTAGCATAGGATCTCACCAAGGTGAAAGCAAGGGTTGGCTAAGGTGGCCTCTGGAGTCTCTGGTGCATATACAAAGCTGAGTCTCCCTGGGGACCCTATAAGAAGCTAAACACCAAAAGAGAGAAATATATGTCACTGAAGTAATAAAACAAATAACTAAAGAAATAAGTAAGCAAGTAACAATAACAAGCCCTAGAAGGGGAACCGGTACCCCAAATTGCTACAATCTCTTATCTAAAATGTCCAATTTCCAACAACAGAATAATGACACATGCAAAGAAACAGGAAAGTATGACCCATTTACAAGGAAAAAAAGAAAAAGAAAGAAAAAAGTATGAAACAGAAACTGTCTGTGAAAGTGACCATATGTTGGATTTAAGAGAAAAAGACTTCAAGGTAGCTGTTATAAATATGTTTAAAGAACTAAAGAAAACTGTAATTAATGAAGAAAAGCAAAGTTGTGCTGGAAGGAAGTGACAACGATAGTAACTTGAATCCATCAGAAATGTTAAAAAAGAAGATTAATACATCAAAACCTATAAACGTATACTTGATCTCTTTTCTTCTCTCAGCTGCTTTAAAAGACAGAAAACTATGTGAAGTAATAATTATAATAATGTATTTTGGGATTTGTAACATTAGTAGATGAGATATGCATAAAATCATACCACAAAGAGAGGGAAAATGAATAGAGCTATACAGGAGTAGTGTTTATATATCTTACTGAAGTTAAGCTAGTATAAAGTTGAAGTTGATTCTGATTAGTTATGATGTATGTTACAAGCTGTAAAGTAACCACTAAAAAACTAAATTAAAAAAAGTGCAAAACAAATCAGAAATTTAATGCTTCACTAGAAAATATTTGCTTAACGTCAAAGAAAATAAGAAGGTGGAAGAGAGGAACAAAATAGACATGAGACATGTATAAAGAAAAAAGTGAAATGGCAGATATAAATCTAAGTACAGTTGACCCTGGAACAACACAGGTCCACATATACACAGGTTTTTTTTCAATAAATATGCTGGAAAAAAATTTTTGGAGGTGTGTGAAATTGGAAGAAACTCACAGACAGATCATGTAGCCTAGAAATATCAAAACAATTTAAAAATTAAGAAAAAGTAAGGTGTGTTCTGAATGCATAAAATATATGTAGATACCCATCTATTGTATCACTTACTACCATAAAATATACACAAATCCATAATAAAAAGTTAAAATGTATCAAAACTTACACACACAAACACAGATCATAGTGCAGGGTAATGTAAACAAACATGAAGGTGCCGTATTATATTATAACTGTATAAAACTAACTGTAGTACATACTGTACTACTGAAATAATTTCATAGCCACCGGTTGCTACTGGGTGACCACAAGTGCTCTGAATATTCATGTACAGTGCCATGTGACACTAAACATCTCTCGACATGAGCAGTTCATCTTTCCAGTAAAGAGCATCCCAGCAAAAAGTGATCTCTCATGGTTCTCCTGTATTTTTTATTCTGTTGAGTGCAATACGGTAAACCTTGAATAAATCCACTGAACCCATACAGAGTGCCACTAGTAAAGTTGAAAATGCTCCCAAGAAGCAGAGAAAAGTCACGACATTACAAGAAAAAGTAGAATGGCTTGATATGCACCATAGACTGAGGTCTGCAGTTGCTGTTGCCCACCATTTCAAGATAAATCCAGCATAAGAGCCATTGTAAAAAAAAAAAAAAAAAAAAAAAGAAAAGAAGAGGAAATTTGTGAAGCTGTCCCTGCAGCTACACCAGAAGGCACAAAAACCTTGCACTTTTTGCGGATGACTTTTTTTTATCTCATATTGAAAATGCAGCTTGTATGTGGCTGCAAGGTTGCTGTAAGAAAGGCATACCTATAGACTCCAACATTATTCAAGAAACAGTGAAGTCATCGTATGACAACTTAAAGCAAAGGAAAGGTGAAGGGTGTAAAGCTAGAGAATTTAGTGCCAGCAAAGTATGGTTTGATAATTTTAGACAGAGGTTTGGCTTAAAAAAATGTCAAGATAACAAGAAGAAGTTACTGCCAGCCAAGAGACAGCAGAGGAGTTCACAGACATCATTAAGAAAATCTTTGAAGAGAAAGGATATCTGCTTAAACATGTTTTTAATGCAGATGAAAGTGCCCTATTCTGGAAAAAAAATGCCACAAAGAACATTTATTAGTAAGGCTGAGAAGCGAGCACCAGGGTTTAAGACTGGAAGGGATAAACTAACTCTACTGTTTTGTGTAAATTCAGTCAGGTTTATGATCAAGACTGTACTTATCTAAAAAAGCTGCTAACCCCTGAGCCTTGAAGAGAAAAATATAAACAGCAGCTGCCAGTCTTTTGTTTGTACAAGATGGATTGTTTCCATTGATGCTTTGTCTCTGAAGTCAGAAGTACCTTGTCGGTAAAGGACTGCCTTTTAAAGATCTTTCAATATTGAACAATGCCCCAGGCTACCCAGAACCCCATGAGTTCAACACCAAAGGCGTCAAAGTGGTGTTCTTACCCCAAACACAACGTTTTTAATTCAGCCTCTAGATCAGGGCATCATAAGGACTTTTAAGACTCATTATACACAGTACTCTATGGAAAGAAATGTCGATGTTATGGAAGAGAATCCTGATGGAGAGAACGTCGTGAAAGTCTAGAAGGATTACACCATTGAAGACGCCATTGTTGTTATAGAAAAAGCTGTGAAAGCCGTCAAGCCTGAAACAATAAATTCCTGCTGGAGAAAACTGTGTCCAGATGTTGTGCATGACTTCACGGGATTTATGACAGAGTCAATCAAGGAAATCATGAAAGAGATTGTGGATATGGCAAAAAAGATGGGGAGTGAAGGGTTTCAAGATATGGATCTTAGAGAAATTCAAGGACTAATAGACACCACACCCAAGGAATTAACAGAAGATGACTGCATCAAAGTGAGTGCTTCCAAATGAGTGCCAGACAGTGAGGAAGAAGATATAGAAGAAGCAGTGCCAACAAACAAACTAACATTAGAAAATCTAGCAAAAGCGTTCCGGTTATTCAAGACTGCTTTTGATTTCTTTTACAACACGGACCCTTCTATGATATGGGCTGAAACTAAAGCAAATGATGGAAGAAGGATTAGTACTCTATAGAAACATGTTTAGGGAAATGAAAAGACAAAAACATCAGGAAGAAATTACAATATATTTCCATGAAGTTGCACTGAGTGTGCCAGCCTCTCCTGCCTCCCACCACCTGGTTCGCCTATTCTGCCTCTGTCACCTCTGAGACAGAAAGAACAAGCCCTCCTCCGCTTCCTCCTCCTTAGCCTACTCAATGTGAAGATGATGACGATGAAGACCTTTTGGATGATCCACTTCCACTTAATAGATAGTAAATAATAATCATGCCATACAGTTAAGAAACTTATCTGTTGTGTATGTGTGTGTTTTCCTGTGAAAACCCAAGAACTGTATGGCAAGAACTGTATGGGACATTTTTGTGTCACCATCATCATTACATACGTATTCATAATGTAGAACATTATGTGCAAGAATTGTATTGAAGTGGATGTTCTATCCTTAAATGGGAATGAGTCATATTTCAGATAAAATTAATAATTTGTTAGTTTTCTTACTGTTTTATAATTTTGTTTTCAAAGAATTACATTACTGTACAGTATGCCTTTCTCTCTTACAGTTGGAGAAACTGTGTATCAGCCTATAACCACAGGTAAGTGGTTTTTAGAAACAAGATAACAGTGTTTCTAGTACTGTATTATAAACATGATTATAATATTGTATGCCATAAAAATTTTATAATGATTCATTCATTAGGTTACCATGAAACGATCATGTCAGTTGTATTAATAGTACTAGGTTACCATGAAGCATTCATATCACTGCTCCTTTATTACCAATGCATGAGTTATTATAGCTGTAAATATATATGAATTTCTTTTTCAAATTATTTTTCCATTTTTGGTGTCTAATGTTAATAGTACATGCAACATCCACAGTGTTTTGTACTGTGTAAGACAATATTGTAAATCCTGTAAATGGAATATGTATGTAAACTTATGGTATTGTTAAGTACAGTATAGTACTGTAAATGTATTTTCTCTTCCTTATGATTTTCTTAACAACATTTTCCTTTTTTTTAGTTTACTTATTGTAAGAATACAGTATACATATAACATACAAAATATGTGTTAATCAAATGTTTATGGTATTGGTAAGGATTCTGGTCAATAGTAGTCCATTAGTAGTTAAGTTTCGAGGGCGTCAAAAGATATACATGAATCTTCAACTGTGTTGAGGGGTTGGCACCTCTCACCCCTGTGTTGTTCAAGGGTCAATATTATAACAAAAATAACATTAAGTTTGACTGAATTAAACAAATTCCATTCAAAAGTCAGAGTTTTTCAGACTGGACTAAAAAATAATCCAACTATATGTTGTCATACTTTAGATTCAAAGATAAAAGTAGATGAATGTAAAAAGGCAGAAAAATTATATCATGCAAACAGTTACGACAGAAAGAAGAAGTGGTTATACTAGCATGGAATGAAATAGACTTTAAAATAAAGACTGTAACTCGAGATAAACAGGGATATTTATAATAATAAAAGGATCAACCCGGAAAGATAGAACAATTACAAACAGGTTGGCACCAAATAACAAAGCATCAAAATCCATGAAGCAAAAGCCTTACAAAAATGAAGGGAGAATTTGACAATTTACTATCCTAATAGGTGTAAGGTGATATCTCATTGTGGTTTTGATTTGCATTTCCCTGATGATTAGTGATGTTTCATACATATGCTGACCATTTGTATGTCATCTTTGGAAAAATGTCTATTCAGAATCTCTGCCCATTTTGTAACTGGATTTTTTTCTATTGACTTGTATGAATTCTTTATATATTTAGATATTAACCCCTTATTCAACACATAATTTGCCAACTTTTACTCCCATGTTTTTACATGGGTGAATTCTATGGATTGCATAGGAATAAAACTGTTAAAAAAAGAAAAAAATATATATTTTTAAATGGGAGAAAGAGTTAATACAGATCCCCATCAATATTTAGTTCTAATATTTAAGACGATATAGAAATGTGTTTTTAAAAATAACAATGCTTAAAAATGACGCAACTACAATTTATTCCAACTATTCCATCTCATATGTGTTGCTTTGAACTTGTCCAGTATTCAGATCTTCTATTTTAAATGACCTCTATTTTTTATCACTTTAAAAAATTGGTGCCCCAATGTGAACATAATGATCACAGTGGAACAGGACTCTCCCCTTTCTTGTCCAAGGCATTAATAGATTTCTAAGCTAACTGACAACGACATCCAAATTTATTATGGCTATCAGACTTAACTCAAAAGTGTGATGGGCTCAGAAATAATTGGGATAAACCAAAGACTTTGAATGGGCGTGTCGTCATACCAGACCACCTCATTCATCACTACAACTCTTATCTATTACTTTTCCCCTAGCTTATCTTCTCTCAAACTGAAACCTCTGTTATCTCTATATTTCTTTAAACACTTGAAAAATAATACAAAATAAAATTCAAGCAGAAAGCCCCTCAAATCATATTAGGAAGTCAGGTATACTCAATTTGTGATTAAGTCTACCTCTAACTATGGTTTCACGTATGCAATGGAAGAGCTGGAAAATTCTGAAAGCTGGACAGATTTAAAATCCATTGATGATAGGAAAGAAGAACAGCAGCGATGCCTTATCCTATAGGATGAATAATGTGAGAGGCAAGGGAGGGGACATAGAAAAGGTACATTAAAAACATGTAAAGAAACATACAAACATAAATAGATTGTTATTCTACAGCAATGAGCTCTCCAGCAGATTCTCAGTTCCTGAACGCAAGAGCTAATTAATGACTGTGTTTAAAATGCCGTATACGGTATCTGGCATACCATAGGCTCTCAATGAATATCTTTCAAATAAATAAACTAATGGTAGCTTTGGCTTGGTAAGAAGCATGCCATTTTGGAGCTGGAGAGCATCTTAAAGACTAACTAGCACAACTCCTTTGTCTTATAGTCACAGAAAATTGGTCTCAGAAAGATGACATAGTTTTTCCCGTACTATCTAGTTATAGATATTTTTATCGAAATATAGTTGACATACTATAACGTTATGTTAGTTTTAGGTGTACTACATCTGGTGATATTAAAAACAAACAAATTTTATAAAAATTTTGGCTCCAGAGACGGATCAGGTATTCATCAACAAGTATTAGAAGAATTTAAATTTAATATGTGACACTTGAAAAAGTATCTGTTTAAATTTTAAATTGATAAAATTCAAAATGAACAAATCAGTATGCGTAACCTGACTTTCAGATCAAAGACTAGAGCAGTTTGAATTAAAAGAGGCCCACAAGGAATTAGTTTGTTGATAAAAAAAAAGGATGGAGAAGGAGATAAATTATTTGTACCATTCTACACAAGAAGAACAATTAACACAATTAATTTATTAAATTTTGGAGGATTAAAAATTAGTAATGTGATATAAAATTGGTAGAGATGGAAGGAAAGCATTTTTGGCAGTGGTGATTCATTGTGGTACTAAACTAGGGTCTTTGTTATAAGCTCCAAAAGATACTTTCCAGGCTTCCCTGGTGGCGCAGTGGTTAAGAATCCGCCTGCCAATGCAGGGAACACGGGTTCCATCCCTGGTCCGGGAAGATCCCACATGCTGCAGCGCAACTAAGCCCGTGCACCACAACTAATGAAGCCCGCGCACCACAGTTACTGAAGCCCATGTGCCTAGAGCCCGTGTTCTGCAACAACAGAAGCCACCGCAATGAGAAACCCGAGCACCGCAATGAAGAGTAGCCCCTGCTCTCCGCAACTAGAGAAAGCCCGCGGGTAGCAACGAAGACCCAACACAGCCAAAGATAAGTAAACAAAACATACTTTCCATGTATGCATATGTTCCCACTTTATCTCTCCCTTATGAGTTGTAAGTCAGACAACTAAATATTTAAACTTCAGGATCTTCATCAAAAATTGGGGAAAATAAAGAGATCTACTAGTTAGGGCTAAATGTGATAATCCATGTGTAGTACTTTTATTTTTTTAGAACTCATTTTAGGTAACATTGTGAAAAATAAGCAGCAAAACAAAAAGCAACGCACTTTGGTGGGAAAAATGTGGGCATGGACTCTAGTGACCTAGAACCTTGGGTCCCACGCTTTCCTTCTTCCCCATGTGACTGTAGGTAAATCATTTCATATCTTTGAACTTCAGTTGTTTTCATAAGAAAAATGGGTTTGGTAATGACTACTTCCCAGATTCTCTGTAGAAATTAAGAAATATATGTAAAATAAACTAGCATTTGGTTATTCTTTTTGTGTGTCATTGGTGCTCTGTCACCCCATTTATGCCTCTGCCTGATTCTAGTAGTCCCCTTTTTTTCTGGTTGATCAATGCATGGCATATTCCCAAATGACACTCCCCTTAGGATATCACGCAAACCACCTCAAATATATGGGCTAAAAACACTCTAACATGTTATTCCTCCCCCAAGGTACGCGTTTTAATGGCATTCCTTAAAAACCTAAAAGCGTTAAAAACCAAAAGAAAGCAATGTTTAATGGTGGAATCTGAAACATTATGACAGGGAGAAGAGCTAAAAAGGATTTTAGATTTCACTGAGTGCAAGCAATTCATCTTATAGATAAGAAAACTTAGGAGAGAGAAATGACAGGTGTCACCCAAGAGTCCCTGGTTCGTAATTCAGGCAGAAACTCAGGTTATCAGACTCACAACAGGCTGCTCTGCTTGAAGTGGCTTAGGAGCTACCTTACCACCAACAATAAAGGTTTCCTGTCATTTCTATCCAACACTCATATCCAACAGCAGCTGGATCAGCTTCCTGGCCCCTAGGACCCAGGGGTGGTGCCCTTTCCTGGGCATTCCGTTCTAAAGTACATTAATACTTTGCATCTAGAAGTGGTGAGGAAAATGGTAAATACTTTACTTGGAGGGTACTCACTCATCAACTACTATTGAAGAGTTATGCATTATTCAGGGAGCATTCTGTCACAGGAGGGGATGACTTGTCTTTATATTTATTTTACACCACACAGAAGCAGCAGCCAAGCCTTAAAAGGATAGATGAAAAAGCCAGAACGTAACAACTTGTCTATTCCTATATCTTTTTTTTTTTCCCCATCCCAAGTTAGCTCATACAGAGGTCAAAGAAAGGACTGTCTTCACTTTAAGTACAGGCCTTATGTCTAACTCAGAAACTTGGACTTTAATTTCTAGTGGAGAGAGAGAAAGTAAAAGACACCAGGAACCTACCAGGCAGCTATATTTTCTTGGGCCAATACAGAAAAACATTGAATGTATACGGTGCAAGTGACCTATAAAATCCTACACCTTAACCTAACTTGAACTTCTTTCAACCCATAGGGGGCCCCCAGCTCTGCTTCTCAATTTGTCGTCTCTCAGGCCTTGCTTGCTGCTTTAGGTGCCAAGGGGTATCAGTTTGATCCTCCTTTAAATACCTAAGAGAGCCATTTTGGGGAACCAATTCTTTTGGAGGGATGGATTCCAAAAACACCAAAACCAAAAACAAAAAAAACATTAAAAACCCCCAGGAAGGTAGAAGAGACAGAAATTAGTTAGGAGAATAAATTATTTAAAACTCTAAGGTCAAGAATGGGGGATGGGACAGAGGGGTAGAATCATAGAAACAGTAAAAAGAAAGCAGGGAGATCCTATTTCAGAGACATCAAGAAAAAAAAGGAAAGATGAGAGGAAACTGTAATAAAATTGTCAAAGGAAGATCAGAGACAGGCAAACTAAGGATGTTAAATAAAAAAGAATTTGCATAAAAGGGGATTAAAAAGAATTGAAAAAAATTACAAAGTAAAAGATCTAATAAAGATTATTGGAAAATAAAGGAACATGGCAACAAGAAGTGTTCTGCAAGGAACAATAGATACATTACCGCACTGTGAGAGGAAAACATCAGAGAGACACAGCAGAGTGAGGAAAATAAAAGAGGAAAAATAATTTAAAGTTCAGGCCACAGAGGAACCGAGAAGATGGAGATAAAAAGGATAAAAGAGGCAAGTAAGTGACAGATATTAATACAATACACAGAAGGCACGAGAGAGAGAACTATTCAAAGCATGAAAGAGCGAAGGTAGGTGACAGACACAGGCGTGAAAAGAAATGCATGCAGCACATAGGCAGAGGTTTAAAAAAAAAAAAATCTACTGAGAAAGCATTCACTGCTTTAAATGCATTGACAAGATGATAAAAGTATTTTCAAAACTGTAATTAAGAGTTTATTCATGCATAAAGTCAGCAACTGCGATATTAGAAAAGTAAAGTCATGGACCCTTTATATCTCTGTAAATATCTAGAGTGCCAACTCTGACTGTCTGCACATAAAATTTAACTGTTTTCTATCGCCCTGAGGGCAGTATCTCGGATTTTGCATTTAAGTATCAAAGGAAAATGGTATCGAACTTTTTCTTCATACATATGACATGAATTTCAGGACATTTGGGAAAACAGGAGCGAGTTCTAAGTATATGCCTCTCAACAATGTGGGGATTTTCTTTCTCTGTACCCTTCCTCCAACTCTAAGACCCAAGCAAAAATAAAATAGAAAAAGAATCTCTACTCCACAACATCTAGGTAATCCTAGGTACCTAGGTATTCCACTGGTGTCCTTTATTTTGTACATACCCAAATAAGTGCAACCTTCATACACATATCGAAACTGTAGGTCATTGCTTCTAGACAGAAGACAAATTCTCTTCCACCTAAACCGTGGTGGGTGGTGGTGGGGTTTCTCCTCATCCTACCACCTAGATGACCCCATCATTAGATTCAAGAATCTTTCAATTTTCTAGCACCACATAATGCTAGATTAGAAAGGACCTGAGGATATCATAGAATCCATGCTTTTCTCACAGGTGGGGAGATCAAGGTCAACAGTGGTGGCGTGCCTATCTTAATCCCAAGGTGACACTAACACATAAGAACCCCCCTCTGAGGGTTGTCTGTAAGGAGCACATGTAAAAGATTTTATTACATTTAGAATGGGTAGAAAATCATTTCTTGAAACCTTCATAAAAAAATAAAGGATTTTTAACAGAAAAATGAATCAACTGTGGCGTACTTAGCGACATGGGAAAATCAAAGATATTTTATTGCATTAGGCCAGAGTCTCCCAGTTTTTCTTGGTTTTCAGTGCCCTTAATGGCTCAGTAATTTTTCATGGCACTCTTGGGCAAAAAGAAACACCTAACAGTTGTTTATAAAGAAGATAGGTCCAAACATCTTTGTAAGTATTTATGTCTTAACAACTTACTAGTTGTCTGAAAAACACACACATAAAATAAATGATAAAATATATGCTTATTTAATTCTTAACTCCAATACTGACTAATGGGATGTCTGCACCTCTTGGGCATTGCACAAATTCCCAAACCTTGGAATCAGATTGTATATTGCAATTATCATTTCCTGTTCCACGTCAATTTTCACACCATATTTGCTTTTTATCACAGCTACCAAGACAAAAGATATGTGATATATGCCACTGAAAGGAGAACAGCAAGATTTAGTGTTGAAACTGTGAACTCTCTCCAACTAGTAGTTAATGCAGGGTCCAATAAATGTCAACTATTATCAAGTTTACCTTGAAAATTTTAAATATCCCACTGTAGTATTTGTGGGGCACCTTGGCACAGGGTTTGGGATGCACAGTTCAAAGTGTTTGCTCTGACCTTAGAGGATTATCTTTATTCATGGTAATAAAGGGGAAGAGTTTAAACCTTCAAAATAAGATCAAAACTAGTTCCTGCTATAGTAAAATATTTTATGCAAAAAACCTCTTTCTTGTTTCTGTCTTTTAAGTTGCATAACAATTTCCTAACGAGCCTGCAGGGTTGCCTTCAGGACTGGATTTAGCTCAGATCTGGAAAAAAACCTCCAAAGTCATCTAGTTAGATGCAAACCATTCAGTGCATATTCACAATTTGTTTTCTTTGTTTTGATGATATTTCAAAGCAGGAGGCAAAAAAGCATAGCCTATAGTATAAAGAACAATTTCAACTGAATTCTTTGTAATAATCTAATACATGTCCATAATAGTAGTGTATCATTGGAGTAATTTCCCTTCTAATACCTAATTTGACCCTCAGGATGCCATATGAGACAGGCAAAGACATCATCAGTATTTCAATTTGACCTACCATGCTCTAATAATAATGGTAGTAAAGAATCAAAGCATCAGTTGATAAATCAAAAGGCTTTATTGAATACTTCCCTCTATCAGCATTATGCCCCAAACTGTGAAATTCAAGACAAGTATAAAACATGTTTCCTCCCCCAAGGAAGACTTTATGCTAACTGTTGTGGAAGAAGGTATACACACATAGAACAATTAATGAGTTATTAAAGAAAGCAGTATCAGACAATAGCATTACAGAACAATTAAAGAAGAGAACAACATATAATAACCTGGCAGGTGTGCAATGCTGCCGATAAATACAAAATGAGTTAAACCACAGAGAGATCAATGTGGCTGCAGTCATCCGGGAAGCTTGACTGCTCAGTGTAAGGTCACCAGCTGAGAATCTCAAAGACACTCCAAGTTCAGTTACCTAATTTATACCTGGAATAATTAGAAGGGCTAAAAAGAAGATTAAGAATATCTGTTTTTAGTTTCAGTTTTGATATTGTCATCAACAGTTAACCTGTAGACAAAGTTGATTGTTGTGTACTAATCTTCACATGGCAATCAAGAGATTCTAACTCTAAGAAAATAGAATCCAACAGAAGAATCGTCTGTAATCTAGTAAAAGTATGTTCAGAGTTTAACATAGCTAAAATGGGGGTGGATTTTTTTTTTCTTTTTTCACTATGGAAGATGGAAAATGTGAGAGAAAGGTGGTTAAGAGAGAAATTCTAGAATCAGAATCTACTCCAGCCCTCCTTAGGAGGAATATCACATCCCAAAGATCAGAGATGAGTAATGCAGAGCAGACAATGAACTAGTTCAGGGACACTTTCAGAAACAACTTGTGCCAGTCCCCAGGTGGGGAAGTAGACAGCATGTAAATGAGGTATAAGTGAGACAACAGATTTTGGTTCACCACCAAGAGGCTATATGGTTTGGGGGGTGTATAAGGCCTCCAATCCCACCATTAGGTAAACAATGTAGTCATTACACACAGGCACGTACACACACACACACACACACACACACACACACGAAACAAACACCTTCCCATCAAATACTCTGAGATGAGTGGGCATCTTCTTTTCACCTCTCAAACGTCATTATTTCGTACAGTTATGTACTTTGTGTCCACTTTCCTCTTATTTTACACTGTCTTCCTCAGTCATATCATCTACTCCCATGTCCTACTATCTAAAATTTAGATACTAAATGAGACAAATGCCAGCTGTTACCTTTAACCTGATATCCTGGGGTCTGGATATTTGACATCTCCATCTGGAAACTCAGCTTCAAGAAGAATAAATTTGAAACGATTGTTTTCCCGTAAGTCTGACCCTCTCTATATACCTATGTATGTCCAGTCTTATGAAAGAGCCATTATTGTCCAGTCTCTCCATGAGAAACTTTGAAGTCATTTCCGACTCCTCCCTCTTGCTTATGGCCACGTCCAATCTGTCTTCCATTATCATATCTTTTACTTTTTCTGTATTTCTTCTTTCCTTCCTTCCTTCCTTCCTTCCTTCCTTCCTTCCTTCCCTCCCTCCCTCCCTCCCGCCCGCCTTCCTTCCTTCCTTCCTTCCTTCCTTCCTTCCTTCCTTCCTTCCTTCCTTCCTTCCTTCCTTCCTTCCTTCCTTCCCTCCTTGAGTGCACAAGGTATTGCCATTCAATAACCACCTTATCACAATGGAAGCTGCTGCTGTGGGAACAATGTTTAATGGAAGCACAGAGGGTGTCTTCCAGCACTGAAAATGAAGAATCCAAGCAGGAAGTGATGCTACCTGAAAAAAGAGGTTTAAAATGCCACTCAGCATATAGGAAGCACTGAGAATGTTGGCCCTACAAAAAGAATGCGATGGCCACAAGGAACGCAGAGAAAGACACCGAGTATTCTGGTTATGGATTAGAGAGCTACAATATCTCATGGCCACTCCTAGCATTTTGGGGGTTATGTTAGAAGAAAGTAACTCTTTCCATTCAAATCAAGTGAAAAAGAGCTGGATCTTAAGGAATTCATCTTGAACAAATGCATAAATCTCATTGGCAGGGGCCTTGATACAAGAAGCTGACTCCTTTGTGTAGGCAATAAAAAGCAGAGGCCAAAAGAAAGACCTACAGATAGAGATTCAGACTGTCAGAACTGTTCCTGTAGTAACACTGATTGAGTGGCTATTAGTTTCCTGGTGAGAAGGATCTGGAAATGGACAAAAAATACAGCATTATGCTCACTTTATATTATTCCCTTTTATATTACCATCGCAGAATGTGGGATTATTCATTTCTTGAAACATTATCTCTACTTCATAAAGTCATACAGTGAAGAATCCCTCCCAGAGGGGGATCTAGAGACCCACTGGCAGTAATGGAAATGTATATTTTTATGAGGGTGGTGATTATACAGGAATGTACATATATAAAATATAATCAATTTGCACATTTAAGATTTGTGTATTTAATATAATTTGAGATTAAATTTTATTTTTTTTTTATTTTTATTTTTATATTTTTTAACGTCTTTATTGGAGTATAATTGCTTTACAATGGTGTGTTAGTTTCTGCTGTGTAACAAAGTGAATCAGCTATACATATATATATATCCGGATATCTCCTCCCTCTTGAGTCTCCCTCCCACCCTCCTTATCCCACCCCCCCACCCCACCCCACTACATGGACACAAAGCACCAAGCTGATCTCACTGTGCTATGCAGCTGCTTCCCACTAGCTAGCCATTTTACATTTGGTACTGTATATATGTCCATGCCACTCTCTCACTTCATCCCAGCTAACCCTTCCCCTTCCCCGTGTCCTCAAGTCCATTCTCTACGTCTGTGTCTTTATTCATGTCCTGCCCTTAGGTTCTTCAAAACCTTTTTTTTTTTTTTTAGATTCCATATATATGTGTTAGCATATGGTAATTGTTTTTCTCTTTCTGACTTAATTCACTTTGTGTGACAGACTCTAGGTCCATCCACCTCACTACAAATAACTTAATTTCGTTTCTTTTTATGGCTGAGTTATACTCCATTGTATATATGTGCCACATCGTCTTTATCCATTCATCTGTCGATGACTTTTCCCTGGACTCCCTCCCGGCTAGCTGTGGTGCACTAGCCCCTTCAGGCTGTGTTCACGCAGCCGACCCCCGTCCTCTTCCTGGGATCTGACCTCCTAAGCCCGAGCCTCAGCTCCCAGCCCCCGACCCCCTGCCAGCAGGTGAGCAGACAAGCCTCTCGGGCTGGTGAGTGCTGGTCGGCACCGATCGTCCATGCGGGAATCTCTCCACTGTGCCCTCTGCACCCCTGTTGCTGCGCTCTCCTCCATGGCCCCGAAGCTTCCCCCGTCCGCCACCCCCTGTCTCTGTCAGTGAATGGGGCTTCCTAGTGTGTGGAAACCTTTCCTCCTTCACAGCTCCCTCCCACTGGTGCAGGTCCCGTCCCTATTCTTTTGTCTCTGTTTTTCCTTTGCCCTACCCAGGTATGTGGGGAGTTTCTTGCCTTTTGGGAAGTCTGAGGTCTTCTGCCAGCGTTCAGTAGGTGTTCTGTAGCAGTTGTTTGTGGGGAGGAAGGTGTTCTCCACGTCTTACTACTCTGCTATCTTGAAGGTCCCCCCCGAGAATAAATTTTAAACAAGATCACTCCCTCTAGGTATTGAATGTATAGCTAGTTAGCTTGAGTTATTAGAACTTACCTATTAGAGTTAAGATTCTGGGGCTCAAATGAGTTATACCAAGTTCTCCCATCCAATGATCACTTCAGCATTACAGGGTTCTTGCTGTAGAAGCCTATCTCTGTGTGTGTGTGCAACATATCACTCTGTATACCTGAGAAAAAGCCACGATATAGCCTTGAAAGATCTTCCTTTCCATTTGCCTGTGCCCAGGCTGTCAGCATTTATTGAGAGCTGGAAGTAGTCTTTTTCAGCATTTCATAAGGTTCCCTCCTTTGACCACTGGCCAAATTTCTACTTCTCTGTTGATCTTGGCCCTTACGAGGATATGCACACTTATACTTGTGGTTAATTTGCTGCTCCACACACCTTCAAGTACCAGAAAGCACAGGCAGCCTCTAGGGCCCTTGAATCCTCATGCGAAGCCCTTCACACTCCGTGATAGGTCTTCCTCTTTCCTAGAAATTATTCTTCTCTTTCTTCAGCTCTGCTGAGGCCAGCTCAAGGCCAGAACACTGTGTGTGCTAATGACAGATTGGATGAGAGAGAAGATCAGAAGGAGGAATGGCGAAGAAGATGAACTAAGTTCCAAAACAGTGACTTTAATTGCTTTGGCCTGTAAAATAGAGTTATGTGGCAGGACAGCTACGGTAAAAATGAACGAAGCACTATGTATTACTGATACCAGCCCAGCAACCTCTAATAATGGAATCTTTCATGATTTGAATTATTTCAGATTCTTTCATAAACTCCCCAAATCATAACGTTACATTGCTTAAGTGTTTATTGAGGTTTTATCATGATAACGACTAACATTTATATTGTACCTAAGCACCAATGAATCTCCAGGCAGTTCCAGAATGAAACATAAACTCTAATATATAAAGTAATTAGAGAAAACCCTTCTGTCTCAACCAGATCTAGAGAAGGAGTAAAAATGTACAGTAACTGTGTTAAATTTAATATAGTTGGTAAAGAAGGCATAAATATGAAATAACACCAATACTCACTAAAAAAGAAAAACTTGAAAAAAATGTAGTGCCTGCTTTCAGTGGATAATAATGGGACACGTTAGGAATTATCTGGTGGCAGATGTAGAAGTGGCTGCAGAGGCAACACTTGGGGTGTCTTGGATTTGGGTAACAGAGTTGTTTCTGTTCCTCTTTCTGATAAGCAGTCACTAAGTGGCCTTAGAACAGTGGGCAAAACATGGGCTTTGGATTTAGTGTGATCAGGCTGGCTGCATTTCTCAGCCTCACTCTTGTCTAGACCACTGGATTTAGAAATGTCACCTGGATATTGTTCTTGGTGGTACTTATAGAGTGATGGACATAAAAGATAGCATTCATGCTTTTGTAAAACTTACATACTGATAGTGAGGAAATAGACATTAAGCAAAGAAATAAAAAGATAAGCAAGATAATATTAAACAATGCTAATTATAAGAAAGTAAACCTAAGTATTAGGATAGAAAATGAGGCAGATGTTGTTATACCTCTTTTTACTGGAGAGTCTGGGAAGTCTTCCACAGTCACTATTTATGCTCATGAATTTTCAGCGAATAATATAGTCACCTCCCAGAGACCCTATGGAAATTTTACGGAAACATCAATAGTCTCTACCTCTCCCTGGACTCATTTACCTTATTTACAAAACACGATCAAACATTGGTAACTCATCTATAATTCATTTCCTGACATTTAATTATCGTTCACTAAATCATTTATCCAAATAAAGAAAAATAATGTGAAGGGATTTTAGACATTTTTTCTCATGATATACTTATTTTATTGGTAATAACACAAAATCCCTCAGTAAATAAAAGAAACTGGAAAACACACACTTGAAAATGAGAATAGCAAAAATGATAAAAAAAAAATAATTACAGCTACAATTTATTGACTACCTATGAAAGTCAAGGTTTATTTGAGGTTGCTATATAATTTTTCTGAGTTGTACAATAACCTTGCAAAGGATTCATAGAACTCAGGAAAGAACTGTAATTATGCACAGCTCAGAAATGAGGAAACTGAGGTTAAGAACAATTTTGTGGTTTGCCCAGTTCCACACAGTGGGCAGTTTTGAAGTTTGTATCCTCCTTGGTGTCTTTTCCAACATCAACAGCCAATTCTCCAATTCTCTGGCATCATCTAGGTATCCAAAAATTCGATTCCACTCTGATACTATCAGAGTTAGCTCATACCCCTCTGTCCCACCAGGCTGCCCTACTTCAGACACCAGCCACAAATGGGTTTCCCAGGCTATCCCACATTTCTGCTCAGCTGACTACAAATGTGGGGTTTCCCACTGAAATTGTGCAACTCAGATTGGGCCTTGAACCCATGGTCTTTTAACTGAGATCACATACCTGGTCTCAGGACTTAATGAAGCTCAGGGTCTTGATGTCTCATGACAGAAAGAATTCAGTGAGAGACAAAGTGATAGGTAAGAAGTGGATTTATTTAGAGAGAAGCACACTCCACAGACAGAGTGTGGCCATCTCAGAAGGCGAGAGCGGTATGGGGTTGTCAGTTTTTATAGGGGTGGGTAAATTCTTTTTTTGTTTTAAGATTTTTTTCCCCTTTTTTGTTTTTAATTAATTAATTAATTTTTGGCTGCATTGGGTGTTTGTTGCTGCACACGGGCTTTCTCTAGTTGCGGTGAGCAGGGGCTGCACTTTGTTGCGGTCCGTGGGCTTCTCATCGTGGTAGCTTGTCTTTGTTGTGTAATTCATAGAACTCAGGAAAGAACTTTAATTATTAATACTAGTTTATTATAAAGGATACAATACAACTCAAAAACAGCCAAATGAAAGAAATGCATCCGGCAAGTTGGGGAGTTGGGGGTGAGGGAAGGGAGCTTCCCTGTCCTCTCTGGCTGTGCCACCCTCCAGGCACCCCACTGTGCTCACCACCCTGAAGGCTTTCTGAACCGGTCATTTAAGGGGTTTTATGGAGGTTTCATTATGTAGGCATGATTGATTACATTAGTGGCCATTGGTGATTGAACTCAGTCTTCAGCTACTCTTTCCTTCTCAGAGGTCAGGGGGTGGGGCTGAAAATTCTTTTAATCAGGGTTGGTTTTTTTTCTAGTGACCTGCTCCATCCTGAAGCTATCTTGGGACCCTGGTAAGAGTCATCTCATTAGCATAAACTCTGGTATGGTTGAAAGTTGTCTGTTATGAATAACAAAAGTTGCTTCTATCCCTCCTATGACTCTGGAAATTCCAAAGGTTTTAGCATTAGGAGCTATTTGCCAGGAACCTGAGACAAAAACCACCTATATATTTCCCATCACGCCCAGTGGTAGAGGTGGAAACTAAAGACAAGTGCTTCTTCCACACCATCTCCTTAGCAAATGCGTGTGGAAGGCTGGCAAAAGCATCTTTCACACCTAAGCATTGTGTCGTGCCTACTTCAGTTTCCAAAAAGAGATTTACAAACTAGGGAAGAAGCTCATTAATCACCTAAGGCAAGGTCCATACAAGTAGCACATTATCCTAAAACTCAGTGGCTTAAACAACAACCTTTATTTTCTTATAGTTTCTATGGGTCAGGACTCCAACATAGCTTAGATGGGTCCTCCGTTCAGGGACTTTACAGGCCGTGATCAAGATGACATCCGGTTGAGCAGTCACTGCAGAGATCAACTGGGGAGGGTCCTTTTTCATGCTCCTTCATATGGTTGTTGCAGTTGGACCACAGCCTCTGTTTTCACTGGCTGTTGCCTGGAGACCAGTCTCAGGTCCCTCCCACGTGGACCTCTCCGTAAGGCAGCTCACAAGACCGCAGCTTTCTTCATCGGAGCAAGCGAGAACAGCCAGAGAGAGTAAGCAAATGGAAGTAACTGGCTTTTACAACCTAATCTCAGAAGTCACTTTTGCCACTTCTGTTGTACTGTATTTGTTAGAAGAAAGTTACTGAGTCCAGCCCACACTCATTACTAGGAAGGAGAGATCATCGGGGGTCACCTTAGACGTCTGCCTAGTGCGTCATCCAACTTATTGCCAGTAATTCTGTAGAGCTTGATGTGCCATTTTCATTTTCAGACACAGAGACAAAAGGGCACTGACAGAGAGTTGTAAGGAGGATAAACACAGTAAGACAGACCTCCGGACGTAATCTGACTTTTCTACTTCCATACATCCTGCCTACTCAGAGCTGATAATCAGGCAAAAGGTGCCCAGAAAGGCCGACCTGACTGACACCATCTGAAAACTTTTCCTTTTCTCTTCAGTTGAATTCAAGTAAGCAAAAACTTCCAGTATACTCTCCAAATGCCTTTCAGAGTGCTTGAATGTCCCTCAAAAATCAGTTTATGCAGTCATTCTTTAAGATTGTATGCTTTTGTATTGTGTACTCACACTATACTAAATTTTGAGGTTTTAACAAGAAATTCATCTCAAGTAGTCATCACTTCACTACTCTTTTGCTTCTTTTTTTTAAAATTAATTAATTAATTTATTTTTGGCTGCTTTGGATCTTTGTTGCCGCGAGCAGGCTTTCTCTAGTTGCGGCGAGCGGGGGCTGCTCTTCGATGCTGTGGGCGGGCTTCTCACTGCGGTGGCTTCTCTTGTTGCGGAGCTCGGGCTCCAGGTGTGTGAGCTTCAGTAGCTGTGGCACACGGCCTTCAGTAGTTGTGGCTCGCGGGCTCTAGAGCACAGCCTCAGTAGTGTGGCGCACGGGCTTAGTTGCTCGGCGGAATGTGGGATCTTCCCCGACCAGGACTCGAACCCATGTCCCCTGCATTGGCAGGCGGATTCTTAACCACTGAGCCGCCAGGGAAGGCCTGCTACTCTTTTCAAAAAGTCAGCTGAATTCTCTTTGTCACCGCCTGAAGAACGGGAGCATTTTCCAGTATTTGGTGAATACCCTCCTGCCTTCCCAAGGTTAGAAAAGAAAAATTGTAGAGCTTTCCATTCATCCACATAATCAAATGTCCTTTGGTTGATGTAATTCCACCCTCTCCTGCCTGACTTTGACCCTTGCCTCTTTAGCATTCCTATCCTGAGCCCTGAAAGTAAAACAAAACTGACATAGATGCCACATTAGTATGTTGGGAAAAAATTCTACACAGTTCTAAGCTTGTGTCATTTCTTCTTTAGCAATGTGGCATAGTAATTACATCTAGAAATCTATTGAGAGATAAAGAAAAGGGAAATGATGGAGGGACAAAATCCTAGAAGGGTTATAAATTAATTGTCAAATGTTTTTCAAAAGTCCCCTTAGGATTTTTGAAAAATTCCATCCCTAACCAAATTCACAAGACAATCTAAAGGGAAAGAAATTCCTAAAAGACCATTCATTCATTGATTAATTCTTCAGAATTTTCAGATCCCTACACTGGACTGTTAACATTCTCTTAGGCATTTAGGCTAGAGTATCAAATAGGACAAACCCTTTAAATCTTGGAGCTTCATACCAGTGGGGAAGGGTATGGGGAACAATAACCAAAAAAAAAAAAAAAAAAAAAAAAAAGGAAAATGCCTTGTCCCAGGTATTAATCTTCTGGCCAAGTGATTGATTGTATACATGTATACATACATATATATGTACATACATATTCAGATATCTGCAATGAAGCACATTACTTTATCTAGTTTCATCTTTACTCAAACCTGGTTAATCAGTACTCTTATTATCCACAATTTGAAGATAAGAAAATTAAGTCTAATTCAAGTTCAGTAACTTCTCATTATCACTCAGTCAATTAAAGAAAAATCTTAAGATACTTTATTCTTGCTTTTTTGATTCCAAGTCTTTTCCTCCATAGTGTGATAAAAATTGTGAGGAAAAGAGAATGCAATAAAAACTGAAGTCATTAAAAAAATAAAAGAAGGAAAGAGAGAAAGAAAAAAGGCAAAAACAAACAAAAACAGGAGCAATTACTTTTAGGTGTTTTCACAAAAAATTTATGCTGTCTCACGCATCATTTTTTCCTAACATATCACCTATTTTCTTACCCACAGAAGAACTTTGTGAAATATATCTCTACAGTTTCCTTCATTTAAAAGAGGAAAAAGTACAAGGGAGTCAACTGTTGGAATAAATGAAGAATTCGTCTGTGAGGGAGGAGGAAAGGGGAGCACATATTTAAACATCTTGCTTCCTTAACAGTCTTGGTTAACAGCTTGTCTTTGCTGAGACCACTCAGAGATGTTTCCTAGGTATGGATTTAATAATGTAAGAAGGCAATGGAGAAATAGCTCGTACAAAGTGAGCAGAACATATTTCTTTTGAAGAAAGGTTCCTCCTGGGTCAACCCAGTGGAAGCAATTCCCACCTTTCAAGCCCCTGACAAGCTGATTGCTCTGAAGTCATAAGAGCTTGTTTAAGCCTCAGCTGCGCTCATGTTCGGAGGACCAGTGCTGGAGACTATCTGCTAGATGAAGAATCCATTCTGCTAAATCATCTCTCCTCTTTGGCCAGTGGTTGGTTGGCAGATCTAAATATGGCAGCAAAGCAACATTTAAAGTAATGTCTCCCAGTGGCTGAACCTTACGGCAGCCAGAAGCAAGATAGAAAGCCAGGGGAGTTTCAAAGTCACTCTCCGAGCGATGCTGGTGAGAGGATGGGGAGTAGATCATCTGCCAGTTGTGTGTAAGATGATTTGAACAATGTATGACTTTGCATGAACAAAAAATAAAAGTGAAAAAAAAAACCGAACAAACAAAAAAACCCAACCCTTGCTTTGTTACTGATGTTTCTGGAAGCAGCTAGGCCTCAAAGCCAGACAGTAGGCCTGGAAATCCACAGAATCAATTTTACCTATTGACTCATAGAATAGCAGTAGTTTAGAGGTAGAAGAGATCTTGGTGATCATAATATCTAGTGGTCTTTTTCTGTATAATGAAATTCTTTCTTGACTTTTTCGACATTCAATGAACATTAGTGGAGCACATAGTTTGTCTGGACGGGAGGCACTATTTTAGATGCTTAAGATATATCAATGGGAGAAAGTAGTCAGAGAAACCTTTATCATTAAACTTATATTCTATCAAAAGTATGTGGGTAATAGGTAAGAGACAATAAGTAAAATATGTAAAATAAAACATGAATGATGAAAAAAGAAAAAAAGTAGTGTAGGATAAGAGGGATAGGACATGCCTGAGAAGGTTATGGGTTGAATAATAAGGTGGTCGAGGTAGGTCTCATTGAAAAAATGAAATGTCAGCAAAAACAATGTTACCAATTACTTTAAAGAGGTGAAGTTTTCATCATTTGATATGTGGGAGAAGAGCAGTCCAGGTAGCAAAGAGACCCCGAGGCAGGAGAAAATTCAGCTTGCTGGAGGAACAGCACAGAGGCCAGTGTGGCAGGGACTGAGTGATGGATGGGAGAAGTGAGAGAAAAAGCCTTAGTGACAAGCTCCCCATCTAACTGCAGCACAGGTCATTAGAATTTTTTATCTCATGGTACTCATTTTTTTAAAAACTTTTAGTGGAGGATAGTTGATTTACAATGTTGTGTTAGTTTCTGCTGTACAGCAAAGTGAATCAGTCATACATGTACATATATCCACTCCCTTTTAGATTCTTTTCCCATGTAGGTCATTACAGAGTACTGAATAGAGCTCCCTGTGCTATACAATAGGTCCTTATTAGTTATCTATTTTATATACAGTAGTGTGTATATATCTATCCCAATCTCCCAATTTATCCCTCCTCACCTCCCTTTCCCCCTGGTAACCATAAGAGTGTTTTTACATCTGTGACTCTATTTCTGTTTTGTAGATAAGTTCATTTGTACCAATTTTTTTAGATTCCACATACAAGCGATATCATACGATATTTGTCCTTCTCTGTCTGATTTACTTCATCATTTTATCTTTTATTCTGAGTGAGATAACGAAACACTGGAGAGTTCTGAACAAAAGAATGGTGTAGTTTGACTAACATTTTACTTATATTTATCTGGCTGCTGTGGGAAGAATGGACTGTTTGAGCTCAAAGGTAAGGTCAGGGAGGATGCCATTGTCGTGGTCCAGGTGAGAGATGATAGTGGCAGCTTCCAAGGAGGTGAGGACAAGTGGTGTGATTCTGGATGTAGTTTGAAGATACAGACAAGATATCCAGGAAAACATGATGTAGGTTGTGAGAAAAAGAGAGGGATCAGGATGACTCCTCAGGTTTTCTGTCTGAGTAACCAGACGTGTGGAGCTGCCATCAGCTGGGATGCAGAAGGCTGTGGATGGAGCAGATTAAGGATAATGGAGATTAAGGATAATGGATAAGGATGGATAATCAAGTCCAAACCCAAAACTGGAGTTTGGGTTTGGACTTGATTATCCATTCAACATCTATGTAGAGATGCCAATACACAGGGTTTTGTTTTGTTTTATTTAATATGAAAGAGAAATGGGTAGGGTTAAAGTGAGAGAATGAGTGGAGAAATAGTGGATAAATGCTCTCTCCGTGCATACCCACCTCCCGCTTCTATGGCTCTAGATGTAACTCTGTACCATCTCAGCACCCTTTATCACAGATCTTGAAAAAATTGAACTACTTCAGCATGCTCGTTCATAAATGTAGAAACATGGGTTCCCCATAGTTACATAAAGCAACGTGCAGATGACTACGTATTCAAATAGTGACAGAATCTGGGCTTAAATCCTGGCCTCTTGACCCCCAGTTCATTGTTCTTCCAGTATCTCTCAACAGTGGCACATTGGGTTCTTGAGAATTCTCTTGCTCCCAGACTTTGCCTTTTGTGGATCAGTTAAATTTCAAAAATCCTTTAAATTTCCACCGAAGTATTACTACATTCTTTTTTTCCCCATATAGCCACTCTTTTTTTTTTTTTTGATTCTTTTCCCATATAGGCCATTACAGAGTATTGTGTAGAGTTCCCTGTGCTATACAGTAGGTCCTTATTAGTTATCTGTTTTATGTATCGTAGTGTGTATATGTCAATCCCAGTCTCCCAATTTATCCCTCCCCCCCATCCCCTGGTAACCATATGTTTGTTTTCTATGTTCGTGACTCTACTTCAGTTTTGTAAATAAGTTCATTCAAAGTATTACTACATTCTAATTTGTCCAAGTAGCAATCTTTTAAAAGAAACAAAAAACTAACAATGAAAACAAAATAAAAACCAAAGAACAAACACACCACCACTGTCACCATCATTTCTTGTAAGCCAGAAATACTGATAGGAAAAAATCAGAAAGGATTTAATCTTGGGATGAAGGATAGTCCTTCTTAAGAAAGGACAGTTGGCAACTTGACACTGGATCTCTTACATACATATCTATACTTGTGTATTTGTATGCCCCTTGTTTTTCTTAATTTCCTTATTTATGCAGTGTCATAAAAATTTCAGCACAAAATAACTTTACCTTCAGGGTTTTCTAAGCCATTGTTTCCTACCAAGGGGCATGTGAAAAAAATAAGATTGATAGACAATATCTTGCTCTATTCATGGATGCTTTCCTATTTATCTTACCCACTCACCTTCTTTTGGTAGATCCAAATCATTTTATGTCTGAAGAGATGTGCCTCTCTTGACAGCTGAGTTGGCTGCAGAAGACAGAATGTTTGCCCCAGAGGAGAGAACAAGGGATGCTACATTCCCCTGTAAACTCAAAAGGGCACATTACAATCATTCTCCTGATGTCAAAAGGTCTCCCAATCTCTTATACTCAATAGTCATGACTATTTGTTATTGTTCAGTTCAATTCATTTGTGTTCAAAAAATTCAATCACCATTTGTTGTGTGCCAGTTATATGTCAGACACTATACAAAACATCAGAGGTTCAAACGTATATGTCTTCTAGAAATACCTTCTATTACAGTAAATCCTGCAATGTTCTAAAACAGCTCATAGAACTATGAATGAAATGTTTTAGGAGCACAGAACGAAAACAACTAATGTTGGTGTGTGGCTATGAGGAGCATAATATCAGAGAATGTTACAGAGGGGAAGATATAACTGACTTAGAGTTTGAAAGGTAAGTCAGTGTTTATTAGGCAGAAACACCTGTCCGGGCAAAGAAAAAGCATGAGCAGAGGTGAAGAGACATGAAATGGCACATGTGGGAGAAAAGAATAATCTGGTTTGTCGTGAAGAGACTGGAAAGGAGACTGGCCCCTGGTTGTGAAGGTATGTCCATGTCATGCAGAACATTTGAGCCTCATCCTTCAGAGTTTTTAAGCACAAGAGCGATACAACCTGATTATTTTAGAAAATTCACTCTGGTGGCAAAGGGCATGCTGGATCTGGGGGTGGGGCACAAAGGAAGAACAGCTAGAATGCTGCTAAAATAACCTGATCAAGAGACGGGTTCTAAAATAGGCAGGGTGGATACAGAGGAGACTAAACGTTCAAGATGTGAGATCATCTAACATGCAGCGAGTTGCTGTAAAGGTCCAATAACCCTGCCCTTTTGCCACAGCTGCCATTCATTTGAAAATAGTAGTATTAATTTTGGTACAGCAAAGCACCCTAGTAAAAAGAAAAATATGGGTAACAATCTCAGGCTGCATCCTAGAATCACCGTGATGGGCAATAAAAGCCCTCCTTAGCCGGGTGCTAAGTTGGGCTCCATAGAAATTCTTAACAGCAATAATTAAAAATAATACAGCCCTCTAGAATACTAGAAATGTATTTGAACACACTTATTTTTATTAGTCCTACAAACTTGCCATCAGGCTCCCCACATCTGAGAGTCTGAGCACTGATGTGACATGTCAATAAACAGAGAGCATCATCAAGGTGAGGAAGTGGGTCTGGGGTTTTGTGTTTCACCTTGAGGTTTACTAGCTGAGATCCTCGCTTCATATTTATCCAAAACACCCTGGCTTTTGTATTGAAATAGGAATTTGACTTCCTTGATTTTCTTTAGACTATTTGAGCTGGAAATGCCAAAATTGCTGTCTAACTCCAAGTCTCACTTCCATGCACTCATTGTATCTATAAACATGATATGCCACCATCTATTTACCAAAGTCACATGCAGGATCTGGAGCTGATCTAGGAACAGTGTCCTGACTGTGAATCCAGTGTTTTTTGACTCTAACCTGCTGTCTTTTCTAGGAATTCCTCCAGTCTCCAACTCTTATGTCTGTACCACTCAATGATTTAGTTCCTGTTTTGTGCTAATTCCACTGTTCATTTCCTCATCCTTCATCTAATACTGTGGCCTGCAAATTCTTGCTTTAATTCAGTTATGCTCCCTTAGGTTAGCATTATTTTTCCTTGGCCTTTTCCTCCCTCATCTTTAGTTTTTCTATTTTAGGTTAAGGGGACTTGCTTTCTTCTCTAGCCCAGGAGTACTTTTATTATGTAGTGTTTATTACTTTACAAACACAGGATCAGAGAAAGCCCTTCAGTATTCTGCTAAATTAACAAGTCAGTCCCTTATGGAGCAACCTCTCTCTAGCCCTGTTATTACCCAAAGGTTTCATGTCACACCTGCCATTCCCTGTTCTTCTTTTCTGCAGATTTTTCATAGTCGGAGGTTTTGGTCCCAATAACAAAAACCTGGACAGTTCAATATTTCACTTTCTCTATAACTTGAGAATAGGTCTCATTCATTCATTCAACAAATAATATGAGTGCCAACTATGTGTTAGGCATTGTTCTATGTCAATGGGATATACAGTTGGCCAAAATAAGTATGAAGTTTATTTGCTAGTGGAAGAGATAAAAATGAAACAAGTAATGATAAAAATATATAATTACAAATTGAGGAAAGTATTATGAAATATAATCAACATGTATAGTCGGATAATTTTTTTTGCCATATGGGATGCAAGACAAAGAGGACAGGTCAAGAGAAAGGTTTGTGAGAAATAATATTCAAGCAGAAACCAAAATAACGATCCAGGTGAAGATGGGAAGGTGAGCAGGAACTTTGCAGACCAAGGGCACAGTGTGTGTGAAGACCCTGTCCAGGGCATAGCCTGGTTGTGTTGGAAGAACTTTAAGGCCAGTGTGGCTGGAACTGGGCACAAGATCATACTGAAGAAACAGGTAGGACTTGGACCGTCCAGAGCCTTGGTCAACATAGTGAAGTTTTGGGATTTTATTACAAATTCAATGGAAAGTCTACTCAGATTTTTAAGCAGGAAAACAACTAAAGCAGTCTTTCATTTTAGGAAAATTACTCCTAATTTCTTCATGGAACAAGAATGGGGGAGTGAGAGAGTTAAGTGGATTGGTGAGGAGAAAATTTAGAAAGCTGTGGTCCAAGTTTTGTCCATGGATAATGGTGGCTCTGCCAAAGCAGAGCATCTTCATTGCAGAATGGGAGGGACACTCCCTTTACTGTTGTCTGTACAAATGGGGCCCACTGGACTTTTGCAAAAAGATGCCCCACTTCTTTTCTCCCTTCTTCCCTTTCTTCTTCTTTTTCCCTTTCTCCTTCTCTTTCCCCTTCCCTTCCCCCTCCCCCTCCCCTTTCCCCTCCTTTCCTCCTCCTCCATCCTCCTTCTCTCCCTCCTCTTTCTTCTTCTCTCTTTCAATACTGTAAACTGATTGTGTTTAGACTTTGAGCCTATTCTAACTATACCACCTGAGACAACACACATGATATTTAACCAATGCTCTGAATGCAATATGGCTTTCAACAATTGTGTGAAAATGGCAACATCCTTTGGCATAAATGTTTGTTCACTGTCTTGTGTTACTCTAATTCTCCTTATTCCATCCACAATTTGAATTCTTTTTTCAAACTTGTTTTTTGAATTTACCATTAGGGATGCATGCCTTTCTTCCCCCAAACAATAAAATAAACAAAACACATTAAAACAAACAGACAAATCCACAACATACTGTGAGGGTTTTCCAGGTGGAACTTGAGATGTCAGCGCTAAAGGGAAAGTTATTTCAGAATTATTTATAAGACTAAAGTATTTTAGAGCTGGGAGAAAGTTTAGACATCATGTATACAATATTCTATTTTTAAATATGGAGAAACTAAAGTTCAGAGAAGGGGAATAGCAGGAATAGCAAAATCTAGGGTAAATATAGGTGTCTTGGCTCCTGGGCTAGTATTTATGTAACTATAATTTATTGATTTTAAAAATTTGCTTCCTTTCTTTCTTTCAGATCTCTAGCTTCTCCACAAACTGCCACTGTCTTTCAACCATTGTGATTTCCACTGCAAAAATCCAATAAGAGAAGCAAATCTTATCTTGTTGGCTGATGTTCCAGACTAATAGCTTTTCCCATTATCTATTGAATTGAAACAATAATTTTCCTACTCCAAGCCCAGCATTGTATTTGTACTACCATATTTGACCATAAAGAAGGTTCATTCAGCTGATTAAGATCGGCTTGTAAATTCTCCTGTCATCTACTATTATTTACACCAAAGGAAATCATCCCTCGTTTCCTGTTCACTCCTCTTGTTGCATAAGCTGATAGAAATATCATTCTTGTAGTCAATGAGAATTCAATTACACCAATTTAAAGACTGGTATTAAGAACTTAATGGACTGTTTTCTCTCTCTTATTCTGGAAATTCAGCTCATTTCCCAAAAATAATTGAATGTGCTTTGTTGATATTTGACAAATGGCTTTTGTTCTAACCTTTAAACTTTACCCTTTCACCATGCATAACCAATCTATCCTTTGCTATTTCATCATAGAAATGTTTCAAGGCAAATCTTTGCCTTATTTTTAATCCATAATTGCTAGTTCTTCTTTTTATTAGCAGTACACCAAAAAATAAAATAAAATAAAATAAACTATAAAGATTCATGTGTTTTGATCTGGGGTCCTTGTTGCCTAGAAACAGAGGAACTCAATTGCCAGAACTACCAGTTAGGTCTGCATGCATATTGCTGTAGCACAAGCCAACCAACAGCTATAGGTAGAGGTTACAATGCTCACATGTTGCCCCTGCACATAAGCTGGAAAGAGAAAGCTAATAATCTTGCCCCCTGCTCAGTCTTAGCAGTATTTTGACTCTGCCGTGACAGCCACAGAATGGAAAACATTAGTACAGGTAATTTTTTGTTTGAGATTCTAGGCAGCCTAGGCTGCAACTGAACTACCTAAGCTCTAAGTCTCCTTCCAGCAAACCAATCCTAACAATATATGTACTCATTCCACTGTTGGCTCAGGTTTTGATTTAAATTATTCAATACATTCATCCTAAGGGTTCAGAAGTCTTTTCCTGACAAAATACATACAATTGCTAGACAAAGAGCCATCACAAATTTGAGAAGGTTTGGGACTTAGGACAGCAGGTGTTAGGGTTTACATGAAAATAATGGAAATGATCCCAAATAGCCCTCACCTCTCACATCCAGTCTCTATTCCCAGTTCCTATCTGCTGCCCTACTAGAGAGGGATTCCAAAAGCAAGTCATATTGAGCGGCAACAATGGAGTCTCACCGGCTCTGATTCTCAGTCTGCGTGAGTTAGTCACCAGTGCCAGTTTCTTGCAGATGATAGTGGAGGAGACAAGACAAACTTGCGGGGCAAAAAAGAAAGAATGTGTGTGTGGGGGCGTGTACAGGAGGGAATATATATATTAAAATGAGAAAGAATAATTGCTTCCTTATGTCTATAGATGGATGCACTGACTACGATTATTCTTCTAAAATGTAATTAAGTAAATTGATTTCCTTATGGTTGTTCTTCAAGCCCTTTTAAGCACACAAAATTTCCACTCCTCCAGAATTATTGTAACTCTGACAAAATTACATCTTGGGGATAGCTATGCAACTGGTATGGACTTTTACCTTCTTTTCTTTTTCTTTTTTTTGCTTTCATATTTTCTTAGATTCAAGGTCTGCACCTATGACATTCTATCTAGTTATTTTTTTTTAAAGATGCTTTTTAAAAAAATTTATTTATTTAATTTAATTAATTTATTTTATTTTTGGCTGCGTTGGGTCTTTGTTGCTGCGTGAGGGCTTTTCTCTGGTTGTGGCGAGTGGGGGCTACTCTTCGTTGTGGTGCGCAGGCTTCTCATTGCAGTGGCTTTTCTGGTTGTGGAGCACAGGCTCTAGGTGCACGGGCTTCAGTAGTTGTGGTTCGCGGGCTCTAGAGCGCAGGCTCAGTAGTTGTGGCGCACGGGCTTAGCTGCTCCGCGGCATGTGGGATTTTCCTGGACCAGGGCTCGAACCCGTGTCCCCTGCAATGGCAGGCGGATTCTTAACCACTGAGCCACCAGGGAAGCCCTAGTTACATTTTTTAAAGAAACAAAAAGCCCACATCTAGATAATGAATATGATGATACCCATTCCTCCTGTTTTCTTATAAAATCTGAATCACTTCAATTTAGAAAATAAAATGCTATGACTTAAAAAAGTAGAATCCAAATAGGAACTCAAAATTGCTTTACTCTTTCCATTTTTTTCTTCCCAAAGCTAAGTTTTATGAAGGACACCATGATGGAGATAAACTCATAAGCTGGGCAGTGACTCCTCAGAATCAAATACAAAATCAAAAAGAGCCTTTATTCAAATTACTGTAGATTAATTACAATCTGTTCAAGTCTTGAGAGGTACTGAACATCTGACACCAATGGGGCTACTTTCGCTAAGGGCCAAATCTTTACTTAATGTGATCTCGGTCTCCATTGCAATTGATTTCTGTGTTTCTGAGATTGGTATCAATCTGAAGCATCTGAAAATAGAAAGTCAGAATATCATTTCCATCCCTGTCTTATCATAAAATACCACCTACTGAGTGGATAAATAGATGAACCAGATCTAGAAATCACAAGTTCTGGTAGCTGCTCATCTCTCTTCCTTTTTTTTCCTTGTGAGAAGTGTATTCACTGTTTGTAATATTTACCTTAAGTAACGGGACTGTATCTGGGACCAAGGGATTGGAGAAAACCTATGTACCACAACAATATCTAAGTTTCCCGTCTGTAAATGTTGTTGACTTTCCTTAAGTTACGGGTCCCTAAGGCAATGTCTATTCAGCACCTCAATACCACTTTGAAAGTTCAAAAAATTAAACAATGGGATTGATCACAGAGATGCCCACACCTCTCATATTCATTCTTAGTGTCTTTTTTCCCTGAAACCCAGAAGATTTTCACACCAACCACTTAGTTCAACTATGCTTCACCCTATGTTTTTCCCAAAGCTGTAAAACCTGTGTACGAGTGCTTTTCAATCATTTGAGAAGATTTCATAGTGACAATGCTGTTGCCAATTTTGTAGCAGCTCATTGAGATCACCAGCCTTGGTGATCCACTAATTTAAATGTAAACTAATATTTAATAGCTCTTACTATGTGTCCACTTTTGTGCTGAGGTTTATTATCTCATTTAACCTTCTCAGCAGTTTTGAGATATAAGTATGTTATTTGCATTGTAAAGATGAGAAAACGGATAGTGAGAAAATATATGATCCACCCAAAGTCACCCAATAATTAAGTGGAGGATGGTGGATTTGAAGTTAGGTCACCTGGGTATGGAATTACAGAGTTTTTTTTAATTGTTGTTCATTTTCTTATTTTTTTATGGTTTAAAGTTCTCTAAAATAAGAAAGAACTAAATGAAAGATAAATCATGGTCACATGTGTTTGTTTTATTAATCGGTGCCTATTTTACCCATTTTTTCAGTGGTGATGATATAAGAAATTAGAGATCCATTATCTTTAAGTATAGAGTAAGAGTGCAGGGAATTTCCACTCTGAAATGTATAAATGAGAGCAACTATTACAGCGAGCAAGACTTTTACTCCTTCCTTCCCCTCCCTTCCCAGCCCTTCCTGCCTTCCTTCCTTCCTCCCTTCCTCCCTTCCTCCCTTCCTCCTTTCCTTCCTCCTTTCATTTCTTTTCATGGCACTAAAAATCTCATCATTGCCAAGATTCAAACTCTTATTCAGATTGGTTCCAGCATGAGAATAACAGATGGTAATGTCTGACCTATTTTACTGAGAATTTCCAAGAAGCTCTCAACTCAGAATATTATTACAATAATGTATGTAAATAAGAACACAAGTCACATTAATGGGTCTGTGTATGTACATGGTTTAGAAGGGAAGGGCAGTAGTGTTTGCCATGTAACGCTTTTGAAATGGAATGCTTAATTATCCATAGGTCAAGATTAGAGAATATTATTGAAATAAACAACAATTTGATATTATTGTTTAAATATTTTATTTACTATTTAATAGGGTTTGGAGAGTAAGGATAGATAGGTTTGCTGTGTAATTACCAAATAATACTGAAGATTAAATGTGAGAAAAAGCTTGTAAAACTCTCAGAGGAGTTCACATTTGCATGGGGGAAATAACTTTATTATTTGTGCTATGATTTGCTATGATTTATGCTATGATATGCTTTCTTTTACAAAGTGGAGTAATTTTCTTTAATTTTTCTACAGATGATATTGCCTAAAAGGACTTAAGAGAAATAATTTAGAGGCATAAACCTTTCAGCTGAGATTGTTAACATAACTTTAACCACAGTTAATGTGACTCCAAATATCTTAACTGTTCTGTATCATCTTGCTTTATATAGTAAAAGATTTTTAAAATTCTCAATCAATTAAGCATCCAATTATCTTGAATTAATGCAGTAGCTGGAATCATTGCATTAAAATTGGTTTTATTTACTTTTTATAAATCGCATCCTTCAATATTAGATGAGTTTCCCTAGAGTCACTGGGAAACCATCATCTAAATTCATGAATCATAATGTGTGCTCCTTTCCCATATTTAGGAAAATGAGGATCTGTATGGCATCCTGCAAGTTTCTTCTGTCCAAGAGAATCCCATTGAAAGATAAAAATAAGACTTTACGCTAATCTATCATTTCACTTTTTAGAAGAAACATCTTGCCTTCACTAATGCTTTCAAACACTAATCACAGTGCTGCATCAGAAAGTTCAAACACTTAGGTCTAGAAAAGAACTTCTGTGGAAATGTAAAATGGAATTGAATAGGATGCTACCTTGAAAATCAAATGTAGTCCAATTATGTCACTCTGCAGTTAGGCAGGCAGAATCTTGACATGATTTACCCAATGTCACGTTCTTAATTAGAGGCAAGTCTGAGCCTAGAACATCTCTCTTAAGCTCTCTGTCTTCTTTCCAGTTTTGCTCCCTGTTTCCTGTTGTATTCATTAGCAATCACTTCCTTCTTTTATCCTTTAAGAGCTCTTGTTTTGTTCCATCTCTAGTCCAGCTTTAGCTATTAGGTATTTAAAGAGGGTCCAGCCCTCAAACTTGCTTGCCTTTTGTCAAAGACACTCACGGCTTTGTTTTCTATCTGGGACTGAAAGCAGTCAGAATCATATTATAGTTCCCAAAGAGTCCCTTGAAGGCATATGGCATGGTATAGTAAAATATTTGGCACAATTACTTCTGTGGTCACCAAGAATGAAGTGTTCATTGACAGCAAGACTCATGGTAGAAGT
This sequence comes from Balaenoptera musculus, assembly GCF_009873245.2. NCBI lineage: Eukaryota > Metazoa > Chordata > Mammalia > Artiodactyla > Balaenopteridae > Balaenoptera > Balaenoptera musculus. The sequence goes on along the minus strand of NC_045805.1, from coordinate 27,381,584 downwards.
GGAGGCTGTACATTTACATCCTCTGGTCAGTTCTGGCTTAGCTCTTGATTCGGCTGAGTTCCTAAGGTGCCACTAGGAGTAACCAACCTGGAGCCTTCATGTGGTACCATGGCTGACAACGCCATTTCACATTACTCAGTGTTCACTATGTAAGATTACTGATAAAGATCTTGGGGTTAGAATAAACCACTCTCCTCTCCACTGTGCCTGCCATCTTAGCCTTGAAGTCTCTTTTAAGATAAACAATGGTAGGATTTGGCAGACTTCCATGTTGTCATGATGGCAACCCATCACTAGATTTTCCAGGTCAAGCGAAAGTTTCTTTGGCTTTAACACAAAAAGTTATGCTTCTGTGTTACATGTTTATTTATTTTTTATTTTTAAAAATATTTATTTGTTTATTTGGCTGCACCAGGTCTTAGTTGCAGCATGCGGGATCTTTACTTGCAGCATGTAGGATCTTTTTTAGTTGTGGCGTGGGGGCTCTTAGTTGCGGCATGCACCTGGTGGTCCAGTGGTTAAGACTCCATGCTCCCAATGCAGGCAGCCTAGGTTCGATCCCTGGTCAGGGAACTAGGTCCTGTGTCACATCTTTAAACGGGAATTTATCAAAAGAGGGTACATGGTTTCCTTTCTCACTTAACTAAGTCATTGCTAATTGGACATCTGGTATGCAATTCGAACAGCTAACCCTTTCTATACCTCCTCTAAAACAAGTTCGTCTCACTATACATACAAATATATTTTCAAAGGTCTAGTCCCCCTTTAATCATCAAAGCTAAAAGATCTTAATTTTTTTCTTTTATCTGGCACCAAATTAATTATAAAAGCTGTATGTTAACCTCAATATTGCTTCACTGTAGATCAATACCTTTTATTACCTTTGAATCAAACATTTCCATTTTATGACAAAACTTCACAGTACAATTCAGGAAATCCAAGCTGATAAATTTTGGTAAAGATTTAAATGGAAGTGTTTTATCTTTTAATCATTCAACCAAGCTCCAGTTCAGTAGCATAATCTGCTTAAACTGCACGAGTCCTTATATCCACAGGAATCAAATGAAAGCAAGGTTTATGACATTCTTCTGTCATTTTTACCAGTAATTCCCCTTGATGGATTGCTGGGATTCACAGGGCTGGGAGGAATTACTGCCTACCAGCCATTCAGTCAAATCCAGAACGCTTTAGTACAATTCCAATATTACCCTCTTCCTTCGTGGCTGCGCGACAGCAAGTACGGGAGTTATCTGTGAATCCATCATCTTTTTTTCCCTGAAGTAGATGAAAAAAAAATACCGTATCAGTTAAATGCAATCTGATGTACAGCTTTACGCAGGTTCAAGAGGAGCAATATCTGATTTAATAGTCCAAGGTGGATTTCCTTGTATAATTCTGGGCTTAAGGAGTGTTAGTGAAAGCATGGTTGCACTTCTTTTTCTGGCACCAAACCATCAGAACAACAGGGATGGACTCAGATCCTGGATTTCTACTTTCTCCCTGACAGATGATATGTCAGAGGAGAGTAGCAGGAGAGGTATGGGGGTTACCCCCCTTGTTGGAACCTCTCTCTCAGTCTACCTTTTCTTATAGGCAGGTCTGCATGCAGTGGGTAAAGGATCATGCAAGAAGGGCCTCATTATAAACCCCTCATGTTGCTAACAGCTTCAGCAGTAAGTTACCAAAGAATTGCTTCTTGGGAATCCATTAGGCAAAGTTTGGGGTACACACATGGCCTGGGGCTTTCAACGGACCAACACTAAGCATAATTCTAGGTCTGAGTCAATGGCCAGCAGGTATGGGTCATGAAACCATGAAAAGATTAAGGAGGTGCAATCTTCTATCTTCTCTCTCTTATCCACTTTCCCTTTTTTGGGAGGGCTTTTCTCTCCTTGCATTTATTCCTTTTCCTGTTTGTCTTGTACTCGGTTTAGTTTCCCTTTTATTTATCCTTTTTATCCACCCCATGGGAATCTTACTAAATATCATTTTCCATTCAAATCTACTCATATGTTTTTGTTTCTTTTGATGGTGACAAGAGTGCAGGTGGCACAAAGAGCTGTTGGCTCACTGAAAATCACACAGCCAGAAACTAAATTTTTTTAAAAAGAAACAAATTTGAGAATTGTTGCTCTTGTCTTAGTATTTGAAAACTCTCCCTTTAGATTTGTTCCTAAAAGCCTACCATTTTGGAAACTAAGCAAATTAGTTACTATGTTTAAGTTGTGAATTTGTCACTTTAAACAACAAAAACCACAGCAATAGATGCATAGATGACAGCATATAAAGATCACTTTGGTTGCCAATGGTTCTCTGACTCCTGATTCAGTATCTCAGGTAAGAGTGCAGGTAGATTTCACATGCAAACAGTACTTCATGCGTGTTTCCCTACTGAACAACATTCCTCCATTCATAAGTTTCTATTCCTTCTCATGAAACAGATATCTGTGGGCTATTTTGTGAAAAAAAAAAAGAACTGATTCTCTGGGGCATAGGTATTCCACTATTCTGGGAAAAGAATATTAGGCAGGAAGTGTATTCCTTTTTTAAAATTTTTATTTTACATTAGAGTATAGTTGATTAACAATGTTGTGTTAGTTTCAGGTGTACAGCAAAGTGATTCAGTTATACATACACATGTATCTATTCTTTTTCAAATTCTTTTCCCATTTAGTTTATTACAGAATATTCAGCAGAGTTCCCTGTGCTATACAGTAGGTCTTTGTTGGTTATCCATTTTAAATATAGCAGTGTGTACATGTCAATCCCAAACTCCCAATCTATCCCTCCCCCCCACTCTTCCCCCCTGGTAGCCATAAGTTCCTTCTCTAAGTCTGTGAGTTTGTTTCTGTTTTGTAAATAAGTTCATTTGTATCATTTTTTTTAAGATTCTGCATATAAGTGATATCGTATGATATTTGTCTTTCTCTGTCTGACTTACTTCACTTAGTATGATAATCTCCAGGTCCATCCCTGTTGTTGCAAATGGCATTATTTCATTCTTTTTAATGGTTGAGTAATATTCCATTGTATATATGTACCAGATAAGCAGTATATTCTTAATGTGGTAGATTGAACATCCAACTGCCATTCATGAAACCATTTTGTTGGTTTAAGCAACAGATTTATCATTAACTAATTTGGGGAAAGACAGTTCATCTTTCTGGCCTCAATTCTCTCATTCATGAAAGGCAGTGATCAGACTAAACCATCATTTAAATTCCTGTGGCTCTAGCATTCTGACTCTAAGGACAAACTAGTGTGTACACCCAAGGTGGTATAACTTCATTACTCTCTTAAGGTGCTACACGGCACAGAATGACTAATCAGACTCTTTTTGCTAACATTTTGACTATTCATCAACACCATTGTTAATGCTAGTTTTTACTCAGTTATGTTCCATCGTCAGTTGGGTCACGTTCCAGTCCTGGGATTAGAGATAAAAGGGAGTGACCAAAGAAGAAGGAAAATAAGAATTTTTGAGTATGTACCCTGAACCACACTCTGGCTCGAGAGAGACGCATAAATCTCAGAATAGTTGGAGTAGGGCACTATTAAATTGAATATATCCAAGAAAAACATGAGAGCCCAAGGTCAGCTATCCCCCTCAAGGTCATTATGTAATTGAGTGGTAGAGCTAAGATCTGAGACAAAGCTGCTTGATTCCAACACCCAGACTATACTGCCACCAGTTGCTCGGTCATTAGATGGCTCTACCGCTGCCTATGGGGTCCTGTCATGTTCAGTTCCAGATTGAGGATGGTTCTATATCTCTTTAAAAACACAGAATGAAGATTAATATTCTTCCTGGGATATATCTATGAGTGGATTGCCACTATTTCTGAAATAATCACATAATTTTAACAATCACATCTTGGATTCTGCATTATACACAGTCCACCCTCACAAAAGGCAAAAAACAAACAAGCTAATTAAAAAAAAACCCCAAACAAACAAACAAAAAATCACTGCTTATGTTAGAGAAAACCAAATTCTAATTGCTCATAACTCTCACCCTTAGAAAAGTTTGTTTTTAAGATGAGACATTCTAAATCCAAACAAACCATACCTTGTTTTCTCCTAAACTCTTCCAAAGTGTTACTCTGGTTACACTCTCTCTCTCCCCCGCTCCCCCTTCTCTCTGTCTGTTTAAAGGAAATATGGTGGAATCTTGACTGTGGATTGCTGGCAAGAGCAAACTTGTAATGAGCTCCCTTTGCATGGTAAGATAACAACAAAGTCAAACTTTAAACTTCCCTATCCTTGTTTCACTGCAGGTTCTACTCCCTTTGATCTAACTGCAGAGACACCAAAGACAACTCCTTGCTTCCAGGGATGTGGTTCACATTAAGGGTTTGTAGAGCTGAGCTTGTTTACGTGCCACACAAAAGTATTTGTCTCTCAACAACAAAGGAAAGCCACCATACTGAGGTCATTCTAATTACTCATCTGTACTCGAGAAACAGTCTTCTAAAGGAACCCATTCCACCCCTCTTTTAATTATGATTTGTTCTCTAACACTTAAGAGATTAAATTGAAGGTGTCAAATCAAGGTAGAGAAATGACAGCCCTTAAAGTGCATTGAGACAGTGCTTAAGCAAAATATGATGATAGCTTTTAAAAAAAATCTTTAACCATGACTTAAAATGAGCTAAGAATTTACAGAGATATTGTTACCACTTTTTAAAAGATTGGTTTAAAATCGTTGTTTTTTTCTTATGCCACCAAGTATACCAAAGAGTGAGAAAACAGACTTGTTTCATGAATTATGGAAGGCAACTTAAGCTACAGAGGACTTGCAATAAATTTGGGATGGTATATGGTGAATTTCAGGGAACCTGGTGTTCAAAAACCAAACCACCATTGTGCAATACTAATAATTATTATTGATAGTAAAAACTAGTAAAGATACAAAGATTTATGGTTATAAAGCTTCTTAAATTGTATGATTTCATATGATCCTTTTTGCAATTCTGGAAGTCAATTATAACTATAATCTTTTTTTCCCCAAAGGCATTAGAAGCCCCTCTCACACATTATTTGACTTTCAATGTCTAATATCTGTAAGATTCTGTAACAATTTCATATGTAAGTCAAAATCTGTGTCAATTTGAACTACTTTGTTTAAAGTTTGCTTTCTCTTTTCATGGATAAATATATTTCCCTCTTAAGGAAATGAGTTGTATAAACAAGACTTCTAAGAAAGTTTAAATTACCTAATAGAAAGAACACTAATTAGTGTTTTAAAATACTTGAAAACACTCATTGACTATACCAAAATTGGTGAATGAGTTAAAAATCATACTAATTAATTGATCAATGTAGTGTTTTTTAGACTTGGACATTTTAGGAATTCTATTCATATGTATATTATTTGCTTAGGTATCAGTTAGGGATAGCTTTGCATACATGATGTTAGGCCAAAGAAATATCTCTTTGAGTACCAACAATCCACTAAAAAAGTAAAAATTAAGCAAGCTTTCCATTAACTGTAACCATCAGATTGTTGTTTTGTTTGATTGTTTGAGCAATATGGTATTTTTAGAGTGTCTTTATAACAACAAACAAAGCAAGACTCCATTTTATTCAAAATCTTTTTTCTTTTTCTTTTTTTCAATTGGTAAAGAGATTTCCCATATACCCCTTGCCTCATACATGTATAGCCTCTCCCATTATCAAAGTCCCCTACCAGAGTGGTACCTTTGTTATAATTGATGAACATACATTGACACATCATTATCACCAAAAGTCTATAGTTGGCATCAAAGTTCACTCTTGGTGTTGTACATTCTATGGATTTGGACAAATGTATAATGACATGAATCCATCACTATATTATTATACAGAGTAGTTTCACTGTTCTAAAATTCCTCCCTCTGTGCTCTATTCATTCCTCCCTCCTCCCTAACTCTTGGAATCTTCTTTACTTTAATTGAAATTTTTATTTTGAGAGCATTGTAAATTCTCATGCATTTGTAAGAAAGAATATGGAGAGATCCCTTGTATCTTTTACCTGGTTTCTTCCATGATAACAACTTGCAAAACTATAGTATCATATCATGAGCACAGTATTGACATTGATACAATAAAAATACCTACACTTCCATCACCACCACAAGACTACATTACGTTACCCTCTTATAACCACACTCAGGGTCCTCCCTCCTCCACTCCTTTCTAATCCCTGGAAACAGCTTATTTATTCTTAATTTCTAAAAATTTGTCATTTCAAGGCTAATATATACATGGAATCATATACTATGTGACCATTTGGCATTGACTTTCTCTCATCGCTGTAGTGCTCTGGAGATTCATACAGGTTGTTACATGTATCAGTTGTTTACTCCTTTTTATTGCACAGTAATATTTCATAACATGCATGTGCCACAGTTTAATATTCACCCATTGAAGGACATCTGGGTGGTTTTGATTTTTTGGCTGTTATGAATAAAAATGCTATATACATCTGTGGATAGGATTTTTTGTGAACATAATACTGAGTCCAAGCTTATACTGCTTTATCACAACCAGCCAATAAATCAAGAGGCAAGGTCCAGGGGCAAAGAGTAGCCATTTTATTCAGAAAGCCAGAAGACCGAGAAGATGGCAGACTAGTGTCCCAGAGAACCATCTTACCGGAGCTAGAATTCAGGCTTCTTTTATGCTAAAAGGGGAGGAGGTGTGACTGATTGTTGCAAACTTCTTGGTACCTGCCAGACCCCAGAGGGGTTATGATAATCCTTTGTTCTTGCAGCTGTCCGCATAGGTCTGGTCACAATGTTCCTGTAAACCTCCAACAAGACAAATGTTATTCTCTGTTCTGCAACTTTTTATCTCTATATGAATGAAAAGTGTTATACCTTTAAAGGTCAAGCCTGGGAGGCAGAGCTTTGAGAACCAGCTATCATGTATATTTCAGGCTACAGGCAACATTTTTTTTTAAAATTTATTTATTTATTTTTGGCTGTGTTGGGTCTTCATTTCTGTGTGAGGGCTTTCTCTAGTTGCGGCAAGCGGGGGCCACTCTTTATCGCGGTGCACGGGCCTCTCACTATGGCGGCCTTTCTTGTTGCGGAGCACAGGCTCCAGACGCGCAGGCTCAGTAGTTGTGGCTCACGGGCCTAGTTGCTCCGCGGCATGTGGGATCTTCCCAGACCAGGGCTACGAACCCGTGCCCCCTGCATTGGCAGGCAGATTCTCAACTACTGCGCCACCAAGGAAGCCTCAGGCAACGTTCTTTTCCAAAGGTGTAGAGCCAGCATGACTAAGCACAGGCAACAGGGCACAAATGTTAGAGCTAAAGGAATAGATCCAATATGGAGTCAGGTTTGTTCTCTGTTACAAATGTCTTTATTTCTCTGGTACAAAGCCCAGGAGTACAATTGCTGAATCATATAATAGTAGTAGGTTAATTTTTTAAAAGAAATGACCAAACTGTTTTCCAGAGGGGCTATACCATTGTACATTTCCACCAGTGTCATTTTACATTCCTATCAGCAACATAGGGGTGATCTGGTTTATTCACATATGACTAGCATTTAGTGTTGTCACTATTTTTAATTTTAGTCATTCTGATTTGTAAGGATATCTTTTTGTACTTTTATCTAGCATTTGCCTCATAGCTAATGATGTTGAAAATTGTTCCATGTGCTTAATGCCATATCTATATCCTCTTTGGATATAAATTTATTTTGCCCTTTTCTAATTAGACAGATTTAATTTTATTCATTTATTTTTTTCCTGATGAGTTTTGGAAGAATATATATAAAATATATTCTAGCTACTATTACTTTGTCAGATAGGTGGTTTGCAAATGCCTTCTCCCACTCTCTAGCTGGTCTTGTCATACTCTGACCAGGGTCTTTCATAGAATAAACATTTTAAATTATGATCAAGTCCAATTTGTCATTTTTCCTCTTATGAATTTAGCACTTTTTCATGACCTATGCTATTTTCTGAAAATAAACATATTGGATAATTAATAGTGTTACTAAAGGTAGAGCTCTCCATGGTGGGGTGCTTGTATCTCAGAAGAAATGAGACAAAAAGTTGAAATTCTATGTGTGTTTCTTTCTTAATCTAGAAACATAAGGAAGATATTAAGCTTTAGTAAATGAATCAACAATTGTCTATTCACATAAATTATTAAACCCTTAAATTTTTATTGATAAATTTGTATTACAAAAATGAAAGATATTTGCATGAGAGAATTATGAAGAGTTCTATTCAGAATTTCTTTTTATTTTGAATAACATCTGTTCTTTAGTCAGGTGTTGATACATTGACCTTCTGCACTGTTTACATTTTCTTGATGTGGAAGTCTATTTATATGCCACTTTGCTGCAGTTGAGTCTTATTGGATAAATGTTTTAAAATAAACAATTTGACCATGTAAACAATACTGACCATGTGCACTCAAGAATAAATATCAACATAAGCTGAAGAGCAGAGTGAATATATAATGTATTAACATTTGTTTTTACTTGTGTCATAAAATCTCTGCTAATTCACAGATTCTGAGACTATTTCTATTGGCATGAAATGGGCACACTATATTTGTTTATTTTGACTACTTAATCACTATGTATCTTCATACATGATGGCTCAATTGTGTTGACTCCACAATGATATGGAAAGTGATGTTACATAAATAAATTAAAATTTTAACCCTTGTTTAATCACCTGGTTTATAGAGAAACCAGTTAGATTTATTGGCTAAAGACGAGTTATTAGGCACAGACCACTAGTTAGTTTAGTTAGTAGCAGGATTTGGTAAGATAGAAAAGAAAGTTGGACCTAGTAATGGTGGGAATAGAACAAATGTATTTAAGATTTTCTTGGGAAAGAATTGTCTTGGGGAGAGACTTCTAACAGCTACATTGCTCCAACTCTATACTTATTAACATTTCTTTTGTTATATTCCTTTCAATGTAACAATGGCTTAAAAATGGGCAACTAGGTGTGGATGCATCTTGGTTAGCCAAACAGTAATACATTATCTTGGTAGAGACTCAAGGGAAAGTACAACATAGGGACAAGTAAATGCATGTCACACTACTCTCTGTGCTTAATGAAAGATATATTTTGTTCATCAAAGCACTCTCCAACACTGAACCCTCAAAAGCCTTCTCACTATAGTGTTTCCGGAAGACAAATTCAATTAACTGAAGTTACTAGTTGACATAAACCTCTTGCTTTTGCTAAAAGAAAATTAAGGATTAATTGAAAATTATGGTTTTATAGACAAAGGTCAGCTTTGACCTAGATGTCTAGCAAAGTTAAGGCTAAACCCTCAGAAATCGAATCAGGAAGGTCACAGTAGAATCATTGTGAAGAATGAGCCTCCAACCTGGTACTGACTTGGCTCAGGAGCAGCTAGGACTTGGTATGATGTGAGCAAAGACCAAGTTAGGAATAGTAAAACTGAGATCCTGGAGCTAAGACCTGAGATGATATGAGCGTTGGCTCCTTATGTTTCGACAGAAGCCATCAATATAGAAAACTTTAAAGACCCCAGAGTTTTAGGGGTCATTCCGATTTGCCATATCAGTGGCATTGTTCTCTAACACCCAAGGGCTCTTGGAGATTTGCTGGGTAGGAGAGCAACATCTCTGGGACCCACAGATTGGTGGCTCAGCTGGGGCTACAGAATATTCCCTGCGATATGTGGAGGACAGTCTCCCAGAGCCAATGGTTCCATCTGGTAGGAGCCTTGTTTACTGGGCCAGATGCCTTTTCAATTCCTTCTCATAATCTTCACATGACTGAAATAAAAGCCTGGTTTGGGGAGATAAGAAAGAGATACTGGGGTTTTTTTTGTTGTTGTTGTTGTTTTTGATACTTAGTGCTATGTGGCTTCTTTGATTAAACTCTAAATAGTTTGAACAAAACTCGACATAATTCCTACCCTGTAGATGACTATAGCACCAGAGCCATGCTCACAGTTTATAGTTGTGCACAAATATATTTGATAGTAGGTAGGTGCTCTTTCATTACTGCTATTTTTAATGAAACTAGCCATTTTCCACTTGGCTAGTTTCACAAGGGATATCTCTCTCTAGACAAATTCTGGCTATGACCAGCAGTCAGAAACACAGAAGTACTATAATCTTATATAATCCTTTCCTGCCCTCTCCAGCCCACCTCACAACCCCTTCTCATTTTTTTTTCTTTTGGGCATAAAGCAATTACTTCAACTCCATCCATCCACCTAATTTAATAAACACAGGAAAAGGGGGGAAATAAAATTTTAATCTGGCTAGTAAGATAAGTAGCTCTCCTACCTCCACATCAGCAGAGAGTAAAAGGGGAATATTGCCATCAAGGTTTAAATTAACTGCTGTGTGCCTGTGTGTGTGTATGTTTGCATGTGTGTGTGTTGTGTATAATTTTATGAATTTGAGTTCCTTTAAACAGTGTCTTAATTTATTTCAAAGTAATGAGTTGCCTGTGATTGGTAAGAGGTGGAAATTCTTTTCCACAAGCAGCTTTGGTTATTGGAAACAAAATTTCTATTTTACTTGGGATCACAGTCATGGATCAAATATAATTTGAAAAAATAATTGAAAACATTTCTGGTGGGAGCAGGTGGGTTAACTCCGATGCTTGTGCTGATTCTTTCCTCAGTTTCAGTCAACTGGTCTCCTCACTTACTCAACAACAGGTCCAGAACAGTTGACACTTTGTAGTTTCCAATTAATTCAAATGTGTCTTTTCTAAAATAAAAATGTTTCTTTCTAATCACTGTCTTTCAAATATTTGGTAAAATTCCTGTGAATAGGCAGAATTTCTGTGGAGTGGGATAGAGTGAAGACTGCCTGAGAAAAACAGTCACAAAGTGCCAAGAGTTGAAACTGGGGCTCTAACAAATCAAACTTACTATAGTCGAGGTAGCTAATCTCCCACACAATCCTTTCCATGACATGAAATGGTCCAATTGTAGACATTTATGTTTATAAAAATTGGTGGAGGTGTTATAAAATTAGCAAGTTAGAATTAATTTCTAGAAAATTTTGGAAAATTAGTTTTAATGTTTTTTGCTTCTAATTACTTAATTCACATATCATCTTAAGTCTCCTTTCATCCTCACGAGTTATACTAAGAATGACCATATGGAGGAAATGAACTATCATTGGGCTAAGCATTGAGGAATGTGGGTTCTCCTGCTGACTGTGGCATCAGCAGCCTATGGGACAATCACTTCCAAAACTTGAATCTTAGATTTCTCACCTGGACAACAATGACAGTTGAATTTGGTGCCCTCTAAAAGTCATTAAAGATTTTGATTCATTGGCTCTAAGAGTGAGACCAAGAATTTGTAATTTTTTAAAAGCTTCTCCCAAGGTCTTCTGATCCATAGCTGAGTCTGGTACCACTGAGGCAGAATTCTTTCTACTTCTTTTATTTGATGATTTATGATACAAGCTTTTGGAAAGTAAATGCTCAGTGCCATAGACTGAATTGTGTGCCCCCAAATTTATATATTGAAAACCTAACCTCCATTCTGTTTTTAGAAATAGAGTCTACAGGGAGATGATTGAGAATAACATTACCACAATACTCTGAACTAGAGTCTTTATTCAGATTTTAGCATTTTCCCATCATTTGCCCTATTCCTGTTCCAGGATCCAATCCAGGACACCATGCTGCACTTAATTATCATGTATCCTTAGTTTCCTCCAATCTGTGACACCTGCTTCTCGGTCATTCTGTGTTATTCATGACCTGACCCCCTCAAAGACTACTGGTCAATAATTTTGTAGAATGTCCCTCAATTTGGAATTGTCTGATGTTCTTTCATGATTAGACTGGACTTAATGATTTTTAGGAAAAATACCACAGAGATGAAATGCTGTTCTCCTCATATCATATCAGGAAGTTCATGATAACCACATGACTTATCATTGATAATGTTGATGTTGGTTAAGGTGGTGTCTGCCTGGTTTCTGCACTGTAAAGTTACTTTTTCCCCCCCATTCCATATTTTATTTATTAATAATGAATAATTAAACCCAGTATACATTCAAAGGGAGGGAAATTAAGCTCCCCCTCCTGGAGGAAGGAGTAGCAAAGAATTTGTAGATATATGATAAAACTCCCACTATAATTAATAAGTAATTTGGGGCAGTTACTCTGGGGCTGGGCAAATATTCTGTTTCTCTGCTACTTTTACCCAGTGATTTTAGCATTCATTGGTGGATATTGCCTGGAGTCCTAATGACTGGTGTTCTAATTGTGATTCTCTATTTCTCTCATTGTTTCTACATTTATTTTTGGGAAATAATATGTAAGGAAAATTTGTTCCTTCTCCTCCATTTATTTGCACAATTGTTTATTTATATCAGTGATGCATTTGTGGACATTTATTTTATTCTTTGAGTTTTAATCCAATACTACCTTTATTAGGCAACAAGAGTTAGGATGAAATCATGGAATGGATTCGTCCTCAGAGCTTCCAAATGGGAGCAACCTTGCTGACAACTTGATTTAAGACTTCTGGACTCCAGAACTGTAAGATAACAAATTCCTTTTGTTTTATGCCACCAAGTTTGTGGTAATTTGTTACAGCAGCCCTAGGAAACTAATATAGTAATTTAGAATATACACCAAATTAGGTGAATTAGATAAAATGATATTAAATCTTATGTAAGAATAAATTCCCAAGAACAACAAATGATATTATGAAAAAGTAGTATAATAAAGCACCACATGCCTTATCAGACGGTAGAAAGTATTATAAAGCACTTGCCTTTAAATAATTACAAAATAATTATGACTATGACATAAGTATTTTTCACAGTACATAAATTTGAAATAGACCCAGAATATATGAAAAATTAATATATAACCCTGATCCTAATTGGGTTCAGAGACAAAAGGTAAATTAATTCATAAATAATATTGACACAGCAGACTTTCATCAAGAGAAAACGATATTTGGACTCATCAAATTAAATGCTGATGCAGTAAAGATTGAAATATTTTAAAAATTCTTGAAATAAAGAACTCTGATACTACATTTAATATCTATGACCTTGGGAGAAGTAAGACAAAAATTCCAGCAGTTATTAAAGGACATATTGACACATTTGAGGATATAAAAAATAAAAACAAACACAAACTTTTATACAGCAGTAGACACTTGAAACAAAATCAACAAATATTTAGGAAAATGGTATTTGTAAAGCTCATCATCCATAACATGTTAATATATGTAATATACATACAATACAATATATAATAAGAGCTCTTCATTTTGACAAGGGACAAAATAGTCTAATAGACAAGTGGGCAATTCATGGAAAAGGACATTTAGCAGAAACTAACACACCATGGTAAAACAATTATCCTCCAATAAAGATGTTAAAAAAAAAAAAAGCTGACAAATTTATGAAATGTGCTCACACTCTCAGATAGAGAAATGCAAAGACAAGTCATAAGAAGATACCAATGTATAACCATCAAACTGGTTAAGAAAAGGGGAGGACTATTGCTGACATCAACAAGGGGAAATTTTAACAGACTCACTGGAAACTTACCAAAAGTTATTTATTTAAAAACAAAATTAAATTAAACATGTATTCTTTGACTCAGACATACCATTTTTTAAAAATATATCTCATGTATATGTAAAAAGGGGGTCTTTATTTCAACATTTTTAGAGTGACAAAACACTGGGGAAAAGAGAATGTATGTTACCATTATAAGGGAAGTAGTTTAATAAATCATGATGTATTTTTATTACATATCACACTATAATTTTAAAAGAATATAGTAGAAATATGACTGTGGACTTCAGTGACTCACCATGATATAATACCAACATCTTTTTTAAAACTACAGTGACACATGTTTCTGAGTGAGAAGAAAATATGGAAGATGTGTTCTTTTAGAAGAAGTCATCTGAGGTAGGTTTTTGGGTGATGCTGGAAAAGAAGAAAAGGAGAACAGAAGGAAGACAAACAAACATGAAAATGGAGAAATAAAAACTACATTAAAAAGAACGTTAGGCTCTTTATGTAGTAATTATATAGATGGCTACATTTACACAAGAACATTAAAATAAATCATCTGTAAGCCTGTAAGGGTGGTCAATGAAACAATGTTACGAGAAAAAAAAAATAGAGGCTAAATGCAGTTATGTGTATAGTATATACAATTTTGTTTAAATTCCACAAGTAAATGCTCTGCATATGTGTGTATGTATTTGTATCAACCTAAAGAAATTCATGGCAAGAACAAGAGGCTGTTAATATAGGGCTAGGGGGTGAGTAGAAAATAATTTGTTTTGCCTTTGTACGTTTTGTGCTGTTTGTTATGTGATGGGGTTCAGAACACACTACCACAAAAAATGGTACCTTGGCAAATTGAATATCTTAAGTTGAAAGGGTCTGAGAAAACAGCAGAAATGAGAAGGTCACTCTGACCTCCTCCCCATTCCTTATCCTTCTTCCCTGAAATGGGTCATGTATCTTTCATGTGGAATTTACCCTTCCTTTACCAGAAGGAATGAAGGCATTCATATCACCAGAAACTGGGAATTTAGGGCTGAGAAGGCGGTACATACAAACCTTGTTAAACTAACCCTCATCTTCCTAATTATTCCTTCACCATTTACTACCCCTAGCCCAAACTCCTTTGTCTTGTTAATTCTTCACAAATGTACTGTTTCTTTGTCTAAATGCTATAAAAGCTTCCTGTTTTAGTCACCTTTTCATTCTCTTGTGAAGGTCCCCAAGTGCATGTAAAAATTTAACAAAATTTGTATGCTTTTCCCTTTGTCTTTGTCAGTTTACTTTTCAGTCCCAGTCAAAGACCCTAAGGGGTTGAGAAAAGCTTTTTCCCATTCCTACATTATTCAAATATTACAATGAAAAGGAGGAGAAAAAAAAATCTCAAAAGAGAATTAACTTGATTGCACAAAAATGTTTAAATTACTGACACAAAATACCAAAAAAGCCACCAACAAAATAAAAAGAAATATTTACTTCAGATAAGACAAAATTTTAAAATACTTAACATTTAAGGGGTCAAACTCAATATGCAAAACAGAGTCAGGAACAGATAAACCTAGGGGAAAAAGCTATTTTTCTGACCTTTCAGAAAAGAGGAAATATCTAAATAAATGTTCAAATTTACTATAAATCAGAGTAATAAATATTATAACTACAAAGTTATTACTTGTCAACTTTCTAATTAGCAAAGTTTAAAAAAATATATTGGTGAGAGTGCAGCATGAAAAGCACTACATTATTCTGCTGATAAAAGGATAAATTAGTAGATATTTTTGGAAAAACACATGGCAATCCACTTTAAGCTATATAAAATATTAATATTCTGTGACCAAATGATTCTATCTCTAGAAATACATCATAAGAAGAAAAACAATGCGAGGAAAAGTATGAATAAAGTTATTGAAGAATTATATAGGCATTTTGTATAATTATAACAAAAATTTCAATATTAAGTTAGTGGTAAGGAAATAATTTGTATCCAACAATGGAAAACTATGCAACATGAAAAGTGATACTTTACTGTTTTTAATTATATTAAAAGATGCTTATGATAAAATTATAAGCATGTAAATAAGGTAAAGTTTTATGTATTATTTTGATTTTAGTTATAAAGTGTTAAAGATTACTGAAAATAAAAATGCTACAGTATCATTATCATTAGAGCTAGAGATGGAATGTTCTGTTTTATAAACTTGTATATATTCTGTTTTTTCATAATGAACATTTATTAATTTTGTAATCCAAAATAAAATAATTTACAGAAGTAAAGAAGAATAACTGCTTGAATATATATTTGCTTTTTATGGTGTTTACTTATATTAATGTCATTTTTGAAATAACCAGAGTAGATTGGTGCAATTATTGTTATTTTCTGAGTTCAGTAATTTAGTATATATTGGATACAACTGCATCCAGCTCTCCCAGGTCAAATCCTATGCTCTTTTCTTTCTCCCACACTTGTCTGTGTGTTGATTGGGTAAGAAATTGACCTTTTGTATGTGTATGTCTTATATGGCAACTGAAATCTTTATTCTTTTATGTTTGTCTGCTTGTGGTTATAGATTAAATCACTGCTCCTAAGCGTGGCAGGATTTCTCCTGAAAAATGGGGACTTTCAAAATATCAGTCATTCAAGAATAAGGTAAGTTCTTTTTTAAAAAAAAATAAGTTCTTGCTGTTTTAATGAAGAAAGTGATTAATTCTTTTACAGTAGGGAGACATAAACATTAGATGTCATTATAAATAAGAATTCAGATCTGTTCAAACTCAAAGCAACTTTTCATAACTTTAAAAATTACTTACTTAATTAATTAATTTTAAGTCAAGGGCCACCATACTAAAGATAAAAACACAATGTGTCTTTAAACAGGTGAATTGTATGGTGTGTGAGTTACATCTCAATAAAGCTTTTTCAAAAACAAAACAAAATGTGTAACTTTTTAAAAAAATTATTAATTTATTTTTATTTTTGGCTGCGTTGCTGCGCACAGGCTTTCTCTAGTTTCGTAGAGTGGAGGCTACTCTTCATTGCGGTGCACGGGCTTCTCATTGAGGCGGCTTGTCTTTGTTGCAGAGCATGGGGTCTAGGTGCTCGGGTTTCAGTAGTTGTGGCATGTGGGCTCAGTAGTTATGGCTTGCAGGCTCTAGAGTGCAGGCTCAGTAGTTGTAGCTCACGGGCTTAGTTGCTCCGCGGCATGTGGGATCTTCCCAGACTAAGGCTCGAACCCGTGTCCCCTGCATCGGCAGGCGGATTCTTAACCACTGCGCCACCAGGGAAGTCCCTAAAATGTGTAACTTTTTAACCAGGACAAAGAAACTTGATTTGACAATGGAAATAAAGAAAAAAGTAAATAAAAAAAAAAAAAAAAAAAGAAAAAAGTAAATAGAAAATATGAAAAAATGATGGCAGAAATAAATTTTAATATTGCAGTTAGTATAATAAGTGGAATCAATTAAAAGCAACATTTCACAGATTAAATTTGAAAATATGGTAATACGTCCTCTATAAAAATATACTTAAAAATAGACAAATAAAAATAGACAAATAGACAAATAAAGGTTGCAGACTAACTAAAAACAATGTATGAGGCCAATATGGTGGAGGGGAATATGCTAGAAATCTTGTATCTGCCAGAATAAAGTTAAGAACCAAAAATATCATGAGGCAATGAATGAATGAATAAAGTGCAAAACTATAACATTTCTAGAAAAAAAACAGGAGAAAATGTAGGTGATCTTAAGTCTGGTGATAAACTTTTAGATATAATATCAAAAGTATGATCCATAAAAGCAAAAGTTGATAAGATAGACTTATTAAAAGTAAAAAAAAAAAAAAAAATCTGCTCTGTAAAAGACAATGTTAAGTGAATCAAAAGACAAGGAACAGATAGGGTGAACAGATACTTGCAAAGCATATCTGATAGAGGACTTGTATCCAAAATATGCAAAGAACTCTTGGGACTTCCCTGGCAGTCCAGTGATTAAGACTTTGTGTTTCCACTGCAGCGTGCACAGGTTCAACCCCTGGTCAGGGAACTAAGATCCTACATGCCACGCGGCCAAAAAAGTAGAAAAAACAGAACAAAAGAAAAAATGAAAACTCTTAAAACTCAACAATAAGAAGATAAACAACCCAGTTTAAAAATGTGCAAAAGAGACTGCTCACTCAAGAAGATAAACAAATGACAAATAAGCATATGAAAGATGTTCAACATCTTGTGTCATTAGGGATTTACAAATTAAAGCAACAATGAAATATAATTAAAAACTATTACAATGGTCAAAATTAAAAAAAAAAAAAAAACACCTGACAATACAAATTGCTGGCATGGGTGCAGATCAATAGGAACTCTTCATTGCTGATGAGAATGCAAAATGGTACAGCTACTTTGAAAGACAGTTGGACTATTTCTTACAAAGATAAACTTAGTTTTTCCATATGATTCACTAATCACTCATCTAGGTATTTACATAATTGATTTGAAAATGTACGCTCACACAAAACTCTGTATACTTATAGTAAATTTTTCATAATTGAAACAAATCTGGAAGCAACTAGGATGTACCTCAATAGGTGAATTAATAAACAAACAGTGGGTCATCCATACCACAGTATTCAGGAATAAAAAGAAGTTAGCCATCCCACCACCAAAAACCATGAATGAATATTAAATACATATTGTATCTGTTCAAAAAATGAAGCCTTGAATAAAGTTAATGGACAGATGACAGTATATATTGTATATAATATAATTTTCTGCAAATCAACATGAAGAAGGGCACCTCAATAGAGTAGTTAGGCAAAATATAAAAATATATGAAGAGGCAGTTCATATAAAAGTAAACCCAAATGGCTAATATGTTTAGAAATATCCAATTTCATTAACAATAAGGAAAATGTAAGTGAAACCAGCAATGAAATGTCACTTTATATTAGAAAGTTTGATATTCTCTAGAGTTGGCAGTGATGAGTGACTCCTGGAACACTTCTACACTGCCAGTGAGAATGTAGACTGATACCTCCATCAATATGGCGGAACATGCTGGTAATGTTCATTGAATTAAATATACACAGTACTGGGAATCCAGGAATTCTACTCCTGTTGAATTCTACTCCTATATAAACCTTATGGAAACGTATGGACACCAAGGGGGGAAAGTGGCGGGGGGTGGTGGTGGTGGGATGAATTGGGAGATTGGGATTGACATGTATACACTAATATGTATAAAATGGATAACTAATAAGAACCCTGCTGTTTAAAAAAATAAATAAAATAAAATTCAAAAATTCAAAAAATAAAAAAATAACCCTTATGGAGATTTTTCGCAGATTTATGAAGCGACAAGTGTGAGGATGTTCATCACAGTGTTATTCATGGTGGCAAGCATTTGGAAGAGGAAACCTGGCCATCCAGCACAGGGAGAGTGTATGTATAAAACATAGTGAATGCAAAAAAGAGTACTAAGCACCAGTTAGAAGCAATAGAAAACATGTAGATTTAGCAACATGGACCAATCTTAAAAATCAAGTGTTGAGTGAGAAAAAGTAAGAAACAGAATACCATTATGTAAATAAAATTTCATTCCCTCAAAATAGCAATTCATTATTTTCAAGAATGCATAATTCACACTCTCTTGGTCTGAGAAGCTTGCAAAACAGAGCCAGAAGCAAGTTGTAAGTGCTAGTTATTTATTGGAAGGTACAAGCCCAGAGAAAACAGAAGTGAGGTGGAGAAGGGTAAGATGCTAAAGCAGAGTGATGCATTACTGTTCTGGCCACTGATTTATGGTGAACTATGAAAAGACACAGCTTGTCTCTCCTGTGTCTTGTGCATCTGCTTGGCCATGTGAGATATTTCTGGACAGACTCTATGGAAAAATTGTGCTTTAGAAAAGTCAACAGAAGGTTGGAATAAAGAGAGAATTTATTGTTCTCATCTCCTGTCTCCATTGGTCAAAATCCTCCCCACAGGGAAATAACTCCACTTTAAGGTTGAGGAAGGCAGTCGGCCCTTTGGAAGTCAGCCCCCATGCCCCCTGGGGTGGCACTTTGTGGAGTGGTGGTAGAATTAAAAAATCCCAAGCCTCAGATGAAGGTTGCATATGGACACTCATGGGCTCGTGGGCTCCAGCAATGGCTGAGGTAGAACATGTGGGTAAGATTCAAGAAAGAACTGACTATGAAGAGATATGTGTCATATCTGACACATATACAATCAAAAGGCACAGATGAAATTAAATTGGTTGCCTATGCTGGGGGAAGAGGAAAGAGTGGAGGATGTGGATAAAAGGGAATAAATACAACAAGAGAGTGCTTGCTGGGAGTAAAGAGGACAATGTGTCATGAACCAGAGTATAATTAACCTTACTTCTTCACCTAAATTCAAAAAGAAAGGGAAATGGAGAAAATCCAGTAGATTGTGTCATAATGTCGGCAAATAAGTGGGGCATGAAATCCTAAATCTCTTTACCTGTTCAATTACTGGACAAGCACAAGATAGGGTGCTGTGGAAAAAGATAAGCCAGTTTTTTTTCCCCCTTTTAATGGAGAAAACTAAATCAATATTGGTTTTGTTTAATTAAAAATGTGAATAAAAGTATGGGATAAAAGTAACATTTCCTATATTACAAACATTATCAAGAGTACTGAGAAAGGCCAAACAGGATTAGTAAGTGTCCATAAATCCAAATGGAGAGAAATTATTTACTAA
The DNA here is from genome assembly GCF_009873245.2 of Balaenoptera musculus. NCBI lineage: Eukaryota > Metazoa > Chordata > Mammalia > Artiodactyla > Balaenopteridae > Balaenoptera > Balaenoptera musculus. Next base: position 27,361,360 of record NC_045805.1, on the reverse strand, counting down.
TGCCTTGCCAAAGGTGTTTAATTTAGAAAGGTATTGCTTATTAAGTATAAATCCCTGAGGTCTGGAGTAGGCAAACAGCTATCTCTGTGAAAGAAAAATGCTTAATATTTGAGGAAACTGAATATTTGTGTCCTCTCAAATTTGTATGTTGAAGCCCTGACTCCAGTGTGGTGGTATTATGAGGTGGGGCCTTTGGGAGGTGATTAGGTTTAGCTGAGGGCATGAGGGTGGAGCTCCCATGATGGGATTAGTGCCCTTGTAAGAAGAGGAAGAGACACCAGAGATTCCTCTCTGTGCCAGGTGAGGATACATGAGAAGGTTGTCTGCAAGCCAGGAAGAAAGCCTCGCCAAAAACTGAATCTTCTAGTACCTTGATTCGGACTCCTCAGAACTGTGAAAAATAAATTCCTGTTGTTTAAGCCTCCCAGTCTATAATATTTTATTATGGCAGCCAGAGGAACAGACTAAGACAATATGTTAGGTCCCTTTTGCCTGAAAATTACAGAAACCCAACTCAGACAAGCTTTAATTCTACAAGAGAATAGACAAGAGACATTTACTTCATACCTTATAAACTAAGGGGTGCAGTTAGTCTCAGGCTCAATTGAATCCCTAATCTCAAGCAGTATCAGGAATTTGGGGTCTGTCTTCATATTCTCTCCCTTTTCATTTTCTTGTCACAGCTTCTGTCGTTGTGTTGACCTCTCTCTCCAGTTTTCCTTTATGGCCTGTGGCCATAGTTACCAGCACTTTGACCTTTTGACCGTACAATAACACAGCATAAAAGATGAAAGAGAAAACTGTAGCTCTGTCTCAAATTCAGAAAATCCCAGAGAAGAGCTCTGAGTGACCAAGCCAGGATCTCAGCTTTGCAGCCACAGGGTGGGACTTCAGGCATATTAAAACGAAATGGAATAAGCGAGGAGTGAAAGCAAGTCTTCAAATGGAGATTAGGGCACTGGAACCAGGAGACAGAAAGAAAAGCTGGTCAGAGGTTAAAAAACAAAACAAAACAAAAAGGAATTAAAATTTCCTAGTGTTTGCAAATACTTAACAAGTATTAATTTGGGGCATTTTAGAATAAGAAGTTAAAATTCTGGAGATTTCTTGAGAAGTCTCCAAAATCATGTTAATTCTATAATTTCCATAACATGTATCTTTAAAAAATAATAAATGATTATAATAATACAGAATGAATCATTTTTCTGTGATAGAAAACGTCCAACCAACATATTTTGACGGGATTATGAATTTCAATATCATGTACACGTGATCAGTACCTGATAAGTATATTTTGTGATAGAAGGGAAGATGATTATAAAATGCCAACTAAAAATAATTTTACACATTGAAAAATAACATCACAAAAATTTATCATTCTCAGAATGAAATTTTAAAACATCCAAAACATTGATGGCCCTATTCTATAGTTTTGATCTTGACAACAATTTTAGATGTAGAAAAATGCCTTCCAGTTTGCAATAAAATTGGTTGAATTATTGAGTGTCTAAAACACCTTTATTCTGGGCATTTAGATACAAATTGTTTCATATAAGCTCTTTTTTGTTTGGTTTTGTTTAATGATTAGGGTTTTTTGCCCACTTGCCCTGATTTTGGCTTTGGTTTTGATATTGTTATTGTTTTTGCTAATTCATATTTTAGATCAGATTTTCCTTTCATGTGCACATCTTCTCTTTGCATTTCTTCTGCTAATGGTTTTTAAAGAAGAGTCGTATATAGCCAACATGAAAACAGGAGAACACCAGTGAACATTTTTGCATGGTATTCAAACAACGTAACAGTATATTTCAGCAAGAATAACATCACTACACATGATCATGTGTCAAAATAGTCAATGTAAGGCTTCTTTTGCTTCCAAACTTACTATTTCTTGGAACCCCATTTGTTGGATTAGTATAAAGTGTACTGTGAGTATAAACTTGCTAATATGTATTTTATTTGCAAGAATAGAATGCAACACCGTTAGCAGCAGACAGAGTCACAGCACACATTCAAAACATGCCAATGGTTACAAGTGAGAGGGACTGATTACATCATGAACATATTTCTCTCCTACCAGCTCCTGTTCTGGTTTCCAGAAATGTTGGCCATAACCTTTTACTTCTCCTTCTCCTGCCAGCCTCTTTTTTTTTTTTTTCTCTGCTTCAACTTGACATCAGTGAATTCTTTCAAAGCATTAACATTTCTGTGTTGATAGTTTAGCTTTCATTCTCACAGGAGAATTATAATTTCCTCCTTCCTGATATTTCAATAGATTTTTCTCAGAATTCAGGATTAGGAAAAAACATATAAATTTTCTAAGAAATGCTGCTAAGGTATCCCCAGGTGGATACACTAAATTCTCCTGAAACCCTTAAATACCTCATCTCAAAAAAAAAAATTGTGTGATTCTGAAAGATAGGATGACTTTTGACCTTACAAAGAGAGATTGGGTTCACAAAATAAACTCATAACTGGTTGTTCTTCCTTCCTTTACCTCTAATAACCTGTTTCTACAATCATCCCCATTGATGTCACTGAGGGGAAAAGCTGCTATTTAGGGTAACTTAAGCTCAAAAGGAAAACTTATTCAGTGCATGGATATCTTCATCCTAGTGATAAAATAATGTGTGCCTTTTATATTCTCTATTTAAAATTACCTTTGATAAAGGAGTATAAATTTGATCATTGATTTCTGTAAAACATGAAAATACAAGAAAAACAGAACTATGGGCAAGTATAAAATTTTACAAGTAATAAAATATCTATTAGTGTCTCCTTATTTTTTACTTTTTTATATATTAGAGGATGCCAGACCCTAAATGCTTGACTGAAACAGTTCTTCTAACTTATGTTATGATATTACTGAAAATTTTTTTCCAGTTATTTCAATCAGTCCTTCTTCCAAGCAATAATTACATTTTCAGGAAAACTTTTGTTCAGCTGTTCAGCTAATCTGAGTTTCGTGCTAGATTTTTGTCTGGCCTTCCAAATGATACATGTTCTATGATAATTTCCTTATAGGTTAAAAACAACTAGATGTTTTTAAAAGATATTCTTTCTCCTTTCCAATTTCTGATCTAGATATCTATAAACCAAAATCAGGATATGGTTACCTGGGTAACTAAGGTTCCACAGAGAAAGTTCTCTTGCCTCTATGTTCTTGATTTTTTTTCTTAATCAATAGTTAATTACTTTTAAAAAAATCTTTTTTTGGAGGATGGACATTCCCAATAGCCAATGCTTTACAATTCTTATTCCATAGGTCAACCCCTGTGCTTTCTTCCCATGGAGTTAAATCAGTGTCCAGGACACAGCCTGAAGACACAATGCTACAGCTGAGTGAAAGGTTACATAATCCATCCACAAGCTGTTGGGAAAGGTCAGTCATGTTACAATGATTAAAAAGTACATTTTCTTTGGGGATCAGAAATAAAGATCCTCAATGAAGAACTAATGAACCTGAAGTTTGCTCTTCTCTGTTTACCCATTCCAGGTACTGTCTGACCTTCAGAAATAGTGCATTGTCTCAGATTCTGTGTGGAAATTTTAATTTTCTTGCATTGCAGCGGAGCTATGCTGCTGTTCGTTTCATCTGTACACTTAGATTTATTAAAGTCCAGCATTGCAAGCATGTCCACTCCTTCTTTTGGCTCTGCAAATTTCAAGTGGTTGTAAACAATTTTTAAAAATAAATGAAAACAAGTGAAATGCTGAATTTGGTGCTGATCTCCTTTTTCTAGAGTTGTTATCTGAAATCAGTTACAAACAGCTGGAAATGTGCACAGTAATATGGGCCCAAATTGACCAATGATTTATCTCTATCTGCCTGAGAGACAGAAGCTTTAGAGACTGAGAAGGGACTGGAGAAGTGACTGGCATATTTCTGCATTATTTTCCTTTGGTGTTTTTTTGGACCATATATGACAAGATTTTATATCAAGCTTTAGAGAGTGTAATATATTTTTCCAACTGTTACAGAGAACCTTAATTTAAAATAAATAAAAATACTATGGAGTGAAAGTTTGAAAAATCTGTGTGTGAGTGTTCAATATTATCATACGGATTAGCATTGCATACACAAAACCAGGAGAAGAAATCTTTCTATCTCACCAACTCGGAGAGGAAATTTTCCACTAAATGGTTCGTGGAGGTAGGACAGAAGAGAGACAATTCTCGTACCCACGTTCTGTAAAAGACAAGGTAACATAGTGAAAAGCGCTTTTATAATCACACTAGCAGTAATAGAGAAATCAAGTATTTTGAGCCCAGTTCTTTCCTACATAAAACAGAATAATGGGTCTACATGTTTTTTTTAAATCACAGGATTTTATGAGAACCACTGAAAGACAGTGATCCTACAGAGATGGAAAAAAAATGCAGTGAACCCTATTATTGTTCCAGCTTACTGACTTATAGCACAAGGAGGAGGAAACTTATACAGACTCTGGTGGATTCCTTAAATTAAAAAGGCAGAGTTGAAAATGCAGTGAGACAAAATTACAGCTCACAGGACAAAGTAGCAGAGAATTGAGGGCAACACAGACAAAAAGCTACATAGGGTCCCTCTCGCGTATGCAGCCAATTAGCCTCCTCATGTACATATGCCATATATGTGAGGAAAATACTCAGGGTCGGAGAAAGAACCACAGTAAAGGCTGAGAGGAGAGCAGTCCTTGGTGCTCACAATGTTCCCCAACCAGACTGAAAACCATCAAAATTTCTGGGGCATTGGGTAAAACACTCAGAAGCATTTTGCTTTAGTAGTGGGGTAAAATTTGAGCGTGGTAATGCCTAGTAAAGGCATTCCTAGAAAAAGAAAGATTAATTTTTCCAAGTAATTTAAGAATGAAGCTCAAAAATAGTTAAAGGAATATAAACAGATCTAGCTCTCAAGAAGAGAAAATCCATAAAGTATGGCATCAATTAAAAATTACCAGGCATGCATAGAAACAGGAAAATACAAATTATTGAAGAGAAAAATCAGTCACCAAACCTGACCCAGAACTCACACATATGCTAGAAATAGCAGAAAGACATGTTAAAACAATCCTTATAACTGTACCCTGTATGTTCAAAAAATTAAATAGAAACATGGAAGATATTTTAGAAAGACCGGAATTGCACTTCAGAGGTGAAAATTAAAATATGTGAGATGAAAAAAATACTGAATGGAATTAATGGTGCAATCAGTATGAGATTAGAACTCAGTTGTTCCTTCATCATCTGTTAACTTTTCTAGTGCTGGGTTTTTTCTTTAAGTTCATGTCAAAGTCTAAGCTGGCTGTTTTGAATTTGAGGCCAGAAGAAGAAAAGTTAAAGTGGCAAAACAATACTTGCAGACAAGTCAGCTTCCTTTTAAGATTACCCACAAGCTTCACAAAACATTTCTGCTTATATGCCCAGAACTTAACAAAATGGTCACCCATGTTTTCAAGGAAGGCAAGAAAAGGTAATCCATTATTCTGCGTGAGTTGCAAACTGTGTAGCTGACAACTGGGGAAATAGAAGTGAGCTTTATGGACTTCAGAAAAAATTAGAATTAGTCGCTTAGATAGAACTGATCTCTCAACCGAAATTCTTAGTGTTTGGGGGCAGGGGGTATATATCCTTAGTATGGGTTAAAGTTGAAAGGTCATATGTAATGAGAAAGAAATAGAAAGATTTTTTCCTTTTTAGATTAGAGAAAAATGCCTTAAATTACCTGATTCAGTGATTCGTGAATAGCAGACATTCAGTTAATATTTGATGAATGAAAGAATAATTTCCTATAAAACATATTCTTACTAAGCGTTGAGAATTTCATTAGTGTCAATCAAGATAGACTCATGCTATTGTGCAAAGCCCCTCACTTGGGATCCTGTAACATGGTTGCAAAAGGTCTGGAGGATACAAAACATTTTCCTGTTAATAGTTTTTCTATTTGAAATAATTCAAAGGAAATTAGTATACTTGGTTTAATGAAAAATATCATATTTATGTTTGTCATTCTCTAACTCTCATCTCTTCTTGAAAGCAAAATTCAGTTTGAACAGTGTTAATTCAGCCACAACCTGGCATTTCCCTGATAAACTTGAACTGGGGCAGAGAACATAAAAGCCTCAAGATACATTTTTATCTAATAGGATCCTTTGTTGGTTTGCAAATCTTCCTGACTTAGTAGTGGCACCTCTAACAATTCCCCAGACCCTACAGACAAGTCTTAGGAATTCAGTTCAGAGAAATAACAGTGTAGTGTGTATATTTTCCTTTCGACCAGAGGAATTCTGAGCAAGCCTCAGAGGGCTTTGTTGTAATACACTTGTTCCTCTTGGGTAGAGCAGTTGTGTAAGAAAATATTCCAAAGGATAACTGCAGGACACAGCTGAGAATACGCTAGCAGCAAAGACTTCAGGGATAGAATGCTATCAAATAAATGACTTACTTAAATGTAAAAATTAACAGAAAAATATTACAAAATCCACTGAATTGGCCCATTGGCAATCCAAAGACTACTCAATGAGAAGCATCTAAAATTATTGTTTTTCGTTAAACTAATTTTTCATTTTTGAAGAGCTTTCTAAGAAACTCAGTGGTTTTTCTCATCTCTCCTTCCTAACACATGCATCTTGGTATTTCAAAACAACAGGGATATTTTTGAAACATTACTAAACGTTCCAAGCCATCCACTTATTTTAAGTGATTTTCTTTTGCTCATTTTACATTCCTAACTTAGTGTAGTTTATGAGAGAAGTCAGCATTTGGACCCAAAGAGGTGTGAGATTGTGCCAGTAAATAAGCTCTCAGTTGTCAGTTTCAGACTCACTCTTTGTAATGCTGGGGCTAGGACTCTGCCATCCACATTGTTTCTCCAGCTGCCCTTTTTTAGCCGCTGATAATCAGGAGCCCTGGAAGGAGACTCAAAAGCAGGAGGAGGGAGGACATACTTCTTCCCATTCACAACATTTTCCTGTTTTTTTGGCTCCCAGTTTTACCACTGTCATTCCAGCAACACTTCACTCCAACAGGATCAATTTGTTTATAGCAGCTGTTAACTACAGTTTGCAGGGTTTTCTGTTTTTTTGTTTTTAACAATACTTATAGAACCAGCCTCACGACACTTCAAGTAAATCAGCACCTGCCAGCTGATGTCCTCCACAGAGATCTGTCTCCTAGTTCCTGAGATCTCTCTTTGAACTAATAGACAACAACAACCGCTGATAAGACCTACTCCTTAAAGTGAGTTCAGCTCTCAGGAGTTCTCCACCAAGATTCTAAATTTTAATAATTCCAACCTCTTCCCTTTTCCTCCAGCACTAAGGGTTGTAGCTGCTTCCTGCAGTTGTTAATCATATGAAACCTTAGTGCTCCCTTTCAAATTTTCAGTTTTTCAATACTTAGTCAATAATTCTTTATCTTAAATTCTCTGTTAAAATAACAGACGTGGTTTCTTTCTTATGACCGCACTCTAGTTAATACACTTTGTGATCCCAAAACTTAGAATAATTGCCATATTGGGATGTCCCTGGTGGTCCAGTGGTAAAGAATCCGCCTTCTAATGCAGGGGACGCGGGTTTTATCCCTGGGGAACTAAGATCCCACATGCCGCGGGGCAGCTAAGCTCGCACGCCACAACTACTGAGCTCACACGCCTCAATGAGAGAGAGAAAATCCACAAACCACAACTAGAGAGAAGCCCGTGTGCCACAATGAAAGATCCCGCATGCTGCAACTAAGATCTGATGCAGCCAAAAAAAAAAAAAGAGAATATTCGCCATGTTTATGGGAGTAAATTCTTTTTCATTTAGAGATTAAAGTGCTATCTAAGACAAATTAATTTTTTCAAAGCATTGATTTGGTACCTAGTGGACATAAACGTGTTGTGCTGGGCATTGCAAAGACCTCAGAGAATTATTAGCCATAACTTCACCTGCAAGTATTTAGGCAATTTTAAATGTTAGAACCTGGATATGTATATACTAATTATAATACATTAAGTACTTTGCGAGTATTATGCAGAATGAGCTTTAGAAAAGCTCTGAGAAGGAAATTAATGTCTTTGGAAATCAGAATATACCTGAAGAATTTTAATAAGGATAAATGATAGCTGCTGAAACTTAAAGGGTATATTTGTAAGGGAAATTAAAAATATGATTGATAGAGATTTTGAGGCATGGGAAAAAATAACATGAATTGGGCAGAATAGCAGAAGAGTTTAAAGCATGAATGCATCACTATTTGGTAGGAATAGAGACTTTGTAAAACATAGTAGTGGGAGATAAAATTCACAGGGAAGCTAAGGGTGAGATAGTATTTAAATCCTACTTAAGGATTTGAGGTTTTCTCCTACAGGTAACGCAGAACAATGACTGGAAGGGAGAAATAGAAATGTAGTATTTTAAAGTCCTCATATCATGGATGTAATAGTGTAACAGTATTTGAAGGTAGATTGTAATAAATTAAAGCTATATACCATAGTCATTCAAGCAATCACTAAAAAACAAAAAATGAAAAAATAATAGAGCTAATAAACCTACAATAGAGGTTAAGAAATGGAAAAATAAGATTTTGGTCTAAAAAAGATAGAAAGTTAAAAAAAGAAAGAGCACATGAGACTAATAGAAAACAGATAACAATATGAAAGTTTTAAATCCAATTGTGCCAATAAACACACTAAAATAAATTGAATACACATACCTATTAAAAGACACAAAAAATCATATTGGATGTAAAACATCCAATTATATACTGTCAACAAGAAGTCAACTTAATTACAAAGTTACAGATAGAGTTAAAGAAAAAGTATAGATAAAAGGAAGGCTATACCATGCTTACAATTATCAAAGAAAACTGGAGTGGCTATATTAATGTCAGAAAAAGTAGATTTCATAACAAAGAATTTTACAAGGAATAAAGGGAATAATTTCATAGTAATAAGGAAATGATTCATAGAGAGAATATAATGATTTTAAATATTTATGCAGCTAATAATATTTCAATATATATAATGCAAAATCTGATAGAACATCAAGGAGAAATAGATGAAAATTCTACACTTCTTTGTCAGTAATTAATAGAACACTACTGACCACCTTGACTTAATCAACATTTATGGAACTCTTCACCTCAAAACAGCAGAATATATATTTTCTTTAAGTGTACATGGAACATTTAACAAAATAGATCATATATTTGAAGATATAAAACATGTCCTTACACACTTAAAAGGGTTGAAATCATATAAAATGTATTTTCTGAGTACAAAAAATTAAATTAAAAATGAAGAACACAAAAATATCTGGAAAATCTTTAGATTTTTGGAAATTATAAACACATCTTGAAATAATTTATGCAACAAAGATAAATCATAAAGAAATTGGAAGGTTTTGAACTGATGGGAAATTAAAACATGACATATCAAATATATATATACACATATATATACACATACATATGATAGCTACAAAGTGTCAAGATGATTCAATGGAGGAATGGTAATCTTTTTTTTTTTTTTCATTCAGGATATTTTATTTTCGTAAAGTAGACAATCTCGGACTTTCGTGCGATCACCAGCTCCTCTTTCCCTCTCGACATCCCTTAAAGTCCTCGGCTGTGACTCCTCACAACAACCTCGGGCTCAGGGTACCAAAGGCCGAGAGGAGGTTTGGCAAGGGCTCTGGCGGCGCCTTCGTGTTTGCACGCGGCCCTCAGCCAAGGTAATCCACGTGTCAGTGGCGGTGGCAGTGCCGCGGGCCCTGGGCAGGAAGGGCCTCCCTCAGGCTGCGAGGCGGCCGAGCCTTCACAGGAGTCGAGGCTGCCCTCTGGCCTCCCTTTGGGGGAATGGTAATCTTTTAAAACAAGAACTGGATCATTTTGATACCCATTTAAAAAAAAAAGAAACTTTGACCCTTACCTCATACCCCATACAAAAAGTAATTTAAAATGGGTCATAGACCTGAACAAAAAACTTCAAGAAGTTAAAAAAAAAAGGGGGAGAAAATCTTAATCATAATAACTGTGAGTTAGGCAAAGGTTTCTTAAATAGGAAATAAGAACCAGGAGCTATAGAAGGAAAATTTATAAACTGAACTTCAACAAAATTTAAAACTCACTATTCCAAAGACAATGTGAAGAAACTGAAAGCTCACACCAAAGATGCAGAGAAAATATTTGCAAGAATGCTGAAGTTGGACTTTGTCTTGAATGTAAACTCTATCAACTCAATTTTAAAACTGGACAGTAGATTTTAAATGACACTTAACCAAGAAGATGGAAGCATCACAAACTCGCACATGAAAAATTGTTCAAAATTATTAGCCATGGGGGAAATGCAAATCAAAACCACAGTGATACTATCATACATGTTTTTTGATTGGCTAAAATTAAAAAGATTGGCCATAGCCGTAATTGTTAAGGGTGCAGAGATACTGGAGCTCTTATGTACTGCTGTTGGGAATTTAAATTGGTGTACAACCATTTTGGAAAATGGTCTGGCAATTTCTCAATAAATTAATAACACCAATTATATGACCCAGCCATTCCATTCCTAGGCATTTATCCAAGATAAATAAAAATACATTTCCACACAAAGATGTGTACACCAGTGTTTATAGTAGCTTTATTTCTAATTGTCCCAAACTGGAAATAGTACAGATATAACACACTGGCAAATGGATAAATTGTGTTACTTTTCTTACAGTGGAATACTACTCAGAAATAAAAGAATAAGATATTGATATACACAACGATATGAATGATTCAAAATTATTATTCCGAGTGATAGAACTAGCTTTCTTTTACAAAGAATAAAAGGGTAAAACATAATGTATAATTAATTTTAGAAAATGTAAACTGCAGTGGTTCCTTAGAAATGAAGGTGGAGAGAAGGATAGATTACAAAGGGCATGAGAAGCTCTTAGTGGTGATAGAAATGTCTGTTATCTTGATTATAGTGGTGGTTTTATAAATAGACATATTTCAAACTGCATCAAATTATATGCATGAAATATGTGCAGTTTATTGTATATCAAGTGGATCTCCATAAACCGTTAACATAAAATAAAAATCCAAGTCAATGTTTTTTATCCTCTCTACAGCAAAGAAGGGGAATAGTTGAGATACACAAGAACTCTTAGGGCAATGACAGTGCCAGATTTTTGGAGATAGTAGTGCAAACTATCTGGATATTCAGATACATGAGAAGAAATTCCTCACCACTATGGTGCCCTTGGACAGGGGCCATGCGTAATACAGCATCATGATACTCGACAAAGACACCACTCTTAATCCCTCTAGTTTACACTGTGAGCCAAAAGGAGAAATTTCTTTTGGTACGTTTCATTAAAAGATACATGTTAATATTTTTAAAGAATCTCTCTTATATGAAGTAAGCAGTCAAGACAGTTGAAGACTTGTTTATACAAAGTGGATTTAGTGCAAGACCTCAGGGTGCTTCTTTCCACTGAGGATAACACAAGGAGAAATGAGATTCAAGTGAGAGTAAAGGTGTTAGAAAGGACAGTAGGAAAAAAAAAAAAACGTTTTTGAAGGTGAGCATCATAAAACACTATTATTAGAGACAATTGTGAACCATATCTGGATTTTATATTTTATAATGGACCCTCATTTCTTGTTCCTGTCTTGAAGTAAAAAATGGTATCCTATCTACTCATTCCAAGCTAGAAATACTGAGATTGTTAAAAATTTATATTTTACATTGTTCTTAAACACTTGTTGGTTCAGACATGCTCTCAGAAAGGCAAGTGTTTAATTAGTATTTCATAAACTTCCTTCATCCTAAAAGTCATCTGGAGTGCTTGTTTAATACCCAGCTTCCCAAATCCCTTTCGTGGGGATTACTGTTAATGGTTCTGGGACTGAAAATCTATAATCAACTTCACAGGTGATCTAGTGACTGTGTAAAACTTCAGAAACACAGGACTAAAGCAAAGAAGGCTTACTTTGTTCCCAGGTTGCCCTTGAAGTTGAACATGTCTAGGTCTTTATAATAGTGGAATGTTCATTCTTCAAATTAGGTACTACTAGTCTAAATTTTCTAACAGAAAAGTAGTGAACAAAGTTGTTTTAATAACTGAATACAACCCTCAGAATGGGAGAAAATATTTGCAAATGAAGCAACTGACAAAGGATTAATCTCCAAAATTTATAAGCAGTTCATGCAGCTCAATATCAAAAAAACAACCCAATCCAAAAATGGGCAGAAGACCTAAATAGACATTTCTCCAAAGAAGATATACAGATTGCCAACAGACACATAAAAGAATGCTCAACATCATTAATCATTAGAGAAATGCAAATCAAAACTACAATGAGATATCATCTCACACTGGTGAGAATGGCCATCATCAAAAAAATCTACAAACAATAAATGCTGGAGAGGGTGTGGAGAAAAGAGAACCCTCTTGCACTGTTGGTGGGAATGTAAATTGATACAGCCACTATGGAGAACAGTATGGAGGTTCCTTAAAAAGCTAAAAATAGAACTACCATATGACCCAGCAATCCCACTACTGGGCATATACCCTGAGAAAACCATAATTCAAAAAGAGTCATGTACCACAATGTTCATTGCAGCTCTATTTACAATAGCCAGGACATGGAAGCAACCTAAGTGTCCATCGACAGATGAATGGATAAAGAAGGTGTGGCACATATATACAATGGAATATTACTCAGCCATAAAAAGAAATGAAATTGAGTTATTTGTAGTGAGGTGGATGGACCTAGAATCTGTCATACAGAGTGAAGTAAGTCAGAAAGAGAAAAACAAATACCATATGCTAACACATATATACGGAATCTTAAAAAAAAAAAAAATGGTCATGAAGAACCTAGGGGCAAGATGGGAATAAAGACGCAGACCTACTAGAGAATGGACTTGAGGACACAGGGAGGGGGAAGGGTAAGCTGGGACAAAGTGAGAGAGTGGTAGTATATATATGGATATATATACACTACCAAATGTAAAATAGATAGCTAGTGGAAGTAGTCGCATAGCACAGGGAGATCAGCTCAGTGCTTTGTGACCAACTAGAAGGGTGGGATAGGGAGGGTAGGAGGGAGGGAGACGCAAGAGGGAAGAGATATGGGGATATATGTATATGTATAACTGTTTCACTTCGTTATAAAGCAGAAACTAACACATCATTGTAAAGCAATTATACTCCAATAAAAACGTTAAAAAAAAAAAAACTGAATAGCTGAAAGAAAACATTGATATCCTCTTCGTAGAGTGCCATGGTGACAGAGTATCAAATCTAGAGTTAGATACTTAAGTTTGAATCCAAATTCCATAAATTACCATGTAAACTTGGCAAAACATTAAACTCTATGTTATATATGTTAGATATATTTATAGGCACCTAATATAAACATTGTATATATTTATAAATACAATATATAGTATATCTATATGTTATATAGACCCATAGTAAGTTTTATATTATATATACAATATATGTTACACAATCTACAATATATAAAATATATACAATGTATATCTTATATAATACATTATAAATATATTATAGATATTATATAAAGTATATCATTGGTATAAGTATTATATGTTATATAATATATGCATTGTACAAATATATTAAAGTATTATTTAATATATGATACATTATACATATATAATATCTTTGTCATGAATGCAATCATTAGATTGCATTAGATGATCTTGTGAAAGTTATTTCAAAGCATAGGTTTTCATATAAATTTCAAGTGATAGTAGTCAAACCCTTCTTTTTACGTTCTTCAAAAGTATGTTAATTAGTGGTATTTTCTAAGAAGAATGTAGCTGAATATTTGGAGGTAGTTGTCAAATGTTATCATTTTCGATTATCTTTTTTTAAATGGTCTTGTTGCCTGAATCTTATTCATTCTGTTCCTCTACAGTGAGAAAACCCCTTGCCCTTCCACTGATATAGCTGAAGCAATTCACACTTAGGTTGGTATATTTCAATTGACTTTCCTCCCTGATGGACCGTCCTGATAGTCTGTTTCCATCTGTTTTATCTGTTCTGGTAATACTGCCCTCTTTATTACTTTGCTTGGACTACTACTCTAGTATTCTTGCAAGGGATTTCTAACACTTTCTTTCCCTCCCTGCCATCCAGCCCCTATCTGTCCTCTATTCCCAGTGTTGTTTCTCGTCTTTTGGTCTACTAAAATCCTTTATTTTTCTATTATACTTAAAGAAAGAGATATATAATCTTTATTATTCAATTAGACATTTACTTTTAATGAAGATATTAAACACTCATTTTTAGGATTAGAAGGCCACAAAGCAACTTCCATGACTCCTGGGACAATCAAATTTACACTCATCATTCAGCATATCCTCCAAGAATAGAGGAGTGACAAATCCCTGCATTTGATGACACATTGCCAGCTGTCTTCATTCAATAAGACCTGCTGTCCCCACTTAAGCTTCTTGCTGTCCTTAGCATCAGGGAGCCTTTTTTTTTTTTTTTTCCATTTGGAGGTTTTACATTTATCAATTGTAGGAGTTCATGACCCGACTCTACTCTCCTCTGATTATTATTGGCAGGCTACTCATCGCTAGTGGTTGCTCTGACAATGGATGAAAAACAATGGATTAACAGCTTTCTAGGAATATTTCTCAGACATAATTAATGCCTGCCTTTGGTTTTTCCACCTCATGTATCAATGCCATTTCTTCCTGCTAAATTTCTATTCTAACAGACTTGGAAAGCACCCTCAGTTCACCTTTCTATTTCAGTACAACTAAATTACATACTTCTTTGCAACCAGAAAAGTGTTTTCCTGTTACTCTTTTCTTCAAATGGATTTTTTGAATAATAATAAAAAAATCAAACTATAGACACTATTTGGATCTCAATGTATTAGCATACGGAGTTCATTAACTCATTGTCTATCTCAGAAAAGGCATTTCAATAAATCAAGAAATAACAGTTTGAATAAGGGAGAAAACTAGAATTCTCTCCTGTGAGAGTAAACCATAGATATAATTACTTTTGGTTCGATATCTGTATTAGCCAGGAGTTTGCTAACTTTTGTAATAAACAACCCTAAAATCTCAGCAGTTTAATAAAAAACAAGTTGACTCACTTACAGTGCAGTGGAGATGCCTGTGTTTGAGGGGATCTCCTAGGAGATTCTGTTCTAAATGTGGGGGGAGCTAGAATCCAGGCTGCCACCCATCTCATGCAATCCCAGCCCTTCAAGGATTTGAGAACCTCTTCCGTATTCTCCGCATTTGATTGGCTTATGAGCAAAGAAAGAAAAGTGGAGCATCTCAAGGGTGAAATTTAGTGTAGCCCCCCAGTGGCATTCAAACATTTCTCCACATTCCATTGGCACTAACTAGTTCTTGGCTCCAAATGATGCAAGTGGGCTAGGAAATCTGTCTTCCTGCATGCCCATGGTGTTCATGGACATTGTCTCTGCCACAATTACGTATCATTTTTCATCACTATACACATACCATTATAGCTTTGTGGGCCGAGGCCTGGCTTCTCATTTCCCTGCTCCACTGACTAGATGGGAGAATTTTAAGTTCTAGAACTATGTGAGTCCCAATTTTCTTTAAGAAAGTGGAGATAGAAATAACAATCCTAAAGGGGGGCTGTGAGGATCAAACACAGCAATGATTAGGGAAGTGCTTCAGATGCAAGAGCTAGGGATATAGTGGACCGCTAGTAAGGTGTGTTGCCAGTTCATCAATTTTTGTGGCGGAAGGAAAGTGGAGATCAAATAATGCTCAAGACTCATAAAGAAGCCAATCTCCTTCTGATCAAAATATTAGAGATTTTGCTTAGATTCCCCCAATCTTTGCCATACAATAATAAGTAAAATAAATAATAAGTAAAAATAATAATAATATTTTAAACAAATGCCCAACCTAATATATCAGGAGTAACTGAGACTTCTTCATTTTGGGAGTAGAGAGAAATTGTGGGAGTTATTCAGACACAGCTATGTATTTAAAACTCATGCTTTCCTGGTATTTGTTTGTCAGAACATTGAACTAAGCACTTGCTGCAAATCCAGGGTTTGCAAAGACATGTTATTCATTCAAACAGCCTGAGCTTTGTCCTGTAGTAGGTACAGTTTGTTTAAAGTACATGCCCATGCAGTAATGATTAAAATGTAAACAATTCCAATGATAAACATGCTTAAAATAAACAGGAAAAAAGCCGGCCGTTGCTGACAATAAAGGCGATACATATGTAAATTATTGCATAATCCTGCCGTAGTTACAACAGTGTACAACAATGATGAGCAAGGCTGCTTTTTACAAACAAATTTATTTTTCCTGGTTGCTCTTCTATGGCTTTCAATAAGAAATGCCAAAATAACTGTGATTTAAAAACGCTATCAGCTGATTTGAATGCTCGATAGATTCAGTGCCTTATAATAAAACTTGCCTCTAAGTGTTGTACTTTGGAGAAAACACTATGGACTTAAATCCTCTGCTTTGGCTGCGCATTTCTGCCGATGTATTTTCTGCGGACCCCTGGTAGTCAGTTTTGGGTTTCTCATCTGCATATTCATAAGGCTGTCAAACAGCTCGGAGAGAGTTTTTACTTCGTTATCCCATTTTAAATATTAGGACTTGCTAATGTTCAATTTATGCAAATCTTGAGTTGAGCTCATATCATTTCTCTGACATTGTGGGTCATAATTCCTCTGCAAGACAGCCCAGAGACCACACAACAGCTGGACCATGGGCCTTTGTACCTGTATCTCAGGATTCCTCTAGGCATTTAAAAGCTGGGGAACTGACCCCCCTCCAAGAAAGAGAGGTCAAGGCCTTAACCATGACCCCATTTCCCTGAGGGATGAGGAAACATAGGGAGCCGCCCCAGACTGTTAAGGTAGGTAGTGCAGCTAGCTCCCTTCCCATGCACCCTTCAGACTGACTGTCTGTAATGCCAAAGCTCTCTTTAGTACACTTTTTTTAAACTGTGAAGAGCTTATGTGTGCGTGCGTATGTGTGTGTGTGTGTGTGTGTGTGTGTGTGTGTAGGAGCTTCTCAATTACCGTGAAATTGTCATACTCTATTTTTGAGAGTCATACTCTGTCTTTTGAATTTGAATTCATTGCTGATTTTATAACTTGTCCTATGGTGGGAAGTGCAGGACTTGATACACTTCTATTTGGGAAAAATAATAATCATCTCTGGTAACTTCCAGTTTGCCCCAAAACTCCAGGGTCAGAGGATAATAATTCAAAGTTTGGAATTGTTAGGCCGATTTGGATCACAGTTGGGGTTAACAGCTAAAATATTGATTACTCATAGGAACCAGTATTTTAAGCTATCCAGGTAAAAAGCAGTTTGGTTTTTGTGTGTGTTTACCTGCCGAGGCTATTGGTTTTCAATGATGAATGCTGTCTGATCCAAGTTAAGCTTCATATTTCATGTCAGGACTTCTGAAATCTTTTTCCGCTCCCAAAGGTGTCCTCATCGTCCAAAGAAAATAATGTGTTATTTTCTAAGTTAGTTAAGTGTGAATTTTATATGATCAACACCATCACTTCCCAAGCCATCGTTCTTTTAAATTAATATCTTTATTAACATGATTATAATTTTCCTGAGTGCAAAACTGGCTCTTCAGAGATAGAAGCCAAATGAGAAGTGCTCGGAAAAAAATAGACATCTATTTGTTCGGGTTTTTGAAGTGGAGTTTTATGCATAAGCAAAGAATTTGACAAGATGATATCTGATGACCCTACAAATTTTTTTAAAAATTTATTTATTTATTTTTGCCTGCGTTGGGTCTTCATTGCTGCGCGTGGGTTTTCTCTAGTTGCGGCGAGCGGGGGCTACTCTTTGTTGCGGTGCGTGGGCTTCTCATTGTTGCGGAGCACGGGCTCCAGGCGCTCGGGCTTCAGTAGTTGTGGCTCGCAGGCTCTAGAGCGCAGGCTCAGTAGTTGTGGGGCACGGGCTTAGTTGCTCCACCGCATGTGAGATCTTCCCGGGCCAGGGCTCAAACCTGCGTTCCCTGCATTAGCAGGCGGATTCTTAACCACTGCGCCGCCAGGGAAGTCCCGACCCTACAAATTTTGAGATTCTACTGGACTTACAACCAGTTCAAGGAGTATGGCTTAAAGACTTTGGGAGCTAAATGTAATAGACATGATTTTTATTTCATTCTATGGGCTTCAAATAATAACCCCTTTTCTTACTTATGAATAGGCGAGATGTTCAAATGAGTGCATGATTTATATAGTAAACATGCTCTTAATCTGTACAAACAAAATGCTCCTTTATTTAAAATTTCCTTCTAGATAACACTTGGTGTTACTAGGGAGGATTTAGTCGGTTATAGAGACTTGCAAAGAGTTCAAGGTTTCTGAGGGCTGAGTTAGATCCACATACCCAAAGGATGGGAGGAAGATGGTATAGACAAAGGTAGCCTTCAAAGAATGGATGAACTGGGAGATAAAAGCATACAGCTGAAGAAATAGTACATTATGTAAATAGTACCATTTAGCAATGATAAGGGATTTTAAAAAGATGAATCCAAGGTCAGAAATAAGAATGAAGAGAAAAAACAATAGAAAATTTGTTACAAGATGAGCTAGTCAAAGTGGTTCAATATTAGGATCATAAAAATATGTTGGAAACTTATATAATGTGACATCAGATATGCAGTGGATGACAAGAGAGCTCGGAAACACAGAACTCTACAACACTGGGGTCAAAAACATTAATTTTTCCAGTCTTTGACTTAATTTCTACAAAAATCTCAATGCATTAAATATTCCCTATGAAAATACTTCCAGTGTGTAAAATGTTCCCTTTAAGACTGTGTATTGTCTCTCAACCTCAGCTTTATTATAGTTCCCTGATATGATATCCCTTTTTGACAAAAGTATGTTAGTACAGGACTAGACTGGATCTGGCAGCTAACTAAAAAGAAAAGTTGCAGGCTGATTTACTGGCTGCTATACTACTTTCAAGATTTTAGACAGCTGGGAATTAAAGTTACTCTCTCTGCTGCGTTAATGGATATAAAACTGAAGTGCAGTCTGAGGGTGATAAGCACATGAGTGTTGTGAAAATATTAACTGATCCTTTAGATAATTACGGAGTCCAAAGTTCCAAGGGCTACAGTGAGATGGCACTCAAGCACTTGAATGTAAAGAAAATAGTGGTTTTTTTTTTTTTTTTTAGATATTTGGATTATATTATCTACTGATAATGGGCCAGACATAAACATGGTCACCTTGAAGCGACCTTGCCTCAGTTACATTCTTGAATGTGATACTCTATATGGATATAACAAGATGAAGAATTTTAATTTACCAGAGGTGTTCCTTCGGAACTCTGTACTAGAATTTCTCCTGAGAAATTCAGGCTGAGCAAGAGAAGAAATCCATTCCCAAGGTTCTCTGTGAACTCTGCTGGCTGCAGATGGAGGGAGACTGAGGCATGGAAAGTTGCTGGTCACTCCACCCTCTAGAAGCAAGTTGGCACAGCTGGTGGTTACGACTATAAATGTAAACAGCCCCTCTCAGGAGGCAGTTGCTGCAGGATGCCATGGAAGGGGGGAAGCAAAGATCCCACGTGGGCAGGATGTTCTGGGGGTAGTTGGTGAAGAGAGCTGAAAGTAAGGAGCGAATGGGAGGTTCAAGGCACCTGCAGTTTGTGAGACAATTGAAGAGCAGAAGAATGGGAATTCTTCTTGTGGATTTCTGCTGTGGGTTAAGAATTGGATTCTCATTAATGTTCACGGAGCACTACAAGTAAAAGCTAGAATTGTTTTTTAATTACGCTTGCTAGACTGTGGTTTCTTTAAAGTGTTGCCATGTAAGAAACGGGCCATATGGGACCCCTGTTACTATTGCACTACACTGAGAAAAAAATGACTTCAACCCTAAAACCAGAGAAAATGGAGAAATACTTGGGCAACTATTGGCAGTGCTCATCTGAGCCCTTTCTGGTAGACAGGTAGGTCTAAGGACTCAACCTACCTGTATTATTGATATCAAGAATCTTAGCTGGATATCAGTAAAAATTAAATTATCTAACTATTTTGTTCTGATTCTATGCGATCTTCTCATTATATTCTGGCTTCTCATGTTGTGTGTCTACAGAAATAATGCATTGGAAGAAGAACTCAAGTTTCCAGTCCCTTAGCATTCTCAATTTTCAATGCACATTAATAAATGTATTTCCTGATTTTGTACCTTAGGATCTGTGACCTTGGTTAATGTGAGTTTGCCTCGGATTAAACAATGCATGTCCTGAGGTACCTGCACTTATGAGACTAAGCAATTTACACTTGACCTTGGAAAATTTTAAATTGACCCTGTGATGCTAAGATGTCTTCAGTCTCCCTAACTTCATTGTGACACATTTGCCTTTCCTATTCAAGCTACCCTAATGGCCTTGTCTATCTAGTTAGGGAACAACACACACACACACGCACATGCACACACACGCACACACACAGAAAAAATGCTCACCAAATAAGAAAAAAAGGGAAATGGAGAGGGACAGGTGAAGGCTTACAGGCCTGTATCACAAAGCACATTCTCATTTCCTCCCTGTCCTGACTTGATGAGTTCCCCTCCTTGGCATTATTCAAGCAAAGCTGGATAGTACCCTTGCAGTAATGCTACTTTGCTTCTGTGAGATTTGTTTTACCATTTCTTTCTGAGACTGAAGTGAAAGCAAGGTACATAAAGTCTTTTGCACAATGATTAACATGTACACATTCACTAAGCAGTTAATTTGTTACTGTTGCTGCTGGGTTTTTTGTTTGTTTGTTTGTTTTTGTCATTTTCTGAGAGAACCAAGGATAAGATTTATGACTATAATGAATAATATGAATATCCTTTTCAGCTTTAATATTCTATGATTCTACAAGAGTGAATGAGATTTTGATAATGTGTAAATGAGCTAATTTATGGAATAAATTATTTGAATAAATAACATCAGTAAGTCAATAATCTGTCTATATTCTTACTACAACCTCACCCAGGTTCTTCCCTGTCTTACAAATTCCTACAGAATCCAGGCCCCTGGCACCTTTCTAACTTCACCTTCCATCACTCTCCCACTAACTCACTCTCTTCAGACATGTTAGCTTCCTTGTTGCATGTTTTTGCCACAGAGTGTGTGTAATTATTCTTCCCTTTCCCACATTGATGGCCCTTTATCCACTTGCATTGCCTATTCTATCTCCTTTTAGTTTTGGTTCAAATGCTATCTTGTCAAGAAGACCTTCCTGACCTTCTATTAAAAAAAATTACCCTTTATTTTATTGTTTTTGTCTTTACCATCTTTATTTTGCTTCTAACACTTCAAACTTTAACACAGTATATTGTTATGTTGTATGACATACATTTGTCTGTATCTGTCTTCCCTACTGCAGTGTACGTTCCATGAGAGCAGGAACTTTGCTTTGGTCCGTATTGTATTCTCCTCACCAAGAACAATGCCCAGCACATAGTAAGCCCTGAAGAGATATTTGTTAATCTCCCTTCTATTTCTTGGGGTGCTCATTGTGTCTGGAATTCCTTCCCCAACCTCTTACAAAGTGCATTGCTGGCAAATAATAGTTCATGAATAAGTAAATGGGTAAATGAGTAAACCAATAATCAAAACTGCTGTTTTATTATTATTATTATTATTATTGAAGTATAGTTGATTTCCAATGTTGTGCCCATCTCCAAAATGCTGTTTCTTTTCTCACTTGTGAAGTTGCTGGGCAGAAGTTTATCCTTCTGATTAGGAAAAGCCAGGATCTAGAAAATAGAATGTTCCTAGGAGATACGGATTCGGGAATAATGCAGAAATCCAACTGTCAGAGTTAGGCTGTAAGGTTAGAGCTTGCCAAGCAACAAATAAATTCACTGAAGCCACTGATGTGTTAGCTTTGAATTTCTTAAACCCCTGTTGAGGTCAGGATTGGCTCCTGAGCCTCAAGGAAACAAAATCTAGAGCCAAACAACCCGTGCTCAAATCCTAGCTTAATGACCTGGTGACATTTCTTAAAGTTACTCCATCTCTGTATTTCAGTTTCCTCACTTGTGTAATGAAATAATAGCACCTATCGTTTATGATCCTTGTGATGATTAAATGAATTATTCTATGTAAAGTCCTTAACCTACTCCCTGCTCATGTAAAAGCTGTAAAATTGTTAACTGTAAGTATACTGAGCCCACAGTTGAGGGGTAAGGGACCCTGGCCATGGAAAGAAGCAAGTTTCTAATTCCTACAATTCACTACTGTCTCTGAACCAGAACCTAAAAATTAGTACTCTAGTTCAGCCAGGAAAAGAAGTGGTTCTTCATACTTATTAAATAATCATACTTTTGCTGATGATAAAAGGCAAAATCTGAGGGTTTCTGTTTCAAATGAACTTATCTACAAAACAGGGTTACTGTTATAGAAAACAAACTTATGGTAACCAAATAGTAAGGGGGGGAGGGACAAATTGGGAGACTGGGATTGACATATACACACTACTATATATAAAATAGATAACTAATAAGGACCTACTGTATAGCACAGGGAACTCTACTCAATACTCTGTAATGACCGACATGGGAAAAGAATCTAAAAAAGAGTAGATATATGTATATGTATAACTGAACCACTTTGCTGTACACCTGAAACTAACACAACATTGTAAATCAGCTATACTCCACTAAAAATATTTTTTAGAAAGTTCAATAATTTGGAGTAATTAGAGCCATAGGATTATTTCATAAATTTTCTGTAAAATTGTCCCTATCTTCCACTTTGCTTTGACTATGGATACCAGGTCACAGAGTTCTGAGATGAGTTCGCAAAATACCCATGGAGCCCCATCAGAAAAGTGCCTCCAGTGCAGTTAAAGTTTGGGTTCTGAGGTTTCCAGGCAACAAGTCATGTACCTGGCATGATAGCTTCCTGGAAACATTAGCAGGAGCAACTCAGACATGCCTAACTCTGTAGGTGTGCACTAGTCAGGCTTCTAAGTTATTTCCTGACATTAGAGCAAATTCTAATAAGAATCCTTGGAACACACAGCCTATCAGTCATCATATGGATTTAATCTCATTCCATTCAAAAGCAACAATGGGTTGGATGAGAAAACAAAACCCTTTAAAATAAGAAAATAATCAACGATTACTGTTAAGAAATCACCTGCCCTCTTCCATGCTGCTTCTGACCTCTGTGTGCTAGCCTCTTTTCTTTTTTCCATTTCCCAAAGTCAATCAATCAATTGATTAATCAGCAAGTCTTGTAATTCTGCTATGACAGGCATATTTTTATCAGGTGCTTAGAGGTTAAAAGTCTTGTCTGCAACACATAGTTCCTATACTCTAAAGATTTTACCATTCTCTGAGAAAGTCAAATAAGGATTCTGGAAACTTCTTTTCACTCCCTTGATGGTAATTAGGGATTTGGGGGAGGGGAGGGATGAACAGGCAGAGTGTAGTTATATATGGAGAGCAGCGAAACTTTCTGTGTGATGCTGTAATGGTGGATACATGTTATTATACATTTGTCAAAACCTGTAGAGTGTACAACACCAAGAGTGAACCCTAATGTAAATTATGGACTTTGGGTCATGATGACAAGCCAGTGTAGGTTCACTGATTTTTATAATTGCGCTACTCTGGTGTGGGATGTTGGTAGTGGGAAAGGCTATAAGGTGTGAAGCAGGAGGTTTATGGGACCTCTCTTTACTTTCTACTCAATTTTGCTGTGGACCTAAAATACTCTAAAGTTTATTTTTAAAATAAATAAATATTGATGTTATATATCTGCAGCTCTGAAGAGAAGCAAACCAGGATAAGAAGTACCAAGAGTGAGATGGCTATTTCAGAGAAGGTGGTCGGGGAAAGCATCTGGGGGGGAGATGTCACAGGCGCTGACACCTGCAGGAAGTGAGTGAGCCATGGGGACACCTGAGGGAAGGACGTTCACAAAAAACAAATCGAAAAGAAAATATCGATGCATTTCTATTTGAGGCCATTAACCAAGTAGTGGATGTAGCAACAACAGATAATAAAACAGGTGAGAAAAAATAGTCTCAAATCTCAGAATACTTTATTTACTTATTTATTTTTGGCTGCGTTGGGTCTTTGCTGCTGCACGTGGGCTTTCTCTAGTTGCGGCGAGTGGGAGCTACTCTTCGTTGTGGTGCGTGGGCTTCTTTTGTTGTGGAGCACGGGCATCCGGGCTTCAGTAATTGTGGCTCGCGGGCTCTAGAGCACAGGCTCAGTAGTTGTGGCGCACGGACTTCGTTGCTCCGCGGCATGTGGGATCTTCCCGGACCAGGGCTCGAACCCGTGTCCCCTGCATTGGCAGGCGGATTCTTAACCACTGCGCCACCAGGGAAGCCCTCAGAATACTTTTAAAAGAACTGCCTAGCTAATCTACCTTTTATTCATTTATTTTTGCCAAAGGGTAGCTGTTAGAATCAGTTGTTTTCTTTAAAGTTGTATTTCGACATATTTATTCCATTAAAATTTATGTGACGACTCCTATGTACCAGTCACTGTCTTTCCTTGTTTAAGCATTTGTCACCACTTACCTGCTCTATTACAGTTTCTTTCTTCATGGTCATGTGGACTTTAGTCTCACCTATACTGATACAATCTCTCTTGATCTACAGTAGCTTTTCCTGCAAGAAGGATCTATCCCATGCTTGCTAAACTTAACACTAAAAATAACTGTTATCCACCAAAATGAGACAAATTTCTGAAAGCATGGTGAATTCTATGGAATAAACATGTAATCAAATGATCCTAAATTTGGGAATAAAGCAAAACATTGACTGTGTAAAAGTTTAATATCATACTAGAGTGCTGTCCAACATTTTATCTAAGGGTCAACTAACTCTCTTGGGGATTCTATGTTCAACATAATATTTACCATCTATTATGGCCCAAATATTTTATAACTCCATAAAAGCTAGAGGTTAACTTTTAGAATAATGGTAAAACAAGGTGATTTTATTTTTTGTAACTAGAAAAGATAACTTAAAGCCCATGATTTTATTGCAATGTAAGATATGAATGTTTATTTTAAATCAAATGTAAACATCTTAGGTGAGTGTTCTACTTTATGTCACTGATTATATAAAATCTCATTTCTTTTATATATTTTTTGAATCAGTTTTTTTCCAATCACTGGTTTCCTCATTAATGAATTAAATTAAAATGTTGACAAATGATCACTATTTACATAAGAATTACATTTTTAATATTTTGAGAATTAAGCTTTGACACATGATTGATTTTATGATATGAAATTCAACTAGCTAAGACTGGAATTAAATGTAGCTTTCTTATATAAATTCTGAATATTATCTATGTGTGAAACTGTTCCACAGATGTATTCAAACACATCTACAATCACACTTGCAAAATATCCTGTTGGGAGTTATAAATGCTTTGAAAATCAATTTTCCTTAATTAGATTTAGGATTTCCTAGCAAATACGAATTCTAAATAGGATTTCAAAGATGGAAAAGTTTGATTTAGAACATTTATATATGGGTAACATTTCTCTGTAATATTTTGACTGCTTTGTATGAAAGCTCAGTAAAGAAACTGAGTAATGAGTACCTTTAGATACCATGAAACTAGGGGATAAAGTGTTTTTAATTATTGACACTTAAAGTGTAACCCGAAGCATTAAGTTGGTAGCAAATTTGTGCTCATAAAGTGAAAAAAGCTATGGTCAAAACTACCTGTAGAAAATTATTTTAGACAGACCAGGAATAAGAAAACCTGGAAGTTTATCAAAAAGACTGTATAATTCCTGGAAAGCAGAGATCTTTATTATTACATGTTGTAGCATGATACTACTCACATTTCAAGGTGCTTGGTAAATCCTTGAAGTTATTTATGGTGAATTGGCATCAACATAAATTAGGAATTTGCTAGTAGGAATTAAAAGATAAGAATAAATCAAGATAGTACCATAAATTATGGAAATAGCAAAGTTGCACCAATAAACTAGGTTCAGAACGGCATAGTGCTAAGTATGAATATTGGAGTTGACTTCTTGGGTTCAAATTCTAGCTTAGTCTAGTATTAGCGGCAGGACCTTGAGTAAATTATTTAAGCCCTCTGAGCTTCATTTTCCTCATCAGTAGAATGAGGTTAATAATTACACCAAAAGTATAGAGTTGTAAAGATTAAACTAGTTGACAAATATAAAGGACTTAGAAGAATTCCTAGCACAAAATATGTGCTATGTGAGTCTTAACTACCATTATTATTATAAGTATTAATTGTACATGGGAGACAAAAGAGGAGTCAAAGTAACTTCAGGGTCAAATGACATTGTTGCTTCTAGTGGTTAGTAAGTTAAATAAACAAAGCTTATGAAATACACAATGCTTTCCTGGCTCAGTGACCATAAGATTTTCCTAAGGAATTGTCTATTAGATTTTTGTCTGATGAACAATTTTGAACACATTTAATCCAGATTTATAAACTCAGAACATCAAGAGAGAAAGGATACTTTTTTTTAAAAAATCTTTTCAAATATTTATTTATTTGGTTGCACAAGGTGTTAGTTGCGGCAGGCAGGCTCCTTAGTTGTGGCATGCAAGCTCTTAGTTGCGGCATGCATATGGGATCTAGTTCCCTGAACAGGGATTGAACCCGGGCCTCCTGCATTGGGAATGTGGAGTCTTATCCACTGTGCCACCAGGGAAGTCCTGAGAGAAAGGATTCTTAGAAACTGTTCAGTCTTATTGATCTAGTCTTGGATTTGTATCAAAATCAGTGGTAGATTGCTTCATAATAAAGACACCTGGTTAATCTCCAAAATCCACTGACTCAGAGATGGCACAGAAATCTCTTCTTCAGATTATTCTGATGCAAGTAAAATTTGAGAAATACTCATCTATAGTCCAATTACCTTCTTTCACACATTGGGAAACTAGGTCTAGTGACATGAACTGGCTCAGACAAGCTCCTGTTCTTCATGACACCTCTGGGTTCAGAACCTTTGCCTCCTGTATCCAGACTGGTGCACATCTCAATGAAGGGTGCAGAGTGCAAGGAAGGATTTGCCTCCACCCAACACCCTGATGAGTAGAGGGCTGATGCATCCACGTGGGCTCTGGTTGAGCAGGCATGATACCTTCCTATTCACCTGCACCTTGAAAAGAAATGTCTGATCTGCTGCTTAGCAATGGCATTGCTCTGGAGTTTCCAGATTGCAGCAAAGAAAAGAAAGAGGGGGCAGCTGATTACTAAATAAGCTCCCACTCATTTTCATGCTTCTTCCAACAAAGTGATACATTTCTAACCTTTCTACCAATGAGGAGAATGCAGGAACTTGGCAAAGAGAACAGTGACACAATACCATCTTTTATTTGCTAAAGATGATTCCTTTTCTGAGACTTGGGCTAAAAGAGATGACTGAGGTGTCAGGATACACACTGATCTTTATTTTTTCTTTCTTTATTTTTTCTTTCTAAGACATAGCCTAGAAAATTGCTGCCTTTAAGAGCTATTTCTTGTCATTGCTTTAAATGTCCCCCTACCCTTTATTTTCACTGCACTTGAAATTTCCTCTGCAGCAAATCCCACTCGAGGCTCAAGGAGACATCTGGCAGCAGTGAGGAGTGAGATCTGCCTAGTGGACAGTTGCTGGAAAGATGTAATAATTCCATTTTCTGTCAAACAGCCGCATGCATGTTGGTAAATGTCAAGTATCTCAGCTAACAGCTGGAAAAATGAAGCCACAGAATGTCTTGTTTATTACCCCACAGCTTCTTAACCCGTACAGGAAACATACCTTTGTTTTACCATGTGGTTCAGAATATTAATAGCATCTCTATCTGGGATAGATTTATTCTCTCTTTTAACAATAAATATGTCTATTTTTCTTCCTCTCATTTGTCTTCCCACCAGCTCAGCTCAAAAGTCATCCGAGGAGGATATTTGCCAAATCAACTCTCAAACTGAGAAAAAGAGAGCTCTCCTACAGTTAATTCAAGCATATAATAAGTTGTAGGTTTTGTGAGGATCAGCTGAGTCATATAGTGAGATCATGAAATGTGAATAGAGTCATCATGAAAATGAGAATTTAATCATTATTATGACATGGGCATCTCGCAAATGTCAGGAATCAAAATTATATGATCATTTCTTATGATATCAACATATAAACGTTTTATTTTCTGTGTTAATGCTCTACCCAATCTGATTTTCAGCTTCTAATTTCTAGATATTGTTATTGAGGAAATGCTTGAATTCCTTTCTACGGGTGCTATTTTATTTGGGGAAAACTATTTCTAGAAACCAAAGCATCATACGAAAAAGATCATATAATGAAATTTCTGTTTTATAGATTATGATATTGAGGCTAAAAAGGTTAAGTTAATCCAAGTTATAATACCAGGGTGATAGAAGCACTACAGTCTCCTGTTTCCCGGTCCATTCAGGTGAACAAATATGGTGAATGAATGAGTTCATTTAGCAGGCGCTGTGCCAGGCACTAGGCCAGAGGGAGCAAGAGAGCAAGGGAAATGGTGATTAAGTTCAATGAGCATGAGAGAAGAGCTCAAGGGAGGGTGGTTGGTGGGAGAGGGATCGGATACGACTGCTTGCAATGACTGCAAGCAAAAGTGGGACCTGACTGTGACTTAACATTTATTCTTGCTTCATCTTTTCTTGTCTGAGATGCTAAAAGAATAAAGTCCTGGAGTTGAAAGAGAGGTGTGTGTGTGTGGGTGCCGTGCAAGGAAATTCATTTCATTATGCCTGGGATGGCTGGAACACAGAGGGGGAGCCTGGGGAAATGTAAACCAGTCCCATTATACTAAGGATCTGACTGTTATTCTAACAACAATTGGGAGTTGCTGAAAAGTCTTAATGGAGTAGTTCCAGTGCCCATTTCATCATACCACATGAAAATTTGGGGCTGAAGCAAGGCAAAAGTTGGCACCATGGACGCGTGGAGAGTAAGCTGAATGATTTTTTAAAAAATTTATTTATGTGTTTATTTATTTTTGGCTGCGTTGGGTCTTCGCTGCTGCGTGGGCTTTTCTCTAGTTGCGGCGAGCAGGGGCTACTCTTCATTGCGGTGCACGGGCTTCTCATTGCGGTGGCTTCTCTTGTTGCGGAGCACAGGCTCTAGGTGCTCGGGCTTCAGTAGCTGTGGCACGTGGGCTCAGTAGTTGTGGCACGCAGGCTCAGTAGTTGCGGCACATGGGCTTAGTTGCTCCACAGCATGTGGGATCTTCCTGGACCAGGGTTCGAATCTGTGTCCCCTGCCTTGGCAGGCGGATTCTTAACCACTGTGCCACGATGGAAGCCCAAGCTGAATGATTTGAGGGATCTTAAAATCAGGTCCTTCTGTCTCCAAATATATCTCCTGTCCTCCTGTTACTGTCCTCAACATCCCAGACTTTACTCTCTCCATCAGTATCATCAGTGTGAAGTCTTGATGTGGAGCAGTCAGTCAACAAGGAGTCCGGGGACAGACACCCACAAACATGAAGTGAGAAAGGATCTTAATGGAGACCGAGGTAGAAATGATATTCACAGTTCTCATCTAGCACTATTTAGTTTAGCTTTTTCTCATTTGTAATGAAATCCTGCTCACTAAAGGAACTTTCAAAACACCATTAAGTCCACTATGCTATGACCCAGAGAAAGTGAGTGACTTACAGGTGTCAGATAGCTAGGAAGTAGCCACGGTTGCACTAAGTTGCACTAAGCTTCCTGGCTTCTGATCCAATATTCTTTCCACTATGCTGTAGCTGTTTTTGAGGATGAAGTTCAACTCCTCATCCTTTTACCAAGCACTGACCCATCAACCGTGGCTGTCATTTATCATGAATTCATCAGGCGTTTGTGCTGACTGCTTTTTCAGCAAGACCCTGAAACCACTGCCATTCCTCCACAGGTTTTAATAATCCAGATAAAGAAGCCAAGTCCATCCCTTTGGGAAGATGTAGAAAGTCATATATAAAGAGATAAAAGGAGAAAAAAAGACTGTGATTAGAGACTACCGCTAAACTCTGGGAACATTGGGAACATCTCCCTACTTATTTAAGATGCCTGCCTTGGAATCCCGTCATTTAAATATTGTTAGCCAAAACTTAATTACTCTGTTGGTATCTGGGATACTACTTAGTATCCCTGCCCCCTCACACACGTTCTTCCTTTCTGGCCCAGTCACCACTTAATCCAGTAAAATAAAGTTAGTGCTAAAATCCTCAGTTGCCAGATGCTCTGCACGGCCCTGCCACTGCTACTAATTTGCAAAGAAAAAAAAAATTCACATACTTAGGTGCCAAATAAAACAATCAACTTCAACTAGCATTTTAGCTTAATCAGATAGATGAAATGGATTTTATTAAGTTTTATTTTTTTCCCCTCTTAGAGCAAATGTTCATGCTGACTCTTTGAATATTTTGTCAGCATAAATAAGTGCAATATTTTGAAGGCTTTGATTTCCAGGGAAAATTCATTCAGCTCTAAGTCCGGTCGTACCCTGGGCAGCTCTTCTCTCTGCTCCCAGCCTTCAACATTTGGCCCAAAACATCTAGCATGGAATTTGCCACAGAATGAGGACTCAGTAAATGTTAGCTAAAAGTGAATGCTTTCCTGTTCTATTTTGAGAATATATATATATGATTGCTCAAGTCCTCTAAGCAGGTAACCAGGGTGACTGACGCTAATCTCAAGTTAGGACAAGGCAGGCTGTCAATGTTAAGGTTCTCACCATTCATACAATGGCAAGAAAGGGGGTGCTTCATAGTGATGAGGTGACTCAGGCTTCATAATGATCAAATTTGTTTTACTTTTCTTGAGATATTGCACAAAAAGACAGCTTCCTGCTATCTATTTCTGACTTGAATTTCCTATGAGCCAGGCTTGGGTTCCAGCCAATGGGTTGCTGATTAGTTTGGGAAGAAAAGTCTTTATTATAAGTACAAAAAGAGAAAATAAACTTAAAATCTTTCCTCTGGGTATGTTGTGTTTTCTTTCTCCCAGAGATAATCAGGGGGAAAGCCTAGTTAGGATTTAAAATCTGTGTTTTACTCAGAGATGCTAATCAGTGCAATGTCTTTTGAGACTTTCTCTGATGATCAGTTATTCATGAGGGAGAAATCATCATGCTCTTTGTTAAAAGCAAAACATTTTAAAAATAAAAATAAATTCTAACATCTAGCAGAGATGCTCACCCTTCGAGAAAGCAGTGCTTAATTGGAGCGAAAATTCAAGGGCAGAGGAACAGCTTTCTTATTTTCTCCAAATCTAAGGGTTTATGATCTCGGAAACTTAGAATTTAAAAACTCAAGTTTCAAGATTTTACTGTAAATTACTCAGTTATCAAGTATTTGACTGATGTTCAGGTTAGAAGAAGAGAGGACACAAAAAACTTGTGAGAAATTTTAGACAATGAAATCTCTTCTAGGATCAGATCTTTTTATTGGATCCTGCAGCAAAGACCCATGAGTTTTGCTAGAGAATATCTACCACTAAGGGTTAACATCAACCCAAAAAGAAGACAAGGTCTGGACAGAGCCCGGGAGTAAGGGACTCCAAATTCTCTTCTGTACTCAGCTATCTACTCTTACTTTTTTTTTTTTTTTAAATTATTATTTATTTATTTATTTATGGCTGTGTTGGGTCTTCGTTTCTGTGCGAGGGCTTTCTCTAGTTGCGGCAAGCGGGGGCCACTCTTCATCGCGGTGCACGGGCCTCTCACTATCGCGGCCTCTCTTGTTACGGAGCACAGGCTCCAGACGCGCAGGCTCAGTAATTGTGGCTCACGGGCCCAGTCGCTCCGTGGCATGTGGGATCCTCCCAGACCAGGGCTCGAACCCGTGCCCCCGCATTGGCAGGCAGACCCTCAACCACTGCGCCACCAGGGAAGCCCTACTCTTACTTTTTATGCTCCTGTCTTGATACCACAGAGGGACAGATTCTCCATATTAGTTAGACTTCACTATAATAATCAACAGCTACAAAAATGAGGTTTCCACTGATAAGTAAATAAAACTGCTATATGACATAATTGATTTCCTGACCCAAACTTGTGAAAGGGCAGAAGCAAAAGCAAAGGATGAGAGACTCAGATAAGATAGGAACACAAGAATACAGCGTGGGTTCGTATGCCACAGAGATCTCTGTCCTTTCTCTCAGCCTCTCTCAGATCTCTTAAAGCTCACCCCCTCACTCCCTCTTTCCCAGGGCACTGGTCTTACTATTCCTCCAATATGCAGTCCCAACTTTGCACTGGCTCTTTCCTCTGCTGGGAGTGCCCTTCCAATGAGCTTACTGTTTAAATTTGCAAACTATACACTCCCCCATTTCAAAATTTGTACCTACTTTTCTAATTTTTGAAACATGTCTACAACGCTTACCATCTTCTAATGTACTATGTAGTTAGTTCATTAAGATTATTGTTTATTTCTGTCCCACCCTTGCTAAAATATAAGCTCGATGAGGGAAGGGGTCTTCCGTGCCTTATTCATGAATGTATCCCAAGAGTATTTAGAACAGTCATAGACACAGAGTAGGTATTCAACACAATTTTGTTGAGTGAATGAATGGATAAATGGATAATAAAACAGACTAAAAGTTTGGTTAGATAAAATGGGTGAGAGTTAAGCAAAAATCATTTTCCTAGGTTCATTCTAACAACTTCTTTTTCACCCATTGTTGATGAAATTCTCTAGAACCAGTTTGAAAATTAGTATCATTTTCTTCTCATCACATGCAATAGCCAAGAGTCAACTAATTCATTACTGTAAAATTGTTTGTTAAGAGCAAGGATTTTGAAGCCAGAAAGCTGGATCTCTGTCATTTGAAACAGTGGTTGCAGGTACGTTCATCCTATTAAGAATAAATTTCTCATTAAAATGGGAATAAGAATACCCACTTCTCAAGGTCATTGTGAGTATTAATTATGATGTTTGTAAGGTTCCTAACACACTGTCAGGTGGAAACTCCATAAATGTGGTTATTATTATTATATGATCCTGAAGCACCTCCCTGCCCTGACATTCTTAAAGGCCACAAATGTATAGCTGTGTATAACTGCATCAAATCAGAGATGCTATTGAGTGATTTGACAAGTTTCCAGAGTGTACAGCTGGAATATGTATCATCAAGGGTGAATTATTACATCTCACTGGTCCTCAGTTTCTCTTTAGTAGAAGGAGAATTTCAGTTAGCATCTGTGCTCTCAATATCAAGTATCAAATGCTACATTTAACAACTGGGAAACGAAACCCTCTAGATCCTGATAAGATGAATTACTTAAAACTTGTAGGTACTTTTGAGGGAAAATCAACAAGATGTTATCGATCTATATATTTTTGCAGCATGTACACATGTGCACACACACACAAACACACCTATAATAAATTCTTCATAACTTGGCCCAAATGAATTCAGAATTCAAAAATCAACTATTTCAATAAATATATGGCAAGGATGCAAAATTTGGAAGGTTTGGAGGTAGAAAATACTAGGATGAAAAAGGCAGAGTCACTAACTTTAACAGATGTGTATCTGAAACTTGTATAAGAGAAAATGAAATAAAATAAGTGTGAAAATAGGTACCTAAAATATCCACATTGTAAGAAAAGGAAGTATTTATAAATAGTGGGCTCAGAAAAGGCTTTACAAGGAGTTAACATTCATGTTAATTCTTGGATGAAAAGATATTTGGTATATGCAGAGGGGTATCTTGGTAATTGTAGGATGAGGGTAATTCTAGGATATGTACAAAGTCAGGGAGGATTGAACATCTCTGCCCTGTCTAGGAATGTTAGTGATCAGTGGTGAAGGGAGTAAAAGAGTGAAAGAAGATGCTGGAGGATGATGAAGTCAGAAGAATTGGTTGGTACCATCACATGGAAGACTTTGAATATGAAGTAAAAAGCTTGGACTTGACTGTCCAAGTCCTGAGGTCTTAGGTATTGGGGTAGGAAAAATAACATGAGCTGATTTATTCAGATAAGAACTTTGACAACCATGAAGGATGAATTGAAGAACTATTTATAGTTTGGGAGACAAATACTAGCAATTGAATAATCTCATCAATCCTCAGCAATAGGAATGGAAAAGAGAAAAATGATGTAAGAGGGATTGAGTAGGTGGAGGTTTTACTTAAAAAGTTGTGCTGCTACTGTTGACTAGTCCCTCCTACTTTGGTTTCTGTAGCACCTTTTCCTGATTTTCCTCCTTCATCTTCAATTCCTTTGTCCCAGCCTTCCTCATGAGCGCCTTCCTCTGTCTACTCCATATCATTAAGGAGTTCTGACTTTGGCCATCTTCTTGGGTTGAATAACTTAGTGAATGATTAGATATAAAAAACAGATAAAAAGCTGGGGTTAAATATTCCTGAAGTTTACAGTCTGAGTGATTGGGAGATTGCCTAAATGATCCCCAAATGCAGGTCAAATCTAATCCATTCTCCACATGTTCACAGGCTGTACCTATTCAGCTGAAGATGGCTGGAGAAAAATATGTGTCATATTGATTGGATTTGTTTCAATTTTATTACCTCACATCTCAAGTGGTTCCTCCATGCTGCCTGGCAATTCCACCGCATTTTGCTAAACAATTCACTCTCCCACCTTCCCAGGTCACTATGTCATATCTTATTCCCTAACTCAAAATTTTAACACATCTTCTGCTGATGATCTTGCTTCTTATTTCACTGTGAATAGACATGCAAAAGAAAACGTCCATATTCCTTATCTCTTTTCCACACTTCCTTCTTATCTCACTCTTTAACTTATTTCTTTCCAGAGTACTTATAAATTAGAACATTTATAATTATTTATTTTGTTTTGACTTTCGTCAGTCTGTCCTTCACCCAACTAGAATGCAAGCTCTATGAAGGCAGGGTTGCTTCTGTGTTTTTTTGTTTTCACTTCTGCACCCCAAGCTCTAGGATAGTACCTGGAACATAGAAATCAATCAGTAAATATCTAGAGAATAAAATATTTAAGACTCCCACAAATAAATCTACCCATCTCTCTCTAACAGTCCCAATGTACTGTGTTGTACTGTTCATTTTATTTTAATGGATGAACTGTTCTCTCTCCTAAGACCAGCTTTCATTCTCATGATCTGGACACAGGGTGACCATGCATCATCATGTAATTTACTCACTGTACCCCAGGGCCTGTCTGAGTGGGCAAGTGGGAGCTGAAATTCATCTGCCTAGAAGTTTTTTGTGTGTTTATTTTTTTGCAAATATTTACTGAATAGCAACAGTCCTAACTACATTTTATAACATGTTACCTATTCAGAAACTTTTATGCAAAAATGTCATAACAACTCCCAT
Source organism: Balaenoptera musculus (assembly GCF_009873245.2). NCBI lineage: Eukaryota > Metazoa > Chordata > Mammalia > Artiodactyla > Balaenopteridae > Balaenoptera > Balaenoptera musculus. The sequence goes on along the minus strand of NC_045805.1, from coordinate 27,326,079 downwards.
CTTGTAGAAAAATAACCACCCTCAACTCTACATTCTCTTTTCTCTGCTACCCTTTATAGCAAAACTTCCTGAAATAACCATCATATCACTAGAGGTAGTCAATAATATTGTAATATCTTTGTATGGTGACAGAAGGTAACTAGACTTATTGTAGTGATCATTTTGTAATGTGTAAAAATATGGAATCACTATGTTGTATACCTAAAACTAATATACTATTGAAAGTCAGTTATATCTCAATTAAAAAATAAACACATAAATAAGTAATGTACAAAATTTGACACATTTTAATATATATGTGTATGTGTATGTACATATACCTGTGGAGCAATCATAATCAAGATATTGAACATATTCATTATCCTCTAAAATATCTTTATGGCTTTGGTAATCCTTCTCATCAGACCATCCTTGTGCCCTCTTCTAATTAGACTAGTTAGAATTTCTAGAATTTTAAACAATTTGAACCATACAAAATATAATTTTTGCGTGTCTTCTCTAACTCCACTTAATTATTTTGAGATCCATCCATGATGTTACATATACGAAGAGTTTATTCCCTTATATTGCTGAGTAACATTCTGTTGTATGTATATGACACATTAGTTTATCTATTTTAATATTGCTGGATACTTTGGTTGTTTCCAGTTTTGGATTATTACGAATAACACTGCTATAAACATTCATGTACAGTTCTTTGGATGAACATGTGCTTTACTTTCTCAGGGGTAAACATCTATGCATGTAATGGTAGGTATGTGTTTAACTGTTTGGGACAGTGTCAAAGTTTCCAAAGTGGTTGCCATTCAACACCTGCTAAGAAATCATGTAGATCCAGAATAAAAATGATGCAAAAATTTTGCCAGTAATTATTGTGTGACTTTGATTAAAGTTAACTTATTATAATGTAGGAGTACAGGTGGCATCTAAGAAATAAAATATCTTGTTAAATGAAATACAAGATAATAAAATGCTTCCGAAAGGACGGAGCAGTCAACTGTGCTAAATGGTGAGAACAAGTGGAATATAGCACAGAACTAAATAGAATGGCAGAGAACCAAACACTGGAATGTGAAAATGGAAATTGTGGGTGATGGTCTGGTGAACTATTTCAGAAAATAGTGTTCTGGACAGAATTCTGTTCCCCTAAAAATTCATATGTTGAAGTCTCAACCCCCAATGTGACTGTATTTGGAGACTGGATCTTTATGTCGGAAATTATGGTTAAACGAGGTAATAAGGGCGGGACCCTAATCCAATAGAACTGATGTCCTTATAAGAAGAAGAAGGAATACAAAAGCTCACCTACTCTCTCTCTCCTCTCTCTCTTTTTCTCTTTTCAAACACAGAGGAAAAGCCATATGAGGACACAGCAAGAAGGTGGCTGTTTACAAGCCAGGAAACAAGCTCTCACCAGAAACCAAATTTTCTAGCAACTTGATCATGGACTTCTAGCTTCCAGAACAGTGAGAAGAAATGTCTGTTGTTTAAGCCACCCAGTCTGTGGTAATTTGTTATGACAACCCCAGCAGATATTATAAGTTGTGAAAGACAGAGGCCTGATTAGAGTAGGTTGAGGAGACAGTGGGTAGTAAGCAAGTGATTTCTCAAAGACAATTCTTCCAAGTTTTGCTAAGTAAAGGAGCAAAGAAGTTGAATGGTAGCTGAGCAGCTATATGAGACAAGGGAAGACATGGTTTTCTTAATACGGGCTTTATCTCCATAATGGTTTGCTTTGGAGAATGATCCAAGAAACAGGGAAAATGTCACTACAGCAGAAGAGGAGATAATTCTTGTATTGACTGCTTTATGCAGGTGAGTATGGGATCCAGAGCAAAAGTAGAGGGATCACATGAGGTAGGAGAAGGCAGAGTGTATAGGACTAAACGGCCACCTGGGACAATGGTTGTATTAAATGCAGAAGAATAAAACGGTTTGAGCTAACTGGTCCAGCATAACTGGTCCCAGGTGACTTAAAAAGCATTTAACTGAAGTTATGCCATAAAACACGTATTTTAAGGTCTGCATCAAGTAGCAGAATAAGAGAAAATGGGCCACAGAGTTTTGTTTTAGGATGGAAGTAGGTGGGGGTGAGAGCAGAAAGAGATCAACTGGGCATCAGTGACACTTAGTTGAGTGCGTAGACCAAGTTGTGAGACATCAGGAGAGCATATACAGCCTCATTTGGTTGGTAGCCTAAGTTAATGGGCTAATTGTAAACCGTTTGATTAACGTTAACCCTTTTAGTAAGGATAGTATTAGAAATATATTAATAGGTTAGGATATGTTTCATGTGTTTTGGTCTATGGGCACAAATAATGTGCAGTAAGATCTAAGGAAAGGCGTGAATGGGGGTATCAAATTCATTAAGAACGAGTAGAGGGAATCATCAAATTATGAGGTGTAGATACACCTATTTTTTTTTTTACTGTATTATAATTTTTATACCTATTCTCACTACAAATTAACTACTTGTTTAATATCCCAGAGAGACTCTCTGAGTAGCATTGAAGAATATTTATAAGCTTGAGTTTGAGCACTTTTTTTATACTTAAAGGAAAATAAAATCTTTTTACCATGAAATCGAGCTAATTTACTGTGCAGCAAGCATATTCAGTTAATACAGTTTGGGTTCCCTAAATGCAGTGTGAAAAGTGCGTGTGTACTATGAATTCATTTCATGGTTTCCATCCACCTCCTCTTATTCGAGAACGTTGGCAACACAACAGCCTCCCGTACAGCTCAGAGGAGCTATGTCCTTGGCAAGAGTGAACGTGTGGCTTTAACCTCCAAATGGCTAGATTTTGCAACATCAAGGACCTTTCTGGCCTGGATGACGAGTACAAAGCATTCATAGTGAGTGTTTCACCATTAGGCTAGCTAAATCCTCCCATGGTACTGGTGTGCCCAGGGAAGGGAGATTTGAATTTCTACGAAATTACTCCCTTTTGATCCTGTAGCTTAGAGCCTGAAAGATAAAAATGACATCAGCACTCCCCAAATTTCACCTATGAGGCTTGCATAATTTTACTCTTCAGAAAACTTCAATAAAGTCCTACTATTTACAAAAGATCTCTTACTCTATCACATGGTGTTTCCAGTCTTTGATCACTGTAGATGGAAGAGCTGGCGTGCTGCCAGAAGCAGAGAACTAGCAGGTTTTGGTCCTTTTCTAGCTATTAAAATATTCTTATGCATAAAAGGAAAAAGAACAATGCTCCAGACAAGGTACTCCTGTACCATGTAAACAACGTTGTGATTTAATTTGCTAATTTTCAAATTTGCCTTGAAAAATAAAAGACTACCTGTAAGCTGCCAGCCTGGAGATAAATCTGATTGTTAGTATGCAAGACCGTTAGCACACTTTTTAAAAATAATTAATTAATTAATTACTTTATTTTTGGCTGCGTTGGGTCTTCGTTGCTGTGCACGGGCTTTCTCTAGTTGTGGCGAGCGGGGGCTACTCTTCATTGCGGTGGCTTCTCTTGTTGCGGAGCACAGGCTCTAGGCGCACGGGCTTCAGCAGTTGTGGTCGCAGGCTCCAGAGTGCAGGCTCAGTAGTTGTGGCTCACGGGCTTAGTTGCTCCACGGCATGTGGGATCTTCCCAGACCAGGGCTCGAACCCACGTCCCCTGCATTGGCAGGCAGATTCTTAACCACTGTGCCACCAGGGAAGTCCCGAGCACACTTTTTAAGATTAGATCTGCTCATTACATGTGAACATGTCCTCTGCATCTTCCATGAGCAAAGGAAGAAAGAATGTGGCTTTGGTGAACAATGGTCCAGCATGATTTCCATGTAGGGAAACATCTAAAGGGTTATTTCCTTAAAAACTAATCAGAATCTCTTAGGTCTGCTTAATGAGTTGACTCTTTCATGACAGTCACTCTCTAAGTAAAGTTCAGAATACCACGAGAGACTTTCTGAAAATGGACATGGTCAGAATAGGGATAGGCTCCCACCTTTGTGAAACAAGCACATTGTGTTTGGGGGGATGAACAGCCAATATCAGCAAGCATTGCCTTTGAGTAGAGAAAAATCAGCAAGTTTGTTTTTTGGTTTGGCCTTCCAGCTCCAAGGCAATATCTGGATCCACTTTATAAGGCCGTGTACAGGTAATGGAAAAAATTGAGTTCCCCACTAAACATTTTTTGGAGCAAAGTGGGTTATAAATAATGTTTAAAGTGCATTTTAAATCATTTTATCTTTTCCCATTTGGTTTGAAGTTCTTGAGTAAAATCAATACTGATTGGTACTGCTCCCTGTGGGTTTTTCCATCTATCCTTCTGTACAAACAAACTTGAATCATGTCTTTGCCCACAGACATTTGTCTTATAATCATTTCCTCTTGCCAAACCAGATCCCATCATCACCTTTTTCAGCCCAATGATGTCATCAACATCACCATCATCATCATGAATCAATATCATCAACATTTCTCGAGTGCTTTCAGCTTTAATGGTACTCTATTATTTATTCACAGTCATCATTTTACTAATATTTATTTATAGTCATTTTATTATTTTACTAATCATTTACTTGTAGTCATCATTTTTACTAATCCCTTTAACAAGTTCTAAGGGTAAAGCCCTATAAAATACCAACTTGTGTGTGGGTAAAAAACACAGTTTGGCTCCCTTGTTGAGGTTGAAACATCCTTCCCGCTACCATAAATATCTGTTTAGAGCTATTGTTATGTATGAAAACTGGAGAGAGAGTTCGTTTCTGAAAGTATAAAAGGGACTAGGTGCCCACAAGGAACTTCTCATTGCATAAACCATAGAAAAGGCTGGGTAAATATGGACAGCATATTTTTACAATACATGAACGAACAGTTAGCTAATAAAGTAAAAAACAATCCAAAGAAGGAGATCATGAAAAAAGTGGAAATACAGGTATTTGGTAGTGAATACACTAAGAAGCTGGTTATCACTCTGGGACTTTTGCTGATCATAGAGGCTAGAGCTGACTCAATTAACTACGTGATGAAAATGCAGGAGACAAAACTAGGGCATGAGGCAAGAAGCGGGGTTAGATTAGAGACCACTAAATACAGCTAAAATCTCCCCCATCCCATCTCAGCAAGAAAAATAAGAAAACTCTTTACCAGAGTGGTAAGTATGACAACAACAAAAACTCTTCCTGCAGAGGGAGACAAAATGAAGATTGTCTGCCAGGCGTGGATTTGGGGGGAACGAGGTGATGAGAAGGGAGAAAAAAGTGTGTCATAAGAATTCCTATCATAAACTCACCCATACTTATTTTTGGTGATAAAAATTCATACTATCCATTTACTTCCATCCAACACCAAAATCAATAACCTTAAATTGAATGCTTAACCCCAAAGTGGCCCTGGGTTGCTGGTGTCCTCAGATACCAGACAGAAGCAATTCAAATCACCCTTTGGAAAACACATATCAGATATAGAAACTCAGGCAACAGAGAAAAAAGGTACAGGGTAAATAGGTCTGTAAAAATACTAATAATCACAACACGTACAAACAAATAAGGCACTGCTAATTGAGAGCAGGACAAAAAGATTTGCAGAATCAGATTCTCAAAAAGTTGTCAGAATCTGATTATAAAATATGAAGGCCTAATATATTGGGTAGGCCAAAAAGTTCGTTTGGTTAATGAATACATTGTTCAATAAAGTTCTTGGAAAATGAAAAATGTGTCTTATTTTACTTAAACCCTGAACTAAATTTTTGGCTAACCCAATATTTAAGAAAAAACGTTTTTCAAGGTATATGGAAATATAGGAAGGAAATTTAAAAAATGACCAAGAAAAAAGTTTAATATAGTAAATCTTTTAGAAACAAATAATATGGTAATTTTTATTAGTAGAATATACATATGTAAAGAGATATTTAGTGAAAGGACAGATAGATGGAGAAAATACCTAGGATTCAGTGTAGCCAAAGAAAAGGTACATATGAAAAAGAGATTAAGAGAAATGTAAGTTAAAGTCATAAAGTCTAGCTTATCCTCCATATTTCTGAAGTTGAGGACTTAGAGAAGAAGGAAATTGGAGTGTGCTAGTTGGAGTAATGCTAGTTGTTCTTACAGATATACCCCACTGTCTCAGCAGGTTATTAGAAAGCAAGTTTACTACTCTATCGTGTGATGTGTCAAGCAAGTGCTCTCAATCTGTAGGTTACTTACTCCATGGCCAGAGACTGGGACACCTTCTAGCATCTTCTAACAGTGTCTGCAAATGTGGTTGTGTTTGCCGGCATCATGTCGAAGCGAAAAGAGCATGGCGAATCACCCATGGAAGGACCTTCTGGTACAGGTCTGGAAATGATGTTTATCACCTTTTGTTCAACATCCATAGCTAGAACTTCCTTGATGGTCATACCTAATTGTTAGGGAGGTCAGAAAACATAGCCTAGCTGAGTGCTAGGAAGAATAGGAAATGGATCTGACGATCAGGCAGCAGGTTCTGTCACAGCCGACACTTCTGATCGTCAGGTGTGCACTTCACCCTCCTCCAAATACATTAGACACACTCAAGCCCTCCCCACTGGAACCAATCTAAAGTCCAAACCTTTTACTGCTCCCACCTGGAAATCCAGGATTCTCTTGATGTCTATTACTCTCCATTAAAAAAATATATATGGATTCTCATATTCTGGCAAATTATTACCTGAAAGAGACAAGTTATACCTATCCCCTCTTTGCCACCACTAAAGTACAACAGTGACAAACAGTCACTGTACAACAGGGAAACCACAATAGATGTTCTCATTCAGAGTAGGAGGGAAAAGGAGACACACGGCAGTTAACTGATTGCAAAACATGACAAAGACAGTACAATATACGAAAACTGGAGGCCAAGATCACTCATGAATATAGATGAATACCTCTTGAACGAAATGTTGGTAAATCAAATTCAACAATCTAGAAAAAGGGTGACACATAATGACCAAATTGGTTTTTCCAGTTATACAAGGTTGATTTATCATTTGATACCCAATATGGTTATATTGTTAATAAAAAGCAGTCGAAATATAACACCAAGTTTCTCAGATATTATTCAAAACATCCGATGAGGGCCAAGGTGCATATTTTTCATGGTCATGTGTATATGGGTTCCATTCTTGAATTAAATTTGTGCAGTGCTCCAAAGCACCTGACCTGTAGGGCAAGCCTATCACATTCTTAGCCTGTGGTCTTCTGATCTGGCACCTTAGAATGAGTGAAGAGACTTGAACAGAAGCCACTTGATTTTCTTAGATTGCAATGTATTTTTTTAAAAATTTTTATTTATTTATTTATTCATTTATGGCTGTGTTGGGTCTTCGTTTCTGTGTGAGGGCCTTCTCCAGCTGTGGCAAGCGGGGACCACTCCTCATCACGGTGCGCGGGCCTCTCACTATTGCGGCCTTTCTTGTTGCGGAGCACAGGCTCCAGACGCGCAGGCTCAGTAGTTGTGGCTCACGGGCCCAGCCGCTCCGCGGCATGTGGGATCTTCCCAGACCAGGGCTCGAACCCGTGTCCCCTGCATTAGCAGGCAGATTCTCAACCACTGCGCCACCAGGGAAGCCCTGCAATGCATTTGATTGATTATGAGTTGACACAGCACTCAATAGCTTTGCCTAGTGTTCAAAGCTCCTGTGGCTGAGACATTGCATAAAATAACTACAGCTAGAAACTCACTTACTGGAGCACTCCAAAGCACAAAGACTAACGGCGGGAAAATGCTTCTGCAATGATGATTTCAACAAAATGCCCTGACATTTATTCCTCTCCTTTCTATTAAGTCATTCTAAGTTGGTTCTCTTATTTTAGCTTCCTTAAAGACAAAGATTTTCTCTCCAGTTCAACCTGCTTACCAGGCACATTCTGTAGACTTATTATTATATTTTAAAATTACCTTCTCCTCTCTCACTTTCAAATGGATTGAAAAGCAAAAAGCAACATCCATCAGATGAGGTCATCTCAACAGGAAGTCCAATTAGCTCAAAATAAAGTCTCAAACGGTAGATGAACCAGAACTCATAATAAGCCTCCCCTGGGGTACCATGACCAATTCGTGCATTAAAACGTTTTGACGTGATCTTTCCCCATCCTTTCTAGGCCTGTTGCCTCTTTTACCAATATATTATTATTTTTAATGTATAAACTATTAGGTAAATGCATATGTACATATATATATAATTGACTGTGCTCTTTTTTTCAGTTCTTTATGAATGGTTTGCTTACAGTTACCTGGACAGAAACATTTGCTTTTGTCCTTTTGCAGAGAGTAAAGATTATTGGGCTTTTTAGAAAATTTGTCATTTCACAGTTATTTACTGGGATGTTGGGAAAGTGGGCTGACGAGGACAGGAGAGGGGAGAGAGAGAGAGAGAGAGAGAGAGAGAGAGAGAGAAAGAATCTAATTATGCAGCAGATGTTGGGAGTGGTATTTATTCACCAAAACCACATGGGTCATTCATTAAAATCTCAGTTTTAATTAGCAAACACCTGTTTTCTGTTTGATTTTACACTGATATCTACTGTCTGCAATTTGCTTTCTTCAGTACAAGCAATTAGATAGCCCTGACAGTAACAGTTAATCTAATTAGTCCAGAGGTGCTCTGGGAAGGCAAACTATTGACTTGAAGAATTACAGATACAGCAACACAGCTTCATTCACCTGATTGGATAAGATTTGTGCCCAATTATTATTGGGTGTCATCTTTCCCCTGGCCCTTCCTTTTCAACTTGGATTTAACAGTGAAAGTGAATCAATGGAAAATTTTGAGTGTTTACTGTGTACCAGTCACTCTACTATGTTCAGAAAGTGGAAAGATGCAACTGTTTCAGCTCCTAGCCTAGAGGAGATTATGCTCTGATGAAAGAGACAGATACATAAACAGATTATTGTATACACGAGGGATTTGGGAGCCCGGAGAAGGTGAGATGAATCCAGGCACTTATAAGCAAGTATTAAGATACTTCTCTAATAAACTCTGGTTGCTGCTGAAAGAACAAGATAATGACATTGGCTTTTTTTTTCAAACTGTGAAAGTTGTGCTTGTTTTCAAATGGGTAGACATTCATTTATAACCTTGTAATCTGAGTGACACTACCAGCAGTTATCACAAAACTTAACAATGCCACCTGATCTCTTTTTATAGATTATGGCATGTGAGATGTTCTCTTTCCTAGTAACCATAAGTTTGTTTTCTACATCCGTGACTCTACTTCTGTTTTGTAAATGAGTTCATTTGTACCCCCTTTTGGTTTTAGATTCCACATATAAGCGATATCATATGATATTTGTCTTTATGGTTACCAGGGGATAAGAGGGGGAGTGATAAATTGGGAGACTGGGATTGACATATACATGCTACTATATATAAAATAGATAATTAATAAGACTGATTTATAGCACAGGGAACTCTACTCAATACTCTGTAATAGCCTATATAGGAAAATAATCTAAAAAAGAGTGGATATAGGTATATGTATAACTGATTCACTTTGCTATACACCTGAGACTAACACAACATTGTAAATCAACTATACTCCAGTAAAAATTAAAAAGAAAAGAAGAAGAAAATAAAATAAAATAAATAAAAATTGGAAAAAAAAAAAGATGTTCTCTTTCCTAATTCTGAAATTTGGGGAAAGCGACTCTTCATTAAGTCCTAAGGTTTAGGAAATACATGTCAAAGAGGAGGCAGTCATCAGTCCTAATTCCATGCACACATTTCAGAAATGGTGTAATTAGATATAGAGTGAATATGTCCACAAGTAGAGATCAAAAAATGATGCTGATAAAGATGTCTGGCAAAGCTTTTCTTCCTCGGCTCCAGTCTCAGTTTAATTTACTTGTTTGAAAAGATGAGAGCCCTGGGCTTCACTTGACTCAATTCATAAACTGGGCCCAGAAGGAGAAAACCAATCTATCTCTCAAGCACACACAAGTGATGTTCCGGCGGTTTAAAGAGGCATCTTCTATGCATTACACAACTTAATGCAAACAGCCTCTGACTGTGAACATCACATGACGCTAAATGTTGTGAAAGAGGGATGGCATGCAGATTTTTAACAGTCCTACAAAAAATTAAGTTATGCTCTGCCTAAAACTTCCCAAAGGTTTTTCCTGGAAGACATTTGTCTGCTGGTGTGTTGATAGTGGTAATTAATTGACTGGAATTTATTTCTTCTATTTAGAACAGAAATACACCTAAAGTGAGTTGGATTTGGACTTTCTCAAAGAGATTAGTAACCAATAGATTAAAAGATCATCACTTTGAAAAGCTCCTTGCCCATGGAAATTACATTTGTGATGATACGGATGATTGCTGTGTTGAGGTGATGGAGAGTCACACCATTAGGAAGTTTGGTCTCTACAAAGATTCTATCATGTCGAAGACTAGGGAAAGGAGTTAATATTTGTCAAGCATCTACTATACACCAACAACAGTGCTGGTTAGAAGCTTCACATATAATATCTCATTGCAATTCTCATGTTAACTCTGTGAGCTAGGATTTGTATACTTATAAATTAACGTGGAAAGAGGCTCAACATGGTTACATGAGAAGTGGCAAATCGTTTTGACCAAGATCCCTCTGATTTTTTATACTATCTGACTATCTCCAATACATCTAATAAATATGGATATTCATATCATGCTCTGCATTTTGCGGCATGCTTTTAACAGTTATATGTGAGATGCCTACTTAGGAGAGTGGCTGGCATTTGTGTTCTGTCATGTTATTCTCACAATAATCTCAAAAGATTGCTGGGACATGTGATTCTCACAATTATCTCCAGAGATTGTTGGGACATGTAATATTTCCATTCTATCAAAGGAGGAGAAATCAGGAGGTAGCAAGTCTAGAAACCGTCAAGACTTTGTTAGACATGACCAAATACTGGATCCATAAAAATGTCATACACTTTTCTATCTGTAAGGAACTCACCAGGTCATGGGTAAGAGGAACATAGGGAAATAGATCAATAGCCACAATAAGAGATTCAATAGAGGCAAGCGCAACGATTGGGGGGAAAATAAAATAACATTTTCCCCTTCAGAGCAATAGCATGTATTGCCATTTGTAACTAACCTGTGACTCATTCAGTATTTACCTTCCCGTGTTACATTCCTTCTGAAAAACTAACCCACGTGAGAGTATTCATGGTAGCTTTAGGCATGTTACTTATGATCGATCAGCCATAGTTGGTGGTATGCTTTTAAAAGAAAGAAAAAAAGACCTCATCTGTAGTATTTGCCAATTTCCGTGGTGTAGATACCTGCACAATTTCAAACTACCACCACGATGCAACTGAATGTAGAGTTGGAGAGAGACGTTCGCAATCAGCCTGCAAGAGCTGCCGGGAGCTGACCACACCACACCACAGGCTAATTGATGCTGGAGCGCGGAACATGTTTCCTTAGCAACCCCACTCCTTGGCGGTACTCATTCCTCCCTCCATGATACCTCATCCTCATCCACATATGTATCCTGGTGCTCTCCCATCCTCTCTTTCTTGGGGACAACATTTCCATCAGGAAAAAAATTAAATCAACTAGTCATCTCACCCAGAGACTTTTGTGCTTTACTAATTAGGGGAAAATAATGGCAAGAATAAGCAGGAGGGGCACGTACTGTAAAGGCAGAGTCCCATCCCAGGGTTCCTGTAATCACTAAACAATCAAGTGGTTGCCAGCATTAGCTAGACTTGAAGGGAAACCTAGCAGTATTAGCTCTTGTCTCTGACAAGGAAGGCACTTTTTTGTAGCAATATTTTAGCAGAATCAATGCACTAACTCAAAGGAGCAACTATCATGCAGGAAACCAGGTGACTGAGATAATAGAGATAAGTAAGTCATTGTGTTGTTATTCTCATCAAAGGCTACCGATGCGGCCAAGACATGGGAATAATCTCACAAGGAGTAATGCAGCTGTTTCCGTAATTGTGTCCCCTTCGTTATTTTACTGTTGAATCTTTACCTCAGTAAGATTTCCATGTCTCTCTTTCCCTTCAGCCCAGACCACTTTGTTTTATTTCTAGACATTGTCAGGATGCAGAACTTAAATACTCAGAGTGTTGTTAGTCTGCTGAGGGATATTGAGAGGGCACACAACGGACTCAAGTTACTTCTCGGTATAGAGCTGTGATAAGTTATGCTATTTTTTCCCCTCTAGTCTTATTTGTTTGTAAGACAGAAAAACAACCCTGGCTACTGTCTCATTAATATTCAGTGACTTGATTTGAGTATTGTTTTAATACTTCATCAGAAAAATTATCATTCTCTTTTTCCTTTCCGCATGTAATTTTAAAAGGTTTGCTGAATTTTAAAAAGTCTTTTTGTCATGTCTTCAGGCTTGTATTTTTTTCATGAAAAAACACGTCTCCAGTTTGATAATAGAGGTCACAAAGTGATTCCTTTTGAAATGTACTCTTCAGTAAGTTATTTATTTCATAATAATAACAGCAAACACACATAGCACTTGCTACGTCATTGTACAAAACACTTTATGTATGCTAACTCACCCATGCCTCAAAACAACCTACTAGTAGGTACTGCCGTTCCTCCAGTTTTATAAATAACAAGGTTGGGGCACAAAAAGTCATACAAATAGTAAATGATGGAGCTGACATTTGAGCCAAGCCTAGCTGGCTCTAGAATATATGATTTTTAACTTCTACCCTGTATTTTGATTAAAAACAAAAATCATGATCTATGACTTGGCCTATCAAACTGGGAGCACTAAAGCTATCAAGGGTTTTCAATTTTTAAGATTAGCTACTGTCGTTTTTTCTAATGGAAGCACAAAATACCTAGCTAGCAGTATAAAACCTGTTCTATTCTCAGGAAAAGAAAAAAACTTACATATATATATATATATATATATATATATATATACATACATACATATGTATTCCAGACCAGAAGAAAATCTCAGAAAGCACAGTGATATTTGTGGTAGATAGGTGATTCAAATAATGGCAAAATTAGATTCTTTGTGAAATGCTTGTATCATTTCTTGGCTTCTTTTACAGCAGCGTGCCATGCTTCCCTAACACCAAGAGGACAACTGCTCATTGTATAGGCACATCTCAAAAGTAGCTGCATCTCCAAAGACTGAGACTCATAGTGCTTCCTAGATGTTTGTTGAGTGAGTGATATGAATATAAATGGAATAGTTTGCTGCTGCTTATGGAGGCTTGATCTCCTACAGTTAGAAGCAGAAAGTGGTTTCTCTGAGTTGCAGAATATATGATCACCTATTAAAATGTCAAATTCTTTAGGAAGGTTGATGCATTATAATACGTTCTTTAGCATGAATGCATATACTGATGGCAGTTGGAATATATATGTTATATATGCTCTCTCTATGTATTCTATATATTCCTCTATCTATCTATCTATTCATCTATCTACCTATCTAATCTATCTAATCTTCTAGAGTGAATAGGCTCTCAGTGAACACCTGCAACCAAGTGATAAGATTGGGAGTATGGCGGGGATAGGATACATCTTATAAAAATCGATTCTGAGGACCAGATGAATGGTCGATAGGAGGAAGGAGAGTCCTGCATAGCTTAATTTTGAAAAAAAAAAAATGACTGAAGCAAATTACTAAAAAAACCATGTGAGTAGGTAGGGACAGAAGTTATCTAGAAAACCACTTAATCCCAGTAAGTAAATGTAAAAGGATAGGCTCTGAAGTCAAGACCTGAACCCATGGGTTAGAGTTGAAAGTCAAGGATGGACAAAGATGGTGTGTGGGGGAAAGGTCAGTTCCCCAAATGTAGACCTCATCAGGAACGGGGACAGAGAGCTGGTAAAGATGGGGAAACACTGCCATGCAATGAGGAAAGGTGTGCTTCCCCAGCCCAGCCAGAGTTCTGTCTGACAAACACCTGTGTGGGACAGCTGTGAATTAATGTCAGCCTCAGTCTTAAAAAGACAAAACGTTTGTTTGAAAAGTTAAGTGAGTCAATGGAGAGAGAGGAACATCACCTTTTAGAAGTACACCAGATGCCCTGAAAAGATATTTCGCCGACTATTTACATTGGAAAGGACAGCTAAAAAGAAGCCAACAGCATACCATGGGTAGTATGTTTGTTTTGAGAGTTATTATAAAGATAATTGGTGTGTGTGTGTGTGTATGTGTGTGTGTGGGTGTGATTTAGTGAATGAGTATAGTGTAGAGATGTCCCAGTTTTGTCCCAATGGGCATAAAATTATACACACCATAATAAAATTATTTAGGGTCCTCCATTACATCCAGGAACTCTTTAGATAGAAATACGGAGAATATGTATGTGTATCTGACTGAATATGTCAGTGTATCCGACATAAAAGTGCGTGTTCCTCAGCACTGCAGTCTGCAGGTAGTTGACGTAATCCTTTTTTAAGCGCTTCAGTCTGGACAGTCAGTTTTCTTCTCTCATTTTTTGCCCCCGTACAATGGTTATTCTTGAACAGGTGTCTTTTCTTCCTGCATATAGAGCATGCTGTATGACTCGCAAATTTAAAGATCCCAGATTGGGTTTGAATGAGATTTTAGGGTTGTGCTAAATCAGATGTTAAATCAGTTAAGTCTCTGATTTAACACCCTGCAGAGGAAAGTCTTGTCAGGATAATTTTTTCTGGAATTTTGGTTTTGTTACTTTTTCTAGGCTACCTTCACTGTGATTCTATCCTTTTAGAATGGTGACATTCATCAACGTCCAGAGCTGCTAAGTTTTAGCCTCTTATATTCCTGCTTATCTCCTGTTTCTATGTTGTAATGCCAAAGTACTTGTTAAAATATTAGAAGAAATGATAATTGTTAGAAAAAGAACATCTGTATTACAAGTATGCTTCTCTAATGAGAAACATAGAAGATGGAATGAGCTTACTCTTATTAATTATTTGACAAATAAGACTCTCATTTCTGATTGGCTTATGGGAGGAGAGTGATAGATATTTGGAACATAAAGCCCATGGGTCAATCACCTTCTTTCAGCTCTAAAAGACTTCTGATCAAATTTGAAACAATCATAACTTGCCTTTCCTTCTGTGCTACATTGCGATGTGGAATGTTTAATGAATATGAACATGGACTTTTGAATCAGACAGGCCTATGTCTTTCCCCAGCTTTTTCACAACTAGCTGTAGACCTTGGGCATGTTATTTAACATTTTAAACATCAATCATTCATAAAATGAGAATAATACTATGTACCTCATAGAATCAGTGTAATTAACTTAGCATAGATCCTGGCACATATGCAAATGTTCCATAAATGTTAGTACATATTATTAGTTATATATACTTAACTATCCTCTAGGTCCAGTTCTTTCTGGACCCATTAGGCTACCACATCTCGTACATAGAACTAGCAGCATGTATAAATTAAATGTCAGCCCTGAATCTTACACTTTTAGTCAAGTGTAGTGTTTAGTATTGTGTCATGCCTTAAACATCTCTCAGTACCCTGGACTACCTCATTTTCCTATCTTTCATGTCGAATTCACACTGGATGCTTGGATTCCTTTCACAGCTTATGATGACAATAGTGACCTGATCAAAGCCAAGAAGTGGCTAGATGACAGAGCCACACACAGTCTTAACCAGGTCTGCTGTGTTGACCATTATCCTTTATTACTTAAATGCTGCTTATATTATCCCATATTATCTACATTTACTCAGTGCATAAGCATTCCCCTATGGTTGGTCTGCTTTGGCTTCTGGATGCTGTTTCTGACAAATCCAAAGGACTTTGAATCTCAAGCCCACCTAACTGGCAAAGAAGGAGCTTAAAGCCCCTACCAAAGTACTAGGAAAAGGGGCACTTTGGCAAACTGGAAGCATGGATCACACAACTAATTGCTGGGCACAGAGTGAAAATTTAATCTTGCAGCTCTAGTCACTGACTTAAACTCCACCAGCACCGCTAATGCTTTTGACAGAATGTTCCTAGGGTTCCTTGTGCAAAATATTTTTGTCAATCAAACATTCCAGGTTTTAGGTGGTAGAATTAGGGAAGTTTTTGGTAACCTGCCTGATGTATGAGACAGAATACGTCTTCTCTCATATGCAGTCTTTCAGCCTCCTCCAAAAGGCTTTCTACCAAAGTTACAGTGGATTTGCACTCTCTGTGTACATTGGAGATCAACCACTGTGCTACTGGGTTTCAGTTGTTGGTGTGAGGCTTTTTTCAGGAATAGTGTCATTCTTCCCACTTAATTCCAAAATGGGATTGCGTAGCTCTCTCATCATTAAAGGACACACGAGCTGTCCTAATGCTGGAATTCATAAAAGCAGGTCCTGGGTACCCTCTCATCATTCCTGTTCCAGGTAGGAATTGCCTGCCCTAACTTTTCTGTGTCTCATTATCCATTGGAACTCTCTCTCCTTGTTTTTCCATTTATACCTTCACTCCAAAGACTTGGAACTTCTCATAATTTTCCTGCCTATTATCACAGCTATTCTCTGTGATCACAATTCAGATTTTACTCCCTGGCTATGTAATCTCCGATAATTCTGGATAAACGTTCTATCTAATGTGATTCAGTCTCTGAAGCTTAGTTGAGCAGAGCTTCCTTCCCCCTTTCAGCCCAGCCCATCTGCCAGGTTCACTCAGTCTTCACCAAGTGAGACCTCTCCATGGCATCCGTGCTCCTCTTGTTCTTTCTTCCTGTTTATTCTAACATTCAGATGTGGTCCCTGTATGCTCCAGACACAGACACAGGGAGTTCTTCACAGATAGATCTTGCTCGCCTGACAATTTCTGTGTTAAACGTGCAGTAGTTGAGGGAGAAGAGGGACTAGGTAAAAGATTTTGGTGACATTAGTTAGTTTTATAACCCAAAGGTGTAATTTCTCCCTGGACAGAAGAAGAAGAACATTTGGAATTAAAGGTATTTGTTAATTAAGTTGTATAGCCTGGGAAAGTGGAGCAGTGCAATTCATCAAACCCGACCTCTTACAGGGCCTCCTGACGCTTTGGGTGGAATTTTTTTTTGGGGGGGGGGGGGTGGGGGATGGAGGAATTTGATGAGAGGAACTGAAGTGACTCCAGTTTCCCTGATTCTAAGCAGGTGAAATAGAACCTGACTGAGCAGGGCAAGGAGACCCATAAAGGACCCTGAGCCCAATATGATTACGATAGTTGTCTTTGCCTGGCAGAAGCCCTGAGTTAATGCACATTAAAGTCTAAGATCATTTTTTAAGTCGTCTCGCAATGCTGACTCTCTTCTGCTATATGAACTCAACAAACTTTGAAATCGGGGTTACTAAAGAAAACCCTTGGAAATGTCTTCATTTATTTGACAATTATCTAGATAGTATCTCCTATGTGACAGTATCTAGATAGTATCTCCTATGTGACAGACGCAGTTCTAGGTGCTGGGGATATAGTAGTGAATAAAATAGACAAAATTTCCTGCCTTTGTGAGGCTTACAGTCCAGTACTGGAAAAACAGCAGTAAACAAGATAAATAGGTAAAATATATACCTGTTAGAAAGCAATTAATGTATAGAAGAAGGCATAAAATTCCATGAGTTGGATTGTGCAGGAGGCTGGTATAAAATTTTAAGTGGGGTAGAATTTTGAGTTAAGGCATGAAGGAAGGGGGCACTAGCCAAGAAGGTATCTGAGGGTCTGTCATCCTAGGAACAGGAAAGAGCAAATTTTAAAGGCCTGAGACAGGACATCCTCTGGAAAATTTGAAAAATATCAAGGAAGATGGTAGAACCGGAGTGAAATGAGGTAAGAGGTATATGTGTGTGTCTGGGGGGTGGGATTTATGGGCACAGTAAGAACTTTGACTTTTACTTGGAGATGGAAGCTATCTGTGAGTTTTGAGCAGAGGAGGGACAAGATCTGATATGACTGATTTAACAGATCATCTGGCTGCTCTGTTGAAAACAGATTTTAGGGAGCAAAGGAAGAAGCTAGGAGGCCAGGTAGGAGACTAATGTAGCAATCCAGGTGGGAATTGATGGTGGTTTGGAAGGAGTGTCAGGGGGCTTATTAAATTAGAGATCTATATTGAAGGTAAAATCTAAGACTTTTTTTTACAACTTTATTGGAGTATAATTGCTTTACAATGTTGTGTTAGTTTCTGCCGTACAACAAAGTGAATCAGCTATATGTATACATATATCTCTACATCCCCTCCCTCTTGAGACTCCCTCCCACCCTCCTTATCCCACCCCTCTAGGTGGTCACAAAGCACCAAGTTGATCTCCCTGTGCTATGCGGCTGCTTCCCACTAGCTATCTATTTTACATTTGGTAGTGTATATATGTCAATGCTACTCTCTCACTTCGTCCCAGCTTCCCCTTCCCCCACCATGTCCTCAAGTCCGTTCTCTACATATGTGTCTTTATTCCTGCCTTGCCACCATGTTCA
The DNA here is from genome assembly GCF_009873245.2 of Balaenoptera musculus. Classification (NCBI taxonomy): domain Eukaryota; kingdom Metazoa; phylum Chordata; class Mammalia; order Artiodactyla; family Balaenopteridae; genus Balaenoptera; species Balaenoptera musculus. Next base: position 27,307,722 of record NC_045805.1, on the reverse strand, counting down.
CCAGTACCGCTTTTTGTAGATTCCATATATATGCATTAGCATATGGTATTTGTTTTTCTCTTTCTGACTTACTTCACTCTATATGACAGACTCTAGGTCCAGCCACCTCACTACAAATAACTCAATTTAGTTTCTTTTTATGGCTGAGTAATATTCCATTGTATATATGTGCCACATCTTCTTTATCCATTCATCTGTGATGGACACTTAGGTTACTTCCATGTCCTGGCTATTGCAAATAGAGCTGCAGTGAACATTGTGGTACACGTATCTTTTTGAATGATGGTTTTCTCAGGGTATATGCCCAGTAGTCGGATTGCTGTGTCTTATGGTAGTTCTATTTTTAGTTTTTTAAGGAACCTCCATATTGTTCTCCATAGTGGCTGTATCAGTTTACATTCCCACCAACAGTGCAGGAGGGTTCCCTTTTCCCCACACCCTCTCCAGAATTTATTGTTTGTAGAGTTTTTGATTATGGCCATCTGACCAGTGTCAGGTGATACCTCATTGTGGTTTTGATTTGCATTTCTCTAATGATTAGTGATGTTGAGCATCTTTTCATGTGTTTTTTGGCAATCTGTATGTCTTCTTTGGAGAAATGTCTATTTAGGTCTTCTGCCCATTTTTGGATTGGGTTGTTTGTTTTTTTTGATATTGAGCTGCATGAGCTGCTTGTATATTTTGGAGATTAATCCCTTGTCAGTTGCTTCATTTGCAAATATTTTCTCCCATTCTGAGGGTTGTCTTTTTGTCTTGTTTATGGTTTCCTTTTTGCTGTGCAAAAGCTTTTAAGTTTCATTAGGTGGCATTTGTTTATTTTTGTTTTTATTTCCATTACTCTAGAAGGTGGGTCAAAAAAGATCTTGTTGTGATTTATGTCATAGAGTGTTCTGCCTATGTTTTCCTCTAAGAGTTTTAGAGTGTCTGGCCTTACATTTAGGTCTTTAATCCATTTTGAGTTTATTTTTGTGTATGGTGTTAGGAAGTATTCTATTTTTATTGTTTTACATGTAGCTGTCTAGTTTTCCCAGCACCACTTATTGAAGAGGCTGTCTGTTCTCCATTGTATATTCTTGCCTCCTTTGTCAAAGATAATGTGACCATATGTGCATGGGTTTATCTCTGGGCTTTCTATCCTGTTCTGTTGATCTATATTTCTGTTTTTGTGCTAATACCATACTGTCTTGATTACTGTACCTTTGTCATATAGTCTGATGTCAGGGAACCTGATTCCTCCAGCTCCGTTTTTCTTTCTCAAGATTGCTTTGGCTATTCAGGGTCTTTTGTTTCCAGACAAATTGTAAAATTTCTTGCTCTAGTTCTGTGAAAAATGCCATTGGTAATTTGATAGGAATTACACTGAATCTGTAGATTGCTTTGGGTAGTATAGTCATTTTCACAATGTTGATTCTTCCAATCCAAGAACATGGTATATCTCTCCATCTGTTTGTATCATCTTTGATTTCTTTCATCAGTGTCTTATAGTTTTCTGCATAGAGGTCTTCTTCCTCCTTAGGTAGGTTTTTTCCTTTCTGTTGCACTGGTAAATGGGAGTGCTTCCTTAACTTCTCTTTCTGATTTTTTGTTGTTAGTGTATGACTTTTATAATAAACTCACTAAAGAATAGGAAAGAAAAATCAAGATGGAAAGCAAGGATTTTGGCTGGATCAGCTAGAAGAATAGTTATCCACAGGTATGTGGAACATGGCCAAAAGAGTAAGTTTAGGAGGCAGAAAGTAAAGAGCTCAGTATTTAGTATGTTTATTGAGATGCTCTTTACACATCCCATCAGAGATGTCAAGTAGGCAGTTTGACATCAGAGTTTTCTTGTTTTCACATTTTTATTCATAGTCCTTTTCAAAAGGAAAGGAGAACATGAGGTAGGATCAGAAGCCTTGGGTTCCTCCAACTTTCTGTGGTTCTAAATGGCTCTTGGCTCATAGAAGGACAGCCATGTTTATGGTGGTAAGAGATGATGAAGCTCTTAAAGCACAGAAATGCCTACACTTTCCTGAAATGGCAGCTTTACTACAATGGATTTTTAAAGCTGTTAGTAGTCTGTGTTGTATTAGCTTCTAAAATTTTACTTCTATATCACAGTCCAAACATTAGTATAAGGATTTTATCTTTCAATCCTGATCATCCATAAATTTCACTTGCAAAAGTTAAGACTCACCAAGACTCATGCTGTGACTTGCTGAGTAGGAAACTCAAGCCAAGTAGATTTCAGCATTTATCTCTTCATTCAATGTCTCCAAATCAATGGCAAGAATAAAAGGAGGCCAGAGGACATTCTGGTAGAATGTCATGACTTCCTCTCTAAGAAGAATGGAGTACACACTTAGATCTCATGACTCAAAGGCACATGTCTGCCTCTTGCTCATGTCTGCCCCAGTCAACACTGACCAGGGATGTCTATGGCTCTGATTCAGCCCCTAAGAGTCAAATACCAGCTCATTCACTGACAACATTGTGCACCAGGACATTCTGCCATCAGTGTTCTGGGAAAAAGCTCCCATAGTCCTCTGCATAATCCAATTCTGAAAGCATCCCATTTTTAACAATATGCAGGCTCCCATGAATAGGCAGCTTTTCATCAATGTTAACAAATGGCAATTATTTCCCCTCCAGCACATACTTTTTTCCCATTTATTGCCTACCTAAGTGACCTTCAGGCTGCATTCACCATTTATAGTTTTTAATTGCATTTTATTTAATTTTAAAACTTGAACAAGATGAATAAATGTTTGGTCATTTTTTCCCTGTTATACTGCAGCAGTGTTTCTCAACCTTTTATTTATTATTGAGGGGAAAACAGAAGCTTATAGACATTTTTTGCATTATTATGCTCCAACTATATCATATTAATACACAGTTGTACTGTATATCTGTTTATGTATGGTCGGTCCTTGGAGTAATATGTAAGCTCCTTCCCCTCTAAAGAACCAGTTTTTACCCCTTTGGGGGCAAGGTTGTCCCTGTTGAAAAATTCATGTTCTGCAGTGTTTCAATGTCAAGACTGAGGACAAAGGTACAAGGGGAAAAAAGGAAGCATGTAGTTTCTGCTGCTGACATGATTACCACTTTCCCTTTCTTCAAGGATGAGACGAGACACTCTTAAAAGATAACATTGATAAGATGTGCATTTTTGTGTGCCAAGTGGTTCATTTACATCAGACAGTCTAATGTCCTCTGAGACAAATACACCTGCTACTCTGAATCGGACAGCCGCCATGTGTGCTTTCTGTATTCATAGATGGTTTTCTAGTTTTGCCATCTAATAAAATTTCCTCATAGGATTAATTCTGCTTATAGCATTAAAAAACAACTGGGAACTTTGCAGAAGTAGTGGTACTTCAATCCATTCTTTGTGGTCTTTCCAGGAATGCATTTAAATTCAGGTCAAGATAGATGAAAGGTCAGTAATTAGGGTGAAAAGGAATGGAGCTGGGGCTGAATGGCTGATATTGTTATATCAACAAAATATGGCCTTACTAAGGATTTCCTACTTAAAAGCTGTGCAGGTGAACTTGAATTTGTAAGATATATGGGTAGGTGCCATGCTTAACTACATGCCAGTGTATTGGCCTTTATGACATCTGTTATGTTTTCTTTTTTTTTTAAAGAGGGCGGGTACCCCTCCAACTTCTACTTCCACCCAGAGGGAGCAGGGCTGGATTTTTTTTTTTAATTTTTAAAAATTTATTCATTTATGACTGTGTTGGGTCTTCGTTTCTGTGCGAGGGCCTTCTCTAGTTGTGGCAAGCGGGGGCCACTCTTACATCGCGGTGCGCGGGCCTGTCACTATCGCGGCCTCTCTTGTTGCGGAGCACAGGCTCAGTAATTGTGGCTCATGGGACCAGTTGCTCCGCGGCATGTGGGAATCTTCCCAGACCAGGGCTCGAACCCGTGTGCCCTGCATTGGCAGGCAGATTCTCAACCACTGCGCCACCAGGGAAGCCCTATGTTTTCTTTTAAAAAATTCTTTTATAGGCTCCATGTTTACTATTTGAATAACACTTTTTAGATAGAAAGTTTACAATTGTGACTATATTACAAAAACTGTTACACATCCAATGTGACTAATATAGTCGAAGAGAATACATTACATGCCTGTTATTTTATAGTTTTGTATAAAGATAGCTCCATATTGAAGTTAAAGCTTAAAATTGTATTTATTAGTAGCATTTTAGGTAATTTTACATGTGGAAAATATATTCAAGATGTGAAATAGAAACACCTGCATACAATTTGTCCTTTCCCTGCTAAGTTTCAACTTTCAGCATCACTTACTGTATTATTTTTAAGATAGAAGAAAATGATTTTTATTTTGTATTCTATTTTTTTTTTTTTTTAATTTCCAGAAGACTCAGTTCTAGCTTTGATATTGGAGTTGCCTGGCATCAAAAGCCCTTTCACTAGTTTTTAGTGACCCACATATTTACAGCTTATAATAAAAAAGATTTAAAGCTTTTTTAAAAAAATATTTTTGGCTTTTCCAATTGGCCTCCTTGCTCATGTTGATCTCTGATTTTCCCACTCTTAGTGTGTAAGGAAAGCACTTTATTAATTTAAATTTCTGTTTCATGTAAGTTTTTTAAAGCTAAAAGAAGAATTTTTTTCCTTTTGCACCTGGATGTGGAGGCCTAATAATTTTCAGTATTGATGTTTCATAATTAGAAGAGTCATTTAGACAGTGACACCCTAATTTTTAACTAATTCATAAGTAACTGTCTTACTTGATATTTACTCTCATCTTTATTGGATACTAATGAATATTTTTGGCAGTGAATGAACAAACTTCCATTCATTTTTGTGGTTTTGACTATTTGGAATCATACCTTTTAGAATACATCAGATCAGACCACAGAAAACATGCAGTTTCAATAGTGAAATGCAGTTATTCACATAGGTGTCATGCCATCATGATTACCAAAGGAATTTTATATCCAAATTTCTCTTTTATATAGTTCTGTAAAGGCAGAGAGTATTCTTCCTATTTGACAGAACAAAAAAATGAAAAAACCACCTCAGATTTTTCTCATTTGTGTAAGGTCAACCAAGTCTGTGGTAGAGATGAGAATAAAATCCTAACTCTTTGGCCCTTCCACAGGAGTATATTTTCTTTGGGAAATAACCATAGGTAGTTAAAAAGGGACCTTTATGAAAAAAAATGTGATGTATGTGAACTCCAAGGCACCTGATGCAGTTCAGTAAGCATTCACAGAGTGCTCTCTGTATTTCTCAAATATTGAGGAACTCTGTTTCCTCCAACTCTGTTTTCCAGATACCCACTGTGTGATATGTAGCCCCTTAAACAACAGGAAATGGTCTTTTCTCTATTTCCAGATTGTAAAACAAATGCCGTTTATATGCCTTTACCTGACAATCTAATGCAGTTACCATGCACACATAGCACAGTAGAAGAGTGGCAATTTGTAAGGTGGGTATTTTACATTCACCTCATTTGTTAGCCTAATGGGCCAGTAAGGAGCACTATTTCATGCTGGGTTGATTTTCTCTTTTCAGGCTCTGCCTAGGGGATTAGGAACTTCCTAGCCTTTGAACAAAGAAGTAATTTAAAGGCATGAGACCACCTAAACCCCAGAAAGACTTGCATTATCTCTTCTACTGGTAGAGTTCTACTTATTAAATGAATGTAATTTTGAAAGGTTGCTTGAAATGTTAAGTATATTTAAAGCAGCTGTTCTACCACCATGTTAAAGGAAACACTATAATATAACATAAATATGACTCATAATTTAAAAATAAAATCTCAGCTCTAGTTGTAACTTTTTTCCTTCTTGTTTTGAGATCTTTGGCATAATATTTGGAGAGACTCACTTTCCACTTGTATATCATTACAAAAATCCTAGGAGATATTGAGGAAAACAACAAAGGCAGAATTTTGAGCTAATAAATAGCCCACTCACTTTATCTTATGTTCAACCTCCAAATGTTCTATAAAAATACTCAAGAACATAGGTGAAAAGGAAACTGAACAGAATTATAAACTAACAATAGGAAGAATCCACATAGTGAGGTCCAGAGAAATTTCCAACAAGAGGTACTCTTGTTTTATATTACAGTTGATCCAACTTCTGAACTAGGACAGCGGATTGCCATGAAAACAGGAGGGATGGGATTTTACTCTCCTTACAAATTGTCCTGAAACCTCAAATGGAGGTGCTACACGAACCAAAACAATAGACAGTTGATCTCACAAGTGTTTGGAAACAATTTCTGAACAAGTACAAGCCATTGCCTCTTTCTTTTCATGTTCCCCATTATCATTAACATCAGACAGCTACTTATGCTGAGATTCAACAGCCTCTCTTGCTCCTGCTGGAGCCTCAGATGTAACAGTGAAATCTTATTCCACAACTATCCTCAGCTCTGAAAAAGGAAGGAAATGAAATAGTTCATGTGAATTGGGTTGAGTTAGGTATCTGTGGCCAATTTTTTTGTCCCTTCTGACTGACACTAATTTTGACAACTTGTATTTTCCCAGAATTTGTCCATTTTATCTAAGTTGTTAGGTTTGCATAAAGTTGTTCATTGTGTTCTCTTATTGTTCTTTTAATATCTGTGAGATCTGTAGTGATAACTTTGTTATCACTCTTGTCAATAGTAATTTATGTTCTTTCTCTTTAGTTTCAGAAAATCTAGCTAGGCATTTTACTGATCTCATCAAAGAACTAGCTTTGGACATTGCTAATTTTCTTTACTAATTGTATTGTTAATTTTTCTATTTTATTTATTTCCCTCTTGTTTTTACTATGTCTTTCATCCTATTTACTTTGGTTTTACTTTGTTCTTGTTTTTTTTTTTTTTTTTTTTTGCTTCTTAAGTTGGAACCTCAGGTTATTGATTTTAGATTTACCTTTTCTAATGTACACACTTTAAGCTACAAATTTCTCTTAGTCTTGCTTTGGCTGCATCACATAAATTTTGATGTTTTCCCCTTGTCATTTAACATAATACTGGAAGTCCTAGCCACAGCAGTCAGACAAGAAAAAGAAATAAAGGCATCTAAATTGGAAGGGAAGAGGTAAAACTGTCTCTATTTGTAGATGACATGATCTTTATGTGAAACAGATAATATTCACTAAAGTAATATTAGTATTTCTTAGTGAAATTCAGAATTTTATGTCCCAGTTCTCTTTAGCCCCCTTTCCCTTGAAAAAAGTTTCCTGAAGACTATTCAGACATTCATTAAATCCCCAGTAGTTAAGGAAACCTCAAGTATCACTTTATGGCAATTCTTATCCTGATATGCCCAATCAAGAATACCGGATCTCAAAAAAAAAAAAAAAAAAAAAAAGAGGCAGTGAAATGAGATAGGTAGCTGAGCATTCATTCTCTTACAATAGGAAAAAAAATAAAAAGGGATACCTGATCTCACAAGGTTAACTTTTCCAAAATAGTCTTCAACACCATTCTTTCATAACAAGGCCCTGACACTGTCTTCCAAAATCTACTTTTGAAAGAATAATTCCTGCTGAATCTTGGAGAAGAAAAAATAAATATCTGACCATTAGGGTAGCATCTGAAGTCTGAAATCATTTCCTAGATAAGGCCTATTAACTGGAGGCAAGATTAATGAGTAATCACATCTTCCTACTTAGCATACTTCTAAATAGTTGAGTTGCTTACACCAGCAAATCATCTTTATAAATAGGATTTGGCTCTAGAACAACCTAAATGTTCAAACAGAAATGTTGATATTCTTTCTGAAAATATACCCCAAAAGTCATAGAACCATTGACACAGGGAATGATTCTCTACCTTGAAATCATTGCCTCTGTACAAAGGACTCTGGCTGTCAGTACATAAACCATTCATGTAACACTTTCAAGCTGGTTTTATTGTCAATCCAGAGTCAGACTTGTATGAATCTCCCTTCAAGATTATCTTCAAAATGAATATTCTTCCCAGTATACAGTTTTAGGATCCTGGAGTGCATATTTTCCAAAGGTGTCATGAGGCATTCCAAATAAAACATCAATGAGTGCATAATATTTTATTGAGGTCAACTGGCATTTTTGGAATGACCAAAAAATAACACAATATACAGTTATCAATTTATAAACTAAATTGACTCTGAAGAACTAAAAAGCTCAAGCAAGCCCCACGTATCCTGAGAAATATTTCCATAGAATTGATGACAACTCTTTTCCCACCTCAGGGTCATGATGCCATCCTGGACCTCATCAATTTTCTCAAACAAAATGAGATATTTTATTCTTAGTATGTACCAGAGCTGAGACAACCATCACCTTTCTGCAAGAAATCTTCAGGTTTCACATGAAATTAGATTTGATTATTTTAGACTTTGAATTTTAATGTTCTCCTGTTTATTGTAGATCCCTTCTGAAGTTCTCTAAACCAGAAACCAGATATATATTGCTAATTAACTAAACTCTAAGAACAAAAACATATATTTTATAAAGCTTAAGATCATCTTTAAAATGTTATGCTTCATAACAGGAAGATTGGATCACCTTGCAATTCCCTGCAATATTCTGCTACAATAATCCAGTCCATTCTAATACCTCAAATTTCAATTTTTTTTCAGTAAATACAGCTTTTATTCCTAGTATTTCTCACCATCTGTAGCTGTCCTCCAAGTACTTAAGTCATTGAACAGTCCATTGAAGGAGAATGGGAGACAAATTTGTAAGCTGTATCCTGTTTCCCATTGGTCAAAAGCTTGTTCCATGGGATAGTCATTCCCCTATACTTCCTCGTTGCACATGCAAGGGTGCAGAGCAGCCTGTGACATCATGTGCTTCGGTATCAAGAGTGAGGCCCCTGGGTAGGAAGTGAGGGGTAGATGACAGATATGCAGCAAAGTGCTGTTGGATTGTGCCCACATGATATTATTTGGAGTCTACATAAAGGTGATCATCACAGTGGTATCTGGAGCTGGAAAAGATGATCAAATGACTCGGAGGTATGTGAGGACAAGAAGATTTAAAGTGACGTGTAAGTAGTGTCAGCTATCACAAGCGAGTTTCATCATGTGAGATGCCCAGCTTGCTCTGATTCACTCACAATTACATCTGGAGAATGAGACCAATTCAGACACTTGTTAATCAGTTTCCATGGCTCAAAGAATTGAGACGCTCTGTGCCTATATAACTCTCCCTGCAGTGTAGCTATAAGTCTGATACTGCATTATCTCAGGGAGGGAGGGGAAAGGATATACAAGTAAGAAGTGTACTATCAAAGGTCACAAGTATTTAAAGCACTCCCAGGTGAGAGCCAAATGCAAGCTGTGGATCAAATAAAAATGCAACGGCAATCATACCATGGCTATAAAGCAGAGTTAATCTGGATCAAACCATGGCAAATTGTTTCCAATGCCTAGTTCCCCTCCTGATAGCAATCCTAGCTCTCTTCCTTCAGCTGTGTGGTTACCCTTTCAAAGACATTCCCTTCTGCTCATCTTGCTAACACCGTTACTCATCTATTCCACCAAATTTTTAGAATCTTCTTGCATATTGACAACATTCCCATGCTCACTTCTGCAATGTTCCTTCCCCACTCTTCAACCCCAGTTTGCACTGTATTATTAATATTAACCAGCTGAAGGTAGAGTGTGGAAAACCATACTAAAAATGAACCGGTATATTATTTTCATGACTGGATGTATTTGCTGTATCATCTACCACTACAAATAAAGGCATACATGCTAGAGCAGCCACATGTGGCTGTTTGTGATCAAATGTGAGCAGTGTAATGGCCCATGTGTGTGCCATGGTGTCTTTCCAAGATCTCTCTTAGGACTGTGAGATAGCATCATTTCTGCATATTTTTTGAATGGAATGTTTACATAATGTAAATATGGCCATTCTTTTCCTCCACTTAGGGCTGGCAGAACAAATAAGACCCTCCAAATTTACATGCCCAATTACTTTTAGGTTAACAAGCTCTGAAGTGCTGTGGAAATACTCCCCCAGAGTTTCATTGTGGGTTAATGCAGAATCATCCAGACTTTCTTCAGGACTATTAGAATAATAAACACCAGGCAGTTTAATCAATTAGACATTTCACCAGGACCATCACTCCAGTGGAGAAGTAATTCAGCCTATTCCCCAAGGAAGTCTGGGCTCAGTGATCTCTGCTTTTCACCAAAACCCCAGTGAGGGACAGTTAAGAATTATTCTTCCAAGGATACGAGGCAGGACCTGTGGGAGAGGCTCCTACAGTGCTGTCTTGGGGAAGTTGTATAAGAAGGACTAGGAACAATGTCCTCATGCAGGCAGTGGGGGTCCCTACCCTCTATTCTCATAGACGAAGAAGTCATAATCAACATATAGTTTTCTTCTCTGAATGGGAAGAGAATATAGTAAAACCTCACTGTCTCAGAGTATATGTGGGTTGATGTGTATGAAGGGGGCAGGTTCCAATTTGAATACGCAGAACATTAAAAAAACCCTGCACTGTAGGCTACTTTCAAGGCAGTTTTGTAGCTTTCAAATATCTACAGTAGATGGAAATGGAGTGGCAAATTGTTTTCTAATAGAGGTCTTTAGACATCTTTTTTTTTTAACACACACATAACGATGATTTATAAGTAATATGTCAATTAGTTGTTTATAAACGGCACTTCTCAAGTGCTAGAGGGCTCTTGAAAACAATTGTTTCTTTTAAGTATTTTAAATATCTTTCCAGCACACTTACTTATACCGTGAATTATTTAGGAAATCCTTCCTCTATTGTTAGCATACAGATAAGATTCAGTCCAGTTCTAATCAAAATTATCACAAATTTTTATTCGATGCTGTCTGGTAGACTGTGTTGCTGGATAACTAGTATTCTGCAAGCTTAGTTGCCATTATAAAGAAACAGCTTCTTTCGCAGCAGTGACTTTTTACTTTTGAAAGACAGTAAGAAATGGGAAAACCATCCAAAATATGATGGAGTGGTTTGACATTTCCAACCCTAAAACTGAGATTTTTTTTTTTTCCTAACAGCTATTATAAGGTCACATTTTAAAATAAAGACCAGAACTGTTTTGTGTGTGTGTGTTGTGTGTGTGTGTGTGTGTATTTGTGTGAGCAGGCCAACTGTTTTCTTGGTTCCTCTCATAAATAACAAGGCCACTGTCCAGCCTGGATGGGAGGGGAGTCTGGAGGAGAATGGATACATGTATATGAATGGCTGAGTTACTTTGCTGTGCACCTGAAACTATCACAACATTGTTAATCAGTTATACTCCAATATAAAATAAAAAGTTAAAAAAAATAACAAAGCCATTGTCAATTTTGCATTTTGTTAGTGAGCTAAACTTCGTAAACAAGGGGAGTGTTGGTATAAGAGATTCAAAGTTTGAATTTTTACTAACATTTCAATTGGCCTAGTTTGATGCCTTGATGTGTGTATGAATACACACACGCACACACATTTGCAACTTTCATCACTAAAAGAGATCAGATAAGATAATGTATTTTCTCCCCTAGAGATGGAAAATAAGATAACACTCTCATTTTACTGAAGAAAAAAAGAGATTTAGAATTATTGTCCACTGCTGGCAAAGGCACTGTGCTTTCAGACAAGAATTTCAAAAACTAAAGGAGAATGTTTCTAGACTTTCCAGAGATAAGTGAGACAATTATTTATTTTTTCACTCAACGGTTGTTTATTGAGCACTTACCTTGTGCCTGACTGTTTTCTAGATACTGAGGATATATCAATGAACAAAATAAAGCCCTTGATGTTATGAAGCTTACATTCACAACCTTTTAACTTCCTAATTTCATATAACATTTACATAACTCTTTACAGTTTGCAGTACAGTTTCACATGCGTTATTCCCTTTTGATCATCATAAGAACGTTATAAATCAGACAATACCTCACTAGCTCCAGTGTATAGGTAAGATAACTGAGGCTCAGTGAGGTTAACTGGTAAGTGCTAGTTAAGAGGACTGTTTTTCTTTTTTTTTTTTTCTTTTTGGCTGAGCGGCTTGTGGGATCTTAGTTCCCCAACCAGGTATCAAACCCAGGCCCATGGCAGTGAAAGCTCCAAGTCTTAACAACTGGACCGCCAGGGAATTCCCAAGGACTTCTGATTCCAATTTGAGATTTCCAAATACATCAAATAGAATTTCTAATTCTTCGCAGGATTGAAGAGGGAAGCACACTAGGTGGTTATTTGTCTTTTAATCTCACTTCCAGCCTGTAGTGTGGATTTTGCACTTGAACAGGACAGGTTTTGATTCTACGTCCAACAATGCACCTGTTTCCCTCCAACACCACCCCTCAGCCTTCTGTCCCACGATTTCAAATATGGGACAGCTCTCCAGGTCACCTTTCTATCTGGGCCCGATTTTCCCACAATAATTCCTTCCTCTTGGAATGAGTACTTGGCCACGTGGAAATGTCTTCAGTTCCAAATAATTCAGGAGGAACCTGTGTAACACTAGGATGTCAGCAAGAATTCTTCCTGTCCGCACTCAGCGGGCCCCAAATGGTGACCTCAGGTTTCCATGTTAAAAGGGACTTAATGTCTGAAGAGATTCTCTTGAGAAGATAACCTTGGGTGCTTATATTTTAAAGCTAAATTTCCACAGCAACATTGACATTACGAATACAGGATGGAGTTTTCACTTTATTGCTGAAGGCTGTTATTTGAAGCTATTCCAGGTTTAATATATCTAGAATCCACTTCATCTCTCTGGCTTTATTATTTCCACACACTAAACCTTAGCATTTATTTAGGTGGCAGGTAATATCATTCTTGCGAAGAACTAGATCCCATTCTCAAGGGTTGTGGCCACCAAGATGGCTTAAATAGTGCATTTTGGGGGCTCCTGACTTTCCCTGGCTGCTGATACATGGATGAAAACCTAGGAATCTGATAGTAACTTATATTAAATGCCATTAGTACAACTTTCTCAAAATGAGGACATGTTGACAAGTAGAAACTAAGAAAAAAAATTTTTTTTTTTTTTAGGAAAAAAAAAATGCTGTAGAGAAAACTTACCCTTGCCCCATTTGGAGCATTTTTTGTGTTTTCTTTTCTTCTCCCTTTAAAAATCAGTGGCAGGTTCCCTAGGCTCCCTGAAATGGGACCCAAGAGTGACACAGTTGGGGGCTTCCCTGGTGGCGCAGTGGTTGAGAATCTGCCTGCCAATGCAGGGGACACGGGTTCGAGCCCTGGTCTGGGAAGATCCCACATGCCACGGAGCAACTGGGCCCGTGAGCCACAACTACTGAGCCTGCGCATCTGGAGCCTGTGCTCCGCAACAAGAGAGGCCGCGATGGTGAGAGGCCCGCGCACCGCGATGAAGAGTGGCCCCCGCTTGCCGCAACTAGAGAAAGCCCTCGCACAGAAACGAAGACCCAACACAGTCATAAATAAATAAATAAATAAATAAAAGAACGTGAATTTCTAAAAAAAAAAGAGTGACGCAGTTGAACAGTCCCCACTTGATTACAGCATGTTCTTTTTATGTTAAATGGCTGACAATGCCACTAAGCATTGTGCCTTGTGTTATGAGCACAGCTGGATCTGAAGCTAAAATCCTGGGTCCTGGGGTAGCCCGGTAATTTCTTCCTAAACCCAGGCAGCTAAACAATAACTAATAATGTGGCCATGGGTTGATCTGCCTTGAATAAAAGACTGGGGCTGTTTACTCCACAATGGAACATGCAGCAAGATTCTAACACTCTTTTCTTAACCAAATCCTCCCCTCCAGCTTACACAACTGTGAAAAAAAAACAAAAAATAAAAAACAAGGGCAAAACATTTTTCCCAGGAGAGATGTCTGGAAAAAATTTATTTATTTATTTATTTATTTATAAAGCATTGTAACTCTTTTTTTTTTTTTTTTTTTTTTTACTTTCTTACAGATAAGATTTTTTATTTTTTATTTTACTTATTTATTTTTGGCTGCATTGGGTCTTCATTGCTGCGTGGGCTTTCTCTAGTTGTGGCGAGTGGGGGCTACTCTTCGTTGAGGTGCACGGGCTTCTCACTGCAGTGGCTTCTCTTGTTGTGGAGCACGGGCTCTAGGCACGCGGGCTTCAGTAGTTGTGGCTCAGGGGCTCAGCAGTTGTGGCTCGTGGGCTCTAGAGTGCAGGCCCAGTAGCTGTGGCGCATGGGCTTAGTTGCTCCACGGCATGTGGGATCCTCCCAGACCAAGGAGTGAACCTGTGTCCCCTGCACTGGCAGGTAGATTCCCATCCACTGCACCACCAGGGAAACCCCTGAAATTTATTTTTAAATGTGGTGTGATTAGAAAAGGGAGAAACTGGATGGAGGGCAACACTAATTATCTGTCTATCAATGTGTTTGTATGTTTTATATTTTAATTTCCTGAGGTGTATATGCGTTCTATACCTCATAACAGTTTTCTCTAGGAATAATAACTGTACAAGCTTACCTGGCAATAACTGTATTCCCAAGAGCTCACACTACAGGAGACAAAATTTTACCTTAGAAAGCTTGATAGCAACACTTCACTATAGCAAATCATTTGTCCAACTTTAAGGACCAAATGACAAAATGGGACCTAGGAATAGATACCATTGTCACACTTACTCATACGTTGCTTTCTTCTAGTATTCAATTAGGAAGGTCTGTTAACATGATTTTTTTCATATCATGTTAAGTCTCAACTGTTGGCAGGGACTTAAATTTGGATTTTGTCACTGTCATCATGGGGACAATTCTGGGCAAGTACATATAAATGTGAAAGTCACAGAATTGAGTAGCAGATGCAATAATATTTACTTTATATATAAAGCAGTTGTAATGTGTTTAGGGGAATAGACTAAGGCTCACACTTTGTGCTCTGCCACTTATATCTGTGTCACCCTAAGCAAGTTACATTAACCCCTCTGTGTTCCAGTTTCCCCATTAGTAAAGCGAGGATAATAAAAGTAACTAAGTGATAAGGCTATGGTGAATATTAAATGTATTAATCTATATAAAGGGCTTAGAGCAGTGTCTGGCACATAACAAAACATTGTATCAGTGTTTGCTCTTCTGGTCCTGGCTGTCGTTGTTGTTATACTTATTATGATTATTTTGTGGTACTTTCTAGTGAAGTTTTCTTTTCAGAACTCAAGTCTTGTGTTGTGTGTGTGTGTATATATATATAAATAAATATACATATATATATATATTTATTTATTTGCCACGAGGCATGTAGTATCTTAGTTCCCTGGCCAGGGATGGAACCTGTGCCCCCTGCAGTGGAAGTGTGGAGTCTTAAACACTGGACTGCTAAGGAAGTCCCTTGTATTTTTAAAAATAATCTTAACTTAGTGCCTCTCTTCTGCTATTTTTTTTTTTCTCTGTCCCTATCCTCTTTGATGGTCATAGGACTTGTGAGTAGAGGAGGAAGTCGTAAGACTTAAGAAACTGCTGGAGCAGTGTATTAGGGAAAGTGGCCAATCACTACATTAAAAAAAAATTGCTGCTTATTTCCAAGATTTCCACTCAAGATAAACCTCATTGTATCTGGTAGTTGGTCCCGTAGTGTATAGGTATCTTTGAATGGCAACTGGACAGCTCCCTAATGCCAATGATCTTCTGAGATGCAGCCAGGGAGACAGGATGCTTGCAATCCCCAGGGAGGAATAGGCATGCCACAGGATTCTGAAGCATGTCCCCTTAGCCCCGTAATAAAATCTAAAACTCTCCTTGCCCCTCCCCTCACCATCTCTCTGTCTCTATCTCTATCTCCGTCTCTCTCTCTGTATTTCTTCTCTTCCCCTCCTCTCCCTCCCAGCGGTCATCTGCACTCCCCTCTGAGCTGATAGGAAATTCTGAATGCTACCCCGTGATACTTGGGTGCTGCAGGTAACTCAGGGCTCTGAGTGGGAGCCCTCTGCTTCTAATACCTCTCATGGCTATTTATTAGATTTCTAGAAATAATCAGTATAGCCCAGTTTTTCTCTTTTCTCATATCTCCCAACTTCAAAGGAAAGGTTTTATCAACACTCCATCCTCATCTCCCAGCTTAGACATTTTTGGGGAATTTTGGAGACCACCAAGGCAGACCTTTTGCTAAGAGTTTCAAATCCATCCAGTATAGCTCTCTCTTCCCCTTGCTTGAAGAATTCTTCTAACGTCTAGGGGATTGGTGGAAGGGAAGGGGAAAGAAATGATTTGCTGTAACAGCCGAAGCTTTTCTTTCTCTCGCATGCCTTAATCTGTACCTCTTAGATTTAGAAACCTTGAGTTTAGCATCTTCATCGTCCAGCATTGATCTGACAATTTTTTCTCAGGTTAACATCAGCCCATGTTGTGCAGCCAGAACATGGGCAATTGGAGGGGGAAAATATAACATGCTGGTTAGGGAATCAAATTTTACTCTGACACAGAAGAACTGATACAATGAATGCAGTAGAGTAGGAAAAGGGGATTGGCACACTTTCTTAGCTGTTGTACAAGCAATTTAAACAAATGCCTTAAGTCCTCAGAAATATCTTTCTTAAACATAATTCAAATATCTTTATAAGTTATGCCCGACTTTAAAATCTTAGTAAAGATCATCATATAGATAGAACATGGTTTTAAAATGGTAATATCAACAAAAGGGATTTTTGTGGCAAATTTTTGAGCTTTTTTTCTTCAACCCTATATGTGGGCATTAATAGTTCCATTTAAAAAAAAATTTATGGGAGAATAGTTGATTTACAGTGTTGTGTTAGTTTCAGGTGTACAGCAAAGTGATTCAGTTATACATATATATACATTCTTTTTCAGATACTTTTCTCATATAAAGTATCACAGAATATTGAGTAGAGTTCCCTGTGCTATATATTTGGTCCTTGTTGTTTATCTATCTTATAGATAGTAGTGTGTGTATGTTAATCCCAAGCTCCTGATTTATACCCGCCCCCCATATTTTCCCGTTGGTAACCATAAGTTTGTTTTCAATACCTGTCAGCCTGTTTCTGTTTTGTAAATAAGTTCATTGGTGGCATTTTTAAAAATTAGATTCCACGTATGAGTGATATATTTGTCTTTGTCTGATTTACCTCCTTTAGTATGATCATCTCTAGGTCCATCATATTTCCATTTCATTGTTGGAGGAGAAAGCTCATGGTGTTGAATAATTTGCACAAGTTTACGCAGCTAATGAGTAGAAGAGCCAGAATTTGGACAAAAGGTTTATTTGACTCCAGAGCTCTTTCCAAAGACACGCAACCGCCTCCCATTAGGAAAGCCAGACTCTTCAAACTTAGTCAGCTGATGGAAGAAAGTCTTTGCTTTCACTCTTCTCTGCCTAGGTCAAAACCAATCCCTGTGGATAATTCCACATTAGGAATAAATAATAAATTTACTTGCTGCCTTCATTCAGAAATCCTGTTGGTAAAATTTCAGAAGGCACAAGTTATTGGAAGTTACTGGAAGGGTAGAAACCAGAAAAGTTTCTGAGGATTCAACAATTATTTTGACTCTCTTTCTGTAAACCTTTCTCACATTTTGAGTATCTTGAGCAGGTCTGCGAGAGAAGTGAGTTTTAAATTAATTTTCTCCTGGCAGGTTGTGTCTGTGATAAATTGAAGAACTCCACAAAAATCATCCCCATAGCTAGGTGTTTAATAGCTCAGTCACTTCAATGCCCCATTGGGGTCACTTTCATTTTTTTTTTTTCCCTTCTATCCAGAATAACGCAGAGTCTTAACAAGACTTGGAAGCAATTTTGATACGAAAGACTAAGAGACAGCTCTGCTTTTAATAAGCTTTAATATCAGGGTATCAGCAGCACCCTTGGTGCTACGGCCGGAAATGACAATTTTATTATCCTTTCCTTTGAAACTGATAAATTGGTTCAGGCTAAGGGCAGCCTTTTTAGCTGCCACCAAAAAAAAAAAAAAAGAAAAAAACAAAAGCAAGAAAAAAGAAACTATCACTGGAGTTATTTAAAGCTCTATAGAAAATTCTAAAAGACAGGCAATTTCATACTGTTGTTGTCACTGAGTGCTGAGTCCTTGATGTTTGCCAGTTGCAAAGGGAAATTTGTGTGTGTGTGTGTTTATTTCAAAGAAAGAGAGAGAGGTGGGAGGGACATTAAGAAAGAATATTTGGGCTTGGTCTCACTTTCAAATTGGGGTTTGCATATTGAAATCTACGAAGAGCATTTTAACAATGTCACATTATTAACAATATAGACCCAAATTCAGTATCACCTCCTCTAAGGGAATCAATTGATAGGTTATCATTCACATTTGCCCAAATTGGTTAGGACCTCTTAAGTACAGGCTTCAGAAATGTATCTCAGATGTGCTTTGACGGTGAGTGGAAATATTCTAGTTTCATAAGGAAAACCTACAGTGCCATGAATATTCAGCATGGCATCTCTGAAGATACAGAAGCGTGACTATCACAATTATAAATCTTGTGTGCATTGTGTGATTTCAAAATTGGAGAATTGTTTGTGAAAGATCCCTGTCAGTTCCTTAGACAGGAAGCCATGTCCTTCCAGAGACTCATGTTCCTGGGCAGAGTCTGTCAGACCATACTACCTAATCAGAGGACTAGGGGAAAGGTGTGCTGGTTCTTTTCTTCCCTAAAATGATGTACTCAATTCCAACTCGTGTCATCATTACAGATTGCGGATTTTTTCCGAGTATCATAATTTTATTTTTTAATTGAAGATTTTGGAACTGAAAAGACTTTAAAAAGATCTGGTTTATTGAGTTACAGACAGATATCTAAAGCCCAGAAAGATAAAATTGCAAAGATGGGAAGACATTGACTTAAGACCCAGGATTAGACTTTTGTTGCCTTGTACCACTTGATGCTTTTCTTGCTCTGCCATAGTGCATGTCCTAGTTAGTTAGGGAGTTTGAGTTTTTAAAAGACAGGAAAATAGCTTCAATATGACAGAGTATCCTGTATGCTGGCAAGGGATCCTATGCATTCTCCCCAGTACCACCAATGTCTGTACAATCAATCAATTCCCTACCTGTAATACGAGCATGTCTCAACGTGACAATTTTAGTAGATACTTACCAAATTTGAGTTGCTCAGTACTCAGAGCACTGAGGTTAATGATCTACACTATCAAGAAATCTTGTGGAATTGTGGCTCCAGGGCTCTTAGGTAAACCCAGCAACACCATAGTCTCTTCCCTCACCCCTGGAAGTCTTGTTATGTCAGAGTGAAGCATTGCCCAACTTATTAGGGCTCCCTCGTATCATCATGAGAATCAGAGTTGGCAGGGCTGTGATCTTCAAAGATGAAATTCCATCATAACGTGATGACAGCAGAGTTCTCCTCTCTAACTTTCACAGAGTGAAAATGGGGAAGGCTGTACAGAATAGTGGCTAAGAGTACACACACAGGTTTGGGAGTAATTTAGACACAGCTTTGAATCCAGTCTCCACTACTTTTAATGAAACTCTGAACTTATTTCCATATCTGTACAACAACAACAAAAAATAACACTACTGCATTATCAAGACTAAAGGAGATGGTTTAGTTAAACTCTTGACACAGAATCTAGCACACATAATGCAGTTGAAAATCGCGTTTGATATTATCATCACATCATTCACTTCTCACAGTTCTTTAATCAATCGAGAAACAGATATTTATATAGCACCACCCATGTTGGACTGGGTTCATGACTTCTAGATATAGTAAATCAAGACAAAGTCTTCCTCCCCTGCAAGCTTATAACATATTCCTGGGTATTGGTCAGTTTCACAAAGCAGATGAAATTATGCCAATGGAAAAAAAAGTTCTGTATCAACCATACGAAATCCCCAGTTGTCATTTTCAGTAGGTATTTCTTATTAAAATATCATTATTAGTTCTATGAAGTTGGAATTTTTGGCATGGAAAAGTTATGAACTTTGAAGTCTGACACAGCTGGGTTTCACAACTCTCAGGGGTCTTGGGAAAATTAATTCACCTACTTGAACATATTTCTTCAACTAGGATGGGATTGCTGCAGCCTCAGCAAAATTTTGTTCTTCTACTCTACTCCGCAAGTCCTGAAGATTCACTACAAAAGTTTTATCAGCCATTTTCGTTCCTGCTCCTCAATCTTCATTCCATCTTACCTTCTAGGGAAGGCCCATTTCATATTTGCGGCTCTGTGTTAACAATGTGGGGAACAGGGGAAATAAGGAGAACACACAACCATATGTGGTATCTGTATGCCCTGCTGGCTGGCTGCACTGTGGACAGCCTGCTGGCTCCCTTGCCTGGCTAGGTTGGCCTCATCAGGTGGCCCTCTGACTAATCCCACATGCCAAGACATTTAACGGAAACACTGAGATGTTGCCATTGTTCAAGTCAACGTGAAAACTGTTAAGCCTGTGGACCCATGTGGTATTCTCAGACAAAAGCTGCAAAATCAGTGACATATTTACAGCATTTTTTCATTGCATATTTTTCGTTCAAATGGAGCAAAATCCATTGCAGATGAATATTTAGAGGTGCAACGAGGTACTGAGCAGAGATTGTCAAACCCAGAGAACAAATATTTGTCTCTTCTAAATATCCTCCTTTCATTGAATCTTTTAATACAGAGAGTAATTAATCAAAA
This sequence comes from Balaenoptera musculus, assembly GCF_009873245.2. Taxonomy (NCBI): domain Eukaryota; kingdom Metazoa; phylum Chordata; class Mammalia; order Artiodactyla; family Balaenopteridae; genus Balaenoptera; species Balaenoptera musculus. The sequence goes on along the minus strand of NC_045805.1, from coordinate 27,287,195 downwards.
ACAACTACTCAGTAACATAACTGAGTTGGAAACTCTAGTGTTTTTGTTTGTCTTCTTTGAAATCACAATTGTCAGTAATGTTGATGGCCTAGAGGCCATCTATGAACATAACTCTGTTTAATTTAGCAAATTTGAATTTCTGTTTGGCTGAATATAATATGTAAACAGCAGCATCTGCAGCGGCATTGAGGGGAGGACCAAGTAGTGCCAAACACTACGTGTTCCAGTCTGCAAATATTTGACACTTTGGTTGTGAAGGTTGACGTAGCATTGCAATCAATTAAACAAACAAGCTACAAGGGTACTATTGACTGGGAGCACAGTACTTCGGCAAATCTGGGCACTGGAGTGCATGTGTAAAAAAAAAATCCATCGTGCTCTTTCTCAGCCATTTATGTGTTCAAAACAAGAGCTCAATATAGTGTTTTAAAACACTAGAATGTTCTATAGGCCAAATGGCTACAAAGTCCTTTGCTTTAAAGCACTCCTTTTAACACTGCATTGCAACAGACACTTAGCCTCACATTATGTACTAGTTTTTTTGTTTATTTTAATATTAGTCTGTCCCCTCTTGAAATCGACAAGACTATCTCATTCCTTTGATCACTTTGGTGATCACTTTGGTTCTCTGGCCAAAGGCATTGAATTCAACACTCTTTTTCATTTTATGGCTCTTGATAGCTTCCTTGGGCATGATCATATCATCAGTGATGTCAGTCAGGCTTGGGAATAGAACCCAAGTGGATAAATGGGAGAAGGGCGTTAGTTTCCTGTATCCTACCCCTTCCACTTTGTAGAATATAATGTAGAGCTCTAAAATAGCATCCTGACCATGTACATCTGAAAAATTTTAAGAATTCTTATGAAATCATACATTTTGATTATAACCTAATGCCTTGTGTCCTTCAAAACAATATTATCTGAAAACCAACTTAGAGGCAGAAGGGATTTGCTAATGATAGAGTTTACAGTCAAAGTTTATCCAGTGTTTTTATGTGCTAAAAATGCAGCCAATCCTGTCTCACTTTGACCAAGAGAAGGTGACAAAAGTGTTATCGCATGGCTTTTGAGAATATACCACAAAAAGTGTTGAAACTCCATCTGGATATTTTGGAACACTCACTCTTGGGATGATCCTGTAGAAATCCACCATGCTGTTAGATAGCTATGTAGCAATGCTCTGAATAAGGTCCTAGTCTATGGTATCAGTCAATTCTGTGGCCAGCAGTCAACACAAATTGACATTATTGGGAGTGAGCCATCTTGGATGTCCAGCAAAGTCAGCTCTTCAAACGAATGCAGCCCTAGCTGATGTCTGACTGTAAGCCTTGAGGGTTCTTAACAGAGAGCACTGTTGAGCCCAGTCAACGAACTCCACTGTAGGAGATAATAACTTTTTAAACCACTAAGTAGTATGTAAGAATGAATAACTGAAATGGGTATTTTAATTGATAAGAGTTTGTTTGATCACACAAAAGTCTCTATAAAGAAAGTTATATTTGATCTAAATCTTCCTAAAAATAAAGAACAAATCTATTATCATTCTCTTTCATTTTATTCACTCCATTACAATTAATCTTATGATACATCTCACCACTAATGCTCATCTTCTGAAGGTCACTTGTGACCTAATTGTCAGTCACATCCTTAGAGTGAAATCCTATGATCCTATTCTATCCTCGACCTTTGAGCTTCTCTATAGCATTTGCCATGCCTTCAGTCTTAAAAGTCTATTATTCTTTGATTTCACTGCATACAATTTTCTCATAATTCTCTTCCTCAAACTAGGAGAAATATGAGGAATGACACCTCTTCCCAAGTGCAAAAATAGCTGTGTGCTTGGATTACCAAAGCAGAAGGGGAAGAGAAGAAGGGCAGACAAAGAAATTCAGAAAAGGAAGAAATCTCCAAAAGATAAGGGAAGAGCAAGGAGTGTTTTATCTTTTTTTTTATTGGTTCCCTATGCCTTTAGCCCAACCCTGTGTCCTTGACCATTATGCAGAGGTCAAGAGGAGAGAGTGGAGGGAAGAAAAAAAAGCCTTGATATTGTTCTAGAAGTTAAGAATGTGAAGTGAATATTTTCTTAAAACACTGACTATTTTATCTCATGAGTGTTTATTTGACTGTCTTCACCTCAGTTACAGTATGAGCTCCTATCATACCTGTAATAAATGTTTGAATAACAATTTTCAACAATGCAAAGCACTCTTCTTAATTTTTAAATCAATATGAGTAAAGGTCACTGTCATCATCTCTATTAGAAAAAATATTATGTCTTCATCCATTCACGGCATGGGAAGAAGATAATGGACTTGGATCAAGAGGTGAGGTGGATTCCAAGTCTCTGCTTCCCAGGGTGATCACATTTATGAGGACCTTTCTTTTTATTGCTTTTCTTTCTCTGTCCTTTGTTCCTTTTCTTTTCTTTCTTCCTTTCTCCTCTCCTTCTCGCTTTCTCTTTCTATTGCTTTATGTATTTTCTGTGTTCCTTAAATATGTGAAGTATATATTTGTATTTATTTGTTTATTTATTTTTGATTGCATTGGGTCTTCATTGCTGTGTGTGGGCTTTCTCTAGTTGCGGCGAGCGGGGGCTACTCTTGGTTGTGTTGCGGTGCGCGGGCTTCTCATTGCGGTGGCTTCTTCTTGTTGCAGAGCAGGGGCTCTAGGCATGTGGGCTTCAGTAGTTGTGGCTTGCAGCCTTCAGTAGTTGTGCTCATGGGCTCTAAAGCACAGGCTCAGTAGTTGTGGCACACGGGCTTAGTTGCTCCGTGGCATGTGGGATCTTCCAGGACCAGGGGTCGAACTCGTGTTCCCTGCACTGGCAGGTGTATTCTTAACCACTACGCCACCAGGGAATTCCCGTGAAGTATATTTTAAAAAACCCAAACAGACTATTTTCTTTTGATATTGAGAACTTTTCATAAGCAGAACCCACTGTAGCACAAATCTGTGGATGAGCAGTGTGAAAATTGAGATATCAATTTGTGTCCATCTGTGTTATAATACAGAACTCTAGAAAGATGAACAACTCTTATGTTTGAACATCTATCAGCTTCATGGTTACTGAATCAAATGGTCTTCCTAAGGAGATGTTTTGTCATTGCACAGCTGCTGTCCCTGTGATCACTTTAGTCCCTGAGCCACTTCAATTCTGGTTATAGTCATGGCTCCTTCAGAGACCCAGAATGCACAGTTCTCTTCCCTGGAATCTTAAGGTCAAGAAAGATAATTTATTTTCAGCAGAAGAAGGAGTATGAACATTAGAACTAGAAGGTTTCAGTTCTGATTCTGACATTTACTAGCTGTGGGGTCTTGGTAAAATAAATTTTCTTCACTGAGTTTTGACCTATTTATTCATAAAATAGAGAAATTAGCTTATAGAAGAAATACGTGTTAAGTATTAACCAACACCAGGAAACACTAAGGGTGTGCAATGGGTATATACTTTTTGATGAGTCTTATTACACAAAAAGTGAAAAGCTTGGTCTTCAAGTGATGTGGAAGAGCTGATCCTGTGACACTACATTTTTTGGACTGAGTTACATTTTTTTGGGAGAAAATGCACCTTGGCACCTCCTCTTTCTTTAATTATCCAATTTCTGTACACACAAATCTCTTCCCCTGTTTCTACTTACATAACAAAGAAAGGCTGAAGTTTTCCAAAGAACTTTTCAAAGTATCAAGGGAGAATAAAAATGATGGTGAAAACAAAAATACTAACAATATAAAAACTTATGATATATATACACATTTGTTTCTGATACTGTCTTTGGTGAATTATCCCCTGGGATGGAAGAACCTATTCTTAAAGTGGATGATGGAGAGGGGGTACACAGGTGCACACACACACACACACACACGTCTCAAGAAGAGATACAAGTTTTTGTTTTTCTTACTTGTTTGCTCCTGGGCTTTCCACATATTTCAGGAGGTATGATAGAGTCCACAACACAAAAACTGTTTCTTAGATATCTTGGCTCTTGTTCAGCCACAAAAATAAGGTCTTAATCTTCCCCCTACTTAGGACTTTACTGAGCTCTGGGATCACAGCTGAGAGAAGGACTACTTCTTTAAACACACACACACACACACACACACACACACACACGTACACACAATATGGTCCTACCACTTGTATACACGCTGCAGTCTTTTCCCAGTATAGGTCCAATACATAAAAAGCATAAAAATACAAAGAGGAGGTACTTCTCTGCTATTTTAACGAGGGACAACTTCTACTTCACAGTTCACAGTTCACAGGGTGGCTGTGAAAGTTGAATAAATAGCATATAGGAAGATGCTTCATAAACTATAGGAAGTCAGTTTAAATTTGAAAGCAGACAGTTTTATTTAATGGGGAAAAATTTTATTCAGGAGCTGGATGATATCTGTTTCTCCTAAGGCACCTCTTAATATTCAGGAGCTGACTACTCGCTTTGTTCTCTGATTTGTTTCTTTTCTACATGACTATTTATATTCTTTACGAATATTTACCTCTGAGGGGTATTCAACCTATTTAACAATACACAGGGCAAAAGTACTGATCAATGGGAATGGTTGATAGCTGTAAACATCTCTTGTTACTAGCCTGCAGGGGTTGAACATCAGGCCAGGTACATCAGAGGGTGGAGAGTGGAAGGAAGGCAAGTGATTCCATTTTAGTTCTGATTCATTCATTGACTGATTTAATATCTAACAAAGGAAAATGTTTTGAATATTAGCTAATGTGATAATTAGAAGTGATTATACACTGAGTTTCCTGTTCGGTGGGTTTGAGGAGTGGAAAGAGAGGAAAACACAAGCAGCACCTGAACGGGGAAAAGTAATACTTCAGCTCTCCTTTGGCAGTTTTATTTGTACTCACCCATTATACCTCAAGCACGACATCCACCGTAGTCTCATTGACTTAGCACAATGTCCTTATGAGCTACATAATTTCATTTTATTTTATTTTATTTTATTTTTTTCCTCTTTGATCTTGCTTTCTTTTTATTTATTTATTTTTAATTTTATTTATTTATTTTTAACATCTTTATTGGAGTATAATTGCTTTACAATGGTGTGTTAATTTCTGCTTTATAACAAAGTGAATCAGTTATACATATACATATGTTCCCATATCTCCTTCATTTTATTTTATATAAAAGAAATGTGAGGCACAAGAGGGCTTAAGAGCTTTCCTTCAACTGTGACCCTTGGTGCTGGGAAGAGCTCTTAGTGTTCCCCATGATGACGTCAGCTCTTCTTCCCTTGAAGTGGTGAATATGGTGAATTAGGACACAACTCTTTTTTGTACTTTTCTTCACTTTGAGAGAGAGAAAACAAAAACTTCATTTCCCAAGTTTCCCTGAAGTTGGTTGGCAAAATATGAATTGTGTTTGGTCAATTTGGTGATTTTTATGACTTTTGGAAGATGGAAGCAGAGGCTTCATTTTCACTGCTTCTGAGTTTCTGCCAGTAGGCTGTCAAGAGGCTATTAGGTTTACCTGTATCAGTGTTAGCAGAGATGTTGGTATCGAGTCACTAGCTTCTTAGGTGTCTAGAGGGAGGGTGGAGTGTAATTTCTGCGAGTATGACTCATAGAAAGTGCAGCATGCTTCGTGAGTTTTCTCATAAGTTTTGTGGTTGTGGTTACTTCCTGATCAGAGCATTTTCTAGACTTTAATAGCTTCCGGATAGTGGCAATAGTAGTGTGAATTGTTGGTCAGGTTCTGCAGTATGTCTTTTGGTGTCAGTCCTGAACGTTCAATTAGAATCTGTTTCTTCAACCCTACCAACGATTCTAGAAGCTGTTTCCTAAAATGTAAGAAAACATGCATTGCTCAAACTATTTTCTAAAACTAAACCTTCACTGACACTATAATTGGAGGCAACAGGGGTTGTAGCTAGAATACTAAAGAGCATGGGAATTTGATTTTGGTTGCCCAAATCAGTTAGTTATGAATGCAAAGATGTTCCTGTTAGGATAGCAATCCCAGGGACCAATGGCAGACATTGTATTTAATTATACAAAAGGGTGATTGAAGGCAAAAATTTAGTGAACATGTGGATGTCTGCCCCTGAGGATCATTATTGCACAAATAGAGAAAACAAGAAATGTGAGCATGATGAGTTCAAAGGAAGCAAATGATAAGCTCATGGTTTTAAATTCTCATCTGAAGCCATGGACAGGAGATCATGGACGTGTCAATGACTATCCCCAAATAATTTCTTATCTCTTCTCACTTCAGGGCAGACATATATTTGAATCAGAACCTGAGTCTGATTCTGAGTGCTAGTAAATGACAACACATTTGAATTAATAGACTGACCAGTTCTTCTAAGTGAAAGTTGGGATATATTTGAGAAAGAGATGGACTCCAAGAATTTAACTAAGAGCTTTCAAATAGATTCAGATGGTTTGGAGTACCCTGGTCCTGAAACACTGCTGATATGGCACTGCCGACAGAAACAACTCCTTTTCCCTTCTGGTGAGACCAAGTCAAGTTATTTAGGCTTGCACCCTCAAATGACTTCATCTGAAGATTTATCATAGGAAAGGAAGACATTTATTCTCACCTATGTTGCCACCTCTCAGACCCTAGCTCGGTGCCCCCCAGGAGAACAAGAATAAAGTTTGACCTTCAAGAACAGTTATACATCAAAAAATTGCAAGACTTTGATAATTTATATCAGCAGAAACCTAGGGAATATGTGTGGAAATTGATTTCTTTTTGGCCTTATAGCAGGGTGGAAGAAACATAATTTTATATTGAACCAAGTTTAGGAAAACTTTATCAGAGATTCTGTATTCAAAGGATTAATTTACATACCTGAGTGGTTATACTTGCTGCTCAGCTGGTGAACTGAAATCTAAACTCAGAGGCAGACTATGTTAAATGAAGTCGAGTCGTCAGAAACTTCTGGGTACAATATAAAGAAAGGAATACAAATAAGGAGAAAGCAAGGCACCCTTATTATGTGTAACCTCCACATTAAGTACATATACACCAACCCTTGGAGGATCTAGATGACACTCCTTCACTAAGGCTTAAGAAATACATGAGTGAAGAGAGAACCAGTATTCTTTAAATAAATAAAAAAACAAGCAAACAAATACATAAATAAATAAAACTATAGTGACTGTCTTCTAGAAAAAGGATAAAGTTAGGAGATACTCCACTTAATGGTATTTCCTGGTTATGGTGGAGATGATCAGATCTGAAAGTGCCAGAAGCTATCTGGCAGCACTTCTTAACCACCAGAGTTCAAGCAAACATAGGCTTAACTTGAGCTACCCAGGCCCCAGATTTGACTTATTTCACAGATTGAGAGCCTTTTGTATGAAGGAGAGCCTGTGAAGCTTTCAGCAACTATCCTTTGATAGCACAGAACATATGACTACAAATCGTCCTCATAGCCATCTCCAAAGAGACCTGTAAATATTTACCAGGGAATCTGTGTATAGACTGAAAGTAAATCCTCAACTTTTTGCAGCTCTGGGCAAGTGCTAATCTTGATGGATCAAGAACATTACTTTGGTCCACTTATCAGAGCCAAGGTTGTGAGTTTCAGGTGACAAATAACTTATTGTCCCAAGTCAAATCAACTGTGGGTCCAAGGAGTCTGCAAAACCAAGCTCTTGTTACTTCTTTGATTGCTGAATGCATAGTTGAGATAAGCTACTGGCAGACTTCCCACACTGGCCCCTAAACTGTGGTATGAGTGATAATATGGTATCAAGGAGCAAGTAGAAGCCCCTAGAAATCATGCTACCCACCAAAACAGCACACAAAAATCAATACCATGTTCTAGTGAAATAACAAAGATTAGGGCCATCATTCAATAATTGAAAGATTTGGGTTAGTGATTCTTATCACAATTCCATTTAATTCTCCCTTTAGGGTTATGTGTAAGATAGATTGGTAAAATGAAAGATGACAGTGGATCTCACAAATTTTATCAGGTGGTGAACAAATTGCAATTGCTACTCCATTTGCTATCTCTTTATTGGAGTTAATAACACATGCTCTACCTCTGGAATGCAGATATCAAGCTGACTTCTACCAGCATCTGTGCAATTATCAGAGAAGAGTAGGATAAGTTTCCATTCAGCAGAGAGCTGTCTTATCTCAAGGCTATGCCAAACCCCTCTCTCTCTTTCATGATTTAATCTCCAAGAATTTAGATTATCTCCCCATATCACAGGACATCCCTCTGGTCTACTATATATTATTTATGTATTTATTTATTTTTGGCTGTGTTGGGTCTTCGTTGCGGCGTGTAGGCTTTCTCTAGTTGCGGTGAGTGGGGACTACTCTTCCTTGCGGTGCACGGGCTTCTCATTGCGGTGGCTTCTCTTGTTGCAGAGCACAGGCTCTAGGCACGCGGGCTTCAGTAGTTGTGGCTCGTGGACTCTGGAGCGCGGACTCAGTAGTTGTGGCGCATGGGTTTAGTTGCTCTGCGGCACGTGGGATCTTCCTGGATGAGGGCTCGAGCCCGTGTTTCCTGCATTGGCAGGCGGGTTCTTAACCACTACGCCACCAGGGAAGTCCCTCTGGTCTACTATATTGATGACATCACTGGTAAGGAAGAAGCAGATACCTCTAAGCTTGACAGAAGGTGGGAGAAAAACTCTCGAAGTATTCAGGATTCTGACATGCCTATGGTATTCTTGAAGATGGAGAAAACTAGTGATTTATAACATTTTGATATATCACCACTACTGCTGTACCTTGTTACACTTATCACCATGAAAGAAGGCACAAACTTCATTGGGGGTCTGTGGACCTTGAAGGCAAATATATCAATCACATTGATCCTTTTGCCAAGTAAATTTTAAAGCACCAGCTCTGGTAGGATCCCTACGCCAACTTTGAGTGGGCCTCTTGATTAATTTGCAGAGCAAGCAACCAGTACATCAAATAGTACTTGAATTGTCTGTGGCATATCGGATGGAGCGCTGAATGAAGCCCGTGAAGCCTGTGGCAATCACTCATGGGAGAATCACAGCCCAAGCTACCAGAATTTTAGAACAATATCTTCCTTGGCAGGTAATTCTTCACTCGTTGAGAAACAACTTCTGCTGGTTCCTGGATGGGCAAGGCAAAAGGAGTGAAGAGGAGCATTTCACGTAGCGGGAATAACTTGAGCAAAGAAAAGGCAAAGCATGTACTGAGTGTTCTGGAAGCCATAAACCTTCTTGCTTGGTTGGTTTCCGCATGAGAGTAGATTTATTAACTAAGGGAAAAGTTCTTCCTATTATATTACAGAAAATACATCCAAATGAATTTGAACCAGTCTGACTTGCACCTGGATTTAAAATCCCATAGGCAAGAATGCCTGATGGAAGATATTTTTCACTTTGGTCCAGAACAAGTGTTCTACCGTGAGCTGGGCTTGGATACTAGGAGATTCAGTACACAGCTTGACACAGCTGGAAATGACTCTATGCTAAAATCAGCTCAATGTCCTGCCGTGGCTTAGAAAACAGTACATAGCACAGAGCATTTAAGCTCATCGTAAACTGACAGTTCTCCTAAAACAGGCTTCATACAAAGAAGCTACCTTTGAACTTGGAATATATATATGTATTTCTATTATATATATACACATATATACACATATATGTATATATACGATGAATTTGAGCACTAACAATTGAAAATTTTAATAAACGCTATATTGCTACAGACCAAAAACACTTTATGGCCATAATAACTGTACCTAAGTTTGCTATGTCAGTTGGGATTTGAGTTCTTGGCTGGTGAAATACAAAATATTCATTTTCTTATTCACTGGTTTTCTGGTTCCAGAAATAAAACTTTCAATAATAGAATTTTTTTTTTTTATTCACTAACCTAAGCTCTCAGTAGGAGAAGGAAAAGTCAGTTTCTCTAGTTTCTCTTTCTTTCTTATTTTTTTGGGGCAAAATGTTGTAGTGGATGAGCTGACTGTAAAATCAGTCCACGTTAGTGAATGGTGGATGAGGAAGCTTCAGACGACTGACTTCATGGGTACTTTTCATATTAAAGTACCCCCCAAAATATAATGCAGAATATAATACAGTTCACACACACACACACACACACACACACACAGTCTCTATCAGTGTCACAAAACTCTCAATGGATCCTTTAAAATAATTAAGTTTTGGGATCTAAAATATGGCACAAATGAACCTACCTACAAAACAGAAACAGACGCACAGACATAGAGAACAGACTTGTGGTTGCCAAGGGGGAGGGGGGTGGGGGAGGGAAGGATTGGGAGTTTGGGATTAGCAGATGTAAACTATTATATATAGAATGGATAAACAACAAGGTCCTACTGTATAGCACAGGGAACTATATTCAATATCCTGTGATAAACCATAATGGAAAAGAATATAAAAAAGAAAAATGTCTATATGTGTATAACTGAGTCACTTTGCTGTACAGCAGAGATGGGCACAACATTGTAAATCAACTATATTTCAATAAAAATTAAAAAAAATAATAATTAAGTTTTGTTCCATTTTTTACCATGTTTTCTCTACTACTTATCTGGGAGACAGAAAATAATCATATGAACCATTGGGACACATGAAATAAAAATTATGCTGAATATGCCACTTCCAAAATAAAAAGAGTGTGCACCTTCATACCATCAAACCAATGGTCCAGTATGAATCTTTGAGATGATCAATTCAACTGTCAGACAATACTGGGTTCTCTCTCTACCCACTCCAAACTGGGCTTGCTTTGTGGAATATGGAGTTTCTTCTGGGTGGACCTAAACATGCTTTTTAAATTTTTAAATAGTTTTTTATTTTTTAGTATAGTGTTAGATTCAAACAACAGATGTGCCTTTTAAGATCATTGGGTCGTCTACACAACCCAGCACCAGACTTTACTCATAAAGATATTCAGATTAATGTTTTTATTACTTTAATTTTTTCTAGTTCAGTTTCCTTTTTACACATGAAAGGATCGAAGTGCCCAAGATTTTCTTTTTCTAGATTGGCTTGAAAGATCCTGGAAGGAAAATGTAATTAACAAAATATATTTTTCTTCTTCTTCTGCTAATTCTTCTTCACAGATGTATGGATGGGGAGAAATGTTGTTTTGAAGAGATTGATAGCCTGTATTAAACATAGTAATTGACACAACGTTGGCATTTTAAGGCGTCTCGATCAATGGTTGAACCCACATTCCCAGCATCACTACCAGAAGTGGACTGATTCTGCAGCACATTTATGTTTGAGTAATAACGATGCTGATTCAGACCCTCTCTTGAAAAATACCACGTTTATTGGGTAATTAATCACACACACACAATTTACAAAGTCAAAATGCAGATAACAGTAAAAGTCAAAATAGAAATCTGAGAATGCCAGAAAAAGACAAAATGAATATTTAATGGAAAAGGGGCTATTTAAGTAACAATGTTGGTAAAATTCCCTGATTCTCAGTGCTTTAACAGAAAATATATGACTCCACAAAGCATCCATGGGAATGGATTGGCCCCTAGACATCAACTCCCTGACCTGAAGAGAAGAGCTTCCAGAGAAGATCTTATTCGGAATATTTAGCTAAAATCCTTGTCAGTGCTACTAGAAGTCCCCAGAGGGATCAACACTGCAATTTCTGTTTTTAAGTTCAATTTTAAGTTTTAATTTTAAAGAAAACTTTGAAACATGAGAGAAATCTGAGCATAACTTTTATAACTGTTATTCCTCTTACTGAAAAAATTTCTGGATAGGCGTTGATATTTCACTAGTCCCTTTAGTAAACTCAATGCTTAAATGCATCTTATTCTTTGATTACTTTCTAATTCATAATTTGATTTTGTTTGATTATTGTGATAATAAAATAATGGTAATAATGATAGACTCACCTGGAGTTTTAAAAATAGTAGTGGTCTCATGTACCACAATGATAATATTCTACATAATTACAGTGCAATATCAAAACAAAGAAATGGACATTGGCACAATCTACAGACCTCATTCAGATTTCACATGTTCTCATTTGTGTATGTGTTCTTCTGCGTGTACTCATTTGAGTGTTTGTGCATACGTGTGTAATTCCATGCAATTTTACCATGTCTGTGGATTTGTGAACCCACCACAACTATCAAGATACAAAACTTTTCCTTCGTCACAAAGGAACTCCCTCCAGCTGCTACCTGTTCATAGCTGCATTTCACCCTGCCCCACCCCTGCCATCTCTAACTCCTGGCAACCACTAATCTGATCTTCGTCACTATTATTATTTTTGTGAGAATATTATAGAAATAGAATCATATAGTATGTAACCTTTTGAGATTGGGTTTTTTCACTCAGCATGATACCCTGTATGATTGCATGCTGAGTGTATGTTTAGCCTTATAATAAACACTCAAACTCTTTTCCAGAGTGGCTATAACCTTTATACATTCCTACCAGCAACATAAGAAAAATTAGTTTTTTCTGCATCCTTGCCAGAATTTGGTGTTGCTATTTTTTATTTTAGCTGTTCTGATAGATATGTAGTGATATCTCATGGTGTTTTCAATTTTTGTTTTCCCTAATGGCTAATAATGTTGAACGTATTTTCATGTGCTTATTTGCTTTTTGTATTTTCTCTTTGGTGAAAAGTCTGGCTTTTTTTTTTTTCCTAATTTTCTAATTAGATTGTTCTGTTTGTTTTTGTGTTTGTTTTATCTTGAGATTTTTAAATATATTATAGACAAAAGTTCCTTGTTAGATATATTTGCAAGTATTTTCACACAGTCCATAACTTGACTGTGTTTATGTTTGTTCTGGGAATATTCATCAAGCCACTATAAAATCCTTAATGTAATATTCTGCAATGTTAGTACCATGTTTACTAATTTTATAGTGGATTTTAATTATAATATTGCATTAAATTCTTTACTTTTTTTGCAAGGAATATGTTTCAATATGTATTCTATCATTTCATTTTTTTTAATTAATTAATTAATTAATTAATTTATTTATTTATTTTTGGCTGTGTTGGGTCTTCGCTTCTGTGCGAGGGCTCTCTCTAGTTGCGGCAAGCGGGGGCCACTCCTCATCATGGTGCGCGGGCCCCTCACCATCGCGGCCCCTCCCGTTGCGGAGCACAGGCTCCAGGCGCTCAGGCTCAGTAGTTGTGGCTCACGGGCCCAGCCACTCCGCGGCATGTGGGATCCTCCCAGACCAGGGCTCGAACCCGTGTCCCCTGCACCGGCAGGCAGACTCTCAACCACCGCGCCACCAGGGAAGCCCTATCATTTCATTTTTTTAATCCAAGTTTTCTTTGATTTAACTGAGGATTCAAAGGCAATATCATTATATTATCTTCTATTTCCTGAAACAAATATTCAGTAAAATACATGATCCTGTAACTTCCTGGTTTTCAAAAGATTATTGTGTCCACATAAATTATGACCCCTTTAAACATCCTCTGTAAACCATGCAGATTAACAGGAAAGCAAGAAAATATTACCAATTTCAAATTTACAGGTTGGTTTGGAAATAAACACATGAGATGAGCAGAATAATCCCTGGATCCTTTAAAAGAGGGAGTGGGTCAGTGTCGTAATGTTGGGAGAACATAGTAAATATCACCTTGGTTTCAGTCCCCAAAAGTAGAAAGTACACTCCAGTAAGAAAATAATGAAAATAAGTGTAACACTTGGTAGAGCAGAGCACTGGATTCAAGGAATTTAAAAGAAATGGTTTGCAAAATATGAGGAATGAAAGGTAACACTTGAATAATTAACACATTAAATGGGAGAAGGAGGCATCTTAAAAGGTGTGACCACCCTTGGAGGTTTGGTGGTGAAGGGAAAAAAGGAAATAACTTGAAGAAAAGGGTTAATTAAAATATGATATAAATTAATAATCAAAAGATAAGAGTACTCTCTCCAAAGTTTCCATTTATTAAGGTAAGGGACTTTACTGTACCAACTGAAGAAGGTATTCTTGAACCAAAATAACTACCCAAATCTTCTTCCCAAATGTGGAATTGCTGGTGATGATGGTGATTGAAACAATGACAAGACAGCTATGAAAGTCTATAGCTGCAGTTGCACTAAATACATAATCATAAACAGAAAAAAAAGGCACAGCATCCTTAGAGAGCTACTCTAACAACAAAAATGATCATCAAAACATCCTGTTTAAAAAAAAAAAGCTGAAACACAAATCTCCAGCATTAATTGAACAAGCAAAAGAGATATGAAGGAACAACAGAAATCAGAAATTTCAAAACTTTAAAAGAAATGGACAGATATAAAAAATGAAATAAGATAGAAATTGAAGCAAAAGAAAAAATAATCTCAAAGATACAAACTAAATTATAAGATATCTAAGATAGAATAGACATAATTGAAAGTATGGCAAAAGATATGGAAGAGAGAAATGATTGGGACCAAGAAAAAAATAAAGAAATGGGCAAAAGAAATAAGAGAAAGTTATAGAACACAGGCAAAGGTGATACAATATATGTATAAAAGGAGTCATTATTTTTTTTGAATAGACTTAAATTACATACATAACCCAAGAAAATATATTGCAGATAATAGGATGCCTGGTTCAATATACTAAAATTGTTTACTGATAATCTGAGAGAAGTTAACTCCAAAACATGTCAGTTAAATTCATTTCACTTTAAAGAATAAGAAAAAAATTCCCCAGGGAATTAAAAAAAAAATAAGTTGATAACAAATGAAAGAAAATGCCCTTCAAAATGTGTAATGAAACAACACATTGGAGAAAAATAAAAAAATAAAATAAGTTTATTGAGTCTGCATAGATAATAAATAGGATGCAAAAGCTATCATTTAAATCTGAAAAACCAAACAGTAGAAGTACAAATAAGGCAAAGTAAATTAGAGTTTTTTATGAAGGTATTATTTTTATGATGTCTTCTAAAGAAAATATACTAGTTTAAGTATCCAAATAAAATAAAATTTAAATATACTATAGAATAAAACCACAAATTATAATACAATGCACACAATAATATAAAATGGGAAATAGAGCTAAGATCAAACATGCAAATTTCATGAATAAATATAAAGAGGATTTAATAACCTATTAAGAGATAGACATTGTAAGACATGTTCACAAAGCAAAACCCAGTGTAAAACACATGTAAAACAAAGTGATTGAAAAAGGCTAAAAATTTAAAAATGGGCAAAGTAAATTAGGTGGATGCAAACCTAAAAAGCAGATATGGGAATCTTGATAATTGACAAAATTATTTTGAATACAGTCCTAAAAGCATTAAACGAAAGAAGGACACTTTATGATGCTAAAGAACATCATTCACAATAACAATATAGTAGTTATGAATATGACTGTCTTTGCATCAAATATGAAATCAACCACCTCATAGGGCATAAAATATAGAACATGCAAGGAGAAATTGACAGAATCACACTAATCACAGTTAAGTTTAATATATAAATCTTGATTTAAGATGGTTTGCATGGACAAAAAATATGAATATAGAAGACCTACACAACATAATAAAAAAGACAGGCCTCAAGAATATATAGAAATTACTTCCTCCTAACAGTAGATTTATCTTTTCATGCACATGAAATACTGTCAAAAACTTTTCATAAATTAGGTCACAGAGAAAACTTCAGTATGTTTCATAAAGTGGAAATAATACAAACCATATTTTCAATAAACAGAAATTATGAACACAATTTAGAAAACCATTCCACCTTGATATTATATTTCTCTTTGATATAACTCTTGGGTCTCAGGGTATTATATACAAAATGTCAGAATTACTTTAAAAAGTAATAATAATCATGAGAAGCAATACCTACCAAAATTTGTAAGGTACAATTAAAGCAATGATAACAAAAAGTTCAAAACCATAAATATGTATATTCATAAAACAAATAATGGAAATAAATGACTGGAATATTGGTCTTAATTGGAAACGTATAAATATATTTGAAAGAGCAGAAGAAATTATAAAGTAAGAGAAGAAATAAGTGTTAGAAAATAGAAGAAGAGATAGTTTCACCCAATCTCTCCAGTTGTTGGAGCCCATCGGGTTGGCCTGCCCCCTGCCTGTCCACCAGTGTGTGACACATTACTTCTGCATCTACCTATGTAAAAGCATGCCTCTGTGACGAGGATGGGGCAGTGGTCCACACAGAGTCCAGCGCCAAGAGGGAAAACTGTGCGGCTGACAGGGTCTTGGTGCTCCGGCCTGGTGTCAGGCCTGAGCCTCTGAGGTGGGAGAGCCAAGTTCAGGACATTGGACCACTAGAGACCTCCTGGCCCCATGTAATATCAATCGGCGAGAGCTCTCCCAGACATCTCCGTCTCAACGCTAAGACCAAGCTCCACTCAACAACCAGCAAGCTCCAGTGCTGGACACCCCATGCCAAACAACTAGCAAGACAGGAACACAACCCCACCCATTAGCAGAGAGGCTGCCTAAAATCATACTAAGTTCACAGACACCCCAAAACACACCACCGGATATGGTCTGGCCCACCAGAGAGACAAGATCCAGCCTCATCTACCAGAACACAGGCACCAGTCCCCTCCACCAGGAAGCCTACACAACCCACTGAACCAACCTTACCCACTTGGGGCAGACATCAAAAACAACGGGAGCTACGAACCTGCAGCCTGCAAAACGGAGACCCCAAACACAGTAAGTTAAGCAAAATGAGAAGACAGAGAAACACACAGCAGATGAAGGAGCAAAGTAAGAACCCACCAGACCAAACAAATGAAGAGGAAATAGGCAGTCTACATGAAAAAGAATTCAGAGTAATGATAGTAAAGATGATCAAAAATCTTGGAAATAGAATCCAGAAAATACATGAAACGTTTAACAAGGACCTAGAAGAACTAAAGAGCAAACAAACAGTGATGAACAACACAATAAATGAAATAGTTCTGTTAGTTCTGTTAGTCTTTCTGAAAGTTTTCATAATGAATTCTTTATAAATAAATAAAATTTTTCATAATAAAATCTTGGGAAAATGTGATCCTCCTTTAACAATGTCTATTGTTGTTTAGTTGCATAGTCTTTTTTCATGGCTCTTTGGGGTTTTTTTTTTCCTGCTTGTTTTTCTCTTCTGTTTGCATGTTTCTATCTCATTGAGATAAAAAAGGGCGAATCTCTTAAGGCCTGGACTTTGCTCACAAATAGTAAAATTCCATTCTCCTTGGTTACCTTCACTGTCTGTAAGATCATTATTAAATTACCCTCAGAATTTAGGGTACAGAGCTTCTTGATATAAAATTAAATTATCAGTTCAAATATCCAGTACTTTGAAGGGAATTGGAGATATTTGAAATTTTAATTCTTTCTTTTCTTTCTTCCTTCCTTCCTTCCTTTCTTTCTTCCTTTTTTCCTTTCTTTTCTCCTTCCTTCCTTCCTTTCTTTTTTCTTCCTTCCTTTCTTTCTTTCTTTCTCTCCTCCCTTGATTTATTTTTTCTTCTAAGCTGCTTTTGGTACTCA
Organism: Balaenoptera musculus; assembly: GCF_009873245.2. NCBI lineage: Eukaryota > Metazoa > Chordata > Mammalia > Artiodactyla > Balaenopteridae > Balaenoptera > Balaenoptera musculus. The sequence goes on along the minus strand of NC_045805.1, from coordinate 27,269,739 downwards.
GTTGTTTGTTTGCTTGTTTGTTTTACTTGCCAGACTTTTATAGTATTTTTGTACATGGAAATGAAGCTTTTATTTATCCTTCTACTGTTTCCTTCTGAATATGGGAAGCTCCTGTAATACTTCTTGGGTGAGTTTGGAAGGAGAAAGTGGGCATATACAATTCATCTCATTTCTCTACCTTTGTCATGGGAGTGACCTGCGTTCTATCATGCTGTGGCTTCTGAGGTGATTGAAGGAAAAGAGACTTTAAGAAGTAAACCTACACATATATGGTCAATTAATTTACAGCAAAAGAGCCAGGAATATAGAGTGAGTAAAGTATAATCTCTTCAATAAATGGTGTTGGGAAAACTGGACAGTCACATGCAGAAGAATGAAACTGAACCACTATCTTACAGCATACACAAAAGTCAGCTAAAAGGCTTGAGTTAAAGACTTGAAGGTAAGACCGACCTGAAACCATAAAACTCCTAGAAGAAAATATAGGCAGTAAGCTCCTTGACATTTGTCTAGGCAAAGATTTTTTGGACTTGACACCAAAAGCACAAGCTACAAAAGCAAAAATTAACAAGTAGGACTATATCAAACTGAGATGTTTCTGCCCAGAAAAGGAAACCACCAACAAAATGAAAAGGCAATCGATAGAATGGGAGTAAATATTTGCAAATCATGTATCTGATAAGGGGTTAATATCCAAAATATATTTTAAAAACTCATACAGCTCAATAGCAAAAAAAAAAAAAAAATCCAATTAAAAATTGGGCAGAGGAACTGAATAGACATTTTTCCAAAGAAAATATACAACAGGTACATAAAAAGGTGTTCAACATCACCAATCATTAGGGAAATGCATGTCAAAACCACAATGAGATACCACCCACCTTACACTGGCTAGTGTAGGCTAATAGGAAGGCTATTATCAAAGAGACAAGAATTAACAGTTGCTAGCAAGGATGTGGAGAAAAGGGCACCCTTGCACACTAGTGGTAAGAATATAAATTGCTGCAGCTACTATGGAAAATAGTATGCTGGTTCCTCAAAAAATTAAAAATAGAACTACTATATGATCCAGCAATTCTACTTCTGGGTATTTATCCAAAGAAAATGAAATCACTATCTCAAAAAGATATCTGCACTCTTATGTTCATTGCAGCATTATTTACAATAGCCAAGACATGGAAATAACCTATGTGTCCAAAGACAAATGAATAGACTTAAATAATATGATATATATTTCAGGTGACCTTTGAACAAGTGAGAGTCAGAGGTGCCGACAAACATCACCCCCCAAAAAATCTGAATCTAACTTTATGGTCAGCCCTCTATATCTGTGGTTCTGCATCCATGGATTCAATCAGCCACAACCATAAACATAGTAGCATATGTACTAAAAAAAAAAATCCATGTGTAAATGGGCTCATACAATTCAAACCTGTGTTGTTCAAGAGTCAACTGTATATACACAATGGGACATTATTCAGCCATGAGAAAGAAGGATTTCCTGCCATTTGCAACAACATGGATGGACATTGAGGGCATTATGCTAAGTGAAATAAGTCAGATGCAAAAAGACATACTGTATGATCTCACCTATATGTGGACTCTAAAAAAATCTAATTTGTAGTTGTAGAGAACAGATTGGTGATTACCAGAGGTACAGGTCAGGGGAGAGGGAAATGGGTGAAGGTGGTCAAAAGGCAAGAACTTCCAGTTATAAGGTAAATAAGTTCTGGGGATGTAATGTACAGCAAGGTGACTATATATTTTTTTTTCCAAAGAAAGAGATGAACGTATTTTATATTTTATCAATTTATAGATGTTATATTGAGTCACATATCCTTTTCTTACAGTCAGACATTTGGTCCTTAACTGCTGCAAACTGGTCACATTACATTAGCTTTAGTGTTTGCCTATGTAGGATTTTGTTTTGTTTTTATTTTGGTGGGTCACTGGTATTCCTGTTGGCTCCATCCCAGGTGTGTGACTGCTTTTCATAAAGGCAAGGCAACTGACCATGGACCTTAAGTTACCTGCCTACAGACTTTTCCCTCTTTAAGCAAAAGAAAGTGCCTCAAGAAAGGTAGAGTCTTTCAGCTTCAGGAAAAGTGAGAATATGTAGTTTCAGAGCTATAGTTTGAGGTCCTCACCGAAAAGGTCTTTCCTCAGTAATGGCACAGACTCTGGGGACCTTGATCAGATGTTAATTTGCACATGACTTTTCCAGATGCTGGACAGTGGTGGAGTAGAACCGAGTTTGGCCAAACTACTTCAGCAAAGGTGAGGATATCAACAAAGGAGTAGAGACAGACAGTGGGTGCTTTGAGGTGTACGTTGCTGCAGCTTGATTTTGGATTCAAATGTGTTGGCCTTGGAATATGTCCATGAGCCTTGCAAAAAACCTTAGTGGATGCCAGCAGTCCACATATGCACAAGAGTCTTAATAAGCAAAAAAGGCGGAAGCAAATATTCATTATATGGCAAGATGGTCTTTCCATAATCAGGCCTTTCAGGTATTGCTACACAGAATGATATTTGCTACTCTTAAATATTCCATTCCTGAGCTACTGGGCACTACCAAGATTCCAGTTTTAAATTGTTGATGCCCAGAGTAGTCTACTGCAATCGGTCAGCTGTCCAAAATTTTATTCCTTATTTAGGCTCAAGAAAGAAATTGTAGAGGTGTTACCTTTGTCTGAGAGACCATATCCGTGGAATTTTTGCGCTTCTGACTAGCAAACAAACAGCAAAGATAAAGCAGATTTTATGTAAACTGAGAAGGATGAGGATGATATTACATCAAATTAAATACCATTTAAATGTTGGAATAATGAGAGGTAATTCCCAGAGTAGGAATATCCAGTTCTAGAAGGAAAAAAATATTTTTGAATGGTGTCTGTTTCAGTAGACCTGGAAGTCACTGATTTGGAGTTATTCATATATAGTTCAGAGCCCTCTCCAGACAAAATCTCAAATTCCCATCAGTGGTTCCAGGAGGTTACCCTTATTTACAGTGATTAGTTCCCTCACGAAGTTGGGAATGGATTTTCCTGATGCATTGCTTATCTCCTCCTCAGAGTCCTGGTGGACCATAGGTTTAGCCCAGTTTAAGAGAAAAGAAAGGCTGGAGAAGGTATTAGGAAGGTGGACACGTCTTCATTACCAATGTTTTCCTCCAAAGTCATACTTTTCAGATGCTGCTGGTGAAATGAACTCTAATAGTTCCAATGAACTTGACATTAGATCCAGTCAATCCCTCTTTAATTAGATCATGCTTGCAATTATAGAAGAATTGTGTCTCCTTAACTTTTTACCAATTAAGTGAAGTAATTTTAATAACATTCAACGGAGAGTAATTTTGCTTGGTGAATCTGAGTCTACATGGTGTCAATACCTTCTTAATATAATTCCTGAATATGCTGCCATTTCTCAAGAGGGAAAATGTACATTGACCTATGTTATCATAGTTCAGTCTGTTCCCATCATTGCTACTTTTAGCAAAAACTGTACAAAGTTTTGTCAAATGGATGTCATCATTGATTAGTTTTCAGCTCTTCTAGAATCTCCCACTTTTATATACAGGTCATTCTAGTGAGAATCTGAGACTCTCGTAATTTTATCTCAAAATCCTTTAGATCTATAATTAATTGATCAATTACCAAGAACCTATTGTGAACCTAATTTACTAGATTTTATGTGGTCTGTACAAAGACATAGAGATGATTGCAGCACTCAAGTAGAACATAGTATAGTCAGATAAACACAATGTAGAGATGTTTCAGAAGATAATGAGAACTGAAAGAGAGTATACATGCCACTGTGTCACTGAAAACAGACAAATCTTGCAAAGAAAATAAAAAAGCACTTTCAACACAGAACTAAAAATCCTCCCTTCCCCAAAGCAGCTGGCTGGGAGAAAAACTTCTGTCCACAATTATTCAAATGGTCTCTTTTCTCAAAACTTCCCTGGGAAATACATTAAAATGGCAATAAATAAATAGAATCTAAGTACTGTGATATCCCCCAAAGTTAATATTGAATCCTCTCCCCTTCTGTTGCATTAATTCTGTATGTAGGGTTCTGCTAGAAAAACATTCAGTCTTGTTTGAATGAGATCCAGTGATCTCAGGCTCTTCTACAGTCTTATTGTGCTGAAGGCTCTATTGATTGACCATGGTTTAAGCCAAACTCTGATTCCCTCTACTTTCCAATTATTGTCATTAATTTTTGCTCTTGCAGTCACATGAAATACTTCTAATGCATCTTTCATATGACAACTTCTTGAATATTTCAAATCATCTATAATTAAGTCTTCTTTTCTCCAGGCAAAATTTTCCAGTTTCTAATTATTCTTTATATATTTATATATATAATTAAGTCCCTTCACCCTTCAGGGATATGTTCTAATGCTCTGATATACCTTGTAAAGTATGTGCCCAAGAAATAATGAGGACAAACAGGTAACAAATAGAGAACATTTTCCTTTCTTATACAGGACACCATATGCGTATTGATCCACCATAACTTATATTTTGCTTTGGGGGAAACAATGTCACAACTTGACTTAAAATTATTGTAATGTCAACTTAAATTCAGTCTCATATCACCCCTTTTCTGTAATTTTGTAATAGGTATGGGGGTGTCCAAATGGGCAAAAACAGTTAAAGGTAGACAGGTAATTTTAAGGACATTTAGCACAATTTCATCAATTTAAAAATTAAAAGGTTCAAGGTAGGAGGTTACAGGACTTGCCAAGATTTTATAACTAGTATGATGAAATTCAATTTCCCTTCTCAGGGTATTTATTTTCTGTTAAATCCTCTACTTGATTCTTTCTGAAAGATCATCATCTGGTTATTTGGGTATTGATAATCTTCCCAGATGTTTTGGCCTAAAATTTCTTCCTCCTGTGCTTCATATTTTAGTGTTAGAGTCAAGTCAAGAAGCTTGTGAATGGGGATCAGAGAAAAAGCCTACGTCTTAAGGATTGTATCTGATAAGAATCCTATAGCAGCTAAACCCTCCAGATATTTAATATCATCTTTAAACATTATTATTGTTCATATTTTCTTTAGTTATACTGGATAATTTAAGAGTATCTCTTAAAAAATCGTTAAAGCAGCATTATCCCTCAAGTTATAACACACAAATGGGCTTCTGTCCTGAACAAAAATAAACCAAATTGGTTCTACAGTAAATGAAATTTTCTTGCTAGTACATTGACCCCACACAGCCCATATTAGTTTTGGAAACGTTTCGTGTAGTAATGACAGGCAGCCTGCTATGCTCTCTATAGCTAATAAAGAACAAGACCAGATTTTGACAGGTGACTGTCAAAACCCATGTGCTATGTAAAGGAGAACTGGAGGGAAGGAAAACAGTTGGGAATACTTCAGGAAGTTTTGTATGATGCCAGGCGTATCACAGACACAAGAGATATGCAGTGAGTGGTTCACAGCTCTTCTGTTTTCGACAAGTAGGTGGTATCATTTTTTGTCAGCAGAGTGAATGGTTCAACCGTGGCAGCAGGCTGTATTGAATAATACAGTTTAAATTGAACTCACAAGTGCTGCCTTAGGGATGCATGAAAGTTCTTCTTTTTCAGTCTAAAATTGTTGCTTATATTGATGAGGAATACTAGGGAAGTAGAGGAGGCAAATCTCTGTGCATTGTCAACATTTCTTGACGTGTATGGACTGCTCCCAAGTCAGTGGGATAAATGTAAGGACTACAGGACTTCCCTGGTGGCGCAGTGGTTAAGAATCCACCTGCCAATGCAGGGGACACGGGTTCGAGCCCTGGTCCGGGAAGATCTCACATGCCGTGGAGCAACTAAGCCCATGTGCCACAACTATTGAGCCTGCGCTCTAGAGCCCGTGAGCCACAACTACTGAGCCCGCGTGCCACAACTACTGAAGCCTGCATGCCTAGAGCCCATGCTCCACAACAAGAGAAGCCACTGCAAAGAGAAGCCCGCGCACTGCAACGAAGAGTAGCCCCTGCTAGCCACAACTAGAGAAAATCCGCGTGCAGCAACGAAGACCCAAAGCAGCCAAAAACAAACAAACAAACAAATAATTTTAAAAAAATATAAGAACTACAGCACTCCAATATTCTCAGTTCTTCTAGTTTGGGTTTTTATAAGACATACACCCATGCCTCTCTTCCTTTCTTGGTTCCTTCTTCTAACTTCTCCTTGGTTTTCTACCAGTACCTCACATTGAGTCTTCTCTAGCAATCTTTGGTTAATCCCATACTGCTCCCTAACTCCTATACCAAGTTCAGCTCCATAAACCCACCACTTTGTATTACTACAGTGTTATGACATAGATAGTGGTTGTGTCTCTGTAACAGAACTGTCCCTCCTTAATGGTAAACCTACTGCTAGTTGATTTTGTTCCAAGTATGTACAAATCTTACAGTGTTTTGTAATCTAAATTTTGCAAAAAAAGGATACAATTTAGTTTTGTTTTAGTCCATACATATTGCATTTTAAATCTTCGCCCCCTATGCGAATCTGTTCTTTTTCTCATAGTTTCATGGTTAATCTCTCATCCCAATAATTTTTTCCTAACACTAATTAATATCTAAGTATTGATCATGTAATTATGGATTCCAAAGAAGAAACTGAGTGTCTATATCATGCTTTATCTCCTCTCTTTACCCACCTCTCCTTCTATTGCTTCTTCCTTTTTAAATGATCTTACATCAAATCACTATAAAGCACCATTGCCATTTAGAATCCTGTGTTCAACATGGGCTGAGAATATGACTGCATGGAATCAGCTTTCAGGTAATGTGGGTTCTACAGAAGACACAAATCCAAATTAGTTCTCTTCCCCCAAATTTATCTCTAATTTGCTCAAATATCAGCCTGAGAAATCAATGCTACACTCAGCATTATGTAAGTTTGGCATAGGAAAAAACCCAGAAATGATTTATTCCAATTTCTGACCACCCAGAAAGCACATCAGCTACTACTTGATACCTGGTTTCCAGAGTCTATTAGATTTGCTTTCAAGAGAATCTATTAGATTCTATTTTAAGTTCTACAACATTGACAGTGGGATTAATTGCAAGAAAATTCTTCCTTTTCTTGAGCTCATAACTTCATTACTGTAATTTCCATCTATTGGTCATTTTCTTTCTTCTGGAATTCCACAGAAGGTATCCTTCTCTTTTCCAAAGGATGGGATCTAAAAGAATATGCCCAGTGAGTTCTCTGACATTCACTGCCCAGCAGTGTATTATAATACCTGGTATAAGAAAATAATCTCCCCTAGTATTGCATGAGGATAATAGTGGTATGGGTCATAGTTTTCTAAACCTAATTTGTGAAAAGATGTATGAGCTGTCTGCTTCATTTTTTTTCTTAAGAAAAAGCAAATTCCCATATTGAAAATATATACATTTATCTGTGCACATCATGCTTTAAAATTCTTTCAGTCAGTTCTCTCTACATTTCGTGATTTGCACTACCAGCTCTGTTTATATTTATATTTACATGAATCTTATTATAGAAATAACTTCTAGTTTGAAATTGCATTTACCATACCAGGGCTTTCAGATTTTCTTATTCAAATTTTATCTCTCTTTCTCTTTTATTTTCATTATCTTTTCATCTTAACCCAGAAAGTAGAGTGGCCTACTTTCTTGTTCAATAGATAAGAATTTACATACTGCATTTTTTTTAAACATCTTTATTGGAGTATAATTGCTTCACAATGTTGTGTTAGTTTCTGCTGTATAACAAAGTGAATCAGCTATATGTATACATATATCCCCATATCCCTTCCCTCTTGCGTCTCCCTCTCACCCTCCTTATCCCACTCCTCTAGGTGGACACAAAGCACAGAGCTGATCTCCCTGTGCAATGCAGCTGCTTCCCACTAGCTATCTATTTTACATTTGGTAGTGTATATATGTCAATGCTACTCTCTCACTTCGTCCCAACTTACCCCTCCCCCTCCCTGTGTCCTCAAGTCCATTCTCTACATCTGCGTCTTTATTCCTGTCCTGCATATTTAATAGGAAAGTTTTTAAGCCATTTTATTATGATTATCATGTTTTGGTTGGTTGACATAAGCTTTGAGTAAAATATATTCACCATTAGTTTCCTGGCCTTAGGGAGCTATACTTAAATAATTTGATTTGAAGATAAGATTAAAAGATGATACAGTTTATGGGTAAAATGACCGTTTACTGAATGTGACATTTTTTACCTGCTGTATGGAATTTCCTAGCATATTTGTCAGCAGTGAGTATAGTTATCAGAGGGTGTGCAAATATATGGGCTTATACAGCACTGGGAGAGTTCAATCGAAAGATAGACTAGGAAAAAAATACACTTGGAACAAGGGCAGAGACCTTCATTATGAGCCAATTTAGGTGGTCCAAGAAGAGCACGTGTCCTGAAGACATAGGCACTTATACTTCCAGGTATCGGGAAACTTGGGTCATGCAACTATGATCTCAAATTTCTTAACCCATTTGTAGCCTCTGTCATTCAGGGTTTTCTAAGCTGACAATCAAAAGTATTTTGGTTTCCCTAAGCCTTTAAAGAAAAAGCAAGTGTCTTATTCTTTACATTTAATATGTGCTTCTTCCACCTAATATTTCAAATAAGGGGGAAATGTGGAAGTTTAATAAACAGCTAATGTTGACGCAAAAGAAGAAGCAAGACACACATATAAATCCTTCCTGTAATTGCCTATGGACAACATGGCTCATGAAGGTAAATAATGTGTGAGCCGTGATTAGTTTTGAAGGTTGGTGAAATCTTCACAATACTTGCAGAGAACAAAGAAACTCACAGATAATGAGCATCTACACTCTTCCAGATATGTGTTAATCATTTTATATTCATAAATTTATCTCATGCTCACAAAAATATCATGGAGGAGCTTTCAACCTTGTGTTTGTGAATGTAAAAACTGAGACTAGGTCAATTAATTGACCAGTACCAGCTCATACAGAAAAAAATCAGCAGATATGATCTGATATGAGAAGACCAGGATATGATCTTGTGTCTAATGTAGAATGCCTATGGAAATGTCCTTGTTTAACTGTAAATATTATCAGTAGAACTTATAGCTGACGTGTCTGTAAAACTTCAGTAGGGAATATCTAGGTTCATTGGAAAGAAGATCAGTTTAAGAAAAAAATATGTGAAAGCTGGTTGCTGAGATGATAAGAAAAGGCCAAGGTGGCTGAATCATCAGCAGGAGTGGCATGCAGCATTAGCAGGTAGGCAGCAGCATGATGGCCCAAGAAGAGAGGATCCAAAGAATAAATTCACCAACTTCATAATTCAGAGGGCTGTCTAACCATGAAAATGTGAGGAATCTACTTTTTAAGTTTTTAAAATTATTTTATTATTTTTAATGTATTTTTCATGTTCAATAGTCAAAAGACAGCAATTTGATAATTTCCTCCCCAAAATAATTCTGTTATTTTATGTCAACATAAGGAACAGTATATAAGCCAGATGCTGAAGAGCTTAGAGGGCAACCTTTATGATCCAGTATATACCAATTGTTATCCTCTTTGTTAGATTCAAAGGAGAATGTTGGATGCCTGAAAGCTGTCATCCAACCAACAAATTCTCTTTGGAGAATTAAGTCGTGAGATTGTAGATAAATATATGCGGACTGGGATGAGATGAGGAGATATGGAAAAAGAAAATTCTATCTAACGTTCTGTTTCTAACCTCAAAGAATATTCTCTTTTGAAGGGACATTTTGAAAACCCAACTTATGAGAAGAAAGCCAGCAAATAGTTTTAACTTCATAGCTATTGAATTGATAATTAGACCTAATACTAAAATGCAATTAATGATTCTTTTTTAAATGAAATTTGAAAGAGTGAAGTAAAACATAAGTAGAGGGCATCAGGCAACAGCTATGCTTCTAAAAGCAACCAGAATTGACTTTAGTTGTTGAAGCAGTTAAGAAGTGGCAAGCAGGGTTGTCCCTATCTATTTCAACTATAATTTAAATGGTAAAAACAAAACAAAACAAAAAACTCCCAAAAAACTCAACCACCAAAACAACAGAAACAAAAAGTACTTAGCACTGAAGTACGCACTATCGAAAACAATTGAGATCTGTGCCACTAAGGTGAACTCCAGAAATGAAAAAAAATAAGGAGTAAGACATATTGGAATCTTGGCAGTAGAGGTTAATGGACAATGGAAGAATCACCTTGGGTTGAGAAGGTTGAAGGATAAGGAAAATAACATCCATGTAGTACAGGCTAACAATTTAAGCACACATAAGGTTCTTGTTTTAAATTTAGACACAAATACCACAACAGCAAGTCTCCAGGAATTCTAAAGATTAAGCAATTCTTGGTATCAGAAGGCACTGATCATTCAGTGAATATGTCCATACAGGAAAAATCCTATCAAGCATGGACCATGGGAAGGGTAAGAGGCATGATCTTTCTCTGATAGCAAGTTGGGACCCAATCCCAGAGGAAGGGATCAAGTTTCTAGGCAGGGAAATTGACTGGACATAGGGGCCAAGAAGAAGTATGGGCTCCATGGCTTCACAGGCTGTTTGCCTGTCACCTTCAATGTCTGAAAGGCAGCAAAGGACACAACGCTAGAATTTGACACTTGTTACAGGTCACCTTAACTTCAGGACTAGGTTAATTACCTCATTCCAAGTTATCGCACAACTCAGTTGCAGGGATGGAGATTGTAATAAAGGGTGACAAGCTAATTGAGTGAAAAGCAAGAACAGATAAATCTTACAGATGAAGAATATCAGTGAATCCACCTGGGGATAAAAGAGAAAAGAGCTGAAAAAAATTAAAGAAAGATATGGACAGATATTTTATTTCTTTAATGCTTAAAATAAAGAATGGGATTTAATCCAAACAAAAAGTCCCATTTGAATGTTTCTGTTTCAGTGGAAAAGGCATCATTGACTAGGAGATATGAGTTATTCAAACCTGGTGTACTCAAAATGGTCTATCCTAACAGGTGTCACAATCTACCTGGTGACACATACACAAAACTGCAGTCACATTCATTTCTTCCTTCAAGATACACTTACTGAATACTCCATATATACTTGGCAATAGGATTACAACTGTTAAAAAAAACACACAAAAAATTTCTGCCCTCTTGGAACTTACATTCTACTAAGGGACAAAAGCAAATAGATAATATAATATCAGGCAGTAAAATAAAAACAGTTATATAAAATATGAAAAATGAAGAATAAGTAAATTGAGAGTGGCAGAAGTTCTTATTGTAGGTAAGGGGGGTTTGGAATGCCTCCGTGAAGAAGTGACACTTAAGCAGAAACTTGAATACAATAAGAGCCATTATAAGAACTGTGAAAATAATGTTCCATGCAGAGGGAACAGAAATAACAGTTGTTCTAAGACCAGAGGATGCAAGACTACATAGAAATAGCAAAGAGATAGGGTGACTCGGGTGACATGAGTAAGGGGGAAAGTGGTTAGAGATAATCTTAAAAATAATACAAGGGACCAGCTATTTTAGGGTTTTGCAGGACTTTTTATTTTCTTCAAAGTATGAATAGAAACCATTTAAGATTTAAACAACTGAGTGGCATCATCAGTCATGTGATTAAGGGATAATTCTGAATTCTGTATAAAGAATAAAGTTGGGAGGAATATCAAAGCAGGGAGACAAGTTAAAAGACTATTTCAGAATTCTCAGTGGATAATGATGTGACTGAGACTAGGGTTGTAACAGTAAAGGTGGTGAGAAATAGCCAGATCCAGGATGTATTTGAAAAGTAGAATACACAAGACTTCCTGATGACTTAGCTATAGGGTATAAAAGAAAGAGTTGAGGATGATTCCAACTAGAGAATGATGGTGTCATTTACTGTGATGGGACTCATTGAGCTAGAGCTGGTTTTGATGACAAATCATGGGTTCAGTTTTTGATAGGTTAAGATAGAAATTCTTATTAGACACCCAAATGGAAATTTGTGTTTAAACTATGAGAGTGTGTGAGACAAACCAGAGAATGAGGACAGAGGTGTGAAAAATAAAGGGGTCTAATCCAAGATTTGGAAGTTTGGAATGAGAGGTAGATACAACAAGGAGATGGAGAAAGGGCAACCAACATGGTAATAGGTAAAATAAAAAGGTACAGTGTCACTAAGGCCAAGTTGGAAAAAAAGTGTTTCAAAAAACGAGTGGGCTTCTACTTCCATTCATGAAGTATTAACTACAATAGAACTTTCTCTCCCTTCATAAACAGATGGAGAATCAGATTAAAATATACAAAATAACTCTTTCAGACATTAGAAAATGTCAATATAATTTGATAATTCCTGAAAAAGAAAAAAAGGAATAAAATGAGGTGATCTCTTGATGGCCCTGGGTTACTGCCTAGAGGTGATTTCCAGGCTGAAGAGATGTGATAGTAAATCACACATTGCCCAGTGATCTCACTGAGATGAGTAGAGAGAGATCAGAGTTTAGGAAAGTCAGGTTAGCTAGAATTCACAGAGAAGATTTCCAGAGAGGAGAGAACAAAGCTGAGCAAGAGGTCCATAAGTCTGCATAAAGTTCTGCTTGACTATTAATCTGCTAACAAGTAGAGCATCACTATTCTGGGCAAGGAAAAAAAATTAAAAAACTACTGAAGAAAGAATAATAACCAAAGAACAATAAGAAGAAAAATTTCCAGAGCTCACACAGAGCTTGGAAATATTTAACTTTCCTCCAGGTAAAATGGAAATATCTTCTTGAATAAGCAATCAGTACATGACCCAGAAGGCCAAGATGTAAAAATGGGATTAAATTAGTCCTTCAATAAAGGTGCTAGAGAACTTCCCTAAAAAATTTAAAATCAAACCTCAGAAAAATCAAAGAAATCTTCAAGTCTTTAACTACCTGACTGAAAAAAAAAACATTAAAAATCACAAAATCCAGTCTGTAAAAAAGGCATGCAATAATCAAGAGAAAAAGCCATATATAGACACAGTTTCAGAAATGAGGAATATAATGAAATTAGCAGCATGTTTGTAATGCTCAAAGAGGCAAAAAAAAAAATAAATAACAAAGTACAAAGATTAAAAGACAAAAAATTGTGAAAGCAACTATAACTAAAGTAAACATTGAAGGGATAAACACGACGATGTAAAACATAACATCAAAAACACAAAATGTGGGGGAGAGGGGTAAAAAATATAGCTATTTTAGAACATATGTGTTTGAACTTAAACAACTACCAGTTTAAACAAGTAGATATAGTTATAGGTCAACATATATAACCCTCATGGTAATGACAAATCAAAAACCTACAATAGATACACAAAAACTAGAGAAAAAGGAACACAAGCATACCACTAAAGAAAATTATCAAACCACAAGAGGAGAAAAAAAAAGAAGAAATGAACAGAGAAAAACTACAAAAACAACCATAAACCAAGTAATAAAATGGCAATAAGTACACACCTATCAAGAATTACTTTAAATGTCAATGGACTAAATGCTCCAATCAAAAGATATAAGGTGGCTGATTGGATTTAATAAAACAAGACCCATTTATATGTTGCTTACAAGAGACTCACTTCAGAGCATCCTTACTTCTTTCCATCTCCAATCCTACTTCTTGACAAACAATTTATGTATAACCTTGAAGTTTTAGCCTTTATACGTTTCCTCCATTTAGTAGTCTGGAGGAATACAATTCAAGTGCTTCTTGAATCTGTGTCTCCTGGGCTGCAGTCCTAACAAACTCCAAATAAACACCCCTTTATTTCAATCAGTCTCTACTTCTGAAATTTCAGTTAACAATATTAATGTTTATATTGAAGTGCAAAAGATGTAGAATACCAATAAAATTTTGAAAAGAAGAACGTAGCGGACTTAAATTTCTTGATTTAAAGAATAGAAGATGTGGTACATATATACAATGGAATATTACTCAGCCATTAAAAAGAATGAAATAATGCCATTTGCAGCAACATGGATGGACCTGGAGATTATCATACTAAGTGAAGTAAGTCAGGCAGAGAAAGACAAATATCATACGATATTGCTTATACATAGAATCCAAAAAAAAATGATACAAATGAACTTATTTACAAAACAGAAACAGACTCACAAACTTAGAGAATGAACTTATGATTACCAGAGGAGAAGGGTGGGGAAGAGGAATAGACTGGGATTTGGGATTGACATGTACACTCTGCTATATTTAGAACAGATATCTAACAAGGGCCTACTATATAGCACAGGGAACTCTGCTCAATATTATGTAACAACTTAATGGGAAAAGATTTGAAAATGAATAGATACATGTATATGTATAACTGAATCACTTTGATGTACACCTGAAACTAACACAACATTGTTAATCAACTATACTCCAATATAAAATAAAAATTAAAAAAATAAAGAATTACCAAAAAGCTGCATTGCCAAGATGTTGGGATGTTAGGCTACGGGACAGATGTATAGATGTAGAGATCAAAACAGAGGGTCCAAAAATAGATGTAAACAGCTCACATATAAACAGCCAGTTGATTTTTGACAAAAGTGCAAAGAAAATTCAATGGGGTGAGAATAGTCTCTATAACAAATTTTGCTAGGTAGAGCAAGAGAATGAAGGGATTGTAGAAAGACTTTGAACTGATAGAGGTAGAAAGTTTAGATTTAAAAAAGGTCATCGTAAAAGGAGAGAAAGTTAAGTTTAAGAAAACAAAACATGAAGTCAGGTAGAAATTTTGATGAGGAGAGTGGAGAAGGTATACAATAAATAATCTCTGAGAGTAGGACATAAAGTAGGTGTGCTGGGCAGCATTAAATATAATTTATATTTATAGGTCAAGAAATTCGTTCTACACATATCTCAAGCATTGAATCCATTCTAGGTATTGCCCTGGTGACGGAGAATACAGTGGTATACAGAACAGAGATACATGTTTTTTTGTTCTCATGGAATTTGTATCATAGAGGGCAGGACAAATAATATAGCAGTAAACCATCAACAAACAAACAAATAATATTTTATAAACTGATAAATGCTATGAAGAAAATGAAGCAGGGTAATGGGAGAGAGTCCCTGGGAGATTTGCATGAGAATAACTTTAGATAACGTGTTTAGAGAAAGTGTCTCAAACATGCTTTTCCTTCGAGGAGAGATCTGAATGTGCAGAGCCTAAGGTAAGTTAACTGGCCACAGAGGAATAAAATTTGTGAATTCAAGGGAAATAATAAAGCAAATGATAAGAATAGTTATAAAACCTTGCAAGGTACACCATCCCTGGCTCTGTACAATCTTTTTCCCAACCTGTTCTCCAAATGTGCAATGTCTAGACCGGTCCAATGCTACTTTTCTAAAAGAGCTCCCACCTAGTGGGCAATGCACAATTTTAAATCTAGAAGAGAAAAGCACAGTGGTAAGGAAAACATAACAAGACACAGAGGCTGTGTTAATTTTCCACCTTCCCCGAGGGCCCTGAGCCTCATTCTGTTCTACTTCCTAAGAGCTGGCAGGCTTTTGTTCTTTTCCTCTGTAACTCTTTCTCCAGCAGGTACAGCTCCATTTGGCAGCCAGGGCATGTGATTATTATAAGCAGTGTCCCCATGACACTTCATTAAGCTGGTCTTTCTACACTTACCATCAGACTACTGGAACCTTGTTAGAAGCACTTAATTGCATCCTATTTTTGAGGCTCTAGCTGTATATCAAGATTCTGCTCTCATGTTAATTTCTTTTTAGTTTCTCCCAAGGTCTTCTTGCTGATAAGAGTTTTTTGACAAAGACTTTATCCTTCTACCTTCCCTTCTTTATCTTTGTCTCCCTCCTTGCTTCTCTATAATTAGAGACCATGCTGCTGGCTATAATAGGCATTGCTTTTTTGCTGATGTGATATGTTTTTGCCTGGGTGTCATGGGAGTCTTGAGGTCTGGAAATCAAGATGATGCCCACTGCTAAAATTTATCAAGGCATTGATCTCTGTTTCTTTCATTGATTGAATAAACTTTTCAAATATAACAACAAAAAATGACTTTCTTTTTAAAATGGCCTCCTTCTATGTTTAATTGACCCTCTTGGGATTCCATGTGCATTAAAAAAAAACAAACAAAAACAAGCAAAGCAGATAAACTGAATGTTTTAGGGTAAAGAGGACGAACTGGCTATCGATGTGTCTTTTGAGGTTGATAATGTCTACTGCTGCTTCTAATGGCTGATTCTTTTTGCTTTAAGATGTGCCAGACACTCTTTTCAGCATTTTACATGTATTATCTCATTTAATCCTCACGACAGTCTCACTTTTTATGAGAGGTATTATGGCGATTCTAACTTTACAGATTAAAGCATAGAAATATTAAATAACTTGCCCAAGGTGCTTAGTTATTAAATGGTGGAAATGGATTTAAATCCATGTATTCTGAGTCAAGACCCCAGGGCCTTAAAGCTGTATATTCTCAAGGAAGAGGGTCATCTTTTTCAAGGGATGAGATTCCCTTTTTTACCTGAAGCAAACATATGTTTCTCTTCTCTTTTATAAGACACTTCTTGTATTCTTCTTCACCTTGAAATATATGAGCATTCATACAGGACTAGAAACTTGTGAATTGAATTAGACATATTTTCAAACCTTATTCCTGCCACCTTCCCTGTTGCAGTGTTCAGTCTCTTTTCTGAGACATCACAACTGCCTAAACTGTTCTTTCTGCTTTCAACAACTATCCCTCACTATCTTCAACCAGCTGCCAGTGAATTTTCTAACACACAGTTCTGATGGTGATCTTCCTGCTTTTAGCCCTTCGTTGACAGCCCGTTTAACTCTAAAGGATAGAGTTCACATCTGTCCACATCTAGCGTGGGTTTTGGGTTTATTTACAATCTTGGCTCTACCATTGAAGCACAATTTCCGACAACTCCTACTGCTTTTTATATCATATCCTATGCTTAGTCACACCAATCTACTCATTTCTTCCAAAACACCCATGTCACTATTCATGCTATTTCTGTTCTCTGGGATGACTTTTTTCTACCTAGAACAATCATTTGTGTCCTTTGAAACCCAGCTCATGAGTCATGTCTTCTGGTATGGATTTTGTAAACTTCTCCGGGCTTTCAGGCAGAACTAATGGATATGGTCCCCCCTGTCTGTCCATAACCCTTTGTACTTATAGTCAGTATAGCAATTGCCATCTTCTTATTATAACCACATTTTTACTTCTCACAACAGATTGTGAGTTTCTTAAAGGCAGGAATCATGTCTTATACTCACAGTAGGTGTTCATAAATTTCTGTCACGTGAGTGATGCTTGAATAAACATTATCCATTGCTGTATCACAAACTGGGTAGAGTAATCCAGCAAGCAGCACGTGCACAGAACACAATGGTTGCAATTACTGAGATTCTGGTTTCATTAGATTGGGTTTATGCCTTTCTTTTAAAAAATACCCTCTAGCATACATCTGAGAGTGATTACTAATGTCTCTTTTCCTGGTATAAGGAAAATCACACATAATAAATTAGGGTGGGGTTCTTTAAGAATAAAGAACAGATGCCTTGAATCAGAGGTACCATGCCATTTGGGAAACCTTCTGTACCAAGTGTTGATAAAAGTGTTCCTCTTCACTTTCTTTCATCATCTTTGCTCCCCTTACAGCCTAGAGGTTTTCCTGCCCCATTCCATCTTCTAAATGAGCCAGTTTATTTGTCTTTCGCTGTAGCTTTTTGTCACCCCCGACTCACTGCTATTTCAGCCTTGGCCCCATCTCACTCTTTTTCCTCTGCTGCAGTTAAATAACTTCCTGAGGTTTTATTAGGTTATTCTTCCAGAAGGTAAACTAGTGCCTAAGGGTATTATGGAATAAAAACACTGAAAAGGACAGCCTAGGTATTTTCTATGGAAAGCAGTCACTGTACAACACACGGAGCACATCGGGAGGGAGGGAGAGGGAGGAAATTTGAGGATTATGAAGCTTGCATATTTAAGTTAAGTGCTCTTTCCACCTGTATGAACACAACATTTCGAGCAGCTTTAAAAAGAATCGTTGCCCATCTCTGCATATTAAGAACTGTGTCTGCGAGCCGCAGATGGAGCTTTATGAGTGCAGAGTAGGAGCTGGGCGGGCAGTGGGCCATGCATGACTCCCTAGACACAGAATCTTCAGCTGCCTCTGTGGGACAGCCTGCTCCTTACAAAATCTCTAATTAAAATAGCCACTGCCTAAAACCCAGAGGCCACGAGAAGGGGAGATCTTCATCGCAGTTTCTATAGTCAAGGTGAAAAATTAGAAATAGTTAAATGTGTTTTCTATGCCTTCCGGTCACCTTTTTTCTGTCTCTCCTTCTGTACCTAGATGTCTCATCTTTCCTCCTTCACCCTCGGAATATTCTAGACTAGAATACTCATGGTGCCTCTGGTTTCTTAAAGCCCCACCCTGATTTAGCAAATCGTACTCTGAATACCAGATCCTGGAAGTTCTTGGATTCTAAAATGATGTAGTCTCTCTGTATATATTCCACTCCTATTTCCTCATTGCAACTCATAGTATCTATTGGTTTAGGATAATTTTAAAAATTAGCACACACAAAATTAGGAGAACTGATTGCTGACTCAACACTTACACTCTTCTATGTTTATTTCAATTTTTATCCAAGGTTTTATTACTGAATACAGATATATACCCAGAAAATATAGAAGAGTTTCCTGGTACCTCATCAAATTGCTTCTGTGAGCAATTACTGATACCTGATACACATCTGAGTTGTATTGGTCCTTCTAGCTTCTTTTCAAATAGCAATTGGTGAAATCCTTCACCTTCCATTTTGTTTGTTTTGTCCATCTACCCAGACCTCAAATAAACAAGTAAACAATAAAATAGTACCCACTAGTCATAACAGTAAACCAATCTAATATAAATCCTCCAAAGAAATATCAGTGATATGATTAGACTTACACTTTTTCCAAGGAAATGCACCTAAATCTCAGCACATTTGAATTTATATTCTTCTAGCCTGCTCTAAATGGATTAAATATCAATACAATCCTTCTGGCATCAGTCCTCTTATTTAAAAACGTCTATATCAAAAAATAGATGTCTAGATGTTAATTTCTCTTCTTACCAATTATCATATTTGAATTTAACTAGGGTCTTCTGAAGATAAATCACAGTAATCCAAATGGAAGACTCATGTGGTACAAATTTCTTGCTCCAAATTTTGGTCTTTCATAGTTCATCAAATTTCCACATGAGGCAACACCTCCTCTGCTTAAGTAAAGAGACAGAGGCAGCACCACCAAGAACACAAGTAAAGAACAACCTTTGATGGATGGGAACTACACTTACCTTTATGGTCATGGTCCTTACTGCTGACTTGCGTTTTTCTAAGGCAATAGGAAGCCATAAGGGATCCTTCCCTACTTGGTGGAAGCCTTGAAATTAGAGCTGTTGCTGACTTGACCTCTTTCCACTGTAGAAAGAGGAACTTAACTTAGACCCCTGGTAATAGCCATTTAAAGTCAACTTGTGCTGTATCTTCCACCCTCTGCCCCAAATAAACAAAGAGAATGTCTCCTGGTTCTCCATTTCCTCGAATGTGCTTCTACTGATTGCTTAACTCAAGTTACAGAAGCACCACATTTCCAGGTCACAAGAAACGTTATAGGTCCACATTTTAGATCACATTCCACCTACAGACACATCTTTTTTACAACATTCTCCAAGAACCCATTTGGCTTCTGCTTAAGCGCTGCCAGAGGGGCGAACATCCACAGCTTCTGGGGGAGCCATTCACATGTCTACAGGGTAGAAGCAAGCCTGTTGCTAATCCACCATCCACTGAGAAATTAATAATTAGTGATTGCCCCTCGATTCACTCTCCTTGCTTTTCAGACACTCTGTGTCCCTTACCCTCTTCATTCTCCTAGTACAGTAGTAACAATAAGGAGAAGCTGCTAAAATCTACCTCTTGAGCTCATGGAGGGCAAATGTGATGAAAGACACAGTTGGGGATGTGCTAAGAGAAGGTATTTACATTATATTTTGACTTCAGTTATGGACACATAATCATCACTTTTGACGCCTTATACCAAAAACTGAGGAGGATGGGAAAGTGAGTTTGTGTTAGCTATGAGGCCAAGAGTTAAGTGTTTCTGTGTTGAATATTTTAGATCATGTTGCTTCCTTTATTACTCATAACCACACTGCACAGCGGGTGATCTTAGCCTCATTTTAACAGACGATAAATCATCAGTGACATAGGCTGGTAAGCGGTGGCGTTCGAATGTGAGTCTAGGGCTCTTTAACTCCAAATCCACACTCTTTCTATCACATGAGTTTTGCTATGGCTGAGGCCAAATGAGATGCTTGCAGACAAAGGCTGTGTTTTCTTCTGTAATGTGCAAAAGTCTCAGCAAAACTTCAATTTGCTTTTGGGGGTGGCAATATGGAAAATTCAGCTATTTCAGGAGGTAGAACCAACTCAGGAAATGAAACGACAGGAAGTGGGGGAGAGAAAAAGCCCATCTTTGAAGTGAGCCTTGAAGAGAAAAAATTCATTCTGCAACCTCTTTCTGCAGGAGCCCAAAGTGATCAGCCTGTGAAGCTGCACCCCTTCAAGACAGAGCCTGAGTAAAAGGCCAGAGCAGAACAGAGAGAGCTCCCTACAGCCTTCATTCCAGCTTTTTCAGTCTGGAGTGTAGCAAGCCCTGAGCTACAGTGCTCTGAATGCTGTTCAGCACAATTCCATGTGGCTTTATGTTTACCTTGGGCATCTTTTTTAAACTTATCCAATTTTAATTAATCCATTATGAACTATAGTGAGAGAAATGCCAAGTAGCTGAATTCCCACTCTCCATTCCTGGCCATGGCCCTTGGTCATTATCGTCTGTCTTCTAATTATGGTGGGAGCTTCATCTGGCCTAATATTATGCCTTCTTCAATGAAGAGCATCACAGCAGCACACACTTACCCTAACAGCACAGCTGTTCTCTTGGACCAGGCCCAATGATGTGTGTGCTGAAGAGTTTGGGGGAGTCTTAAACCCCCAAGTTACAGCTTCTATCCCAACTGCAGTTCTCAAGACTTCTTACTTTCCTTTTACAGCCAGGACAGCTGTGGGATGTTGACTCAAGTATGGGGGTACTTCCTTTCAGCCAATGCAAACACCTCACTTGTAAAACAGTCTCTCAGGGATGTGCTCCGGAACTCTTTGGAAAACAGGCAGCTGGAGTCATGAAGAAGCCTGTTTATAGGCCATGGACACTATTCTAAAATGTTTTTATACATACTTTAAGAGCATACCAAGACTGGCCATGCGGCATAGAACTCTTCCTTCTCCCTCTCTCCGTTTCAATCGTAATCTCAGCTGTTTGCTTTAGTCTTGATTGAGGTGCCTTAAGTTTTTTTTCCTTTTGTTATACTTTGTGCTATGTAATTATATTTTTATTTTATTTAAAAAAATTCTTATTTTATATCGGAGTATAATTGATTGACAATGTTATGTTAGTTTCAGGTGTACAGCAAAGTGATTCAGTTATATATATACATATATCTATTCTTTTTCAAATTCTTTTCCCATTTAGGTTATTACAGAATATTGAGCAGAGTTCCCTGTGCTATACAGTAGGTCCTTGTTGGTTATCCGTTTCAAATATAGCAGTGTATACATGTCAATCCCAAACTCCCAATCTATCACCCCCAACCCTTCCCCCATGGTAACCATAAGTTCGTTCTCTAAGTCTGTGAGTCTATTTCTGCTTTGTACATAAGGTCATTTTTTCTTTAGCTTCCACATATAAGTCATATTATATGGTATTTATCTTTCTCTGTCTGACTTATTTCACTTAGTATAATAATCTCCAGGTACATCCATGTTGCTGCAAATGATAGATGCCTTAAGTTTTATTTTAACCAGACTTACTCTAAGGAATATATTCAAGGGGAAGACTGCAAAACCAAGAGATGTGCTAAATCAGCAGAGGTGGCCTAAGGATGTATAAATGACCACTGGCTCAGTGATACTATGCCCATGAAGTAAGAATTTTCTATTAGCTGATAATGGGTAGTATTGTACAAAACCACAGATCTCACCACGATATGAAGGAAAGATGTTGAAGAAATTTGCTGCAAAGCCTAAGACAGAGCCAGTGCTGATTGAGATCAGTGTCTTTCAAGATTCTCATGACTTCATTTAAGGTTATTTAGAACTTAAATTGAATTCCATGTGACAATATCACAACAGAGAAATGTTATCAGCTTTTTGAAATTCAACCTGAATTTCCCCTTGGACTTCAATATCCTCCGCAATCTCTATTTGGCACCCATATCAAGCCACTGAGAACCATTTGCCTATTTAATTTCCTTGTTTGTTGAAAGTGTTATTCTCATTCACAGAAGGAACCTCCTCTCTAATTATCTGTTTACTTTTATCCCTTTCATAATATACAAAGATCACCATATGCAGATAAGGAAATTACATGGTGTATGTCTGTAAATGTAGGTTCATCATGGGTAAGTGATTGGCACAAATGTGTCTGAGAGGAAAATGCCCCAAAGGGCAAACGATTGAGTTATACAAGAAAAAGATGAAAGTAGTGAGAAAACTAACTTACAGAGTGAAGATCAGGAACAGCAGAAGATTCTAAGACAACTACAATGAGTAAGCAGGAAATAGCCAAGTCTGAAAGATATTGCAAAGCTTGCAGAAGAGTTTAGGTATGAACTGACAGGCAAAGATGCCAAGGAAATGTTTTGAGCAGAAGAATGAAATGATTAGATGCATGTGGTATAAAAGTCACACTGATGGTGTTTGGAAGGGGAAAATTTCCTTTCCCTCTTTTCTTCTTTGGTTCTTTCTGACTGGTTAAATAATTAAAATGACATGAGATAGACTGACAGTAGGAAATCAAATTTAATTTTCTATGAACGGGAACCCCACATACATGAGAAGTTTAGAACCCCACACAGATGAGAGGTTCAAAGACAGAAAGGTAAAACGAGGTCTATATGCCCACCTGAGCTAAGGAATGGGATGGAGCCTGGCACTTCTAAGGACAAGGAGTTCATTCACAGGACCATAAGAAAAAGAACAGGTGTTTAGAAATTAGCTGCTTGTTCTGCCGTATAGATGAGGCCACTTAGACAAAATATATCTCCAGTGATAACTCTTCCCTAGGACAAATTGCCAATTTAAGTTCTTCTAGGTAGTTAAGGGAGGACAGTGATTTCTCTTGATCCTGCAGGGTCTCCATTGCCTTTAGCTCAAAGTAATCCTCATGCAAAAATGGCATATTTGGGGGAGGTCTGTTCTGAACCCCTACAATGGCAGGGTGAAGGATAGAGTTTAGAGGGAAATGAAAGATAGTGAGACCATTGAGAAGACTCTGGTCCAGTTTAGAGGTGATGAAGGTCTGCTTCACGGTAGTAGCCACGCAGATGCAGAAGAGAAGATGAATGTGAAACCAGAAATAGAATCAGCAAGACTTAGAAACGGGGTAGATGTGAAAAATAAGGGAGCTTCAGCAATTCAGGGGGCTTCTCAAGTTTATATCACAACTGGTTTCAATTTGAAAAGATGGGAAATCTGAAAGAAAGAATTGTTTTGATATTATGGAGTTGAGGTGTGGGGTAAGAGGATTTCAGTAAGAAGGGTAGGGCTGCCTTAGATAACACCAGCTTTGCACAAGATCTACATTTGCAACTGTCTTGAAGGAGAGCATGATAAAAAACAGCAATGCCGCAGCAAAGTGAGAAAGGATGAAGATTGCAATAGTCTCTTGATAGCAACTAGGTGGATGTTGGCTAATGTTGCTAAAGCTTGTGAGCAGAAGACATTGCATTTGTATGAGGAGAGAATGTGAGGTGAGGGAATGAAAACAGTGACAAGGGAAGGAAGTGACAACAAGGAAAAATAACAAGTTATGAGCATCTAATTCTACCTACTTTGGAGAAAAGATTTCTGTAAATAGGTATCCAGGTAAAAGACCGTCTGTTTTCTTGAGAGAAGAAGTAGAAAGATATCAGAAATAAAAGTCAGACACCTTAGGGTGTCAAATAGGATGATGGCTTAAATATGGAAAAAGATCCACTTCAGATTGTCCCTTTCATCACTAATTTACTGACCTTAATGTAGTGTGTACTTCAAGATTCTATTAATACTTGTAAAGACCTGAATAGCTAGCTAAGTGGACCAACATTTCAAATGAGCATATAAATAAGGGGATACTGGGCAAAATTAAAGAGTCAGGGCTTCCTTCTCAAAGCCAAAATCTGAAATAGATCCACCCATCTATCCAATAACTGGTGGAACTGAAAGCAGTTAGAACTTTAAAAAAGAAGTCTCTAATATCAATAAGAGATCTGGAACTGAATCTGTGATTTTTAATGTGAATTCAAATGGACAGTTGGATATGAGTGTGTGTGTTTACATGCATTATTTCCTGGATCTGTCTGATGAGAGGTCCAACTGAAACAAAGCAGGACCCTATGGTCTTTTCCCCCATGTCCTCCACCTGCCTTCTGTCTATAGAAAAACTTTAGGCAAAGAATAAGTTTAATCAGAGAAGTGAGAAAAGGCAGAAGCAAAGAAAAGCAGTCAAACAGGACAAAATAATAAAGTTTAGTCATTAAGCAAAGTCAAGGACTTTTAGTTCCTCCTCAAGGGCTATAGATAGTATTCTGAGCCATATCCTTTGAGCTGTCTTGCAGATACTGAAATCCCCCACCAGGTAGAAGAAGTTAACTACATGATGGCCAGACTGTAGCCATGACATAGGCTGTCACAATTCCAAGAATTGGCCTCAAAGAAAATGGGAACAAACCGACCCTGGAACTGAAGATTAACTGTATTTAAAACAATCAAGATGATGTTGATCACGCCACTGCATAACCAATTTCAAGATGATTGTCAGAGCTGACTGTGCTGTTTCTGCATGTAGCTCCCTCCCTCCAGCTATACACCCCCTGAAAACTCTCATTTAAAAGCTCTTGCCCACTGACTGTCAGTGGGAGAGTCAGCCTTTGGACACAAGTCTGTCCTCTCCCCTGGGTGCAGACCACAGTTCTGCACAGTCTAGCATTCAATGCGTGAAAACTGTTGCCCCGTATACTTCGTCCAGTTTTATATTTGTTTATGGTGGAAGGCATTTCTGCAGTCTATGGCTAGGCTCTCCTAAGATAAATTTTGGTGAGTAATGTTTTCCTCATATAATTACATATATATTAAGTAGGAGACAAATAGTGGAATATTGTTTTTAATGTGGAGTTAAGAACAATGCCTAGGGGTTGGTTGAGTGCCACTTTGCCTTATTAAGAAACGTTTCATGATGAAATGCATAATGATAAAATATTGCCAAAATGTTTGCTCTGCTCTGGTGGGATAGCGATTATCCTCATTTTTTAAAGGTGAAAAACAGAATAATTCTACATTATATTGTAATACATGTCAACTAACAAGTAACAAGGCTGAGCACTGAATCCATTCATTTCTCTGATTCTAACACACTAGATCATCAGCCACTTATTAACTTCTCAAATTTAAGACACATTAATATATCTGAAAATATAGGGACATGATTGTAGAATGTATGGTTTTGAAGAGTTTTCTAAGCATAACATCAAAGGTGAAGCTATAAAGATAAAGGTCAATATACTTCACCATCTAATTTTCTAATTAAAAAAGGATCTTTGTCAAGTATACAAGAAAATGTTGAATGACAAATGGTAAGGTGGAAAAATTATTTGCAACATATGCAAAAGGAAAACATAAATTCTTAATATGTATTAAGTTTTAGATATAATTTTCAACAGGTAAAACCAGAAATAGAGAAATGGGATACAAACAAAAACAGAACTTTATAAACACATAAATACATACATCAAGAATATGAAAAAATATATACAATCTCACTTGTAATAAAAAAATGCACATTGATGCAAAAAATTAACTTATACTTTTCACTTATGAACTTGAAAAAGATGATGATATACCATAATATTCTGTGTTTCCAAGAGTGCTGAGAAGTGAGTATTGTTATATATTGCGGTTAAGGTTGTAAATTAATGATTGGTTAATGTAACAAAAGCTGTAAAAATGGGCAAGTTCTATTACTTAGAAATTCTGCTTCCAGAAATTAGTTTTGTGTAAATTATCACTTATATAAATACACACACACACACACACATACACACACACACACACACATATATATATATATCATGGTACAAATTATGATGGTGAAAGTTTAGAAGTTACTAAATATTGAACAGTAAAAGTGAGTTCAATGGTTTATGATCTATTATATTATCAAAAACTCTGCAGCAATTACAAATACTATACAAGATTATTGCATGTGATAGGGAAAAATGTTATGATGTATTTTAATTGGAAAAAGAAGTTAAAACAAAATTATATAGACAAAACATTGTGAATAGTCTGGTCTCGTTTGTGTCATATTCACACATACATGTCTAGTCGTTATTTCTAGATAGTGAGGAATTGTTTTCCTTCATTTTGAGTGTCTTAATTTCTACAGTACTGAATATGTATTGCCATTGTAAAATGTTATTTAAAAAAATATATATACACACACACATACACACAAACATAATTGAGATCAGAAGTGATAATAAATCTTTTGGAAATATTTTTTCATTCTTTTAGTACCCCTATTTTACCTTCCAAGCTATTCTTCTTTAGGATGGAATCTTTTTCAAAATCTCTTCTCCCTGGAGCTTCATACTGGTATCTGAACAAGTATCTTTAAGCAAAAGCTCAATGAGTGTGACTGTCTATGAAAGAGAACGTCATAACTGTTCCTGAGGGAGTGTGTATGTGTAAGGGAGGATAGGGTTTATCCCAGTGGATTGATCAATGATCAATGCCTGGGGAAAAAAAAGATTCATTGTTGACTCCCCAGATTCTACCAAACATGAGACATGTGGTTGAAATAGTTCTAGGAATTTTCACTGCAAGCAGCTCCATGGGGAGTATCCCAGAGCAAGGGACCAAAAGGGAAAAAGCAGACAGTCCTAAAATCAGCTCTCTTCCAAGAACCAAAGACACATGGGGATTATTTGACAAGGCTCATTTTAAAGAGACTCCACATGCGTCAGCTTTGCCTGCTGTGCACTGAATAAAGTGGTGACTGGTGCTCTGAAATCCATCCCAGCACCTTGTGATGGCAGCCACTTGCCAAGTAAATTCAAGAGGTAGCAGCTGTCTTGGAGCAACAGTGTGGTTGCTACCTCCCTGGACCAAAAAGCAAGAACAGGAACCCATCATGATTCAGTTTCAGTGAACAGAAGGATGTGAATGGGAGGAGGGCTGTCCAAGAGTCAGAAAACATTTGCCAGCTGAGAAACTGGATTATTACTCTTAGAGCTTCTTTTCTAACCCATGAAAATCTTTGGGGGTTGCCTCCCTGGGATCTGCAAATTGCCAAACAAAATTTGAATTAGGCACAGAGTGAGGGAAAACTCAGATGCTTTATTTTGCTTCTAGGCAAACATATGCCTATTTAAAACTTAGTTTCTTCTGTGAATTTCTTTTAAAGAATGTTGTGAATTCGGTTGTTTTTCAAAGGAGAATGAATTCCAGGTCCTGCTCTATACCAGAATTTGGCCATATTTTGGACAAGGAGAGCATTGCATTTGCATTTGCAGACTAACAGCCCTTCAGTGTGAAGGTCCTTAGGATAAACAGTATAAGGTACAGCACTTTTCTCCATGAGCAATGAGACATTCGATTCTTTGTGTGTGCTGCAAATTTATACTCAGGCTACCTAGGTAATAGCTCCATCTTCTCAACTCCAGTCCCAAAGGGGACCCATGTCCTTTCACCCGGAACAATTCCCAATCCCAGGGTGAATTTTGAGAACAAGTTTGCTATTCAGTGAATTACTTCTCTTTTCTTTGATGCTTGGGGTTAGCTCTAGAAGGTTCGTAAATTTTACCTCTGCTGATGGGCTACTTAATTCTCCAGCCACCATGTGAGGAGTTAAAGATTTATGGGAAAGAAACTCTACCAGATGCTTTTCTGCAGACTGGTCAGGGGCTTCATTTAAATCATTAAAGATTTAGAGAGTTAAAGGGGGGAGGGTATGAATGAAACCTCATCATTCTGTCTTCAAAAAGAAATCCTTAAGAAAATAGTCTTTTCTTCTCAGGATTCCAAATCGTTATAGTAGTTTATGGGTTGCATGTCAATTTGGGGAACATTTGGGGACCTGGGGTTGGCTATGCAATTTCTAGAGCTTCCTTGATAAATTAAGGAAAGAGAGAGAGAGAGAAAGAGAGGAAAGGGGGAGGAAGGAAGGAAGGAAGGAAGGAAGGAAGGATGGGAGGGAGGGAGGGAGGGGGGAGGGAGGAAGGGGAAACCTAGCTGACTATATGCTTGAGAAGATTCTACAACCAGTTGCATAGCCAGAAATTTGATTTCATCCTTTTTCCAGCCTAATTGCAAATAGTAAACAAGTTGAGCCCTCCTGTCTTTGCATAAACACACAGGAAGATAAACAACAGCTACTCAAGGAAAGACTTTGACCCAAGGGTCCTCTCTGGGCACAGACTCTAAAATGCGAAGGGCTCAACAGCTCCCAAATCTCTGGCTTGTGAGGAAGATGGCCCCTGCTGCCTTGTAACTGAAATATATTGACTCTTCCTGTCAGGTTGGCAGGATTGCTGTAGCTTTGCAGCAGCTTGCTCTGAGTTTCTGTGAGAACAGCAGAGAGCTAGTGCAACAAAGAAACTGCTATGTTTGATTAATGCATAAGATACTGCACCATGGTTCTGCCAAAGCCTCATTTCAAGACTCAGCATTGTACTTTTGCAGGGAGCAAATATTCAGTACAGCTATCCTCTTTGTAACTTGTCATACAAAAGAATTGACAAATTCCCTGACTGTCAGGAAGGCTGTAAGCTGAGATAATTGCTCTCCTTTGCACGTGCTTCAGCCCCTGCCATCAATTTGCAGCAGGAAGGTCTAAATATTGTGATTTACTCACGTGGCAGTATGTCTTTTTAAAATAATTCTCTTTTATACTCACCTGAAGACTTGAACATTTCAGCAGTGGCTAAGGAGTGGTGAAAGCATCCAAGGATGAGACTTCTATGCCACTAAAGTCCTATAATCAACAGTGGGTACCTGAAGCTATGGAAGGTCCCTCATGGAGAAGTATAGTTTAATACTATAACATGGAGACAAGCATTTTCATTCCTATACGTTTTCCTGAATGAAGGAGAAGTGTTAGGTGGCTGCTGAGGAATACAGAGTCAGAGGGAAGATGGCAGCACCACTTAAAATAAGAAGTCTGGAGGAGGAGCAGGATGGGTCAAAGTGACTTGTTCCATTTGGACATAATATTTAAGAACAAAAGAAAGTACAGGGAAGTTGGGTTTAGCTAGTTTTGGGGATTTCAGACTGAGTAAAAGACAAAGGGATAATGTATTCTATATATCTAAATATATCAATATAATAGAAATGACTGACATAGGAATATGACAAGAAATTAGAAATTATAGGGCCTGATTCCTTGTCCATAAACCATTTAAGGACAATGGGGTTCCTCTCTCTGTCTTTTCCTGGTGGAATTCAGAGACCCTTTCCAGAGTTGTTGCCAGTACATACACCAAGTTACACTTTGATGTTCAGCTTATGTTTCCAAGGCATTCAAGGGACCTAAGAGGTCTGGAATTCCCTTCTGAGTCTATACTCCCCAAATAGGAAATTAAAGGCTCTTTTCAGAAGTTGCCTGGATATTCAGTTTTTGTACTTGTGTTGCTGACTTATATCCCTAAAATACACAGACATCCAAGAAACAGAGGTTTTTCCACTTAGTCTCTGTTTTTCAAATTGGGGTTCAGAGAGTTCTCAATCTAAACATGATCACTAAAGAATAAATCTCCATAATCTCTAGTGTACCGCAAAAGCTGCCACCTTGCCAAAACAGATAGTCACTCAGACTTCTAAGTCTAAAAGTGAAAAAGATGAATCAAGTTAAACAACGATAATATGATATACATGTTAACAACAGTGTAGGGACTTCTCTATTCCAGCCACTTATCCTGGTTCTCTTTAGACAAGAGCCTGGTTGGATCCCAGGTCCCTGCTGGCTTCTGAGTTTGCAGCTGGATAAGTACAGTACAAGCCAGTTCTTGATTATGAGGCAGTGCCTGGCAGATGATTAACTCCAGGAGGTGTTTGTGGCTTCTTTGGCTTCTATATGTTGCAAAACTTTCCATCCACAAGTTTACTGCACTTTGTTCTTTGACTGGTTTATAGATAGTGCTTTTACTGAGGTGTCTCTGTTGGCTAGAGGTGGGGATGAGCTGGCAAAATGCCAGTAGTTGAAATTACATTCCACAGAAGCACATGTGATAATGTTGAATAGCTTGCACATACAGGACAAGGGTCCTTAGCATCAAATGTTATACAAGACCAGTGAGGGTCCTGGTGATTTGCTGGGATTTAGAGGACCTATGGACAGATCTCAAGTTTACATCACAAAAGAGATCCCTACGTTGCAGCACTATTTACAATAGCCAGGATATGGAAGCAACCTAAATGTCCATCAACAAATGAATGGATAAAGAAGATGTGACACATATATACAATGGAATATTACTCAGCCATAAAAAGAAATGAAATTGAGTTATTTGTAGTGAGGTGGATGGACCTAGAGCCTGTCACACAGAGTGAAGTAAGTCAGAAAGAGAAAAACAAATTACCATATGTTACCACATATATATGGAATCTAAAAAAAAAAAAAAAAATGGTTCTGATGAACCTAGGGGCAGGACAGGAATAATGACACAGACGTAGAGAATGGACTTGAGGACACGGGGAGGGGGAAGGGTAAGCTGGGACGAAGTGAGAGAGTAACATTGACATATATACACTACCAAATGTAAAATAGATAGCTAGTAGGAAGCACCTGCATGGCACAGGGAGATCAGCTCAGTGCTTTGTGACCACCTAGAGGGGTGGGATAAGGAGGGTGGGAGGGAGATGCAAGAGGGAGGGGATATGGGGATATATGTATACATATAGCTGATTCACTTTGTTATACAGCAGAAACTAACACAACATTGTAAAGCAATTATACTCCAATAAAGATGTTAAAAAAAAAAAAAGAGATCCCTATTCCATTTAGTTTGTCAAATAATCATTTTCTCATGTTGTAAATTGGTCTGTATTCAATGTGAATGAAGTACAACAACAAAAAATCATATTAACCCTTTACCCCACCATTCAACACTGATGATTATTATTGCATTCTTTATCTAGGTCAGAATTTCCAAAAATGAGTTATATGAATCTAGTATCCTGTGGAATATAAGTAAGCATTATGGGTTAATAAGTGCTAAATAGATACATGTATCAATATATGTTTAACTGAATCACTTTGCTGTACACCTGAAAATAACACATTGTTAATCTACTATACTCCAATATAAAATAAAAAGTTAAAAAAAATAAGTGCTATAGAAAAACTTAAGTGGATGAATAAGTTTAGAAAATGCTAAGTTAAACAAAAAATAAACTGATCCTTAATACATTTTATAATTTCTGAAAGGTAGATCAAAAAGGCTTGGGATAATATATACATATTCTTTTTCCCAACTTGTTTGATCATATATATCTGACTGGACTAGTGTTCCACAGAGAAGGGCTGGGTGTAGGGGAATGGGGGGTGGTGAATAGAAAAAATGATGCTATGATTCTCTGTTGGTGTGTAAATCTTTTGTGTCTGTGTCTATGTGTCTGTGTTGTATTCTTTTAACCTGCCAATCCATGAGAGAAGAAATTATTCTGTATATAAGTGGATCTTCTTCAAATGCAAAGTGACATTTGTTTTTATACATAAGAAAAATATTTATTACATAAATGTATTTGCATACTGCCTTACTTTTTTTATACCTCTTTCCGACTGTGTCCTCAAGAAGAGTGTAAAGAAAGTTGATGTCTCAAGAGAGTTGTTTCAGGATTGCACAAGTTTCAGATCCAAATCATAAAATAAAATCTGAGAACTCCTAGCTATAGGCAATGATTCAATTTCTCAGGTAAAGTATATACTATGGAAATCAAAGCTCAAAGCTTTAGTAAAATTAGTAAAAATCAGAGTGAGAAAATCGATGAAGCAAGTGTGATATGAAGTAAGATTTTTAAAAAACATCTTTAGTCAAACAAATTCCTATCTATATTTTCTTTTATATATAGATCTCCAATTTAAAAATTAGCCTGTTTAATATATATTAAAGGATACGTATATCTTTTACAGAAAGAGCATCACATAAGTCCACAGTAATTGCAAAAATTCTTAAAGGTAAAGAAAGAAAAAGAAAGGAAAAAGGAAGAAAGAGGGAGAGAGAGAGACAGAGAGAGAAAGGAAAGGAAAGGAAAAAAGAAAAACATAGTACAGTTGGTGAAACAGAAAACATAAGAGAATTCTTGATGAAGTATAAATTGGCCAACTTCTAGTGAACATTGCAAACAATTGTAAATAGCCCTTTCCATGCTCCCCAAGATTTCTTTAGCTTCAGATTCTAAATCAGCCTGAACAGGGTGTTCTGGAAACAAACCTGCTCCTGCTGATGTTTTTCTTGTATCTGGTTTTATCCTCCTTATCTGGAGTAAGAACAAACAAACAAACCACTTAATCTCCATCCCTGAGTATCATAATTTGGCTTTCTGTAGAATGGATCAAAAGTGTTGCCAACTCCATCCTTCTCTCCACTGTTCCTTAGCTGCAGATGCTTCGGTCCCACTATGAGGAGCTCCCTTATGGCTCCAAGCCAGTCTGTCATCAAGTACCAATCAAAGCAATACAGAAAATTGGTAGGAACACCTGTTTGGGGGGTCTATTTCTGTCTGTAGAAGTATCTGACAGCAGGAAGTAACTACCTAGCATAATGTGATGTTAGGGGCAAGAGGATAATTCATTCCATTCCCAAATGTAGCCCTTGAAGGCTTGCTGAAGATCTAAATTGTATTGTTGAAAATTCATTCCTTCAGTTTGATTTTTTAATCCCGATGCAATTTATTACTTTAAAAGCTAGTGTAGTTAAAATGACACACTGCACAGTGAATGGGGGACATGCGTTCCATCCCTGGTTGGACCAGTATAACTAGGTAATCTTAAATGCACCACTTTTTCTTACTGAACCTCAATGCTTTCTTATATATGAAATATAAGGATTAGATGTCATGATTTCCTTGACACTCCAAGAAGATATTTATCTCAAACGATTATTAGTCACTTATGCTTTGGTGTATGGATGAGTTTTTGATTCATTGTTGAGAAAAGATTTGTCAAGGCAAGAAGAATTAGGATTTTGTATGTTTCACGTGAAGACTGGTGACAAAGGTACAAGTGACATAATTGAAGGCACTAAGGCAAATTTTATAGCATCATTTTGTCTGTACTGGTGATACATCTTATAGAAAAAAATTTTAAGTTCAGTTAAATCTAAGTTTCACTGCAAACTCACAGTTCTTTACCAAACTGGCTAATCTCATTGTACTCTATGCCATGCTTTGAGATAGGAGTGGAAGGAATTTATTATCAAGATTCAAACTTACAAAACTATATCTATCATTGCTTCATTGTGTGCTTTGCCTTGTTTTACTAATGTTTCCCTCAAGTCTCCTATCTAAAGGAACATGCCAAGAAAAGTCACATGTCATCTCTCTCCTGAATAGAATTTCTTGGTTGTAAGTCTGCCTATGATATTTTTCCTTGTTGCTATGCCTCTGAAAGTTATGGAACCTTAAGTCGATCTAGATCAAACCCTACCTAAAAAAAAACTTCTGCTACATCTATGACAGGTCCATGCTGGGTAAAAAAGTCTTACTGCATCACTTCTTCAGAGTCCTGGAAACTGGGGGCTTATTATTTTGCCAGGTGGTCCATTCTCATTTTGGGTATTTTTAAAATGTTAATTCTTCCTCTCATTAAGTTGAAGAGGGAGGTTCAGACTTCAAGCCGTGGATCCCATGCCCTATAAGAACATGGTTATAAAGCTGTGCTCTATTCCCATAACTGTTATTCCAATATGTGAAGTGATCAATCACACCCAGCCTAATTTTCTTTTCTCCAAACCTGCCCTGTCCAACATGGTAGCCACCAACCCACAAGGTTAGTTTTATGTATCAACTTAGTTAGGCTTTTGTGCCTGTTATATAATCAATCACTAATCTAGGTGCTACTGGGAAAGGTATTTTGCAGATGTGGTTTACATCTATTGATACAATCAGTCGACTTTAGTAAAGGAGATTATCCTCAGTAATATGGGTGGGTCTTATTCAATCAGTCAAAAGATTTATAAGAGCACAACTGAGGTTTCCCTGAACAAGAAGAGATGCTGCTCCTGGAATACAGCTTTAGCTCCTGCCCAAGGTTTACCCAGGAGCTTCCAGACAGCCCTCTGCTGTGGGTTTTAGACTTGCCGAGCAAGGCCCCATAATCACATAAGCCAGTTCGTTGCAGTAAATTAATTGCTCTCTCTGTGTACATGTAATCAGTTCTGTTTCTCTGATGGAATCCTGATTAATACAGTAGCTATTTACATCTTAATTTAAATGAATTAAAATTAAATAAGTTTTAAAAGCCATTCAAAGTGGCCATATTTCACATTTCAGGTGTTCACTACCCATTTGGACAGCACAGAACATTTCCATTGTATCAGAAAGCTCTAATGCACAGAGCTTTTCTAAACCAAGCTTTTCCAGTTCCCTCAATCGTTTCTTATTTCACATGCTGACTTAACATCACACTACGTTATCATTGTTGTAATATCTCTGTTAAAATAGTATACTGGCAATTGCACATTATATCCTCCATGTGAAATCTGATCAGCTCAGGATACAGGGGAATTATGCTCCCTTAAGCTGGATATTATTGAAATGGTTCCCCAAACTATCCATATCTAGATAGTCAGGCTTGCTTTCCCATCCACTATGGAAAAATTTGTTCCACATATCCCTCTAGCTTACCAGTAAATAATTTTACTATATAAATAAAACTAATTAATTAAGAGGAGATGGAGGAGAGAGAAACTAACCTCGACAGCTGCAGTGCTGGGATAGTTGTATTGGAAAGATTAAGATTTACTCATAAACAGAAAATAATAACAGTAAGAAAGAAGAGAAAGAATCAAGGGAAACATTGAGGACTATAGTGTGGAAAATAGAGACGAGAGGTAAGCGTGAGAGATGGAAGGAAGAAAATCTTTTAAGCAGGCAAAGACTCTAAGAAGGTTGGTGAGAGAAAGGAATGAAGGAAAGATGATTTTAAGAGGACGTGGTTGCTCTTTGAAATAAATCTTCTTTAATGTTGACCTAGAAATGTACGTAAGGACTGGGTTTACTTCAAATCACTTTTAATTGTTCAACTATTTTCCATTTTTAAAATTTGCTTTTTAATGAAATATTGCCCTCTGCATGAATTATGGAGACCCAGATTTTATTCTGTATGTATTATATTCCTATTAATCTGGTCTTAGATTACGTTTGAATTTATTGCACTTGCATCTCTTTGCTCATTTATATTGAGTCTGTAGTCAATAAAAACTGCTAAAGGCTTTTACCATGAAATGTTATTAAGTCTGGTCACTCCTTCCTTTACTTAGGTTACTGACTGCCAGTGTATATATAGAAATTTACATTTTCTGTTAAATTTACTATTGTGAATTTTGTTCCATAATACTTGTGGGACAATACAAGAAATTTTTAGTAGTTTCTCTGATAGCTCATACTTCATTTCTTTCTCACAATTAAAATGCCTCCAGCTCCAAGTAACAGTTACTTATCTTAAACTCACTTGAACAAGGAAAACTACCAGTTTGTTGTCATTAAAGTAGAGGTAGAGTGGACTTCAAAAATTATTGATGCAGGGGTTGTACAACATCATCGGTGTTTAAGGTCCATCCTTTCTTTCCAATGTGCTTTCTACAGCTTCATCATGAAATGATGCATCCTCATGGTCACACAGTGGCTGCCAGGCACATTCAAAGTGACTGTGTCCTTGATCACATAAAAGATAGCAAGAGTAGCTTTCATGGCTCTCTCTTAAGACTTAAAGATGTTGTTAGAAGCCTCCAGCAAACCTTTTCCCATTGATCAGATTAAGATGATGTGCTCATTTCTGAACTATCTCTGGCAAAGTAATAGGACCTTCTTAGACTAATCATGTCCTCATCTGTAAGGTGAGAGCAGTCAGCTTTCTTTAAATAAAATTGTATTTATGTTGAGAAGAAAGAAGGGGTTAATAGATGCTAAATCAGTAATCTACTCCTTGTATTTCAATAACTTTTTCAGTTTTGGGTGACTGAAACTGTTTTGATTATGCCTTTATCCAATTTTTAATTAAAATGTTGATAAGGTAACATTCAGGGATATCTCCAGGAATCACTTTTCAACACGGCCACCATTTGCTAATTAACAGGCTAAGGTTCATTTTAAAATCACTGACAGACTATTAATTCATTAGGATCCAGTGTTTATAAAGTGCAATAAGCTGCAAGATGTATTATAATTTGTTGCTAATAAGGAATGTCCAAATGTTTACTGAGCACCTACTATGTGCCTTTTCTGGGTGCTGGGAAGGTATAGTGAACAGAACAGGCAAACATACTTGCTTTCATAGAGCTTATATTTTAAGATGAGGCATTGATTCAATAAATAAGTGAGTTAAGTTTTTAGCACATCCGATCGTGATAAATATGGGAAGAATAAAACAAGAAAGGAGAAGGGAAAGTGTTAGGATGTAGTGGGGTGATTAGGATTTAAACAGGATGGTTAGTAAAAAGCCTCAGTGAGGAAGAAGCAAAGATCTAAAGGAGATCAGGGAATAAGATACAAAGATTTGTGAGTAAAGAGCATTCCACACATGGGGAACAATATGGCAGAAGGAAGAGTTCAGAAAATGGAAAGGAGGCACGTGTGGGTGGAGCTGAGTAAGAATGACAGAGGGAGTGCAAAGGAGAGGGTAGCAATCATGCTCGGCTAAGATAATATGGTGCCATTTTTATGTTTTTGGCTTGTATTCTGATGGAGATGAGAAGCAGTGGAGAATCTTAGGCTGTGAAGAGAAATAATCTAAATTATGTCCTTAAAAATATTTTTCTGGTTACTATGCTCAAGCGTAACTTTAAGAAGAATGAAGGAAGATGCTGGAAATCACTCTGAAGACCATTGTGATAATTCAGGTGAGAAACGATGGTAGAAACAGAATGGTGATGGTGTCTGTGTTGATAAGAGGTCAGATTGTGGATACACTTTGGAGGTGGCAATCTTAGAATTTGCTGACAGATTCTATGCGGATGTTAGGAAAAAAGGAAGCCTGCACATCGAGAATGAGTAAGACGTTATTTGCCAAAAAGGGAAAGAATACAAGAAATTTAGATTTGGAGGAAAAGCGAAAGTGTGGTTTTAGGTTTAAGTAACACCACATGCAAGTCTACAATTCAGAGGAGAGATCCATAGAGATAAAAAATTGGCAAGTAGTCAGAGTATAGATTGGATAAGACAACCACGTGTAGATAGGAAGGAGAAGCAACCCAAGGACTGAGACCTGGGAGCACATTTAATTTTAGAAGTTAGGGAAATGGGAAGGAATCAGTAAAGGAAACTGAGAAGCTTTAGTGATAGAAGGAGGAAGCTGGGAGACAGATGTGTATTGAAGGCAAGAAGGAAGATTTCCCAAGGGGAAGAAGGAATTAAGTTTGCCAAATACTGCTGATGGGTCAGGTTGATGAGAGCAGATCCAGCAGGATATTGGGGATGACAGTCTGCCTAGAGCATGTTCCAGGGGAGGGTAGATGAGGAAGAATTGAAGGCAGTGAGTTTAGACAATTCTTGTAAACAGTTGCATTGCAAGGGAAGCAGAGAAAAAGTGCAGTAGCTGAAGGGAGCAGCGTCAGGAAAGTGTTGTTGTTGTCTTTTACCTCTTACTCCCCTACCCCTATATTGCCCCTCCTCCCCTCCCAATTAGTAACCACTAGTTTGTTCTCTATATCTATGAGTCTGCTTCTTTTTGATTATATTCACTAGTTTATTTTTAGATTATACATAAAAGTGATTTCATACAGTATTTGTCTTTTTCTGTTTGACTTATTTCACTTAACATAATTCCCTCCAAGTCCATCCATGTTGCTGCAAATGGCCAAATTTCATTCTTTTTTATGGCTGAATAGTATTCCATCCTATTTATATACCATGTCTTCTTTATCCATTCATCTGTTGATGAACACTTAGGTTGCTTCCATGTCTTGGCAGTTGTAAATAATGCTGCTATGAACAGTGGGGTGTTAGAATCTTTTCAAATGAGAGTTTTTGTCTTTTCTGAGTATATGCCCAGGAGTGGGATTGCTGGATCATATGGTAGTTCTATTTTTAGTTTTTGGAGAAACCTCTATACTGTTTTCCGCAGTGGCTGCACCAATATACATTCCCACCAACAGTGTATGAGGGTTCCCTTTTCTCCACATCTTCACCGACATTCATTATTTGTGTTCTTTTGTTGATAGCCATTCTGACAGGTGTGAGGTGATATCTCATTGTAGTTTTGATTTACATTTCCCTGATGATTAACGATGTTGAGCAACTTTTCATGTGCCTCTTGGCCATCTGCATTTCCTCTTTGGAAAAATGTCTATTCACTTCTTCTGTCCATGTTTTTATCGGGTTGTTTGTTTTTTGATGTTGAGTTGTATGAGCATTTATATATATTGGATATTAATCCTGTATCAGTCATATCATATCATTTGTAAATATTTTCTCCCATTCAGTAGGTTGTCTTTTTGTTTTGTCGATCATTTCCTTTGCTGTGCAAAAGCTTTGAAGTTTAATTAGGTCCCATTTGCTTATTTTTGCTTTTATTTCCTTTACTTTAGGGGATGGATCCAAAAAAATACTGCTGTGATTTATGTCAAAGAGTGTTCTGACTATGTTCTCCTCTAGGAGTTTTATAGTATCTGGTCTTACATTTAGGTCTTTAATCCATTTTTAGTTTATTTTTGTATATGCCATTAGAGAATGTTCTAATTTCATTCTTTTACATGTAGCTGTCCATTTTCCAAGCACCACTTTTTTTTAAGATCAGAGAAAGACAATATGCTTGTTCATTGATGAAAAAGATGCAGAGGAGAGGGAGTGAAAGATGATGAAAGAGAGAGAGGGCAGAATTCCAGACACAGCACCAATGTCCTTTAGTTAGAGTTTGAATGACATTTACTGCACATTTGTTCTAAATGTGAATAGCTAGAAAATGAGTCCTTGGGAGATGCCACAATGAGATTAGGAAGCAGCAGAAAGTAAGTATCTTTGTCTTCAGAATATAGAGGCCATCCACAGATGAATGATAGTTAGATATTGTAATATATTTTATCCCCTCAAAAAGTTAAATTCGTACTAAAAAATACATTACTCTACATGATTGCACAAGAAGATGGCGCATTGCACATTCATAAAAATATTTTTAGATCGTGTTAAAATTAATTTTTTTATCGATTTTAACTTGATATAATTAAAAAGACATAAAGAGATAAAGGGTCTATTTAAAGAGAGTCAAGAAGAAACCTAATGGGAGTTAAAGTCTGTGGGAGCCTCAGACAGTGTATTAGTTTCCTACTGCTGCATAAGCAAACTTAGAGACCTAAAAAGACACTAATATGTTATCTTAAAGTTTTCATGTGTCAAGAGTCCAGATATGGGTCAGCAAGGCCCTCAGCTCAGGTCTCACTAGAGGGAAATCAAGGTGTCAGCTGGGACTCTGATTCTCATCTAAGGTTCAAGGTCCTTTTTCCAAAACTTGTTGTGGACAGATTGATTTCCTTGAAGTGGTATGACCGGTATCCTTGCTTTTTGTTAGCTGCCAGCCTGGGACGTCTCCCCGTAACTAGAGGCTACTACAGTTCCATGCCACATGGCCCTGATGAGTAGTTCAAAGCCTGGCTATTTGCTTTTATTCTGGGCCAGCAGGAGCACATTTTTATGACACTTCACCTTCTTTAAAAGGTCCTCTAATCAGATCAGGTCCACCCAGAATGATCTCTGTTTTGAGAGATCAAGTCACTTGATAAGCAGCTAAGCTCAGGAGTGATATCCTATTGTATTCACAGCTTCTGCACACAAAACAAAGGGATTACACAGGGGGTGTACTCCAGGGGGTAGAAATTTGAAGGGGTACATCTTAGAATCCTGACTACCACAGACAGTTAATTGTTCAGTGGAAACATGCATGAACCCCTCTCACCATTCTTGGTTTTTTTACTTTGTCTAACTGGTAAAGGGAATAAAGATACAGCTTTGAGAAGAATACTGCGTGATAAACAAGTACCCGTTATAGGGAAAGACTATGTTCTTTAAGGATGGTCTGCAGCCATGTGAAAGGAGGAGTTAACGTTCATTTGTATGCATCATTTTATACTGTCTTCCATTGACCTCAACATATATATATATATAAAATCAAACTCTATATATGTAATGCTGCACTGAGATGCAGTCAAAATAATATTTCATTTTAGTATGTTGGTTTGCCTTGGCTTTTACATGGCTATAGGATTAGAGATTTAATAAGGTTACATGTGTACAGGTAACGTGCAAGGTCTCTGAAGGATGGGACAGAAGAACTGATGGGTGGAGCGGCACAAGGGCAGGAAGCAGGAAAGCCAGTGATGGCCTGAAGGTGATGGGGATGAGGAAGCTGGCCAAGAGGCTGGGAAATCCATCCAGATGGCCAGCAGAGAGCATCCGAAGCCAGAATGATGGCAGTAGGGGGGAAGCAAATGCACTGTGGGCTCAGAGAACCTCAATCAGAGTCCAGCGTTTCCTTATTCACACCAATTATCTGGCCACACAGCAACCACTACCACAAAACAAAAATATCATTAGCATCTTTAGGTCAAATAGACTTAAGGTAGGCAAAGTATTTTTCATACCTGAACACTAAAATAGTAAAACCTGGAATGCATGGAATTACTTGGGAAGCAAGGTCCAGGTGGTCTTGTTTATAAGAGCTAACTGTTAAATTTTCAGGAATTTTTGCAACCTGGTTGTTAAACGCAGTCATTGTTAAAACTTAAATTATAAAAACTTACAATTAAATAACTTATATTAAAGGCAAAGGTAATAAATACTTGAAACTCATTACTTCCTAACTACTTTACAACATTTTACCATTGTCTATGATGCTGAGTATATTTATGTCTGTTGTATCTGTAGAGTGGAAACAGTATACAACAGTGGGCCCTTGTACATCTCTTCCCAAACCTGTGTTCAGTCATACCACATTGGTGGCTTGAACCTGGCCAGAGTATTTACACCACCAAAATCAGGAGACCCAACAAATCTGGGATTGATTTAGTGCTGAAGTTGAAAAAGGTTTCAGTTTAATTAATATACCTTACACAAAGATGAGAAGTAGTTTTACACTACATCACGTATCAGATTTAATGATGATAAATTTATTAAGGGAGAGCTATTAAATTAGGAGGAAGCCCTATTTGTCAAATCGTAGTTGAATTGCAGTGGTAGGTTGGCTTCAAATGCAAATATCTGGCAGAGATCAGCAAACGCATTCTGTAGGAATCAATTGGCTATAGGAATTTACAATAAAGAGGAATGCATATTTGTTTGATTATTTGTTAATTGTATGTTATACATCCTTTATATCAGGAAATTTGATTTATATATATATATAGTATATATATATATATATATACAGATATATCCCCAGAGATCAGACTGTTAAACATTCACCAGGATACCACTGGCTCTAGACCCAAGATGTAATTCTGCATGAGAAGACTTGGGAAGAGGTCCTGACTCAGCCACTGGTTTATGAGATTTGGAAGATCTCTTCTTGGCTTCAGGCTTCCCTTCTGTAAAATGAAGCTATCAGTCTGATGTTCCTGCTTGATAGGATTGCTGTGGGAACAAGTGAAGTAATGGATGTAAATGTACTTTAAAAATTTTAGTGGACAGAAAATCCAAAGTCCTTGTCTTCATGGAGCTTACATCTCTGCGCATTCAGTGAAAATTCCTGGAAAATGGGAGCTGGAGACCATCCAGAGTTCACCTGGCCCAACCGGTCACTTTACAAATAATGAGAGAAGACCACCGAATTGAACTGCTGGGTGTATGCATGAGTGTGGGCCTGGGGTGTGTATATATCCATTTTTTCCATTCTTAGCTTCAGTAACTTCTAGGGCCAGTTCAATAATATAAAAGAATTGGTAAAATAGCATATTTCAGCAAACTATTCAATGTATAAACCAAGAAAAAGCAGCCCGGCACATCACAGGATGGTGATCTAGTTAGCTAAGAGCATTTAAGAAATACACTTATATGTTTAATCTAAAAAAAGATACAAATGAACTCATTCACAAAACAGAAACAGAATCATAGGTGTAAAAAGCAAACTTATGGTTACCAGCGGGGAAAGAGGGCGAGGGATAAATTGGGAGACTGGGATTGATGTGTACACACTATTATATATAAAATAGATAACTAATAAGGACCTACTGTATAGCACAGGGAACTCTACTCAATACTCTGTAATGACCTATATGGGAAAAGAGTCTAAAAAAGAGTGGATATATGTATATGTATAACTGATTCACTTTGTTGTACAGCAGAAGCTAGCACAACATTGTCAATCAACTATACTCCAATAAAAATTAAAAATAAATAAAAAAAAGAAATAACTATGCTAACACAGCTTCTTAAAAGTTAGAGTGTAAGGTTGCTTTTTCAGGATCTTTGACACTAGAAAAATTTAATATTTAGATTATAAGAAACAAAGTGCACATCGGAGTTATCTGATTCAAGGTAAATATCTCTTCCCAACTCCAGTCTGAATATTAAAATCTCTTTCAATATTAGGATTCAACACTCACAGTGATTCAGCTTGTCTGATTCAAAAGATTTTTCTTTGCTTTGTAAAAATCTTTTATCCTGTACAGTTTTGTAAGTAGACATTAATTCTTAGGTGCACAATAATTCAGTGCATCCCTGATAGGGAAAAAGTCTACATCGACCAGCCGATGTACATTGTATGACTTTGTACCCGATATGTCCTGAATTTTGTTGCAATCTTTTTAAACACCTCGACCATGAGGCTACTCGATCTCACTGAAATATAGACACATCCATAACCTCAAAGAGACTATATTATCTCCCGGTAAGCACTGATTGATGTGTGAATTAAATGTGTGTGAATATGAATGAGATAAGGGATGATGTAAAAAAAAAAAAGCTTCCTGCCGCTTTTGCATGGTTCATTTCCAATAGCTCCACCAAAAAACCCCCCCAAAAAACTGGGATAAATTCCTGATTTGCTACTGGGGGATTTCCTTTTGCCCAGAGCAACAAGCTCGTCAGACTCTTATTCTAGTA
The DNA here is from genome assembly GCF_009873245.2 of Balaenoptera musculus. Lineage (NCBI taxonomy): Eukaryota > Metazoa > Chordata > Mammalia > Artiodactyla > Balaenopteridae > Balaenoptera > Balaenoptera musculus. The sequence continues at coordinate 27,226,378 of NC_045805.1, read as the reverse complement.
GATGAAACTCTGTCTATAGTCATAAATTCTCTTATTATTCATAGGTGATATTCATTAGATATCCCCTGCTTTGAAGAAGGATTGCCCCACAATCACGCCCGCCCCAAATAAAAACCACATCTAGCGTAATTTTCCCACTTACTTAATTTCTTTTGCCTATTTGAGGCTAAGCATCTAGCCATTGCATTAACAAGCTGGTAGCTGATTACATTTCAGGCTTTCTTCTCCTCTAATGATTTCAGGTAATATAGAGGTAGAAGAGAATATGATTAATGACAGAGAATCATTTCAACACTTCAGAGTTTATTAATCAAGTGTTTGATACTCTGGGACGGTAACGGGAATGCCAAATTGCAGGTGCTCATGCGCCATTTCTAAATGAATCTTAACACATGTAAATCCACCACTCGTGACGATGTAATTATAGAATGATGATAGAATGACTTGGGGCCAATTTGAGGTCTGCTCATTGGCTGTCAGAGTTTATTCCGATTCACTCAGACTTCACTCACCACTGGGGCCCTGGGAAAGAGCTATTCCGTGTTCAATCTCCTGTAAAGTTTCCCGTTTTGTGTTTTTTCCCCTTTAACCCAAGTCACGAGGGAATACTGGCACTCAGACCAAACTCAGTGCAAAACAAGCAGCGAGGTTAATGGAAAATAAGCCAAAAGGATGTGAATATGGTTAAATAGTTTGCCATCCTGTTGATTCACCTCATCTGGCCTTGCTCTTCTCAATAAGAACAAAGTTATAAATCAGTGACAGTTCCACCATTTATGCCCAAAAGACTCCCATGAAAGAAAGCCTTCCCAGGGGAATTCCCCATCTGTCTCCCAACTAAGTTATTTTTAGTTTATTTGATTTTGTGGTGATCAGGGTAGATACGCTCAAATCCCTTGTTATTTCATGGCACCGAAAAGCGATTTTGAATTTCTGTAGATTTTCCCAATGGTGGGGAGTGAAAATATTATAAAGCCCCAGTCTTTGTGAGTCTTGCCTCATCTATCCCTCGAGTCACGGCCGGCTTCACTATAAGGGAATCCAGGTTAAAGGATGCTCAAATCGCAAAGCAAACATCAAGTTTCACTCCAAGACTATCTTAAACCATTATACTTGATGGATTTCTGAAATCATCAGAATTTTCTTTTTTTTCTTTTGTTTGCATGTGGAGGGGTGCAGCAAATCTCTACCCAAATATTTTTGTTTGAAAAAAGTCCAACTAAAGTTCTGACCTAAGTCTACACCTGAAGCTCATAATAAAATGTCCCGTTATTTTACATCCTTTGCAGAAATACATGACTAATGACAACAGACTTTGGTGCTTCAGCCACAAATAGTTTCAAAATTAAAAATTAGATGTCACTTCCGCATGCTATACCTGCAGACATATTTAGCTTCTTCAGTGAACTGGTTACTAAGAAAATGCTTGCCTCTGTAGCAGACTACGGTGTGTCTGACCTTCCATCATGTACAGCGATAGAAAGAGATCCTGTAGAGCCTTGGATGATGGGGTTACTGATTTTCAGGGTTTCAGTTCCATCGTAGTGTCCAAATAGGTGACAGCTTAATAAGACAGAGGAAAAATCATTGAAATCAGTCATTTATTTACAATTTGAAAAGAGCTTGCCTCGCTCTTAGTCTTATTCTTTTACAGCATCACAAAAATGCTGTTCTTCTCAGGCTGTTACAAAAGGGTCTTTCCTAGGCAGGTGTCTGCAAAGACACCTTGTATCTGCCCAAGTCCTGAAGGAAAAACCTCAGGCCACGTGCCACTGAGTGTCTATTGAACTGCCAGACACAAAGTAAGATAAAGCTTGTTCCCAGGAGTTTTCTGAATCCCTCCTGTAAACAGATCCCTGATGAATCCATAAATCCTTTAGAGTAGTCTTATCCAGATTTTTTACTATAAATTCCTAATTGCAGAAATGTTTTTAAGGATTCAGCGTATATATGTGTATAAATCAGCAAATATGTAGGTGATATAAATATGCTATTGAATATGTACATTAAAAATAAACTCTAAGGTAGAAATTTAATGGAATGAGCTTGAAGGGACCTATACATAGCAATTATAGTGTCTCCCTCCCGTTTCCCACACCAAGTGTTGTCCCTGGGGTAATAATGCTGCAAGTGGAGACCCTCAACACAGCTTCCAATTTTAAGCAGAAAGCCCTGCTAAAACAGAAGTAAGCCAAGACCACTGCAAGGAGACATTCCTCTCTGTTAAACACATGTTTGTTAATTTAGGAATATGACTGCTGTTCTCTGTACGTACTTCATTTCCTGAGTGCAGTTTTCTTCCTACATGGTCTATTTTTCTCATCGTTATTCCTTCTTGCCTAAACGTCCCATGCAAACACTCAGAGTCTCTTCCCTTGGAAAATCAAGTTATGCTTAGCCCCCGCACCTCAGGAAACTTGGGGATTGTGTTTCCTTTTTGGCGGCCTTAACAGTATAAACGCCCCTTTAATTCACATCACACTCCTGTAGGAGGTGATAAAAAGGAAGATGTGCGACATCTGCCTGGGTTTCCCAGCTGAACATCAAAAGCAGCTGTTGCAGCAGGCCTGGAAGAACAGCTTCTGAACAAAAGTGCTGTGAATAGTATTTCTACAGCCCCTGAGAGACTGTGGAAGTGGTATGCTAGCATCAGTTATTTTATGGCTGAATTATCCAGCTTGAAAGTTATTCAATCTCATATTTCCTTTTCTCTCCTGTTGCCTCCCTAATGTCACTTACATTTAATCCCTTCACCAGCATGTGGCTAGAGGATGGGAAATAAAATCTTCATCAGCCAATGTGACTGTGTTGCATTACCTGGGCCTGTTTAATCTTGGCCGCTTCCAATATGTGCAGAGCTCTGTGCTAAATTATAAGCTTTGTTTGTTTAATAAAAATTAAGTAGAAATAATCACAAAAATGTATGATGCACACTTAGACTACATTAATAAGTATGTACCTGGAAAAAAAGAAACAAAACCCAGCTACTCCCATAGATAAGAACTAAGAAAACCACTTTAACAGAAACTTAACTTTGTTGATTTTACTGGATGGAGAGATTTACTTCAAACAATGCAAATTTCTTAAATATTTTTTGGTCTTCAAATAGGTCCCTTGGTCATTTTCAGGAGACCTGCAGCCTCTGGTCCTCTTTCTCAGGCCTCTTTCCTTTCTCTCCTCTTTATCCTAACCTTTTAGGCAGCAACAAAAAATACCCCTCATTTCCTTCTTTAAATTTATTTATTTATCTATCTTGGTTGCGTTGGGTCTTCGATGCTGTGCGCGGGCTTTCTCTAGTTGCGGTAAGCAGGGGCTACTCTTTGTTGCAGTGCGTGGGCTTCTCATTGTGGTGGTTTCTCGTTGCGGAGCACGGGCTCTAGGCACGCGGGCTTCAGTAGCTGTGGCACAGCGGGCTCTAGAGCACAGGCTCAGTAGTTGTGGCGCACGGGCTTAGTTGCTCCGCGGCATGTGGGATCGTCCCGGACCAGGGATCGAACCCATGTCCCCTGCATTGGCAGGTGGATTCTTAACCACTGTGCCACCAGGGAAGTCCCCTCATTCCCTTCTTAAAAGCAGTTTTGTTATTTTCACCACTTAACCCCACATGTAGGTAGCTGATGTCTCTGTTAAAGATATTTTGATTCGGAAAAACCCAAGTTGAAGCCAGAAGGACCCCAGATCTCAGTGGTTTATCTTCCAAATCTTCCCACTCCCCATCTCTCCTGTGGTCACACACCATGCAGGCTTCTCAGAGGCTCCGCCAAAGACAATTCCAAGGCCACTGGAGTAGCTTTTGATTGTCTTCTTTATGGATCAACAAGTGACAGTGTTCTCTTCCTCGTCACCTTGATCTTCGTCGTGCTTCCTTCTTCCTCTAGTATACACCGATACGGTCTGTTCAGTGAGAGGCCACTTATTTTGTTCTACTGCATCCACATAATCCTCATTTGAGGTGAGACAAGAGGATGTGTGAATGATTCAATTTAAACCCCCTGGTGTTTTGCTAAAAGGTGTTGCAGGATGATATCACCACACATGTTTAAGTGTGTTTAAAATTAAGTGTTTAGACTTTTCCAAATGTCTTTTCCACTTTTTCAATTTTCCATAAAGCTTAATCATACAATATATACAAAAATCCTGGAAGGAAGGGTTATTTTTTTCCCCAATCCACTGACAAAAAATCATGTCATCAGGAAAACTAAGCTACATAATACATCATGGAATGAATAAATAATTATACTGGGGCCTGAGTCCAGATTTCTTCACTTTATCTATTAATACTATACTATTCTGCAAAGGTAATTACAATCTCTAACTCACATCTTCTTCCTTGAGATACCTCACTCTGCCATCCCCACCTGTGGAAAGAAAGAAGAATGAATTCTCAAGCCAGGTGTAAGCTGAACCCTGAAATCAACAACTCAAAGCTGCATAGAGCCCATCCTTTGGGGCTGATTGGATCAACAATGGCATGGGAAAGACTCAGACCAATGAGGATTCACCCCGAGCCGGGACCTTCCTCAAGCCTTCTTTCTGTTTCAAAATAGAAAGTTAGTGGAATAGATTTGGGAGAGCCAACTAGTGCCCGCTACAAAATCTGTGTGTTCATGGGAAGAGACCACAGCTTGAGTGTGGGTACAGCAGATGGAAACCCACTGTCCCTACAGGAACATGAAGCTATGCCATCTCCTGATGGCTCCTCTCCAGTCTTACATCAACCCCGCAGAAGAGACTTGTATGTATGGGGTGTTTTTCCAGGCACCAAGGCTTGGTAGCGACCACACAGGCATCTTTGTAGAAGACTGTGAATTCTCGGGGGGAAGTCAGAGCAGTTGGTTAATGTACAGAAGGAACTGGAGGTTGGGGGGGGGGGTGGATGGAAAGGATAACATTTGTCAGAACACAGAAAATCTTCAAATGCTCCTCTTTTTGAGCCAGAGTGAGGAATGTGAACAGATTAAAGCACAGACCAATGTCGTACTGTTAATTCACAGCCAGACTCTTAACTTGAGATGTGTAGAGCATGCAAGGAGGAGAGTCTGAATTCATTTCTGCTCTTTTTGCTATCCTCATCCGCCAAAGAAGATCACTGCCGACCTCATCCTCGCTTCCGTTTTCAGGTACTCAGAAGATTCATGTTTGTCCAAACATGAGTAAGCTCATGCTGGGGAAACAACTATTTAAAAGAATGGATTGTATTCATGTTTGGCTGAAATTTCCTCACGTTTTCCCAAATTTGTGAAATTTCTTTTTAAAAATGCATTTGCATTATTCTAGGATTCTGACGCCTCTTATATGCTAATGACTTGGGGTGACTCATTCTCTATTTGGTCTCTCAGTTATCTGGAAAATAGTCAGCTTCAGAACCCCATCTCAGATATTAAAATTGTTGGTGTACAGGGCTCTGTGTGCTAAGAACACATAGGTGTTCTAAAGGGATACCTTCTAAGAAAGACAAGGACAATTAATGCAATATTTTACCAAGTGAAAAGTTAATCTCTCCTAACAAAATAAAAAGTTAATCTCTCCTAAAAGTTGTCATGGTCAGAAAATGAAAGTAGATTCAAGAGTGCTTTGGCTCAATAATGTTCAGATGTTCAATGATGAACTTCCTTAGATGTGAAGAAAGAGGTTAAGAAGTCAGGAATTCTAATCCCATTACAAAACCAGTATATCCTATTTTTACTGGTCTATAGATAAGGGTTCTCTGAAAGATTTCAAATAGTAAAAAGAATTCCAAAGCTTAAAAACGTTGGAAACACCAATATAGCTAAATTCCTCCATATTAGCTACACAAAGAACTAAAGGGAAGCTAATTCATTTTCCTTGTCATTGTCACTTTCTGATATAAAACCTTCAGTAGCTCTGTATTGCCTAATTAATTAGGTTAAAGTTCCTCATTAAAGCATTCAAAGCTCTTCATCATCTTTCCAGCTGTATCTGCTATATTCTCTTACCGTTATGTTCCTACCAACCTAGACTTCTTGCCCCCAGAGCAAGCTTCCCACTAACCCACTTTCCTCTTCCTGTCTTTTCTCATGCTATTTCCTCAGCATGTCATGGACTCCCAGGGAGCTGCTTCTCCTTATTAACATCAGCTAGTCCTTTATTCCCAGTTTACATGTTACTTCTGCATAATACCTGTCTGTATCTTCCAGCAAGCTACTTTCCTTCCTCCCACTGGACTTCCCCAGCACTCTTTACACCTTAATGGCATCTCATAATCTCTTTTATTAATCTTTTTTTTTAACTTGTCTTATTTTCTAATTCATTCTTTTTTTTGTTGTTGTTCATTCATTTTATTTCATCCATTTCAAAGTGAGTCTCTGCATCACTGTATGTCTTCCAGAACCTTGAGCACAAATGCTGCTCAGTCAATTGAGGTTGAAATTAAGACATAACGCTGTCCTGGGTGGATCATTTGCGGGATTGAATTTGGCTTTCCTTCCATCCTGGAGAAAATCTAATATTTCCTCATTTTGCAGCCACTTCTCAGTCTTCTTGGTACAATAAATGTTCTCTTTCTACTTGCTCTTGGAATTGCCATTCCAGTCATAGAGGAAGCAGAAATGATCATTATCTATAAATATACACTCATCTCCTACTACTCTCAGCCACCCTCACTGTTCTGGACACACTGACCTCATTGCTATTCTGTGAACAGAAACACAACGTTTATTTTTGCCTCAGGTCCTTTGCAATTTTCCTCTCTGCATGGTTGTTTTTCACCCTCGGTTCAGCCAAATCACTGCTCTTGCAACACAGCCTCAAAGAGGCTTTTGCTAACACTTTACCTCAAGAGATACCCTGTTATTCTCCATCCCCATTATTCTGGCCTATTTTACTTAACCTTATATGATATCATATGTTTAAAGTGATTTATTGTCTGACCTAGCTAGAACTTAAGTTCCATGAAGGCAAGGACTTAGCCTTGTTTACTGATATAACTCCAGCACTGGGACAGCACCTGGTATAAAAGAAGAGCTCAATAAATATTTATTCAGTAAATGGAGAACTGAAGAAATTAACATCTGGAGACCTTCAGAGAGGCGGTGTGATTTTTCAGAAAGAACACTAGACTGGGAGAGAGAAGATCTGAATTCCAGGTCCTGTTCTGTCTTTAACTAAAAAGTGAACTAAGTTAATGCTTTAATTTTAATCATCTATAAATGATGTTTTCTTTTTTAAACACTGAGAAAGTAAGACAAAAAAAGATATAAATTTTCAAATCTAAGTTTCTATTCTTTTTAAACCAGTTGCTGCTTCTTCAGTGAGATTCATGGTATCTCCTTATACAATGAAGACTTCCTTGTAGGCTGTTGGCATACACTGGGGAAGTCAGCTTTCAGAAAACATTGTGACATAGACAAGAATTGACCAGGATTCACCCCGGAGCTATTGATATGTGTGGAGCAGCTTAATGAAATGACAGCTCTTGTTTTGTAATGCAGCTAATGGACTTGACAAAAATCACAGTTTCCACACAAGGACACCAGCAGTCCAAATAATGAGTCTTTAACTCACTCACCAGGACTGTCATATCCTCCAAATGTGTTTGTTAGGAGCTGTATTGAGTCAAATGCTTAATAAATTCAATGATCTTTTCACTAAGTGCATTAGTAGTGCCCGGCTATGATCTTGTTGAATTGTATTTGTTGTGTTTAAGCAATCAGAAATAGGGCAGTTGTTCCAAGGAAGTGGGAGGGAATGGGAAACCAGAACTAATTGGTTGCTTTTCTGAACTGGGTTGGGGCAACCGACCCAACTGCCATGCAAAGCCAATTACAAAATCCATTTAAGTGTAACAGATGAAGGTCTGAAAGACTAAACTACTAATTAAGGTTAGGAACATTAAATTTAAAAGGGTGACCATTTAGCCTTAGGCCAGTGATGCATATCTCTTGCCAAGTAAATTGGCAATAGAATTTTGGGAAGAAGACCTTGCTAGAACTCTGAAGTACTAACATGAGGCTAGAGCAGGAGGCATGAAACCAAGCCGTCTAACTTTCAGTGGCTTTCTTGACTTCCTGGCTGATTCTCAGCATCAGGAATTTCTTACTATGCACATTACTACTGGCCTAGAGGTCAAAGACTTGAAAAACGCAGACATCAAGCAAGGCAGAATTAAATAGGAACTGGTATCAAGACTCAGGGCTAACGCTCTGTGTTTTTAGGCTCTCTGGGTATTATTGCTAGGCGGACACACTTCAAGGTACAAGGTTTCTGAATATGGCTTATTTGATCGTCCACCTCTTTCCTGTGACCAACTACTGTTACTCAGCACATACTGTTCTGCTACTCTGTATTTCACCTTCTCGGCACCCAGAAATATCACACATTCTCTAGGGAGCCCAGGGTTGAATTCTATAACGTCTTTCTTCCCTCCCGAACAGCTGACTCTTCGTCCATCCTTTCCCTACGGTAGCCTCACCATGATGACTCACGCATCCTATTCCCTTTGCTCAAGAAGCAGCTCTTTCTGTGATGGCAAGAGACTAATACGCCAATACTAGTCCTAATAATTTACGTGAGGCTAATATGTTTGTTTCCAGAAAAACACAAAGCCTTAACATCAATAACATCAAACATATTAAATTTTATGACAAAAGGAAAATTTGAAGGTCATTTATTCTAGAACCTTCCTTGTTACCCACAATAAACCTGAATACCAAGAATGTGGCTATTCTGACCATGGTGACACAGTACTCTTTCCAGTAACCCATACCGACACCTTACCAAGACATAAGGTTAGAATATTAGGCTTTTAGAATATTCGATTTTTAGACTTCCTGGTAGGATTGGGGGAAGGACAAGCATTTTAGTGTCCCTTAGAGCTCCCTCATTGTCTCTGTTAATGTATGAGTAAGAACAACACTACTGTTAGCAGACAGGAGAGGAAGATACTGGAAAGTTATACATCATTACAAGCATAGTCTTCTTAAGGACTTAACATGCCTCAAGACACATCAGATAACAGGCAGGAGAGCAACGTGCTAGAAAGAAGCATGGCTTTGCGGACCAGCTAGCCCTGAGCTTACATGCTGGCCTCATCATTTTCTTCAAGAGCTGCTTACCCTCCTTTCATCTTCGTTTCTTTATATGTAGAGATAATAATTCCCACATTTCAGTAATATTGTGAGAATGAAAGATATTATATATACATAGGCATACTTATATACACACGTATATAAGTCAACACGTGTCTATATAAACACATACATACGTATATACACACATTTGACAATGATTCTGGCATGTAGGAGGTAGTTGGAGAAGTAGTTACCGCTTTTTGTTTTTATTAAAGTACCAGGAGAGTGCTTTCTCAGTTATTGTGAAGGGTGAATAGTCACCAAGCTTCAAATGCAGCCTTTTCCTGGTCACGGACTTCCACCATGTCAGAGCAACTTTGTGAAAAGTTGACTCCGTGAAAATTGGGACCTGCCAGAAAAGATAACAACACTTTGAATGGCATTTGTGCCAAATCATGTGCCTTTTCCACTGCGTGTGCAGGCAAACACACGCACACACACACACAGTTGATTTTTGAGTCCCGAGATTTTGTGAATTGGAGAGAAACACAGCATCCTTCTCCTCCTCCTCACAACCACCTGCAAGAGTAACCTCACTCCATGATGCCCGTGGACCCTCCGGAATGATTCTCCCAGCTGCACAGCCAGGTGGCCTTTGCTGCCATTTAGCACCTGGAAAGTTCTCCTTTCAGGAGCACCAGACTGCAGGGTCATGTGGGAGAGGCGGGGCTTTCCATTGCTGTTTCTGTAATCTTATTCCCCACTACGCGATCATGCAAGGCTACAGGGGATTCATGATTGTACTGAAGGACTGGAGTGATTCGGGTGAATTATAACAAAGGGGGAAAATTCAAACTGTTTGCCAACTATTGCTTTTCCCATGGTTCTGAGAAAGCACCTGGGAAGTTGATCCCTTGCTGGGCTGTTCTCCTGAGTACAGTCATCCCTTGGCATCCTCGGAGAATTGACCCCAGGACGCTTGAGGATACCAAAAACCACAGATCCTCAAGTCCCTTATTTAAAAGGGTGTAGTGCAGTCAGCTCTCCGTATCCGCAGTTTCCGTATCCACGAATTCGATCAACCACACCCGCGGGAAGTCGCTCCCCTCTCTTGAAGTGCGTATCCTTTTTCCAATCTGCATTGTGCAAATTAATACCCATCTTCTGGGAATTCTATCCCTTATCCTGAGGGTAGTGATGGATTCCCCAGGTTTGGGTTAGTAAGTCAAGGTGATGAACTGGGGGAAGGTTAGGCTTCATGTTTTCTCATAGCGGGTCACTGACACCTCAAGCCTCAGAGACTAGCTCAGAGGAGAACCTCACCCTGTTAAGTGGCTCAGCATAGGCTCAGGCCTGACACAGAAGTGCTGAGTGAGATCCTCCTTCGAGACCTCTTCACCTGTGTGAGTTATGGGTACACTTATTTATCCTCCTAATTGTCCAGTGAGTAATTGTTAAGTGCAAATGCACACCAACACGAGCACATTCAATTCCTGGAATAAATAGTAGTTATCAGTGGAATAGTAATTAACATAAATATGTGTGTATAAATAATATATATATATCGTTTTAACTGTCATATGTTTTCAGGTGTCTCTCAACACAATGGTATGAATATTTCACAAACTTTGGCACAAATAATTATCTCCTGCTTTCCAGTTTTGCCCTTTGAGACCTCTGCACCTTATTTCTCCTAATGGTCACTCCTTTGGATACAAAAGACCTGGTCAAAGATGCGAAATTATTCCCTGATAGGATTATATTAAGTTCTTTGCTGTGGACACTCATGTACATCAATTTCCATTTTGAATAGGGGTGGAGAGGACTGATTTATTTATTTTTTCAGTTGGAGGAGTAGGTAAAGAAGTAATTTGCCTTCTAGAAATTACATGACCTTTTCTCTCCAGATTGACTTCTTCTTTATAGACTCTTCCATAAGAAATTGCCTTTTCCGGATCTAGCTTAAACTCAACCGGATGCCTAAGCCAAAAACTTTTCACTTTGAATGTTGTTGACATGCACATTGGAATAAGCCGGAGCAAAAAATAAACCAAATAGTCTTTGTCCCATAATGGACCAAGCTTTTAGTCAAAGACTGAAAGTAATAAAGGGATTTCCTGGCTTCTTTAAAATGGGTCCCACAATATCTTGCCTGGTGCTCAAATGTCTTTCAAATCCCCTTTGAGTGCTTTTTAATCCCTACTAACGTGCAGCAGCAAATCAAAGATTATACATCTTCTTCCATTTCCGCTTTTGCCTGGCACGTAGCACTAGGCATCCTAGGTACTATTAGAGTCGGAGCTATTAGAGGGGGACAGACATCTGAGCAGGCAGTAAGGAGGGTGGGAAAAAACACTTAACCTAATGCTTATCCTTTAGACGTGACATCTGCAGTTAACAAGACGTACGGTTGTATTGAGCAAGGAGGAGAACGCTTTCCAATTCAGTTAAATGTCTATTTCCACAACATATATAATTGAATTACATATCTGATTAAATCAGAAAATGGGAAAATCTTTGGATATAAGCATCCTGTGCTGACTACCTTAATGTAAGCTCACTTGCTACCTCACTGCCAGCTTTAATATGGCAATTAGGGCTGGCAAAACTCTATTTGCTTATAGACCTAATTAGAGATCAAGAGAGTGGCTCACTTCTGATAATTGCATGGCTGTGGCCCATCTATCAGCCATTGTTAAATTGTTGTTATATTAATGTAAAGCTTATAATCACTGCTGTTCCAAATTGAATAAAATGTTCTTGCCAATTCTCCAATGCAATTAATTTACATAAAAGCCTCTGGAACCAAAATTAAAATGATATACATCTTTTCAAAGCCTTCAGTTAAAACAAAGCTAAGTAATAAGGAACTCATACATCTTGTTCCCTTGCATTTTTATGTTTATGGCCAAACAATCATTAAAATGTGCCTAAAACTAATTAAAACTGTTATGCTCATACCTCATTTACTATGTACTCTAATTTATTATTCAAAGCATTAATATTTTAAGCTCCCTGTTCCAGAGTCCAGGGAGATGCCAGGCAGTGGAACAGGAGGTCAGCAGTTCCCCTTCATTCCAGGAATCTGCATATAAATCACATTAATCTCACCAAGGCAATTGATATTGGCTCAGAAGAACTGATGGTGATGTAGACTTGTCTGTTTTGTTCCTTCTGCTTAAATTAAATAAGTAAAACACAGTCATGCATCATCCAAAGATCTGTACAAGGACTGCAAGCAAGAAATAGTACATGATAGATGCCACACTTACATCAACTCCAAAATAGAGAAAAACAAAATTTGTTATATGCTATGTGCACTTCCCCATTAAGACTAGCAGAGGCAGATATACCAGAGTGGTATTAGGGGTCTTCAGAGTTGCATCATAAATATACAGTTGGTGTGATCGCTTATAGGAGAGCCAGGTAAGAGAATTCAGTCTGTGTGTCTGACATTAGAAGTCATATTAATAATGCAATATGCTCTCTGATAATTTTACACTATTAGCTGAGTTATGTTGTTACTCAATTACTAATATCTACAATTTATTTAGAGACTGCTCTGAGGCAGTGTCTCTTAATAATTTATCTGAGTCGATCCATACAACAATACTATTATTTTTGCCATTTTAATGTTTGATGAGGAACCAAAGCTCAGAAATATTAAGTGTCTGGCCCAAGGTCACAAGAGTAGATGACAGAGCAGGAAATTAAGCATCTCTGTGTGTTTCTGAAGTCCATGATCTTTCAATTAGACCCTGATGATCATTCTAAATAATTTTGATTCTTCTGGAGCTGATAGGTAAGTATGTCTTCCTCACACATCTCTTAGATGATTCACCTTCACAGTCTTTGTTCTTTAATTCTTTCTTATTATCTCTTTACCATCATAATGCAGATCTGAAGCTGGCACTTTGGATAAATCGAACAGGAGTAGAAATCTTCTGCTACAAAAATAGCTGATAGGAACCTCAGCCTGTTAAAAGCAGAATATTTAGTAAATTCCTCACTTACCTTGAGTCAAATGGACTGAGTAATATTTCAGACTAACTTAAAGGAAAAGAGAATACTGGTTATTTTGGCAAGATGGAGGGTAAAATGTGCATTCTTCTTGAAATCCATTTGGGATTTTTGATCTTTTGACTTTTGGACCAAGTGACAGTGTAAATGTGAACAAAGCAATCCCTCTTAGGGCCTATTTTCATCATCTGTTAAAAAACAAAACCAAACCGGATGCTGTACAGTAAGTTCAAAAAACATCCTTGCAGCTCTATTATCTACGATTTATTTAGAAAGACCTAAATCTGGAGAATGACCATCACGTGGAGCTCATAAAGTTGAAAGAGAAAAATCATAAATGTGCTCTGGAGTGTGGTTCAAAAGGCAGTTGGAAATGGAAAATTCCTGTACTAATAGGTGGCCATATATTCAGTTTTTAAAACTATCTTTAAGAACAGAGTCATTTCGTCAAAGAAAAGGTGCCCCTGTGTGTGTGTGTGTGCGCACACGCGTGCACATTCCCGTGGGTGCACACATGTATGAGTGTATAATCCCAATGTATGGGACAGGTATAGCAGAAATAGGTGTGGGGCTAGAGCTGTGGATGTGGAAAGGATCTAGGAATTCCATACTCTGGACTTCCCCCTATATCTCTGCAACAAGAAACTTTGCAAAACCCCAGGTCTCTGAAGACCACAGCTTAAAAACCCCTTCAGTAGCAAATTATTCCAATGGGAGACAGGGGGTGGGCTGGGGGAAGTAGGCATCTAAGGAAGTAGAAATACATGAAGCTCCCCGGGGAGCAATCTGTAAGTTTAGGTTATAAAAAAAAATGAAAGAAATGAAGAGTGATTAAAAAGAAATCAAGGAGAAATAGAGACAAGTGGTATAATACTGTAACAAGGGAGCCAAACAAAGTGCATCAGACTAACGACAACAAAATTGACTTTATATACAGGGCTCAGAGTGACACTGAAAAGGAAGAACTCACTGCTGCTGGGGGATGGACACTTCGGAGGAATGCTGTGGTTGTTCAGAAGGAGAGAGATTACTTTCAAGTGGGGCAAATCTGTGATGAGAATCAGAATAAAGCCAAGCACTCTTGGGTGGAAAAGGCACTGAAAAGTAGCCATAGGCAATGGAACCTTTTTGAAGAGCTATGAAGAGTTTATGAGATTTGCCTTTGCAAAGATTTTGGGAAAGGACAAAAGCTGTGCCAGACAGAGGAAAAGGCCGCCAAACCAAAGCACGGAAGAAAAAGAAGATAATGAGTGTCTGGGAATAGCATACCTATGTTTTTTGGAAGCAAAGGCTGAAAAGTAGTGAAAGGTCCATTTATTCATTCAATGGTTAATTACTGAACTATGTGTTCTACATGTTGGGGCTGTTAGTCAATAGAATAGGCAAAACCCTCTGACATCATTCTAGGAGGTGACAGATATTATGCAAGACACTACACAAGACAAAAATACATATTATAGTCAAAATATATAAAAAGAAAAAAGAACTAAAAAATAGAAACATGAAACGTCAGGGTGACAGTTGAATAGGAATCACTGAATGAGAGTTGAATGAGTTGAAAGAGTTGAATGAGAAGGCGAATTTTGAATCAAAACCTGAAATAGTCACATTGGATGTGTGAGTGAAAAGCATCATCATTATCAGAGAAAAAAAAAGAAACCCACCTTTGTCAAGGATCTAAAGAGGGAGCAATCCAGGAAGAGGAGGGTAAGGTGTTTGGACAGTGAGTGAAGAGGAACTTGGTATGAGATGAGGGGAACAAGGTAACCAGGGACCAATTCATGTAAGCTTATGGAAGATAGTAAGTGTATTGATTTTTACTCTGAGACAGTTAAGAAGCCATTGGAGGGTTTTAACCAGAAGAGGAGTTTGATTCAATCTGTATTTTCAAATGATAAATCTGTCTACTGTGTTGAGAGAAGATAGCAGGAGACAAGAACAGAAACAGGAAGATTAGTTAGGAGGCTAGACCAATAATCCAAAAGAGAGAAGATGGTGAATGGGCCAAGATGATGGTGGGGGAGGAAGGGGTCAGATTCTGGATATATGTTGAAGGGGAGACATGCAAAGGAAAGGTAGCAGATATGACTTCTAGGTTTTTAGCCTTAGCAACTAAAAGAAAGATGAACAAGTGATGTGGGAAGACTGAGAGAGGAATTACTTTTTGTTTCATGTTGTTAGGTTTTTTGACAGGAAAATACCAGGAAATCAATTTTAGACGTATTAATTTTTTTTCACTTTGAGTTAATTTAATCGATCATTTGCATCTCTTTTTAAATCTTTCCAGCGTCTCACAATTGTCCGTATCAAATAGTGACAAAATTAAAGACTCTTTTGTCTATTTTGCTTCCACTTTTCCATGCAAGTATTTGTGTGTGTGGCATATGTGAGTACACTCACACAACCACATACACACTCACTTATGTCCACACAAACACACACTCAGATGTGCCACACACACTCCCATATACCTCCACACACGTGTTCACATACACACTCCATTTGCTCATGGAGGGAAAGTGGCGGCGGGGGTGGTGGTGGTGTGATGAATTGGGAGATTGGGATTGACAATGTAGACACTAATATGTATAAAATAGATAACTAATAAGAACGTGCTGTATAAAATTAAATAAAATAAAAAAATAAAATAAAATAAAATTCAAAAATTAAAAAAAAAAAAGACCATGGGCAAACCATGGGCAAACCAACGCCAAATTTGGTGACATGGTTAGGGCAGAACCTGACTGGAGTGTGTTCAAGAGAAGAATAGAGACAGTGAGTGAAGACACTTTTTAAGAGGGTCTAGAAGGAAAAGAAGTAATGGAGAAGTTGCTGTAAGAAGAAGTGGGATCCACTTATGATTTTCCTTTCTTTGACATTTTTTAAGGTGAAAAAATATGTTTGTGTGGTAAGAGAATCCTCCAGTCAAAGTAACGGAAGGAGAAGATAAAACCAGGTCGAGAGGTTATTATGTATTAGGGTGATTTGAGTCTTGTCTCATAGGCAACGAGGATGCACTGAAGTCAGTAGGCATGCATGTTCAAAACTGATACAAAATCGGTATTGTTAAAATGCAGGTCAGTGGTTATTGTAGCTTCAGTTAGGTTCAAAATAGAAGACATGCAGAGATGGAAGGTGATTCAAATGATGTTACAAAACCAGAATCTAGCATACATAACAACCAATAATACTATGGAGTGGAGGGAAAAAGAGTGAAAAGTTCAGGTAACGTGTAAACTTTCATTGATGGGTGATTAAGAGAATAATGGTAGTATTCATTGAAACTGGGAAATTGGGGAAGGGTGGGGGTATGGACCAGGTTCACTAGTTGAGATAAGCAAGTATTACCACGTTCACAGGACATCTGTATGGAACATTCTAGCAGGCAGTGGAAAATAATCACTGTGTTGAAGAGAATTAACTTAGGAAAACTCTTGGGCTGTTCTGAATGTTTAGAAATCATAAAAGTTAGTAAACCAAATTAAAATAAAAATACAGCCAATGCTTTTGGGCCCATTTCCCTTTAACGTGATTTTGAAGGCAATGAGTGATGAGTATGATCACACAGTTATGCCAGAATCCTTTAATACTTTCTTAACAAGCTAAGTCATTATATAAGAAATCAAATAATACTTTCTTAACATCCTATATTATCATTTGAGAAGTAAAAAGTAATATCACTAATTGGAAATGTAGGAGAATGTATACCTTGACATTTTGATTCCAGAAGATACCGTTGGTTTTTTGGTGTCTGAGATATGAAGAAACCCTCATCAGAAATGAGAGTAACCAACAGGACCCTTGAGGATTCTCAAATAACAGGTATAAATAATCACTGCCCAAGTCTATTACTCCAACTTGCCTTCACCTCAGTCCTAGTGTCTACACCTGCACCTGACCTATGGTTCTTCTCTACCACTAATACCATTTTGCCCACACTTTGGTGTCAATTCTTAGTTTTCTGATACTTACCTTTCCAAATGTCCTAACCCTCCCCCCAGCTTTACACTTAGCCCTTCAGTCCTGTTCTCAGCCCTGACCATCTCCTCTCTACCCCAACTTCTTTTCATTGAGTCTTTCCCAGTCCAGTACTGAAAGCATGTTTCATTGCTTAATGGGATGGGCCACCGAGATAGGACATATTTAAACAACTTGAGAAAAGCTTCTAGTTCAGTTATCAGCTACCATGATAGCCTCAAGGTGTAAGAACAGAGGAGTTATGCCCATTGCATCCCAAAGCATGGGCAGATAAGAAGGAAAAAAAAGGAGTAGAAGAAAAAGGTGGAGAGAAGAAAAGAAAAAAGGAAGAGCACACACGCAGAAGCAGAAAGAGAGGCTACATTTATCCTGGCCTGGATATTTGTGCCATAGATCAGAGGTCAGATGTCATAATATTCCAAATGCCAATGCAAGGACTGCTGCCAAGCCATAATTAATTGTCTCCAATGTGTGTGACATGAGAAAGTAAGATCAATTTAATGACGTTTTCATAATTCAGGTTTGTTCAATTTATAACTCTGTCACTTATTCTGAGAATATATCCTTCCTATGTTTCGTATTAAAATACTCCATTAAAAGTGATAAAACCAAATGACACTATTTATTTTTAATTCCTGGCAAAATTAAAAGTGGACAATTATGTGAATGAGTGTTCTTATGTGTATAGTATGTGTAGTTTATATATCATTTACTCTAAAAAAAAATCCCCCAATCTGGCAACTACTGTCTAACTTACTTCTGCATCAATATATCTCAACATGCAAGTTAGGCAGAGGTGTCTTTGAGTAAATAAAAGAACTCATCAACATAGCTTCATTTTATATATATATATATATATATATATATATATATATATATATATATATACACTTCAATGAGTTTAGTTAGCAGCTACTGTTATCTTTACTTAAGTGGCCGAATGAAGCAGAAATAAAGTAAGTTATATCTTGAAGAGGTAAAGAATAAAGAATGTAAAGCATCATAAGAGCCATCATCACCTCAGCTGCTCTAACATCAGTAAGTTTGGGTACCAGCCTGACTGGTAATCCTGAACCCCATGGAGGAATGGTTTCATATGAATTTAGGCAGTTCCCTGTATTTTTCTTTTCTTATTTCTATGGATGTTCCTGTTTAGATTGGTAAGTGCCTTCATTTTATTTGGACTGAACTTAAATGTTTCCTAGTGTTGAAACAGTTCTGGCTTGATCGTCTCTTGTGTATAATTCTCCCCATTTTTTTTTTTGTCTCTACTTACCTTGCTAGGCAGGAGCTTCTAGGGAGCTGAATCTGTTTGCCTACGTGTGAATGACCCCAGTTAACATATCTGAGGACCTCCTAATGTTCTCTCATTTTCTTCTGGTGTCTCTTAGTCATTTATTCCGCGTGACCTGTGGTATAACTTCCCTCCCCTGCTCTAGTCTTATCCAAGAAGATAGCAACGTCAGCTCTGCAAGTGTCAGCCTACAGTTCAATAACGTGGATCAACTTCTATTCCAGCTCAATCTTCTTTGCCTGTATAAATACAAATGAAAAAGAATTGAATCCGTCTCTCCTTAACATGCTCACTACTGACCTTTCACATTTTCACAAGTCAACATTTGCAAAGACGATAGTACGAAAGGAAAAAAAAATAGGAGGGAAGAGAGAAAGTATAAGCTAGCATTTTCACTTTGCGGGAGAAGTGTATTTACTTCCAGCAACAGCTGACCTTTCTCAAGAAGGACATTTTCAGTCAGGTGCTGTTCCTGTTAATCATGAATTATCATTCTGCTCCCAGCTTCCGGGGCTTCTCTCCTCACAAATATGAAGATAACGCAGTAACACAGGGGCACGCCAAATTCTCTTAGAATCATTGAATGCTAGTGCTGAAAAAGCATTTAGAGATCGTCCTGCGCACAAAGTTATTCATTTCAATAACAAACACGACTTGAGAACTTTTATGTGCGCGTGTGTTTGAGGGGATCTGCCAGGCAATGTGCTAGGTGATGGGAATATACAGATGAAAAAAACAGTTTCTGTCCTCTTGAGTAAATAAATACTACCCTGAGAGGTTAAGTGACTTAGCAGAGGTTATGTGTTTAGAGGCTGTACTATGAGATAGCCTGATTCCTAGTATTACACCCTCATCCTCTTTCTTCAAGGCATATTTATTTACCCTTCCAACTCCAAGGCGATTAATAACATCTTCCCTCATGCTCCTACTGAATTGTCATTGCGTCGTCCTTCTTCATCTTTGTGCCCATCACTGGCCGGTAGAGTGCCTTGAACACGGCACATGCTTAAATTTCTTGTTAAATTTGTGTAAGTTTCCCCTGGGGGTAGACACAACCATAGCCCGTGTTGATGGAATTGTGTGTGTGGCAACAGTGGAGATAGAGAAAATATGTAATT
This sequence comes from Balaenoptera musculus, assembly GCF_009873245.2. Lineage (NCBI taxonomy): Eukaryota > Metazoa > Chordata > Mammalia > Artiodactyla > Balaenopteridae > Balaenoptera > Balaenoptera musculus. Next base: position 27,206,939 of record NC_045805.1, on the reverse strand, counting down.
GTGGAGGATTGGCCCACTGCTTCCAGTGATTTCATGGTTCAGTGATTTGGAGGTTGCAAAAGGTTTAAACCGAGTCATGTACACACCGATAAAGGACAGTCTTTTCACACTTGCTTGATCCTTGTCTGCCTTGTGACTTTCAACCAACTGAGAACCTGAGAACTAATAATTCTCATTGCTTCTCAAACCATATAGGAAAGTAAATAATGCTTGAGAAGCATTGTTTTCTTGGCTTGCAGATTATAATACATTTTCCCATACCATTCGTGTCACTGATAGACAAAAAGAATTGCTAGGCCCCTTATTATAAATGTATATAAGGTTTCATATACGTGTACTTATGGAACGTTAAAGTGTAGCAAAAACATCTGGCCAAAGATAATCAGAAATTATCTACAACAGGAACATGAATAATTCTGATATATAAAAATTTCATTTAACTTTTAGGTTTTGCATCAGAAAGAGTTTTGTGAAAGTATAATAAATGATTTTATTTTCTATGAATGAGACTATTACAGCTTAAAGAGTTTGTCAGGATATTCACCACAAATCAAACTAGTTTTCAGGGAGAACAGCTGGTGATGAAAATAGAAGAATAACTTACTTAAAAAAACCGCAAAAAACAAAGTTTCAAAGTTTTTTATAGAAAAAAATCAGATTAGAAGTGAAACCCTCAGAAAGATATATTCAAAACTGAAACCAATTCTTTATGCTTATTGTGGTTGTTAAAATAAGTAGAAACTAGGTGTAATAGAATTTTGCTGTTTTGAGCCACCTGAGATTTATTTGTCCTGTTTTTTAATTGTATAGTATCCCACTCAATTTAAATGTCCATCCTTCCCTCATGAAGTCTATGTACTTCAAGACTAAGTAACTTTGATATTTTCACTTCCTGATTCAGATGTATTCATACAACCTAAGTTGGTTCAATGTGATGGAAACATAGGTCTTCTTTGGAAATAGTCTCTCTTCCCTGCAGGATACAGTGAGAGAGCATGTTCCTATGTAGCGATTTTAAGAAAACCACAGGGAAAAGCTGAGGAGGGTGGTATCAACTTCTGAGAGCAGAACTAATATTGGAGAAAGACAAACCAAGTCTTGGTAAGTCTGTGAAGAAACCACAGTAAGATTCTCATAAAATCAGACCTAACCCTTCATTTTTTAGTTATAGATGAGCCCAAAACTATATCTTGATTGTTTAAATCAAACTGAGATTTATTTTTTGCTTCTTGACAAAGGATTATTACTAATACTTAGGGTCACCACAGCCCCAAATCTGGCCCTAGGCATGTTTAAAACTCAGTTGTTTTTTAAAAAATTTTTATTGGAGTATAGTTGATTTACAATGTTGTGTTAGTTTCAGGTGTACAGCAAAGTGAATCAGTTATACAAATACATATATCCACTCTGTTTTAGATTCTTTTCCCATACAGGTCATTACAGAGTACTGAGTAGAGTTCCCTGTGCTCTACAGTAGGTCCTCACTAGTTATTTTACATATAGTAGTGTGTATAGGTCAATCCCAATCTCCCAATTTATCCTTCCACCCCCCTTTCCCCCCCTGGTAGCCATAAGTTTGTTTTTTACATAATCGTAAGTTTGTGATTCTATTTCTGTAAAACTCAGTTTTATCCTTGTATCTAGAAATAATCAAATCCTTGGAGAATTTTAAAGTTACAATGAATAGTTTTCCGATCATAAATTATCAAAAGAAGTAGGTTTCTGCTCCTCCGGTGATTCCATTTTCTCCCCGTCCGGTCCCTGTGCAGTCTGCGTGGGCTCAAACCCCTCACTCCCCAGGGAGACTCCCCATCCTGTGATATCCCCTCCCCTTCTGGGTTCCCCGCTAGGGATGTGGGTCCTGACCTGATCGCTTTTCCCTTCCTACCAGATCCTATACTTTACAGCCTTGGTGGTGGAAGAGCCGTCCGGAGGCCTTCAGGTCACTGTCAGCAAGAGCTGTTCTATGTGTAGTTGCGGTTGGATGTGTCCATGAGGAGAGGTAACCTCAGCGTCCTCTTTCTCCGCCTCCTTCTCCGATCCTGCCCCTTAATCTTGTTTTTCTTCATTAAACATTTTTCCCCCTTAAAGCATCTTTACAGGTTAATTTTAGAATGCATTACTTTTCCAGAAACAATCTCACTCATCACATGACTTTTTAAAAATAATTTAATTTTCTGAACATATTTTTAACTAATGCTGGGGCTACTTCGCTGATAGCTCCGTGTGCAGACCATGCTTATCCACTGAATTTTAAAAATGTTTTGTGTACTCAGTTTATAGGCAGTAGATATCTTGTCGGGCATATAGCTTTGTGAATAGGAACTGGCATTTTTGTGGGCAGAACTGGAGTCAAGCCCTACCCCGCATATATTATTTCAACTGTTTATGTCTTAGTTTTTTCACTGGTAAATTATCAGTAATAAAAAACAATTACCGTATAGTCCTCTTACGAAGACGAAATGAAATAAGGCATTCAAAGTGCTTAGCACAGTTTTCAATACATGGTAAACATTCACATGTTAAATTTTCACTATTAGTTTCACTGTCGTTCCTGATTATTATGCATCGATACTTAATCAGAGATTCTTGATGAAAAAAGTATGCTGGTTCCACATGATTATTTATATTCTATGAAGCAAAGCATTTATTCTAATATAAATGAACTAAACATACAGCCATAGCAACAACCCACAGGTAAAAACTGAATGTAACAATTGTACTCCTACAGATTCTATAACCAAAAATACTTCTTAAAACCAAACTTCTAAATTGGACTGATAATCATTCTTAGAGGCACTAGGAATATCGTTGGTTTCTGTTTCCGGTTATAAAAAGCAACCAAAAGCAATGATGAAAAACAATATTGAAAATGACTGTTTTTCATGCATGTGTGATTTTTTTTTTTTTCCAAAAGTCTTCCTTATAAAGAAAAGACAGCATTGGAACATAATGGTTAAGAGTGAAGACTCTGACACCAAGTGCCTGGATTCAGGTCCACGTCCTGCAGCTTTTCATGTATGTGATCTTAGACAATTTCTTCACTTCTCTGTATCCTAGTTCTTTCATCTCTACAATGGAGAAAATATGAGCATCTATAACATCAGAATATTATGAAACTTAAATGAGTTGTTCCTTCAAGAAATTCACAATAAGCCCAACACATATTGAATATCATTAGTTATTATTAACTTTCCCAACAATTCTTTTAAATACCCAAGGCAAATATAATTTTCATTTTATAGAAGAAGAAACTGACTTTAGAGCCACTTTTTTTTTTTTTAGAGCCACTTTTTTGACCAAAATTGTAGTACTTATTTTGTGATGGTGCAGGGGTTACAGTACAAACCTTCAAACTCCTAAACTGGTAATATTAATGCAGTAATATATTGTCTTTCCCACTGATGCAAAAAAAAAAAAAAAAAAGTACAGAGAACAGAACTAATGGGCCGATAACTTGTTCAGGATCCACCACCATGTATGATTGTTAAAATAAGGACTTTCATACCAGCTGATAAATACCCACTGCCCTGAGCTCCCCAGGTGCCCTTTCCCAACCCCAGCTGCCATCAGTGCCTGCACTGATCTAGTCCTTTCCTCCAGAAGCCCTGAACCTTTCTCAGTTAGCAATGAAAGATTGATGTCTACTACAGGAGCCTTTGGATGCTGTTTGCTGCCTCCTCGGTTCTGATTATTTAGTGCAAGTGCAGTTCCTGTTTTAAATTTTTTTAAATCATCACTGGGTGCTAAAGACCTCACAGGAATGTTATGAGGACCAAAGGAAGTTACATTTATGAAGAGGATGATAAACTAGAAGATGCAGGGTATAAAGATGAGCTCTCATGATCTATTCTAGGCACATTCCTATGACACAAGTCTGAGCATCCTTGAAGGGTGTCCTAGTGTTAACTCATATTACAATACCAGTTACAATTCTCTATATTACAATACCAGTTAGGTTATTTTTAGAGATCATCAAAAGTTATCAGTGAACTTGAAGTCAACCGAAAATAAAAAAATTCTTGTCAACATTATATCTATCTATCTAGTCGATTTCATTTCCTGCCAAGCTGTCCAGAAAAAGGCAACCTGGAATTAATAATTAAATCCATTAATTCTATATATTTGGTTTTGAGGACAGTTACCTGTCCTCAGGAATCATAATGTGAAATTATCTGAGTTAAATTTCTAGACAATTTTCTTGGTAGATAGAAATATTTTTCTTTGAAGAAACAGCATTCTATATATAGTAAAATGATCTTTTTCTTTTTCCAAAGCTCCAAATTTTGTTCAGTTATTTATATTTCTAATTTCATTTTCCATTTTAACATGTTTAACCACATGACATCTTTGCCTCTCTAGAGAATGGAGTGAAATATAGAAAAATACAGTATAGTAATATGGGAAAATGCAGGTTTCTCGAAACTAAGAAAATAGGTCATTTAAAATGTAATTGGGTCTGCAGTATACTGGGGGCACTTGGATGTTAGCTGTAACGTGTGCCCTGCAGTTCATCCATACCCATTACAGTTTATTTAAATCTAACTACATTGCCTTAAAAATCATTATTCTTCTGCTTTAGAAAGAAAACAACATAAACATTTTGGAAACTGTGTCTTTTGTCATAATTTTAAAGGTATTAATGGGAGAAGCTGTGCTTCAAGAAAGTGAAACAGAGCAGGACACTGTGGCCCTTCCCCCCATGTGCTCCACCTGCCTTTTGTGGAAAAACTTTAGCCAAAGAATAAGTTTAATCAGAGAAGTGAGAAAATGCAGAAACAAAGGAAAACAGTCCAACAAGACTAAATAATCATAGTTTAGTCATTAAGCATAGTCAAGGACATTTAGTTCCTTCTCAGGGGCTATAGATAATATTCTGAGCTGTATCCTGTGAGCTGTCTTATAGATACCGAAACCCCTGCCAGGTAGAGAAGTTAACTACATGATGACCAGTCTGACATAAGCTGGCACAGTTCCAAGAACTGGCCTCAAGGACGTGGGAACGAACCGACCCTGGAACCGAACACTAACTGTACTTTAAAAGAAGATGACAGATCACTGCATGGCTAATTTCAGGATGATTGTCAGAGCTGATTGTGCTGTTTCTACATGTAGCCCCCTCCCTCTGTCTATAAAAGCTCTTGCCCACTGGTTGGGGGGGAATTCAGCCTTTGGACAGGAGACCACCCCCCATCGCCGGCATCAGAAATAAAGCAAACTTTCCACCAACTTACCTTTTTATTGGCTTTTGAGCTGCAAGCTTTTGAGCAGCCAGCAGCCACACCCTCCACTAACAAAAGGATAAGAAAACAGAAAAGTGATGAAAAAGCTCGTGAGAAGTGGAGAACAGAAACTGAATTTGCATAAAGTTACATACTTGAATGTTGCTTTTGACCACCTTCTATATTACATTTCTTCATTTTGCATAATAAAATACATTTGTTATGCTGACATGGCACTAACACCACTAGCTCAATAGTAAACGTTATTGAGATTTTTTTTTTTTACATGTAACTGATTTGGTTAAATTTATTGAATTAACTAGTTAGTTTAGTATTGTGTAGACAAAAGTTTCATGCATGGCACGGAAATGTAGACATGATTTTCAACTTGTGTTAGTGCTGTTTGATGTCAAGCAGCAGAGGGAAAATTTTTAAAACTTGCCATTATATACACACCCAATTATTAGCCCATCACACAGAATCTGTTTTCGTCAAGCCTAATAGGGCAAGAGGAGCCTATAACCAGGAACCAGCAAACATCTATTTATACTCTCCAGAGGACTAGGCTGAAGCCCATGGAAGCTGTTTACAGTCTTTTGGGGAAATGAAGAGTGGCCCGAACAATCAGTATGCTGCCAAAAACCCAATCTGTTGTCACCGAAGGCTGCCTTAAAATGACACAATTCAAGATGTGACAAAGTGAGAGAGTAGCATGGACATATATACACTACCAAACGTAAAATAGATAGCTAGTGGGAAGCAACCGCATAACACAGGGAGATCAGCTCGGTGCTTTGTGACCACCTAGAGGGGTGGGATAGGGAGGGTGGGAGGGAGGGAGATGCAAGAGGGAAGAGATATGGGAACATATGTATATGTATAACTGATTCACTTTGTTATAAAGCAGAAACTAACACACCACTGTAAAGCAATTATACTCCAATAAAAACAAAAAACAAAAAACAAAGTCAGAACAACCTCTTCAGAAGGAAAACAGGTATGACTACATAATGTGGTCAACAGGTAAACAGAGCATGATAAACTCTAATCAGATCATTTCATCTCTTCCCTTCCAAGACTCATTTGAAATAGAAGCAAGAGAAAAACCACTCCCGGCGTTTGTAGATGACACCCCAATATTCACAACTATCACGCTGCTAAATGCATGCCAGGCATCTTTAGAGGCCAGTGTATTTGCAAACTCACTTTCTTCCCGACTCTGGCTTCACAGTAGGATGTGCAATTTCCACATACAATGCAAGATTCACTGGAACTATAATTTAGAGAAGTTTCAAAATAGGGCACAGTGTCACCTGTCTCAGATAATTTCCTTTTAAAAAAGCAAATCCCATTCTTGGAGTAATTCATCCATGTTTCCTTTTCTTCTTGAGTAAATAAAAAAGTTGGAAATAAAGCACATTATCTCCCCATCTGCCTCGACCCTATCAATTTTGCCACCCGCTACAATCACTTTTCACACCACCCTGCCTGAACCAGAGTCACAGCCATTAAAACACTACCACACATTGGAAGCCAAGGCTGCTCCAGCCCACAGCTGAACTTAATAAAACCGTTAATGTCAGAGCCTGCGTCCCAGGAATGCCACTTGCTCAAAATCCTTCCATTCCAGCCATGCATGTGGCATTTCATCCTTCTCCCCATGCAGAACCATGCCATCTGCTATGAGACACAGATATACCACATGCCAGGTGACATTTTCCTTTAAATTTATTTATTTTTTTATTTCCTGGGAAATATACTCAACAGGCAGAGAGCAAGAAGAAATTTGTGCACTACCTAGCCCTGTTTTTCCAATCTCTTGATATTTATTATATTCTGGCTCTGCTTTTGAACGGTTGGTGAGTAATTTATGGACAGGCAGCCTTAGAAATAAGTCTTTAGATATGTAATAAAAAGCTCTGAGCGCTGGCGCTCTAATAAACCAAGGGGTAAATGTGGAGTTGAATTAAAAAAAAGAAAAAGAGTCATTAAATCAATAATACTGAGGTCTGATAGAGCTGTGTGAAGTCAATAACATCATAAACTTTTATACTGACTTCAGCATGGGAACATGCTATTATCTGTGGCAAGTGATGGTAAAAGAATTGAGATCTGATACATTTGATCTAACAGGAAAAGAGATGGGAGGTTTTGGAGATGCATCTTGCTTTTGTCCATTTTGGATAAGGATTCAGTTCTACATGCATAGAGGGCGATGCATTTAAAGTCACTCCTAGACTGTGGTGGAGTCAAAGGAAAATATGGGAGAATAAAATAAAAAAAAAAAAAAAAAAAAAAAAAAGAGATTAATCCTTTTCTCCATGTTCAAGTCAAATTATGGCTATAAAATGTCCTTCCCTTCAGGGACCTCTGTAAAAATCTTAAGCTATGGATTTGGCGTTTTTGTATATAAAAGAGAAGTAACCTACAAGATTCATACATAGGTTCTCCGGAGCCTCTCTACGGAAGGCAACATGCTTGGTTAGGTATCAGAACCTGTCTTCAGCCAGATCAGCTACATTATGACCCACTATACTTGGTGCATACCTTAAGACTATCTTATTGATTCTTATTTGGTATCATTAGGAGTGCTGGTTGTGGGACAGCTAGACAACTTTAGATTGAAGTATGAAATGAGCATGGCGCTCAAGCCTAAATACGATCAGAATTAATCTTCTCCAAATACAATTACTTGGTCAATTGTTTAAACATACACCGATTATTTCACAGTTTACTACTCCTGGAATTGACTAATAAATAATAGGTTTATATTTAATATATTCTTAATTATGTCATCTGTCCTTTTATTAACTATTAATTTCCTCCTTGACTTCATACATTCAAATATCCATTCACCTCACTTCACTAAAATTTGCCCTGAAGCTATCGATGACCTCCCCTGACTAAACTCCGTAATGCTGACTTTGGCAAACAGATGGATTCCTTGAAAACATCAATCTGATCATGTCAATTCTAACAGACTCCTGCCTTCTCCTGTCCTCCGTCTCCCAGCCCTGACAAAATACTTAAATGCTGATGTCTCAGGATGTTTGCCTCTGGTCCAGCCCACCTCACACCAGAGTACTTTCTGCTCAACGCTCCAGCTTTCCTGTATTTTTCTTGTATTTGTCATGGTCGCTCTACCTTTGCACATGTGACTCCTTTTCTGAATGCTTTTCCTTTTCTCCTCCCAACAAGGTGCTCTCATGGTACCTGTTACTCCTCAGTTGTAGCATTTATTGCAACTTCAGATTTATGCTAATTCTTTGGTTATTGAGGAAACTTGTTCTTCTGGACTAGTTTGCACACTTCCTGAAGCCATGAGAAACATATATTTCACCAACCGTTGAATCTCTAGCATCTAGCACTCCACTTGGTACATAGTAAACACATAACAAAAATGTGCTCCATGAATGAATGGAGAAGTTTCATTTCTGCTATGCACCTTTCTGACCCTCATTCCACTCCTGTTCACTAAGTGCAAGGAAGTTAAGAGAATGGACTTGAGATCAGGATGAAGAAAATTAGCTTTTGATTCAATCATAAAATGTATATTGTGCCTTTTCCAAAACAAGTTTAACAAGACAGTTGTCACTCTACTCAAAGAATGTATGTTCTAACGTGATGACATGCAAAAGAACAAAGAGAAAAAATAAGGTAAACAAAATTACGGATTGTGAAAAGTGCTAAAAAGGAAATACATAAGAGAATGAGATAAAGAAGACCAGGTTTGTTCTTGGGGTGGAAGCATCTCTGAGAAGAGAAAGGTGAGACACCCAGGAGGAAAGGAAATGAACTGTACAGAGAATGAAGGGGGAGAACATCACAGGTGGAAAGAATAGCATATAAAAATACTCTAATGTAACAATTGACCTGGCATCTTCCAGAAATAGAAAGAAGTTTAGTAAACTAAGCATCGAGTGGCAAGATTAGATCGAAGATGGGCAGGGCTCTGCAGACTATCAGAGGAGTTTAGATTTTATTTTAAATACAATCATGGCTACTGTAGGGTTTTAAAAAGGCATTGCCATCCTCTGGTTTACATATTACTTTGGCATGAAGAATGGATTTGAGTGGGCAAGAGCCATTAAAAACTGGCCAACTAGAAGGTCAAGGACTACTGAAATAACATGGTGTGGAGAAGGCTATGGCAATGGAGATGGTGTAGTGTGGACAGATTTGAAATAAAGTATAGTGAATGTAGAAATAAGAGGACTTCCTAATGGCTTTGGGTGTTGGGATGCACAAAACATGCAATTAAAGACCGCTTGAGGTTTCCAGCTTCAACACCTGGCTAGACGGTGGTGACATTTGCTGAGATGGGAAGCTTGGGGGAGGAGAGAAAGGGGGCAACAGAGCCAAGCAAGGCAGATGAGAGTGGGAATTAAAGGGTCAGTCTTTTTTGAACAAGATATTTTGTCTTTCTGCTTATAAACATCTCTACAAAGCTGGCACTATGCATTTGTATCATCCAGTTAAAATGATAGATCTTTATGCTATACTGGTTACTGGAAAATGGGATTTTATCCCCTTTCTCAATGTCAACTATATAAACAAGAGAGTCTAAACCAGATACGAACACTGGATTCAGTGAAATTGGTTCAGTATACAAGGTCAGTGTCTGCCCCAAGTCTGCAAACATCCACAGGAAATATCATTGTAACAGGTCCATTGGAGGGAAGAGCGGAAAGCTAGTAGGTAAAGAACCAGAGGTTCTAGTAGTTCCTCTACTAATTAAAAAAGAAAGGCCATTTCGCAATGGAGCAGAGAAGTGAGCTCCAGCTGATCAAAACTTGTAGCATCAGAAGAGAGTCCAAAATATGCTGTGAGATGAACAGAGGCTGTGAGAGCATCTAGTCAATATAATTCAATTAAAGGAAATGTGCTCCAACAGGGTAGCAGCACATGAAGTCACTGGAGCAAACTTTTGAAAGACAAAAGCAATGGCAAACCTAGAAGTCTGGAACTTCTTGTTAAAAAAAAGTCAGAAAAAAAACCCTTGGAAAGTGCAAAATAAAGACATCACCATTACCGCAGTTGTAGCTTTCAACGCAATGGGGAGGACACAGGAGACGGCTGGTAAGTATTCTACCTTCCTTTTGACTAATGCTTTCTCACTTTCTCCTCTCAAAATAGCGGCCTTCGAGTAATTAACTGAATCCCAGCCATGATATAATAAATTTTAGACACTAGTCACTCCTTGAAGATCTATTGCTTTTGATTTTGATAAGACACAGAGTACTTTTAAAAGGCAATAAAACTAGGGCATCTCTCCTTAGGAAAAATGCATTTAGAATTACATACATTTATTTACATATAATTTCACGGGGCTCACAGCACTCCTCTCCCTCCCCCCAAACAGATCTTGCAGAAATAGGAGGATATCAGGTGAAGAGCTCCTCTTGTTTTAGCTTTAATGAAAACGATCCGGGGTTTCCCTGGTGGTGCAGTGGTTAAGAATCCACCTGCCAATGCAGGGGACACAGGTTCGAGCCCTGGTCCGGGAAGATCCCACATGCTGTGGAGCAACGAAGCCCGTGTGCCACAACTACTGAGCCCACGTGTCACAACTACTGAAGCCCGTGCGCCTAGAGCCCTTGCTCTGCAACAAGAGAAGCCACTGCAATGAGAAGCCCTCGCACCACAATGAAGGTCCAACGCAGCCAAAAATAAATAAATAAATAAATAAATTTAAAAAAAAAAAAGAAAATGATCCAATAATAAAAATGTGGGTTTGGGATCAGTCTGGTAACAATCTGTAGATTTCCTTTGTTGTGTTGGCAGCTGAGGCTGGCTCTCCTTTTCTCTTGTTCTGTGGCCATAAATGACAAATTGTTGTCTGAGGTCCCTTTCAGTCTCTGGGACTCCCAATATTTCAAGAGTTTTTTGATGTTGCTGCAAATGAAGTTTGATCTCAAAAAGCATAGTGCTACCCTGCCAAGTTTAATAACTAGCATTTATCACACACTTCTGTGGTTGGACATACTCACACCAACCTATTGATGTAAGTACTGCTATTTGCTCCATCTTATATTTGAAGAAACTTCAATAAAGGAACTTTCCCAATGGCAACCATTCAATCCTCAGAACATGGAAGACTATAATTCCCAATATACTTGCATGGAGATTGGGACATATTTCTGGTTCTGTCTAATGGAAAGTGAATGGAAATGTTTTTCCCTTGTCCCCAAAATGTTCTGTGTGATGTTTTAAGTTTTGCTACACATTCATCAGCCAGATGAATGCATATATTCAGCAGAGCACCTATGTGATGCCAGAAGTCATTAGATGGAAGGGACGTGGACCCCCTAGTCACCACCTGGGGTAAAGACACCCAGGAAAGCCACTCAACCAGGAACATCTGAGCTGGATTTTTTGAGAGCTAGAAACAAATTCACTTTTATTGTGTTAAGCCAGTGAAATTGTAAGGGGGTTGGCTAAAGCAGTGTGTATTAACAGCCCTGATTAAGATAATTATATACTATCATTTAACAGAATGAGATCAAAACTCACGTTTTCTTACTTCAAAACAGTCAAGTTTAATGGCGACACTACGCAGTAACCTAAGTGCTTGGCACTTACGTTTTTGATAAAGATACAGTAATTGATTCGTTGCTTGAGAACCACAGATTTTAAAGGAGAGCTAAGAGGGGCCTGTCCCAGAAATTTTGTTAGTAGAATAAAATAGGGGAATATTTGCGCAGTGTGTCTTAGAGAAAGGACAGAGAATGCTTTGAGAGTGTTTGCCCAGCCCCTGTCTTAAGCATATGATGCTCTGGCTGTAAAATCCTTCCCCTAGTTAGCTGGGAAACTGTGAAGAAAACAACTTGAAAGCTTGAAAAGAAATCACAATCATTTCCACAGAATGGGTCTCTGAACCTTTAGGATAAAAAGAGCTTTCTGTGAGAATTAAGATAATTACTGAAGGAAGATTGACAGAAATTGTTACACCAGCATGAGTGAAATCTGGAGCTGTGTTAATGAGAACTGGGACACGGAAAGAAAATCTTGATGGTATGTAAGAGAAATAAGTGGCTATCACTTCAGATGGAATGCTATTAGGTCCTGGACTCTTCCAGGAGTTTAAAAAGAAGTAAGAAAAAAATAGAATTTTCTTGAATAAAAGGAAAGAGGAAAAAAATAGAGGATCTGGGATTGAACTCTATTCTGTATCCTGGGAAACAGAAAATGAACAGATGGCCATAAAAATGCAGAGATTTACAAATATGAGAAAAATAAAGAATTTTATGACTATAAAAGTGGATCAAGTTGGCTCCTCATACTGGGAGATATTAAAACAGAATGATGCAAGAAGAGCAGTTGGCAGTGGAATGAATAGTAGGTAACCTCTTGCTTAATATCTTAAATCTAGTTCCAGATGACTAAATGATGTCTGGTTTTCTCATTAGATCAGTGGAACATATTGTTAGAATGATTTCTTTGTACATTGGTAAAGAAGAGAATGGGGCAATGACATTATATCCTCTTCTTTGCTGAGAAGGTGAAGCAATTTCTACTGGCAATGGGCTCTATTCTTACCTTAGAGATTGGTCAACACATGGGAAGAAGAGGCCAAAAGGCCTCTAGGACTCTTTTCTGCCATTACCCTCTGCTCCAAGTTAGGCTTGGAGAGCGAAGCAGTGCTATCATGTATTACTTATTATCTCATTCTTCAGAGGTGAATCTCTTGTGAAATTATAGGCATCAAAAGACCATAGGCAACTCACTTATAAAGATGTCACTTCTCTCCATTTTGATCTAATAGGTTCAATGCAGTCAGATCAAAATAAAATGTTTTTGTTGTTGTTGTTTTTCTTGACAAGCTAATTTAAAAGTCTATATGGAACTGCATATAAATGCATTCTGAGTTGTCTTCAGAATGTGTAAAGAGCATCTACAAACCAATAAGAAAAAAAACAGGCAATACGATAGAGCAAAAGACTAAAATGAGCATTCACAAAAGTGGATTCCAAATTACCATTACACGTTTGAAAAGCTGCCTAACTCTACCAATAATCGCAGACATGCTAATTAAATAAATTAGATAATACTATACAAACTCTAATACCAAGTGTGGCTGAAGATATGGAGCACAGGTACACTGTTGGTGGGAGTGGAATTTATATAATCACTTAGAAAAATATTTAGTATTATCTACCGAATTTGGACACATACATATGCTGTGACCAGAATGTCCACATACCCTAGTTTACACAAGATAGACTCAATTTATACCTATTCCTCTGGTATAATGACTAGTAGTACCTAGTACTGGTTTGGATGATGAATTTTATTCTACCAATAATCTATATATTTCAATTAGGTATACACCCAACAGAAAAGTGTGTATATGTGGTGCAAAGGACATGAACAAGAATGTTAACAGCTGCACTATTTTTTTTTTTTTAATTTATTTATTTAATTTTGGCTGTGTTGGGTCTTCGTTTCTGTGCGAGGGCTTCCTCTAGTTGTGGCAAGCGGGGGCCACTCTTCATCGCGGTGCATGGGCCTCTCACTATCGCGGCCTCTCTTGTTGCAGAGCACAGGCTCCAGGGGTGCAGGCTCAGTAGTTGTGGCTCACGGGCCAAGTTGCTCCGCGGCATGTGGGATCTTCCCAGACCAGGGCTCGAACCCGTGTCCCCTGCATTGGCAGGCAGATTCTCAACCACTGCGCCACCAGGGAAGCCCAGCTGCACTATTCTTAATAGACAAGTACTGGAAACAGCCCTGATGACCATCACAGTAGACTAAATAAATAACATTTGGTAAATTAATTCAATAGAATGTTATATAGCAATATAAAACATCTTATAACAGTCTATTTTAAGATGATAGCTTAAGTTTGAAAGCATTCTAAAGCTCTGTGTTTGTACTCTGCCCCACCCACATTCTGTTTTTGATGATACAATTTACATCTTTTTACTTCCTGTATCTATTAACAAATTATTATAGCTATAGTTATTTCACTACTATGTGTAGCTGTAGATTTGGTGTGTCTATGGAAAAAGTGAATTCAGGAGCCTCCTATGTCACCATCTTGGACCGAATGATATAGCAATAAAATGAACAAATTACATCTACGTATACAATATAGCTATACAGGACTTCCCTGGTGCAGTGGTTAAGAATCTGCCTGCCAATGCAGGGGACACGGGTTCGAGCCCTGTTCCGGGAAGATCCCACATGCCGAGGAGCAACTAAGCCCGTGCGCCACAACTACTGAAGCCCGTGTGCCTAGATCCCGTGCTCTATACCCTAATAAAAAAAAAATAGCTAAAAGCTAACACAGTAAAATATCTGATTACTTGGTTGATGAATTATAGGGTGAGTTGAATTCACAGTCTCACTAGCCCTGTTATCTAAATATGGGAGAGGATTGTCAAAGAATGCAATCCTAAAACATAGTTTGGGGACATTTGGTTAGACTCAGATGACTCTGGATTACTCAAATCCTATAAAATTGCAATACCCAAGGACCATTCCTTGACAGAAGAACTCGCCCACATCTATTCTCCTGACTTGTTGAGAGACCTTAAAATAAACTTGTGTGAGGCAAGAGCATATTGACTGTCCCAAAGCCCCACCCCTATCAACTCTCTTCGCTCCCATATACATATATATAACTCAAGTCAGGTCTCTAGTTGGAAAATACCTAGTAGGTTTTCATAATCGTAATGGGAAGATACAGTCAGTTAACATCAAGAAGAAACTCTTTTAGGTATTTTTCACTTTACTTTTAATTAAAGTACAATTGATTTACAACATTGTGTTAATTTGTCACTTTTTAAGTCACCTATTCCTTTGAGACATATCCCTGAGTGCTTACTCTGTACCGGCAGTGTTCTAAATACTCGGTATAGAGTAGTAAATCAGATGAACACAATCCCTGCTCTCATAGTAGAGAAACTGAATGAAGTGAGGAAGTGAGCAGACCGTAAGAAGAGCTGGAGGAAGAGCATCCTGGCAGAGGGAGGAGAATTTACAAAGGCCCTGAAATGGAAATTAACTTTGCTCTATTAGGAAGGCCAGTGTGTCTAAGGCAGAATGGACCTGGCTGAGAGTAATAGGAAATGGAATCAGAGAAGCAGGCAAGATTCCAGGTAATATAGGACTTTGTGGACCATCATGAAGACTTTGGATTTTGTGCAATCATTATATGACCACAATGGCTATTACTTATCTGAGAGTGTGCTTTAGGATCTCATAATTAAAATAACAACTTGCACTGTAGAAGGCTTTTGATATGTAAATAAGTAAAAGGAACAAGCCTGCTTACATATACCAGAATGTCAGAGCCAGCCCCAGAATCTCCAGGAGTGAGTCCTGACCATTAGTATCTTTTATAAGCTCTGCAGGTAATTCTAATGCACAGCCATGGCTGAGGAACATTTCCATAGAGAAAATATGATAAAGTATCCGAAGAATATCTTTTCCAAAGGCTGGAGAAGAAGGAATAGCTCCTGATTTCCATTCTATCCTAGACAGTAACAACCTGGTTCAGTTTATCTCTGAGTCTAAGTGTTTCAATCATCTTACAAATAGGCGCTACTGCAAGAGAGGCTTGTTCGCATTGAAATAATAACTAATAAGCCCTCTCCTCTTGGCAATTAATTTCTGAGGTTTCTAAAATATTTATAAAGCATATATCATTTCTTGGTGTTATGTATAATATAATATTTGCCCTAAAGGAACTTATATTCCAAAACAGATAAATTTAAGAAGAGGCTCAAAAACTCCAGGGAAGTATTTTCATTATTTATTGGAATTGCAAAGTTTTATTTTTCTCCAAATAGCATAAGGCGCATTACCTACTCTCTAACTTGGTGAGAGGATGGACACACCATCCTGAATAATGGATTTTAAGTGACATGTTTACATTTACATTTAGGATCTCCCTGCTTTTCTTGTTTCTTTTATTTCCTTTTTCTTTTCTGGATTGCCTAAAAACCTTTGCTCAACTATCATTTCAACTGAGTTGAAGAAGCAGAACTTTACCAATGACTTAACTTTCATAGCTGTGAAATCCTCAGGCATTAGAAATGAGATTCTGCAACTCTGGGATACAGACTTCAGGTTGGAATGCTACCACATGTCTGCATGGGACGCTCAGCATTTATGCTAATGTTACCTAGAAGGCAATGTTGCTTCATGTGTTCCCCTTGAGTCTGGCACTGGGGTAGCGAGTATCTATTACCTAGTTTGTAATCTTTGAACACAATAAGCATCATCACTCTTCTGTCCCACTACAAGGGAGAAGTTAAAAAACATCTAGAATATCTTTCTGTGCCCTGATTTAAGTAGAAGTTTAGCTCAGATTGTTTAGCTGAACCTTTTATCAACCAAAATGTAAGTGCATTAGGAGGGGATCAGGTGTGTCTTGCTCACCTTTGCAGCCCTCAGTACCCAGCAGTTTATGAGCCAAAAATAAGGCTTCCCATAGATTTCAGTTGAAAACATTGGGGCAGCTTAACAAACATTGTAATGTATGTTTTGAGGAAATTAATGGCCTCTCAATAACAGATTAAGAAACTGTCGCAAAGAAGTACACAGAGGCTGATCTTGAAAAATGAAGAGTTCATCCAGAGAAGAAGGAAGCATGTACCCTGGTAAAAGAAACAGTCACCCAAAGGCATGAATCCAAGAAATCAACAGCACAATCTGGGATGTGGAAGAGATAATGGCTTGAGCAGAGTATGTTGTAGGGAAGAGCCTGAAGATGTGATTTCAAGGAAAGGCAAGGACTTAGGCATTTGGGCTCCACTAGATAACTTGTACTCTATTCTACAGATTAAAGGCAGTCAATAAAGTATTTTAAGGTTGGAGCTACCAAGATTACACTTGCATTTGAGAAGGATCACTCTTGGGAGTCTAAGATTGGAAGGACAAAGTGAATCTGGACATAGGGAGACTGTCAGGAGATAAAACATGAGCCTGACTAAAGATAGCATGAGTGGATATTAGACATATTCAAGAGATACTAAGGTGTAAGTACAAAAAGTTTAGTCACTGTTTGCATGTAAAATTTGGAGGACAAGCGATGTCTCGGATGACCATTAGGTTTATGGCTTATAAAACTGAGGGCTGGAGTTGCCATAATTCTAAAAAAAAAAAAAAAACATAGATGAGAAGCAGGAGATACAGGGGTAAATATGGTAAATTAAACCTCAAGTATATACCTGTGTGATATCTAGGTGGCACACTCCAGTAAGCAAAATAAAATGACTACCATTATTGAAGACCGATCAGACACCAAATATTACTCTACTGTAAACCTTACCCAGTTTATACCTCATAATTAATCATAATAAGAATTATTCTCTCAGGGGTAATTATCTGAGTTTTTAAACGTTTAATTAAGACCAGTGCAAAAATAATGTTGAGTGTCAGAGTCACAATAAGAATTCACATGTATCTGAATCTAAACCCCAAATTTCTACTCTCCAGTGCTTCTGTGAAATTTAGGAGACAGATCAAGACTGGAAATAATTATTTGGGAGTAATCCAGCTATATGCTATAGTGGGAACCACAGTAAAAATATTTTATACAGGAGTGTCTGCATAGTGACACTAGTAATTGTTAGTTACTCGGAAGACCAAAATGTTTGTCCTCCTTACCTTTTCCTGATCTGCCACATTTTAATATTATTCCTTCTTTCCTAATCCATTCTCACTGCTGCTAGATTAATTTTTCTAACATCCAGGCCAAATTATGCCACACATTGGCTTAAGCACCCATTTATTCAACAGATATTTGAACATTCAGCGTAGGCCTTCTAGATAAAAAGTCAAAATTCTTGCCCTCAGGGAAGTCACAGTCTCTTGGGGAAAACATTGAAGCACCAGGGCAATTTAAAAATAGTGTAACTGTCAAAACAGAGCTAAGTCCATTGTTCTACAGCAACACAGAGAAGAAGTATCTAAACAACGCTGTCATTGTAAGGCTGGACATCCCCCCCAAAAAGATGCTCTGTGAGCTCTGTTTAGAAAGTGAGGAAGAATAGAAGAAAACGGTATCAGGGAGCCTTTTTGACAGAACCTTATTGCAAAGCAAAAAAGGTATGATGCCTTTAAGAAACTTAAGAAACTGACAGATTAGGTAGGGATAAATGAAATGAGCTGTGGAAGAAATCAGGTGACAGATCATAAATGGTCTTGTGTGCTTAGCTCAGGAGTTTGGATTTTATCCTGAAAGAAATGAGAAACCATAGAAAGGTGTGTAACAGAGTGATTTGAACAGATTTACAAGTTGGAAAACTATTCTCACTCTGATGAGTAGATAAGCATGAGAGGAGCCTAGGAACAAGGGTATCAGTTAGGAGGCTCTAGAAATAGCCCAGGTAGAAACTGATAACATTGATTATTGCTCTAAATGAATTCCTTAGCCTGACATTCAACACACCCGACATTCTGACTTTAACCTACTTTCCAAACCTTCTGTTCACTATTCCCCTTTCCAATAGACTATGCTTCCATCAAAAACCATCTGGCTGTTTTACAAGCATTACTCTCATCTTCTGTGTGTTGAACCCTAGACCCTGGTTCAGGCTATCTTTATGGTCTAGCACACTGTACAGAATGTTGTGGATGATCAACCCAAATTGAGACGATTGATCTTTAAAAGGCAGATACTTAAAAAAATTAAGTTCAAACATTTTATAGCCAAAGTCACATCTTACCTTGAAGTCTTGCCCAAATGTTTTCAGAATTCTTTCCTTAAAAGCTAAAATAGTTTGAGAATTCAGTCCCTATGTTTAGCCTTTTAAAATTGATTTCACTGAGCTCGTGGTACCACTGTCACTATTGGACAAAAAAAGAAAAATTTCTTTGCACCCTACTAATTGACGGAAATGTCAAAAATGATGCCAATTCTGGTTAAATGTCATAAATAAATTCATGAAGTGTGACTGCCTTTCTGATTCCAGAACATCAAATTCCCACTAATTGAAGTCAGACTACTGTCTCAGCTCTTGCTGCTACAGGATTATTATTTTCCAATTTCTTGCTAGGTATCAAAATGACTTAGGAAACTCCAATAATTAGTGCAGCTGTTTGGCCCCTTTAAATGCTCTTGCAATCCAAGGGGGGTTAAAAGGAACTTCAAAACATGGGTTTGAATTCAAAGTGTCTTGAGGAAACGGTTTAGAAATATGTTTTATGCCAAAAAGTAATAAATAAATAAAAACTCTCCATGGCCAAACTTTATTTTTACATAATTGCAGAAATTATAGTGTAGCTAATAAAATGAGAGTGTCATACACCTACTACTATATAGTACAAATCATGAATTATACAACAGGCAAAAATGAGAAACTGCAGTGGAATTAAACCTATATGGAAATAAATGAAACATACAAGCAAAGTAGCAATCATGTTGCTTCTATTAGTAAAATGTGCATGCACGGGGGCTCTTCAGAAAATGAATGTAATATGTTAATAGCAATTATTATTTTAGAACTTCACTGCAACTGTGAAATAGTTGGTAATTAACAAGTAATTAGAACTTCAAGTTCTTTGGAAGGTAAAGCAATGGTTCGTAAAAATACTCATATACATTGAATGAAAGGGTAAATCAGATCTGATAGACATTTTTTGGATTGGATATAGTAGAGTTTTTTTAGAGTTTCTCTTTATCATAATTCTTGATAATTGAAGGAAGTCTGGTGTTTTCTTGTGGTTTTGTATGTCTGCGCATCTCTTTTTATTATTGGGGTGGGGGTGAGGGTGTGTGATTTTGTGATTTACAATAATAAACATACGCTTGGTCTTAGTCTCGATTCTGGCACAGAGCCCCTAAAACCCTTGGAATTTCCTAAGTGGTAAGAGCTATAAAGGTGTCTTGTAATTCATTACAATCCCCTTTCAATCACATCTGAGTTTATGTTAATGAGGTGACTTTTGGAAAGCCCCTAAGTACGGGTGCTGAATGCCAGGGGGAACCAACCATGTGATTATAGGGTTGAAACTTTCAGTCCCACCACCCAGACCTCCTGGGTGGGGAGAGGAGCTGGAGATTGAGTTCAATCAACAATGGCCAATAATTTAATCAATCATGCCTATATCATGAAGCCCCCATAAAACCCAAAAGGACAAGCTTTAGAGAGCTTCTGGGTTGGTGAACACGTGGAGGTGTTGGAACATTGGTGCACCCAGAGAGGGCATGGAAACTCAGCACCATTTTCCCCATACCTTGCCCTATGCATCCCTTCTATTTGGCTATTCCTGAATTATATCCTTTTATAATAAATTGTTAATCTACTAAGTAAACTATTTTCCTGAGTTCTGTGAGCATTCTAGCAAATTAATTATACCCAAGAAGGAGGTGGATTTATACAACCCACTGGCAGTCATAAGCACAGGTGACAACCTGGACTTGGAATTGGCATCTGAAGTGTGTGCATGTGCGTGTGTGTGTATGTGTGTGTGGGGGTCAGTTTTGCAGGGTCTGATACTATCTCCAGGTTGTGTCAGAATTGAGTTACATTGTAGGACACCCAGTTGATGTCACAGAATTGCTTGGTGTGTGGAAACCCGCACACACACACATTTGGTGATGAGATGTGTCAGAAGCATTGAGTCCGAGCAATAAAGGAACAGGAGGATGTGAGGTTTCCTTTACCAGGTGTAAACTGGAAATGTTAAAATCCCTTAATTTTTTCCTGGAGAAATCAAGCAAAGTTCATTTGATCTTACTCATCCTTATTGAGTGTTCATTTGTGAGGAAGATTGTTTTATGTGATGAATAATGTTGACTTATATTTATGTCTCACCTCTTGTCTTTAGGGTCATTAAAAACAAGGCAAAGAATTTACTTATGAAACTACATGCCCTGCTGCCTGATGTGATAAACCATATGCCCTACATTTCTCCTTATTCTCTACCACTTCTCCATGTCCCAACCACCTTGCCCAACCAAAAAATCAACTTTGGAATTGAATATTTAAAAATAATTCAGTCAAGACATTAAAAAAATGGAGGCATTCAACTAGAATCTGGAAAAGACAAGAATTTTTTAAAACTGGAGGCATTCAGCTGGAATCTGGAAAAGACAAGAATTATCAGTCCTCCTGCACTACATTCGCGAGTCTATCCCTGGTGGGCCGTATACTGCAGCCAAATCTTGTCTCCATGATTTCCCTAGTGGTCAGGGTATTTCAAGGGCTTCAGAAACAATCAATGCACTACTTATGTGACTCACTTTTCACCTTTATGAATCTGTCCCACAAGTAAAGGCAGGGTTGGGCTAAAGGAAATTATTACATTTATTGGCCAGAATTAAATTAGCCGCTCAACTTTTAAAGAGGCCACAATATTTTGTGATCCGTGATGACCAGAGTAGACCTCCTTAAGATAAGAAGACTCAGATTTCAGTTCTTAAAAAGTATTAACTGGTTATCTGAAAAAAAAAAAAAGGCAGCGAAGTCACTTTATCCTAAGAAGTTCCTGGAAACATGAAGTTTGCTCTTTCAGATCTCAGCATTTAGACTTAAGATCCTCTTGTCTAAGACACAACTGATAAGTGTCAATGAACATGCAGTAACTTCCACAGTTCCATCAGTTTAATTAGATGCACACAACGAAGCAGTGTCAGAACGATCCCATTGTTTGATAAATAGAATATTGCTTTATAATACATATGCCTCATGTTTTTCCGCAGTATTTTGCAAACAATATAAAGAATTGCTTGCAAATTCCCTTAAAAGGATCGACTTAAAATGTCCAAATCAGTGACTAATTAGCAGATAGCTATCTGTATCTTCAATCCACATAAATTCCAAAAAATGAGCTCTAAAAATATGACATTTTCAGCAGATCTGCTGGAATTAAGATCATCCCTTAAACGTTAATATTGCGTTTATGTCTTGATCTGCCTACTCTAGACTCTAACCTCACCCAGAAATTAATAGACACAGTTAAGCTTTATTAAGCAAGATTTGATATTTGTTAAGAAAATATTTTATTGAAACAAAACACCCCAAATCATAAATGCACAATTCAGTAAATTTCCCCAAAGTAAACACAATGATGTATTCGGAACAGAGATTCAAAAAGAGGACTCTCTGATCTTTCCCCAATCATAAACCCCTTAAGATAACTAATATCCTGACTTCCAGCATCATGGATTAGTTTTGCCTGTTTTTGAATGTTGTGTACATAGATCCATATTGTACATGCTTGTTTGTATATGAAGTTTTCTATGTTATGCTTGTAAGATTCATTTGTGTTGATGTATAAAGCAGTTCATTCTCATTGCTGAATTCTCATTCATCCCACTGTATGCATGGGCAATAATATTATTTGTCTATTCTGCTAATGAATATTTGGGTTTTTGCCAGTTTGAGGGAATCACCATGTGGTGATTATAACATGTTTTTCTGTTCATGTATGTATGTTCTCCAAAAGATATACACAGGAGTGGAATTGCTGGGTGATAGTGTTTGCATACGTTTAGCATTAACAGACACTTACAGTTTTCCAAAATGATTGTACCAATTTACACTCTAGCTAGAGTGTTCTTTCTTCAGTGTGACATCTTTGTTATCTAACTGTAGTGTTTAGTTTCTTTGCACTTTCTGTAATTAATGATATATGAGGATATATATCTACTGTTTCCCTTTGCTGTCCTTTCTTGCCTTCTTTTGGGTTAATCGGTTTTGTTAATTACTCAATTTTTCCTCTGTACCAGCTTGTTGATTATATATATTTTATTCATAACAGTTTAAAATATGTATATTTGATTTATTGCTAGCTAATATAAATTAGGATTTTTATAAATTCCTGGACAATGCTAACATCTTAAAATATTTTTACTTCATTTATGTCTCCATTTTTTATTACTGTTATAATACATTTTATTTCTACATGTGTTTCAAATCCCACAAAACATATTATTATTGTCTTGTACCATTATTAACACTATGACTCTATCTGGAATTATATACAGTTATCCGCATATTTACATTGCTCTTTATTGCTTGCATTTTCCTAGTTCCAACTCGGGTCATTTCCCGCCTGCCTATATAAATCCCCTTAGTATTTTTCTTAGTGTGGTTTTCCAGCAATAAATTCTCAGATTTATTTATTTATTTATTTAATAAATTATTTATCTATTTGTTTATTGGCTGCGTCGGGTCTTCGTTGCTGCGCACGGGCTTTCTCTAGTTGCGGTGAGCGGGGGCTACTCTTCATTGTGGTGCGCACGCTTCTCGTTGCCGTGGCCTCTCCTGCTGCGAAGCACGGGCTCCAGGCCCGTGGGCTTCAGTAGTTGCAGCGTGCGGGCCCAGCAGTTGTGGCTCGCGGGCTCCAGAGCTCAGGCTCAGTAGCTGCGGCTCATGGGTCCAGCTGCTCCGCGGCATGTGGAATCTTCCCCGACCAGGGCTTGAACCCGTGTCCCCTGCATTGGCAGGGGGATTCCCAACCACTGCGTCATCAAGGAAGCCCTCAGATTTATTTTTAAAGTATTTACTTTTCTTTTAATTACACAAGGTATTTTCACTGGGCATAGATGTGTAGGTCAGGGGCTATTTTATTTCAGTACTTTTAAGATATTACTCTATTGTCTTCTGCCTGCCATACTTTGCTGAGAAGTTAGTTGTCAGTCTTTCAATCACCCTCTGAAGACTGTGTATTTTTTTTTCTGGTTGCTTTAAAATGTTTTCCTTTGTCATTGGTCTTAATCAGCTTTTCTCTGGTGTGTAATTCCACATATAATTCTCTTTGTATACATCTAGTTTGGGGATATTAGTACTTTTACACTCTGTTCTGAAGTTTTTCATCAGTTTCAGAAAAGTATGGGCTGTTATATCTTCAAATGTAATTTCTGTCTTATTCTCTTTGCTCCTTTTGAAATTTCAATTTCACATATATTTGATGATTTAATCATGGCTAATATAGCTCCTTTGCTAAATATACATGTATGTGTATATATATCTCCTTTATATATCTTTTGTATTTTCTGTTTTTGGCAGGGGGGTGAGGCTTTCTGTGCTTCATCCTAGTTGCTGCCAAATAACTTACTCCATTTAATAAAATTAA
Source organism: Balaenoptera musculus (assembly GCF_009873245.2). Taxonomy (NCBI): domain Eukaryota; kingdom Metazoa; phylum Chordata; class Mammalia; order Artiodactyla; family Balaenopteridae; genus Balaenoptera; species Balaenoptera musculus. The sequence goes on along the minus strand of NC_045805.1, from coordinate 27,182,685 downwards.
TTCTTTCTTTCACTTTATCCAATTTGCTTTTAAATTCATAATTTCAGCTATTGTATTTATTAGCTCTGGGATAGCAGTTGTATTTTTTCTTATAGATTCTATTTCTCTCGTGAAAGGTATCATCTTGCCATTTATTTTTTTAAATATATTAACCACAGTTATTTTAATGTCAATATCCGATAACTTCAAAATCTGGGACATTTATAAATCTATTTCTGTTTTCTATTTTTTTAATGAGCCCAGTAATTTTTGATTTAATGCCTGGTATTTAGTAGAATATTTTACAGAAACTAGAGATGATGGTATCTTCCTCCAGGTATGGTCTATTCTATCTACTACTTGGCAGTTATAGTGGACAGTACATTGCCTAAATTCCATCTGGGCCTGGTCAGCTGATTTGAAGCAGGTTTTCAGGTTTTAAAATGTTTACTCCATTTTTATCCAATTCACTCACACTCCCAGGCTTCTGTGTTTTAGGGAGTTCCTAACTGAGACTCTGGTTGTTTACTAAGGCTCTGACTCCTTGCTTTTAAACAGTTTTCTTCTTAACTTTTCAATATGTCATACTGTGAAGCTTAAGGTTTGGGAACTTTTTCTGACAGTTTGGCAAAAAAAAAAAAAAAAAAAAAAATGTTGCTTTTGAGGATTTTGCCCATGCCCTATTTTACTGTTGCTTCACTGACATTTTGGGGGTGATCATCAAATACCAAGGTTTTAACAATATTCCATATTCTTATAATTTCTAAATTTAAATCTTCAGTCTTAATCTCTCTATTCAGCTCCCTATCCAAATACAAAAGGATCATTTCTACCTGAATGTTATGTAGGAAATGTGAGTTTATCATAGTCAAAATTAAACTCAAACTTTTCTCTAAATGGTGTTCTTCTCCTGTATTCCATAGTTAAGTTAATAATATTCATCAAATTATACAAAAGTAATATTCCACTTGACTATTTGCATCACAAAATACTCTCAGTTCTAAATTTAGTTATATATTCATCTTATTATGTTTCTTCTATTTCCACTCTATTTTCCTAGCTAGGATTCTCTCATTTAATTTTAATTATTTATTTATTTATTTATGGCTGTGTTGGGTCTTCGTTTCTGTGCGAGGACTTTCTCTAGTTGTGGCAAGCGGGGGCCACTCTTCATCGCGGTGCGCGGGCCTCTCACTATCACGGCCTCTCTTGTTGCGGAGCACAGGCTCCAGACGCGCAGGCTCAGCAATTGTGGCTCACGGGCCTAGTTGCTCCGCGGCATGTGGGATCTTCCCAGACCAGGGCTCGAACCCGTGTCCCCTGCATTGGCAGGCAGATTCTCAACCACTGCGCCACCAGGGAAGCCCTCTCATTTAATTTTTAACACTGTTTCCAGAATTACCTGAGGCATAGATCTGTACACATCATCTTACCATCCACAACTCTTCATTGAATTACAGTTCTTAAAAAGATAAGTTTTAAATTCCTGAGCATTAGTATTTTACCCATCCTTCTACAATTTTACCCATCCTTCCCCTTTTTGTCTTATTCCCAGAATCTCATGTCTAACCTACTCATACCAAATCTCGTTGGTTCCCAACTCTACCACAACCTAATTTCTCCATTCCTTTCCTCTTGCTATTATAGTCAGCTATAAAGTTGTTTTCTTCCTTTGAAAAACTCCTTCAAGGTCCATAATAAATAGCCACATTTCTGTGAAGCCTCCCTTTTCCTGTTGCCAGCAGAATTAACAATAATCTTCTCTATGTATACCATGAGTGTACCCCTATTTTTGAACTTAGAACCTTGTATTATAATTATGGATTTATCCCTCACTGAACTATAAATTCCTCCTTAATGATAATCATTTATTATTAAATTTAATATTTCCATAACTTAGCATAGTAGATGACAACACATTCAACATTTAATATATATTAGAATAAAGTTGAATAAAGTTAAGCTTAATATATTAAAGTAGGTTGTGCTGGTGTCTTATAGTTGAGTTGAGGTACCATCAAGCCGGTGAATCAGGATCTATTTCTAGCCAATACAACCATCCATTGTTTAGTTATACATTGTAAAAGAGCAAGTTTTCCTGTTTGAATCTTACTTTTAGCAGCTAGCTTTCCTCCAACTCTTACTTCAGTTTCACAGGTTGCACCATTTAACCTTATTTAGTTGTCTCACAAATGCCTTGGTCATACAAACAAATTGAAGAAAAGTAAATTCATTGATGAGCAAAGAGCAGTCAACCTTCGGTATCTGCGGGTTCCACATCTGCGGGTCCAACCAACCGTGGATTGCGGGTACAGAGTGCCTACTGTAAGGGACTTGAGTATCCACAGATTTTGGTATCCGAGGTGGGGTCCTGGAACCAATCTCCCGCAGATACCGAGGGACGACTGTGATCTCTAGGACAGAAAGAATAAACTCAAAATGTGAAACCAGTAGAACTGTCAATGAGTTAATGTATTTTTAAGATTCAAGCATGAAAACCTGTGAAACGCACATTTCAATAATCTTTATCTTCTTTATGAGCACAGAGCTTCAACCAAAAGGAAGATTAGGATATAAGCAAAAAGATCTTCTTTACTGTCATTAAAATGATCTATTTCCTCACCCATTTCCTTCTTTACTTTCCATTATTTCCTTGACACCTATCCTCTTTTTCCCTGAAAGATACATTTTAGTCATTTTTATGTTTATCCTCCACATAACTTGAGTTTGTTTCTCCTTAATGTGTATGAGAATTGCACCCATCTTTCAAAATCTGGCTCGAATTCTTTTCTTAATCATTCCAACTTAAAGATATTGGTATAGATGATCTTATTCTCAAAGCAGAAATAGAGACACAGGCGTAGAGGACAAACATATGGATACCAAGGGGGAAAGGGGTGGGGATGGATGAATTGGGAGATGGGGATTGACATATATACACTATTGATACTATGTATAAAATAGATAACTAGTGAGAACCTACTGTATAACACAGGGAACTCTCTTCAAAGCTCTGTGGTGACCTAAATGGGAAGGAAATCCAAAAAAGAGGGGATATATGTGTATGTATAGCTGACTCACTTTGCTGTACAGTAGAAACTAACACAACATTGTAAAGCAACTATACTCCAGTTAAAAATAAAATAAAATAAAATGTAAAAAAAAAAGATATTACACTTGCACCTGAATTTTGGTCCCATTTACTGTCTACAGCACTCTTGTTAATAATCACATATTGCCTTTACATCTGGCTCTCTTCTTCCCCAGCTGTACTTCGAGTGATGAAAAAAACAGTTAATATTTAATGTTTCTTTTCTTCATCCTCACACATCTCACAGAATGCAAGTAACCCCAACAGACACTTAATAAACATTAGCAGTGTTTAAATGACTTTGTATCTATCAAAGAGAATCAGCAAGAGTTCAGAACTACAAAGTAAGCAAGCTGACCGTGCAAATTTCATCTGAAGGATCTGTTAATAAGACCAAAGTTACCAATATTTACCAATACTATTTTATTTCTCCTAAGATTTTGATTAATATTTTCTGTTAATTAAAATGTTTTTGTTATGTTTTCTGAACAACTTTCATATTCTATGCTAATTTTTATCTTGCTTATTTATGGTCATTTTTTAAAGATTAAGTTACTGATTCAGTTTTGTTCTCATGCCGAAATATACATTCTTTGGGTAACTTTTACTAAAATCAACATGACTCCCTGCATGTTGCTTTCACTCTGTTTACCTTTGCCTTTTTTTCCCTTTCTCTCCTAAGATTCATTTAGCTCAGACACAATTTTTAATTTCCCAGGAGCTTGTGCTTGTTTTCATATCATGTTTTTCTCTTTTTTTTCATCTCTGTGCATGGAAAGAGAAATGACTTGACAAAAACAGTTCTGTCCAAAAGAGTGAAACAGTACTAAAGTGTTGGAGGTGGGGGAAGGTGAAGCAGAACTCAACATCTGTCAAGGTAATTTGTTTCAAGAAACAGTAACAATTTAGGTATAAGTTTTTAAACAGAATTTTCCAAGGACCTGGAAGATGGGATACAGGGGACCTTGGCAAGCCCTAACTTCACGACAATACCTTTGTCTACAGCAGTCATAGTTAACTCCAGTGCAGTTAAGAAAGCACATTCTCTCTGTTTATTTTGGGATGGGGATAAACAAATTTGTGTAAAATACCTTTATTTTCTAAAACACATATGAGTTACTCACTAGAGTTTTTCTAAGTAGAAAATACATTAATTTAGAGTGAATTAAAATTGCTACATAGTTGCAACAAGGCTGTTCATTTGTGTAGCATCTGCCCCTTACTCTTTATTTCAAGGTTCTCAAAGAGGAAGCCATCAATATTAACAGCTTTATAAAGAAGAGAAAGAAGAAACAAAATATCTCTCACATGATTCCATAACAATTGCCGTAGAACAATTTTCCTCTGGCTTTAGTCTCATAACATAAGGTGTATTCTTTTACAACCCTCTCTCTCTCTCTCTCTCTCTTTTTTTTTTTTTTATTCTATTGCATCCTGTCCTACCTTCCACTATGTATTCAGAAAAAAAAATATTTGGGAACTAGTTTTCTTTGAGGAGAAAGGAAGAAAGAATGTGATTGAGATTGGGAGAAAGGAGTAGCCAGGAAGAAGAGAGGGAGAGGAAAAAAAGAGAAGGAAAATAAAAAAAGAGTGAGAGGAGAGGAGTGTCACAGGAAGGGTGCTTCTCAGAAGTCAGGGAACAAAAGGAAAGAAAGCAGGATGCGCGGCACCAGAACTCCTCATCCCAGACCCCAGCAAAGCCTCCCTCCACGCACTCCTTAAGGACATGACGACAAAGGCACCCTGAGTTCTCCAACAATCACGGGTGTTGAAATCTGAATGCAGGTTGTTTCTACTGCTGATACAGTGCATTTACCTTCCACACATCTACCTCCTGTACCGTAGTATTGATCCCAAGGAACGAAGGGTACCACTATGGTTTCAGGAATAAGAAGTGAATGTCTTTGGAAATAAGTCAAAGGAAACGCTAGCATAGTAAAAAGTCAAATAAATAGCAAATTCAAAGAATTCATTATTAACAGAATTTCAGAGCCTGTACATAGTCAGAAAAAATGTCAAATTATTTCAAGGAGAAACTTTAATTGCAGCTTAAATTTCTAATCTGATATTGCAAAAAAACTTTAAAATGAAATAGAATATATAATTTTTATATTCCTTTGTGATTTCATTTAATTATTTTCATTAGTTATTTTGTCAAGGTTTCCCCATAGTTGAATCTGATACTAATATACAAATGGGATGCTATAACTTCAATTTGATGCTAGGGTCTTAGGAGATCCTATTACAGATTCCCATGAAGAAATTAAGAGAACTTTCTATGAAATTAACAAAGCAGGATATTCTTTTCTTCTTAGTAAATGATCAAGGACATTAAACAAAGAGTTAATGATCTCATTCCAGACTTGACAAGCACACAAGTGGTAGTGTTTCCCCCTCCTGAGAGCTAAGAAAGTTTCTATTGAAAATATAAACTGCCTGACTCTGGATATTGCATCCTCCTGCTTTTTCACAATGTTTATAGATGTGTCTCAACAATTCCCCCTGCCCTCCACATCTGTCTTTCCCTCTAGAGAAGACACCATATTCAAAGAAACAGCTTCATAAATCATGGCAGGTAGTCCAAGACAGGCATAAAGTGTAAAAATATGAAAACAAAAACACTGAAACAAGAGAAGACTCAGCAGATAAACCGTTCCTTCCACATCCATAATACCTTCTCCAGAACTTGATCAGATTCTCAGAGAAAGAAAAAACAACCAAAGTATAAATAAGTCCTGATATTTAAACCCTCTTGACAAATTTCTTTCCATGCTTGTTAAAGGGTCAAGAAATAGAATCTTTCTGAAACTTCATGAATAAAAAGAAAAGTGCTCCAGGAAATTGAGGAAATGAAACATTTTGGGGTGACATGCTCTGGAATAAGTAACATTTTTGGGTGGATGAAGATAAGTGGGAACCTTTCCAGAAAATGGAATCCCTGGAATCCTCTGGAACACAGAGGTCCTGGCAACTGGCCCTAGAGCTCCAGAAAATGCAGCCAAGCATGATAGAAGAGGCAGTCTCCTAGCAATGTCTTGACAAATAGCTAAATAATGCAATAATCTGAGAGAGTTGGCAATAGGGTGGCCAACCCATAACGCTTGCTCAGTTCTGTCCTGGTTTTAGCACTGAAAGTTCAGCAAGAAATCCTGGTATTCAGAGATAGGCACAAACGTTTGGGGGGAAAATGCAAACAAAACAAAACAAAAAATGGGACATTTCAAAAAAAGAAAAAAATCCATGGGCTGAAAGTAATACTGTTTTCAGTGTCACATGAATAAAGCATAGGTTACTCACCTTCTGTAATCACTGTCACTGATTTTCCCTCTGACTGGTGATGTTAGAAATCATGATTTGTCCATCACCATAATGTATCACCATTGTTGTGTCATTCCAAGTGATGTGACTTAAGTGTGCAGCTTAAGTATGTTGTAACCATGAAAACTAACAGTCCATCTTTGACTTTGCCTGAGGACAAACTGCTCTGCTTTTCATCCAGATGGTGCTAGTTTAATTTTTAACATTGTCAATATTGGGACCACGTTTTTCTAAGAGGTCAGATAATGACAATGAAAATGGTGACAATATCAATGCTACCATGACCCAGACATCACCAAAAAAGAAGGATAAATAGCTGTGTTCATTTAGAGACAGGTGAAAGGATTGGGAAAGGAAATAATCAAAAACAGAACGTCCTGCCAATATGCCAAAAATAATTTTGGATTGGGCATGGTGGAGAAAGGATATGAAAGCAAATATAGAGCCTGAATCTCATAAGTTAGGCATGAGAAAGGTAAGTACTTCTAAATCAATATATTTTTTTTAATCTCACCAAATAAAACCAATGCTCATTTGAAAATAGCAGGCACTGGATGACCGTGGACATACCACAGGGATACACACAGACACTATCCAATCATTCTCTTAATTTCTCTGTGAAACTAAGTAAAGTGACAGTTCCTGATTCAAATTTTGCAACTCATAAAATGTGGACAAACAACAGCCAACATTTTGATACAGGTGTGTTAGCCCCTTAGGTATTTATATGAAACCATTTTCCCTGAGAAAGAAAAGTTTAACTTATGATGATACCCAATATGTTTAAAAATGGTGACATATTACACATGGATACCCTCCATATTAAAGATAGATGCCAAGGTCATAAATGACAAACAGCTAGTTTACCAAAACCAGATTATTGATACAAAATAAATGCACATTTTTGGAAAGGTGAAAACAAATTTATACAAATTTGAAAACCTGTTGTTGCCAGTAAGTAAAATCTCAAATATTCTATGATGTTCAGACATTTTTGTTGAGAAGCTATTTGGCTTGATGTCATCGCTTTGGGCTGACACCAGGATTCAATGCAAGTGGGTGTGAGAAAAGCAGCCTGCAATTGCTCATAGTGAGTTGTATGTTTGTACTAAGTTTTATCACCACATAAAGGAAAAGAAGGAAGTTCTAAAAGCTGCAGGCACTTCAAAGAAGTATCGTTAGGAAAAGAAACAGGACAAAAAATACCCTATAATATTGCACAGAAAGTAATATGTATCTTTTAAAAATTAAATATAGGTAATATCTGTGTAATTAGTCCTATTGTTCTACTTTTAAAGTATATTATATTTATATAGCTTAAGAAATAAAGTAATTTTGCCTACAAATTTATACACCCAAGTAAAAGATTTTTAAAAAGTTACAAATAAGCCACTAAACCAGAGGATAAAAAGAAACATTACAAAATATTGTTATGTTCTTTCATACACATTATTCAATTAATCCTACCATTAATTACTACTGTCACTGTTAATTAGTCCTATTTTTCTGCTTAAATAAAGCATGTATATAACAGAAAATAATGAAGTATAATATAAATTTCATGAGTCATAAATATACATATATAAGTATTTATTATATATTATATTACTTTGTATTTTTGGTATGGCCATGCCCCAGGTTGGCTTTCTAAAAAGTTGGCCACCTTGTTGGTAGAGAACTAGAATCCCTGTTTGAAGGAAAAGAAGATACATCAGTGAGCTTTTGCAATGTTGACAAACAATCCCAAAATCTCAGTGGCTTAGAACAATGAAGGTTTACCTCATGCATGCTTTTGCCAGTGTGCTTTGACTGCATCTCTGCTGTCCATTCGTCTTCACTCTGGAAACAAGGCTGATGGAACAGCTTCTCTCTGGGACATGCTGCTCTGGTCATGGTAGAAAGACAATAAAGCTTTCTCAGATGTGGCTTGGACCTCCTTCTGCTGGCATTTTATTGGCCAAAGAAGTCATGTTGCACTAGCAAGTCACATGACTAAGCTAGATACCAATGGATTGGGAGTGTATAATCTTCCCACAGAGTGGAGCAGAGAGTACTTGAGAAAATTAACACGACTTCCTAAGTGTTCTCACTTGCTCACAAGTATCTGTTTCCCTCCCTCCTTCTCCCACAACACACTAACCCGTTCCCAAGGTAAACAACATCTAGCTCCAACTGGAGGTAGCTCTGCTCTTTGTCTCTTTTATTCTGAGACTGAGCCTGAAAGAGAAACCCATGCAGGGGGCAAGCTGCTCTTGTGATAGAGGGAAAAGAGTCATGGTAGAACAATTTTTGCTCTCACATGGCTTCTGCTCTCACATGGCCTGTGTCATCCTGGTCACACTTTATTGACCGGTGCAAGTCACCATCACTGCTCCTGGTATCAGTGGGGAATGATACCATCTCCTTGGTTACCAAGTAGGGCCACAGATACTTGGAACAAATAGATAACCTTCCCAGAAGGAGAAAGACAGACAACAAGGCAGAAAGAAAGGATTTGCCATAGAGGAGAAGACAGAATGCAGTGTGATCCTATGAACCTCTGGAGCAGCAACCCTTTTATCAGGTGCTTGAAGCTTTGGTTTCAGGTGGAGAAAGGACTGATCAAGACAGCCAGCTGCCTCATACAGCATGTGAGTTTAAAACAGAGTTTCCATCAAAGCATCCTAGACATTATAGCAATAGGCACACCTCAAATCAATATTGTTTGTATGGTGCCTATAATTCACAAGCCACTCTTCCTCATAAGGTTAAACAGATATTTGCAAGTATTATCTCATTTATTTTTTCAAGGTTATTTAAAATAATATATGAAGATAACTGATCAGTTTAAACATTCTTGATGAAAGCAACACAAAACTCTAAGAATAAAAGGATTCCTTTAAACATTATAAACAATGTATATTTTAAGTCCTCAGTGAGTAAAACAATAAAGAATGAGCATTAAAAGCATTCCCATAATGGCATAAACTACTCAGATTACTCAAGGATGCTTTGCTGCCTCCGTTACTAAATGTTTTCTGAAATTTCTCCTCCATACAGTAAGATCTGACACAAGATTTTAAATAAGTGTTTGAAACAAGATTTGAAATAAACATTGAAAGGACATAGCTCATCTGATAGGCTATAAAAGATAAATATTTAAAAATCAATAATTTCTTATATACCTTCAGTTAGAAGATGTAATTGGAAAAAGATATTCCATTTGCAAAAGCATCATAAACTATAAGGAGAGATTGAACATTAAATGTATTGTCAAATGGAACTGAATTTGAATCCCAATTCTGCCACTTACGGTGTGTCTCACCAAATTGTTAAGCTTTCTAAGTTCCAGTTTCTCTCACTTGTAAAGTGTAGATAAAATAGTACTTATCTCATAGGATTGTTGCAGGGGATAAGTAACAAATAGAACTTTTGGAGAGTTTTCTGTCTGTACAGTACAGTTCTCTGGTGTTTGTATATGTTATCTCAAATAATCCTAACAATGGCTCTATGAGGTGGGTAATATCTTCAGTGCTTTTTTTCAGATAAGTAATATGAGACCACAAAATGCCAAGTGGCTTGCACAGGGTCAGTCAGTACCAGTAAGCAAAGCAGTGGTGGGATTTTAACCTGGGCTGTTTGACGCCAGAACCCTAAACACTGCATACCATTCACTGATATTTATTGAGGGGTTACTGAGTTCTTGGGATATATCAATGAACGAAATAAAGATCTATGACCTCAAGGAGGTTACATTCTAGCCAGTGGAAAGAGATGGAAAACATACATAATACATAGAATTATATAGTATGCTAGAACTCATAAGGGCTATGGAAAAATTAAAAAGGTCAAATTAGAGTAAGGAGGAAGACTTAGGAGGTGTGGAATACGCTTCACTGAGAAGGTGAGATGTAAGCAAAGACTTGAAAGATACCAGGATCTAGCAAAGAAGGCATTGGAGGAAGAACATTCTAGGCAAAGTGGACCAGAGCAAAGGGGCTATGGAAGGGTCACACTTAAGGCAGTAACAAGGATGAAAGTGCAAGAGTGGACTGAGCATGTAGGACAGTAGGAGATGGAAACACAAGTAAAGAGGAGCTAGTTCTTTTTTTTAATGTTTAGAATTTTTATTGGAGTAGAGTAGATTTACAACATTGTGTTAGAGCCAGTTGTTTATGAGCTTTTACTCTAAAATGGAGAACCATGGCAAGAATGTCAAAGACCTAACATTTAAAAATTTCACTCCAATTGCTGTGTTGAGAATGGATTACAGGGGAGCAAGAATAGAGCCACAGAAACCTGGTCAAAACTACTGCTGTGGTAGGAGAGGAAAGTGATGCATTGTACTACCAAGGTAGTAGAAGCAGTGGAGGTACTATACAGAGAACGTATAGTCAGATTCTATCTATAGAATATAGACGTAAGAGGGAGGAGATATGGGAATATATGTATAGCTGATTCACTTTGTTATAAAGCAGAAACTAACACACCATTGTAAAGCAATTATACTCCAATAAAGATGTTAAAAACAAAAAAGAAAATAGATCCAACAATTGGATTGAATGTAAAATATGAGAAAGATGGAGTAGTCACAGATGACAAGTTTTTTACCTAAATTGACCAGAGCATATAGAAGGATGAAGCTTCCATCAGCTGAAGTAGGGAAAGCTGCGACAGAACCATATTTGGTAGGAAGGACCAGGGGTTCACTTTGGGCACATTGAACATGAGTTATCTCTTAGCAATCGGAGTGAGGATGTGGAATTGCCAGTTGGATATGTGAATGAAGAGTTTAGGAGAAAAGTCTGTGTCTGAGGTATTAAACCATGAGACTAGATGAGATCAAGGAGGATGTAACTATGAATAAAGAGATGAGGACCAAGGACAGGGCTGGAGTGTTCCAACACTGGGAAAACTTGTATACTTGATTAATATAACCAAATTAAGTATTCCTAAGACCAGTTTGGACATATGTATCAAAATCAGTTGAAAGCTGTCAGGAATTCCAGAAGAGTCTACCTCAAACCAAAATTTTCTCTGATATAAAAGGACTTGACTTGCCTCCATTATTCAATATTAAGGTGCAAATATCACTGGGAAGGGCAGTAAGTCAATTGTTATCAGTCAAAAATGCTTGGTCATATTAGAACCATTTTCCAGGACAACTAGTTGGTAACAACATCACATAGACTAAACACATGATACAGAAGTTTTAATAGAGGAAGCAGCCCTGAGACCAGTTTAAAGAGCAAATCCTGCCCAGAGTCAAGAGGATGCTTTGTAAGTAGGTAAGTGTAATGAGAACAAGCACATCCAGATGTATGGGCTAGGTACCAAGGTACAGCAAAAACAATAACAGAATGGGCAGAACACTTCTAAATGTAGATGGCACCACCACGTTGGCTTTTGGTCATCCCACTTTGAAAAAAACAATAAAGAAAATGTACTACCAAGGAAGAGGGCATGACTGTTCAATCCAGGCATCCAGTTCAATCCAGGTCGGTCACAAAGGTGATGTGGAAAAGGCTTTCCATCTCTGCCCCCTCTGGATTTTGTGAGTCGGCTCTCAGTACCAACCATATAATGAAAACATAGGTCATGCTGGTGTTAAATAAAACTCACTAGCAGATGCAATCACAGAAGGGACCCGGGGGGGACTTCTCTAGGGTCTCCCGTTCTCACAGCTGTTAATATGATGAAGGAGTTTTTGGCATCCGTTCCTTCTTTCTTCCCTTCACACTCCACAATACTTCCAGAAGAACTTCCTAATTGCCTCTGTACATTAAATCTTTCTAATGATAACAGCATTAACTCAGGCTCACTTTTATTTGGGGCCAAATTATCATCGTTGTACCACACGGAATTAATTAAAATGTAGCCAGGAAAAGCTGCTGTGAACGACAGAAGCAGAGTTTGATTCTAAAAACCGGTGGGAATCTTAAATGAGACGGGATGAGTAGCCAACAGGCCAGCGCCAGAGCCCTGGCTGGTATTTCAAGAGCTATTTGTAAAGGAGGGCATAGTGGGGGAGGGCAAGGGACAGTGAAGACAGAGGAAACATGGGTAAGAAATTGAGATAACAGTTTTTAAAAAAAAGCTTGGGCTGTTCAAGTTGGGAGCATCATTTGGTGTAATTGCATATGTTCGGCATTTAATATCTCTAGAGAGATTTAGCTTGAGTTGCGACTTCTCACATTTAATGAAGCGAAACTCTCTCCGGCCATCGCAAGACATATCTAAGGATGAAAACCAGTAATTTACAGCTTTAGTGACCTTATTACAGTGTACTTTGTGCTTGGCCGCTCTTCACTCTTATCTGGGCCATTATCAAAGGCTCCGTGGAATATTGGCCATTAGCTACATGCAGACCAAGGGGCTTTGTCTTCAAGGGCTGTGAGCGGTGGGTGAGATAGATATTGAATATTTTATCTTAACTCCTAAGAAAAATCAAAATAGCAACATGCTCTCTGAAACTCTAATATGCATGTGAATGGTGGTGATGAGGCAAAGTCTCCAATAACAAACAAGGCTTGGTGCAAAGGCTTCTAAAAGATGAGCTAATTACACTGACAGCCCAAATAACAATGAATATTCTCCACTAGCTGATGAATAGCTCCTGATTTTGAGATGCCTAACCTACATCTGTGCTATGGAGATGGAAATAACAACGGGACAGAAAACACCGTCATGTTTGCCAGATGCCAGTGGCTCACAGTGAGAGAATGAGGCATTCAGGTTCTCTCATTTGGGTGGGTCTTATTGTCAGGAATTAGCTCCATGGAAGAAGATGCACTTCAACACAGGTGCATGCATGCACCATTCATTCAACAGGTACGCGGAGCTCCTACCGTGTGCTGGGCAAATTTCTAGACCAGGAGTTGGCAAACTTTTTCTGTAAGGGGCCAGATTGTGAAATTTTGTGGACCATACATGCTTTCTGTCACATAGTCTTCTTCAGTTTTTTTTTAACAATGCTTTAAAATGTAAAAACAATTCTTAGTTTGGGAGGTCAAGTAAAACCAACTGCAAACTATAGTCTCTGATCCTTGTTCTGGGCACTTGACCAAAACTGCATGACCAAAATAAAATAACCACACACAAAAAAATCCTGTCCTCAAGGAGTGTGAAGGAAGGAACGCAACAGAAACACACCATTCCTATCATAAAAAATATATTAAAAAGTGATTAGTGCTAGAGCACAAAGGAAAAAAGTAGATCTGGGGATGGTGGGGGGATAATATTAAAGAAAAAGAAACATTAGGAAGAAAAAGACTTTCATTTGAGATTTCATGACTTGAGATCTTGATGAGGAGAGTACCTCTTGGATCTGAATTTTCGTGCTTCAGAAGAGGTGATCTTGTTCATGGAAATCCCAGGTGTTTTAGAGCCAACACACCTGAACTTAAGTAAGAGCTCTGTCACTTGGGAGTGGTATGGTCATGAGAAAGTGACTTCACATTGTTGGACTTTCATTTCCACATCTGCAAAATGGGAACCCTCATGCATGTCCTGCCATCCTACAAGTTTGCTGTGAGGCTCAACTGAGTTAATCGACATGCCAGTGCTTTGTAAGTGGTCAAGCAGTGGTCAAAAAAGTGGTCAAAAGACAGATTTTCATGCCATCCTTATCAGAGCTGTAGCTACTAGGAAGGTGGGGTTTTGTTGTTGTTATTTTGTTTTTAGCAGTTCACCCTTTATTAACGTTAGGCCCCGGGTCCCTTGGAGCTGGCGCTATTTTATTTTATTTTATTTTTGCTTATTAATTGCATGAAAATAGTCTGTTTGAAACAAATGATAAGAATATGGTTTTATGTTTCTACAGTAAAGACAAGGGTATAAGGAAAGAGCAGCTTGTGAATCAACAGAAAAGGTGTTCTCTTATGTGAAGTGATTTGAGTAATACCATCCAAAAGTCCCATTTAGCATAAAATATATTTTAAAAGGACTATTAAAGTGCCCACAATTTGAAGCATGAGTCACACTGTCTTAACTGAGTGGAGTCACGTGCTGTCATGAAGGTTCCCATAAACATGAAGAATTTGGTTTGTGATGGTTAAAGCTATGTATTACAATCTGTTGTTAGAAAACAATCAACTTCTTAACTAAAGCAGGGCTGACCTCCTGGATGAAGATTTATCCAAAGCATGACACATTGGGTTGGAAGGAAGAAGTTCAGGGACATCTGATAGAGTGTTTGTATAGTTGGGTATAAGAATTACCAGGGCAGCAATCTAAGCAGTGTGGGCAAGACAGAAGTTCACTGGGTACTGTTGGCTAGTGATTGAGGCTGGAAGGTGGACAAAAAAAAAAGGAAAGCATATAGACCCCAAATTTTGGCTTTGACCTTTTTTACTTTTTTTTATATAAGGCGAATCTTGGGAACCTAGCAAAAAATAATGTATGAGTTGAAGAAAAACCTGCTGTGGGCTTCATGGAATTCTGTTAACTCTTACTCATCCACATAACCCTTGAAACTGAAAAATAAACAGGTGTTACATCTTCTTCCTTCCACTTAGCAGGTAGTACAGAGTTTCCCTGTGTAGAATCTGCTAGTTTTATCCTAAATTATTAACAAAGATAGATTCTAAAAGATAAAATACTTTAAATTCATTTTCCTTGAAGGGGTCCCTATGATGGACTCCACAGTGCCTTTGAAGGGGAGAAAAAGTACCACAAAATTCATAAATGGTGAGTATACCTTATAAATGCCATGGCCTCCATGATATGAGGACATGTTAAAAGGGACAGTATCCTGTAAAGGCACTAAGAGAGCATACCTGAGACTGAGCCTGTAATTAAGCCATTAAACAAAGATCTTTTCTTTGCAGTGAATCAAAAGAAATCTCTCTCCTCTAAACACACACACACACACACACACACACACACACACACACACACACAAAGAAAAAATACACTTACTTAAAAGCTATCCTTTTTAGAAGCAATGAAAGACAAGGTTTACTTTCAGAGACTTCCTCTGACAGCCTGTTACAGAACTATTCCCTTTAACTCTGCCTGAGGCCATTTCATTTCTAAAGATTTCTTCCTGTATAATTCAAGAACCACTGCCAAGCTCTACCAAATGTACTTTAAAAAAAAAATGCTTCTAACTCCATTTTAACTGGCATTTGCCTATGTTTCCTCTCTTGTCATCACTGATTAGCAGGATATTTATATGTAAACAGAAGCTGTCTAGGTTCTAATCAGTCTGCCCCACTCCCTATGGTGACTCACTAAGATACACCAGCACCATCATGAATCCTTTCTGCTCTGCTGTGTCCCAGGCTCTGCTGTGGCCACAGCTGTGAAGCTGAGCTGTCTAGAGAGGGGGCTGGTGAAAGGCAGGTCCTAGGTCTCATTTTTGAGTCAGTTGGCCAATAAGCTATGGCAGAGTCACAGACTTTGCACACATTATTTTAAAATCACAATATCCGTATGAAAAAACTCCTCTTATCCACTTTTTAGTACTCATACAAGTCTTTGGCACATTGAAAGAACCCAATAAATATTTATAGAATAAATATTGAGTGGTTTTTTCCTCCTGATATGGAAACTCAAGTTCAGCAAGGTTAACCAACTTAATATCAGATGAAAACATAGATCTGAGCATTTATGTTCGACCCAGTCTTTATCATAGACCCCATCCTGTGAAAGATTTTACTTAACAAAGCAAAATGGATTTGCTAAATGCATTGATTTGCCAATGGATTTGTCAAATACATACTTTAGGTATCAGAGATATAAACCTGCCAAAGGAATCTGAATAAAATAATCAGCTTTACGAGTTGGAATTGATATACTTTCAGTCAAAACAAGAAATCTGAGATTTAGTTGGCTTGTGCAGCTAATTACGGCATCAGAGCACCTAAAATAATAAAAGGAGCTCACAAACCCAACTCGCTGTGAGGATCCAGAGAACTTGGATGGGGACTTACTAGCTAAATAAAATTCTTATAAATCTGTCAGTTGTCATTGGGGATAAAGACCTCTAAGTGATTGCCCAGCTTCATGGTGAGGCAACAGCATTATTTGTATGTATAAGGAAAAACAGTGCAAAAAGTCAGGATGAGTGAGAAGATCTAGATTTCTAATTTTCACTTGACTGTTAACTAGCAAGTGAACTTTGGCAGGTCACTTAGCAGCTGTGATTGCTTATTATGTTTTCCTGTGCGGGTAAGTATGGCTGTTCTGGGTACTATATAAAATCAAATCTATGAAATTATTTTTAAGCTATAAAATACTATATTGGCTTAGATGTTGTAAAATAGTGTGATTATTTAGTAAAGATCTGAGGAAAAAGGTTAAATATTGTTAAAAACTTCATCTATCATGCTCGTCAGCTTTGTCTGCTAGAAATATGAGTGCTCAAGGGGAGAAGATCAATGGCACAGAAACGTTCCTTGTTGCAGTTAAGTCATCTGCATAACCATTTGATGAACCACGGGTAAATGGCAATGGGGAAAATGAGTAATATTGATTAATTCCTAATTTTAAAAAAACCAAAAATATTTGATTGCCATTCCATTTGGTAGCTTCTAGTAAAAGTACTGTGGGATATTGATTATTCTTTCCATAGTGAGGCTTGCTCTCAGCGCTGGCAGTTGAAGGATGAAGAAGGGAAGAACTGCATTAACAAACGATCCCTGAGTGATCATGGTGTGTTTGAGTTCAGGCAAGGAGGAGAAAGAAATGCACACACAGAGAAGAAAAATGGCACATTTTTCCAAATTTTTTTTCCAAATAACCTGGAAAAAATTTTTTTTTTCTGAATGAGAAAATGTATCACCTTTTGCTCAACGGTCATAAATGGCAACTGGCCACCATATTGAACAGTACATATTTAGAACTTTTCTATGATCACAGAAAGTTCTGTCTGATCTAGACCCTTATTGCCCACTGGAAATTACTGCCTAAATGTTCTATAGGCACCTCAAATTCCCCATAACTGCCAAATTTATTTTTCTTTCTGTGGTACTGTACTCAGTCTCCAAGTTTTTTGATCATGCATCTCTGATAAAAAAACATTTGAGCATACCTTCCAAAAAGAAAATGTATCACCTTTGATTTTTAAATAATTTCTTAGTTGCCTAGATATGCAAAAAAAAAAAGCAAAAACAAAACATTCTGCTTCCTCTTCTTCCTAAATTCAACTCGTTTAAAATACCAAAACTCCATCCAGATGTCCAGATTGGGATTCATCCAATTTCTCCCTCTCCTTCAGCCCTTCCTTCAGCTGTACCAGACAATCTAGTTGATGCTACCCCAAATTATGTCTTGTATCTAGACCTGCTTTTTGTCTACCGAGCCTTAGGTAAGGTCTTCATTATGTACGATAGCCTCCAGGTTGTTCCCCCTTTTATTCATCTTTCATGTAGAAAATTTTCTTCATTGACTTGACATAGAATTCAATTTTCTAATACATAACTTTTATCAGGTCAATTCTCTGCTTATAGCTATATATGGATATATCCATCTATATGTTCAAAATGAGTTTTCTCTTATTTAAAATGCAGAAAGCCAAAATCAGACTCCAAAAAATCCAGATAAACTACAAAATCTCAGCTCTTCTAGACTGAATCAGAAAACTGCATCACAGGGCCACCAAGTAACCTGAAGTCTAAGAACAACAAAGCGCCTGATGCAAAAACATCTAGTACTTTATTAGATGCTTGTTGATCACATCCTTTGAAAATGAGGGTTGTGCCCACTTTGCCAGTGAAGGCTCTACTCTACCTATTTGGTAACTCACAGCGAGCACTTTGGTTCTTTGGTTAAAGCAATATGTTCTTATGTTTAAAGGAGTGAACATTGAATACATTCAAGAACAAAGCAAGTAAAGAGAAAGAAGGAAACAATTGGGAACAGTGAGGACTGTGGAGCATTGGCTAATTCATGCCCTTTCTAAAGGCTTTTGTTGTTAGGTGCTATGTGAGAATGCAAGCCAACTGTTGTCCATTTTTCAGATTTCTCCAGAGAAACTGAAATTCCCCATTTTGGGTTAAATCTCCCAATTTAAAATATGACAGTTGCTTACCTTTTTTTTTTAACTCTTATGGAAACAAAACCCTGATCTCTGTTCCAAAGTTTACTTATCTTATTTAAGATAAGGACTAAAACCAAGGATGACAATTTAAGGTATAGTTACACATTGCACAATGCATGTTTCCTCAAAAAAAGAGCATGTAGATCAAATATAATTACATCAAGTTCTAAGTGCATTGGAGATACTTGTGATTTAAAGGAAGCCCATGATGAATCCTTTTGTCTTGTAAAGAATTATTCCCAGTTTTGTTTTGATAAATTATTATCAAAGGGATAGAACAAGACTGTAGAAAGAGTAAAGAGCAAAGGCACTGGTGTCATACAAACATGTATCATATACTAGGTTTGTGGCACACAAATTTTGTGGACAAAACCTTATATCATTTTTGTGCAAATTAAATCAGATAATGTATTTAATACAGTTTTAGTGAAATTTAAATGATATATTTAAGCACTCAGAAATGTTTGATTAGAGGTAGATATTACTCTTATAAATAGGGCAATTCTCTGGTTTGTATAAGGAATAGTTCATATAAACATTAATAAATTCCAATTTTAGGGAGATGAGAGCATAAGAGAAAAGATAACTTAGGTATATCATTACTGTTTATAAGTATCGAAGTATGTATGAAGCCGACAATTTCCTTCAACTTAATTCTCTTCCCTAGGCTTGGTCTTGAGACCATGGGGAGATTGTCAGAGTTTAGTCAAACATGACTAATATCCTTGATCTAAAGGTTATTAAATACCATAGCAGGTCATCACTGTCTCGAGAGACCTTTAAAAATTGGATAGACAATTTTGTCTTGTAAGAATTAGGTGTTGACTGACCAGGACAAGACAAAGACAAGCCAGTTGCCCTCCTGTGATTTCTTCCTTCTGCTGATTTTGATTGACTCTTATATAATCTTGGACAAAAACACCTGGCACTTCTGTGACTTCATCTTCTTTCTCAGCAGCAAAGAGGGACTGATAATGCCCTCTCACTTTTAACCTCATAGGAATTATGAAACAGAGATGAGACATGAAATGACCTCATGAGAGACCCTAGAGCACTCTGGAGATGGGTGCCTTGAAAACACACTGTCATGCCATCCAAACCTAATGTTGGCATTGACTCACAGAATTCTGGCTATTGGTATTTAAAACTTAGCCTGTGGCACTAAAACGGCCATGTCGTCCACACACATGTAAAACCTCCTCTCTTAAATTTTAAAGACATACAGCAATTTTTTTGGTTTTAATTTACATGTTTATATATCATCTTGACTACTTTACTATGTTTATTAAGTAATGTGTGTACATTCAGGGTCATAAAATATATTCACAGTTTTATAAAATATCCTTATAAGACAGATGTGCTTATTCATCCAAATTTAACTAAAATCAGGTGATAAGAGGAAAAGAAATGGCTTAAATAAGAACTACACATCAAACTCCTGCTTCTCTATAGGATAAAAAAAAAAAATCACAAGACAGTGTACTATAAGCTAGACAAGGTACAAAAACCATAAATGTTTAAACCCCATTAGAAAGTTGAGATGCAATCAATCATCAGAGAAATGCAAATCAAAATCACAATGAGTTATCATCTCACAACTGTTAGAATGGCTATTTTCAAAAAAAGAAATGTTGGTTAGGATGTGAAGAAAAGGGAACCCTTGGGCACCACTAGTGACAATGTAGATTGGTGCAGCCACTATGGAAAACAGTATGGAGGTTTCTCAAAAAATTTTTAAAAAATACTATGTGATCCACTTTTGGATATATACCAAAGAAAATGAAACAAGGATCTCAAAGAGATATTTAATTATATATATATTTATTACTACATTATTCACAATAGCCAAGACATAGAAACAACTTAAATGTCCATCAAGCATAAAACATAAAGAAAATGTGGCATATGTGTCTATAATGGAATATTAACATATTGAAAACATAAAGAAAATGTGGTATACGTGTCTATAATGGAATATTATTCAGCCATGAGAAAGGATGAAATCTCACCATTTGTGACAACATGGATGGACCTTGAGGGCATTATGCTAAGTAAAGTAAGTCAAACAGAGAAAGACACATACTGTATGATCTCACTTACACATGGAATGTAACAAAGCCAAATTCATGGAAACAGAGTAGAATGGTGGTTGTCAGGGGCTGGGAGGTGGGGAAAATGGGAAGATGTTGATCAAAGACACAACCTTCAGTTTTAAGATAATTAAGTCCTGGAGCTGTAATATAAAGTACGGTAACTGTAGTTAACAATACTGTATTATATACTTGTATTTTATACTTGAAAGTTGCTAAGAGAGTAGACCCTAAATGTTCTCATCACTGGTTGGGGGGGGGGGCGCACTATAACATGTGAGGTGATGCATGTGTTAACTAACCTTATTGTGGCAATCATTTCACAGTGTATACATGTATCAAATCATCATGTTGTACACCTTAAACTTACACAATTAAATGTCAATTATATTGGTTTGGCCAAAAAGTTCATTCGGGTTTTTCTGTAAGATGGTATGGAAAAACCCGAATGAACTTTTTGGCAAACCAATATCTCAGTAAGGCTGGCAAAATAAAAGTGATATAAAAATACGTCATAAATTAAAAATTCCCTCAATGTGCTTAAACACACTCAACACAGCAGAAGAAAGAATGAATGAACTTAAAGAAAGGACAATAAAAATTAGCTAAAGTAACACATAAAAAGAAGAAAGAATAAGACAATCAGAAGAGAGCATCAGAAATCAGTGGGACAATATCAGACAGTCTAATACATCAAATATATCAAATATACCAAATGAGAATATGGTGCACTAGCAATATTTGAAGAGATAATGGCTGAGAATTTTCCAAAATTGTCAAAAGGCATCAATCCACAAAGTAAGATAAATAAATGAAGCAGGACAAATACAAAGAAAAAGACACTTGGTCACATCATAGTCAAACTGCAGAAAACCAAAGATAAAAGGAAATTTTAAAAAAGGCAGTTAAGACAAATACAAATACATACAGTGAACAAAGCTATGAATAATGACTGACTCCTTTTCAGAAGTAACAGAGGACAGAAAAAAAAAAATGACATCTGTAAAATACTGGAGAATATTTCTAACCCAAAATTCTACATGTAATAAAAATATCTTTCAGAAACAAAGCTAAATGAAAACATATTCAGAAAGTCAGTAGCTGACAGATTTGTCTCCAGTAGACCTGTACTACAGGAAATGCTATCAGAAGATATCCAGACCCAAGGGAAGTAATAACAGATGGAAGTCTGAATCTCTGGGAAGTAATGAAGAGATCTAGCATATATGGTAAAAATAGAACACATTTCACATTCTATTCATAGATAGATACATACAGACTACATATATACATACATTGATAGATACATAGATAGATATTTGATACATTGATAATGACATAGATGCATAAATACTTGTATCTATGTTCTTAAATTTATTTAAAGAGCCATTAACCATTTAAAGCAAAAATAATAACAACATAGAATGTTGTTTGCAGATAAGTAGAAGTAACATATAGGGCAACGAAAGTATAAATGGCTAAGAAGTTGATACCATTGAAGGGGTGAGTAGTATAAAAATTTTATTTCATCAAAAAAGATAAAAGGAAAGGTGTCACGGAGAAACAAAGAACAGGTGAGATAACTATAAAGCAAATATCAAGATGGTAGACAAATTGAACTGTGTGAAAAACTAAATTAAATCTTAAGCTACCAGTCACTCTTATTAAAAGTCAAAGGTTGACAGATTGAATTTAAAAAAGCAAAAACCAATTATATGCTATTTACAGTAACCACACTTTAAATACAAAGACACAGGTTGAAGTTATAGGGAGGAAAAATATGTGCAATGCAAGTTCTAAGCCTAACAAATAAGACAGAAAATACTACCAGGCAGAAAGAGGGGCTTTCTATAATGGTAATGGAGAATAGTCATCAAGATGACATAGAGATCGTACTTGTTGATGCATCAAACAGTAGAGCTTTAAAATCAATAAAGCAAAACTCACATAGCTAAAGAAATAGGTGAATCCACAGTTGTACTTAGAGATTGTAACATTATTCTTTTGAATAATTGATAAAACAAGTAGACACACCCAAAAAACTAAAAATATAGAGAATTCGAACAATACTGTCAACCAATTAGGTCTGTTTGATAGTCATAGAAGATCACACCCATTAACTTCAGAATAGCCATGTATTGCATGTGGAATATTAACCATGTTGTGTTAGACCACCAAAAAGTCTCAATATTTTTCAAAGAATCAGTTATTTGGAAAATTCCCAAATATTTGAATATTGATCAAAAACAGTTTTGAATAATTCATAGATCAAAAAACCCCAACAAAAATTAAAATATATTTTGAAATGAATGAAAATAAAAGCACAACATATTAAGGTTTGCAGATAGCAGCTAAAGCAGCTCCTAGAAGAAAAATTTTACCTTTAAGAGTATATATTATTGAAGAAGAAAAGAAGAAAATCATTGAAATGTGACTTTAAAAAACCTAGAAATAAAAACAAATTACAGTAAAACCACAGTAGAAAACCAAAATAATATGAGTGGAAATAATTGAAATAGAAAATATACAAACAATAGAGAAAACAACAAAGTAAAATTTGGCCTAACAAGATTAATCAATGAAAAAGAAATAAAAGATCAGTACCAGGAATGAAAGAGAGTCTATCACACAAAGTATAAATATGTGATGTGTGGGGATTTATAGACAACTTCTTGCCAATAAATTTGAAAACTTAAATAAAATGCACAGATACCTTGGGAAATTTAAGTAACGAAAACTAAAGTAAAACAAAGGAAAAATCTTAACACTATATCAAAGACATTAAATTTGTAACAAAAAAACCTCTAGACGTCTTCACTTATTGAATTTTGGGAAATACGTAAGTGAGAAATAATACTAATACACACAAACATAAAAGAGTGAATGGGGGTAAAGTTCCTGACTCATTTAATAAACCAAGAATAACTCTAATACCATTAGAAGGAAAGAAAACTGCAGATAAATATCCCTCATTAAATAATAGAAAACAAAATCCAGTAATTATTGAAAAATCATGATCAATGAGATGTATCACAGGAATGCTTATTTGTTTTAACATTTGAAAATCAACCGATGTGAATCATTGCACTAAAAGAATAAAGAGGACTGTGATCTTCAAAAGTAATGGAGAAAAAGCATTAGGCCAAATTCAATTACCAGTCACGATAAAAACTCTCAGCCAACTAAAAATAGAAGAAAATTTGTTTAACCTTATAAGATGTACCTACAAGAAACTTACAGCTAATATCATAATTAATGGGAAACAATCACCACTTTTTCTTTAAGACTGAGAACAAGACAAAGATATCTATTCTGACTGCTTCCATTTAACCTTGTGGGGCAGGCCCTAGCCAGTGCAGTAAGACAAGAAATAAATGTCATTAAGATTGAGACGAAGTGAAATTGTCTTTATTCTCAGATGCAATTGTTGCATACATGCAAATCATTATGGAATAATTACAAAAACGTCTCCTGGCACTAATATGGAAACTTAACAAGTTAACAGGATACAAAGGCAATATTAAATAAAATTATATTTCTCATATTGGCAACACAGAACTGAAATTGAAATCTTAAAAATAACGCTGTTTGTAATATAATAAAAGAACATTAAACACCTTGAAATAAATATAATAAAAATGTTTATGACCTCCATACTGAAAATGGTAAAACGCTGCTACGAGAAAATATAGGTCTCACATAAATAAAAAGATATAAATAAGAATAAAAGATAATAATAAAAGATTTCATATAATAGAAGACAGTATTGTCAGAAGTTTCATTTTTCTCAAAATGATCTTTAGATTCAATGCAATTCCAATCAAAATTCCATATTAGAAATTTTTTGAAAAAGAACACAATGTTTATTTATTTTTTTAATTAATTTATTTATTTTTGGCTGTGTTGGGTCTTCATTTCTGTGAGGGCTTTCTCTAGTTGCGGCAAGTGGGGGCCACTCTTCATCGCGGTGCGCAGGCCTCTCACTATCGCGGCCTGTCTTGTTGCGGAGCACAGGCTGCAGACGCGCAGGCTCAGTAGTTGTGGCTCACGGGCCTAGTTGCTCCGCGGCATGTGGGATCTTTCCGGACCAGGGCTCGAACCGATGTCCCCTGCATTGGCAGGCAGATTCTCAACCACTGCACCACCAGGGAAGCCCAAGAACACAATTTCTAAAAAGAGGAATGGAGCCGTGAGCCACGACTACTGAGCCCATGTGCCACAACTACTGAAGCCCATGCACCTAGAGCCTGTGCTCTGCCACAAGAGAAACTACCTTAATGAGAGGCCTGTACACCGCAACGAAGAGTAGTCCCCGCTCGCTGCAACTAAAAGAAAGCCCGCGCGCAGCAACAAAGACCCAACGTAGCCAGAAATAAATAAATAAATAAATTTATTTTTTAAAAAAAGAGTTGTATCAGCATAAATTAGACCAATTAATCAAAGGCAGACACTAGAGTCCAGATAACCTCACTAATATTATTAATTGATTCCAACCAAGTACCAAGTATGTTGGGTGAAGACAAGACAGTTTTTTTGACAAATAGTGCAAGAACAATGGAATATTTGCACAGAAAAAATGGACTTGAAACTTATTTCAACTGTTGAGGCATAATTAATTTTTGATGGGTCATAGAGCTAAATATCAAAGCTAGAACCGCAAACCTTCTAGAAGAAAACGCAGGAGAATACCTTTGTGAACTTAGACTGGGAAAATATCCTGTAGGTAAGTCACAAAATACGAACCACAAAAGAAAACAATGATCATTTGGGCTTCTCCAAAATTAAAAATATCTTCTCATCAAAGACATTGTTGAGAAAATGAATAAGCAAGCCCGGGTCCTGTTTGTGCAGGTCAACTAGCAGTCACATCCTCTCAATTACCTCCTCCAACAGTGAAAAAAACCAGGAAATCTCAACTCTCATTGCCAGTGGGTGTGCAGATTTATTCAATCACTTGGAAATTGTTCAGCAGTTTCTCATAAACAAATAGCTACCATATGACCCAGCAATTCAACTCCTAGGTAAATACAAAAGAAACCACATGTGCTTTGTATACAAACGTCTTGTATATAAACTGTATTCACAATAGTTCCAAACTGTAAACAACCCCAATATCCACCAACAAAGAAATGGATTGACAAATTGCTGTATAAACATAGAATAAAATATGAAGCAAAAAAAAAAAAAATGGAACATTACTTATATACATAAAATGGATGAAACTGAAAATGTTATGTTCAGTCATCAAACCCAAACACAAAAGAAGACATACTGTATGAATCTGTTTATATGATAATCAAGAACTTGCAAAACAATTCATGGTGACATCAGAAAGTGGTTGCCTCTTGGCTGGGAGCAGGGGAAGCAGAGGGATAAATAGGCAAATTAACTGAAAAAGGGCACAAAGGGTCTTTTTGGGATGATGGGGCTATTTATAGCTTGTTTGGTGTAGTCATTTCATGGGTGTATACTTTATGGTGTATACAGTTGTCAAAATCATCAAACTGAACATTTAATATCTGTGTATTTTTCGTATGAATTTATATCTCAATAAATGTAATACAAATAAATAAACATGAAGGAAAAAAATTAGTGATGAAATTGAAGAAATTCAAGGGTAGCGATACCCTCAGATAATGTTATTCATACCACCCCACGGAAAAGTGAACCCTCACACGTAACCATTCATCTGCTCTGTGGGAGGCTTGCGGTGGGAGAACATATTGTATAGACAGCCTTGCAAGCGGCTGTGTTTATTTTCGGTTTAAGACAAGGAGACAATAACAGGCTGTGAATCTGAGATGAGGAAAATTATTGTGGAAAGAGCTGTTAGGTATGTGAGAAATGGCAAGAGGAATGGGCTTCAGAAAAGAGCAGTCTGAGTGTCTTCTCAAGTGGCTAAGAAGCTTACCAGGGGACAGTAGGCTGATGGTCTTTTGTGCATGCATTGATTTGCACAATCCTCAGATTCAAGCACCATCCTCTCAATAAGCTTAAACAACACTTGGACCAAACTTAATATGCAAGGGAAAGAAAAACCTCCCTGGAACATACATCCACCCCCACTTCATGGAGTTCTGAACTCCTGATGGCCAGCTGTAACGTGAAGAAAAGTGACCTTTATAGTCATCATTTGCATTCATGTCGGTAGAAGTAGTATAATTCCTGCAGTTACTAGCTGGACCAATTAGCAATTTGGGGAACAGTTGAGATTTAAGCCTTTTTTAAATCTAAAGAGATCAAACCATCAGTGAACTGTGGCCAGCTTGCTGTGATGATACCCTATGTCAAATATAAGAACTGATCAGTGATTTAGAAAGCTAACACTGGACCCTTTCTCTACATTTTATGGAAAGAGAGGAAATCATATACTTTAGCCAATAATCATTTATACCAGTTTAAACATTTTTAAGTGCCCTTATATTTTTTCCAGTTTTATTGAGATATAATTGACACAACAGCGTTGTATAAGTTTAAGGTATAAAACATAATGATTTGACTTACATCATGAAATGATTATCATAATAATTGAACATCCATTATCTCACATAGATACAAAATAGAAGAAAAAGAAAAAAAATGTTTCCTTGTAATGAGAGCTCTTAGTATTTACTCTCTTATCAACTTTTATACAGCAGTGTTAATTATGTTAATTATATTTGTGATGTTGTACATTACATCCCTAGTACTTATTTATTTTATAACTGGGAGTTTGTACTTTTTGATTGCCTTCATCCATTTCCCCCCCACCTCCGCCCCCCGGCAACCCCACTTCTGGTAACCACATATCTGATCTCTTTTTCGAGGAGCTGGTTTATTTGTCTTTGAAGTATAATTGACCTACAACACTATGTTAGTTCCTGTTACACAACGTAGTGATTCAGTATTTCTGTACATTTCAAAATGATCGCTGTGATAAGTCTAGTTACGATGTCACCATACAAAGGTATTACATACTTATTGACTGTATTCTCCACACTGTACCTTTCATACCTGTGGCTCATTTATTCTACAAAAATGCCCCTATATTATTATCTCATTTTCTCTTTTTCCAAATCTCTGAGGACTAGATAGAGAGTTTTAACTGGCTTGAGCTTTGGTCTTCTCACTTACGAATGGAGATAAACGGTTTGCCCAGCTCGCATGGCAACCTATGAAGCCCTAAACTGTACTACTTCCCAATACTATATCTCAATTGACATCATTCCATTCTTGTCTCTGTTTTCTAATTTTTTATAGCAATCCAGCCGCAAGGGTGTGGTGAAATGCAAACTCTTAGCACCAATGCTAGTGAAGACGTTGCTTAGGAAGAACCTTCTGTAATCTCACTAAAAACTGTATGTAACCAGATATCTAAAGAAAGGGACGGCCTGCAATTTCAGACAATCCATCCAAAAGAAAAACAAATACCGTGTTTGAGGGGAAAGTAGATGGCTGAACGGAGTATAATTCACTGAATGAGCTTTATGACTTGATTCCAGGAAGTTGTCCATGTCACATTGTAGGTGGTGTAGGTGGCAGCCATTTGTGACACCATCAGGCTCAGTTTGATCCTAGCCTTGCTTTCTCTCATTCTCTTCTGGGTGAACATAATATCTTAACTCCTATTGTTCGTTATTTATTTTGGATTTGCTTTGGATTTTCCTTACTTGAAAAATCCTTCAGGGTTTACATCCATGAAAGGTCATAAAGAATACAAGAGAATAGCTATTAGTGACGCAGTTGAGGCTTGCTAGAACATGGGGCAAGAAGTTGTGGGCAGAGAAAGTGCATCATAAGAAGTTGGGAGCGTAAGGTCATTCTGATGGGGTATGTCCTGGTGGGAAATCCAGTGGGGGCCTGTGGGCAGCCCAGACAGAGGGGTGCGTATCTGCAGTGGTAGAAGCCTGGATGGAAAGCCTATGGAAAGGGGAGGCCCCAGGCAGCATAGGAGGATAATTTCAGGCAAAGAACCAATGTTCAAATATGAATTCGATAAATATTTATTGAGAATATACCATTTGCCACACCTAGTACTCAGTGCTAGGAAAGCAATTGCAAAGAAGAACAAGAAGTATCAATTATCACATTTGACTCCATGATTTGAGAGATAAATGTACATGCTGAGAGTATGGAGAAAATGTAGAAACACGGAGACATGAGCTTATATACTTTTTTTTTCCCTTTTAAAATGTTCTGTTCTGAGTTTTTCTGTTTGGTTTTGTCTTACTTTCAGAAACTCTGAATGACTCTATTGAAATTCTATTTTGAAAATCCGTTATCACCTGTTCCTAACTTCAGGAAACCATCAATCTGTTTCTTTAAGACTCATGAAAAAAATTAGTTTAATTATATGGTGTTTTCTTCAGCAATTTTCTTTAGCGGTACATGGGATTAGAACAATTTTTTCCTGCTGCTCCGTTGCATTCTTCATACTATTGTACCCGCCTCACGTCCGGAGGTCCCATCTCATTAGATGCTGCAGCTCTGTGTGCAGAGTTGGCATTATTATGATTGGAACATTATTTATTCCTATTAAACAAAAGGTGGTTTTATGTAAGTGTTAAAACATTATTGCTTTTTGACTCCCTGGATCCATCAAATACCAGCTTGTGCTATACTGCCTGGCAGGGAGTAATCATACGTTAACATTCAGCCCTGATGTACACAGAAAATGAAACTAGTATTGGTTGCCTTTAAACGTTAGAAACGTGCTCCCTTCTGATGGCTGTTTTTTTCCCCAGAACAACCAGCTAGAAGTAAGTAAACAGAGAGCTTTCCTAAATTCTGTGCTTGGAAGGAAGGTGGACAAAAAGCTCTCAGAAACCTAAGCCTCACTCTTCAGCCCTGAGACAGCAGGTCAGAAGACAGAAACTCGGGGGCTTTGCAAAGGCTTTGGGAAAAAAATCTAAGAAAAAAAGATGCTGAATTAATATCAGTAGGACATGGCAGAGAGAAGTGGAAGAAGTCTGTCTCTAATCCCCAGATCAAGCAAACTGGTCAGCTTCCCCTTATCCAAAGGATATCTTTAAAAGGAGTGAGGTCATCTGTCTACCCTCATTCTTACTTGGATTTTTTAATTTCTTAAATGCAATTCTAAAAACAAGCAACCAATTTCCATGGTCTTTTTATTATTTACATATGTTTATGTCTTTGTCATGAACAACTAATACTGTTACGAATAACTATACAAAGCAGCCTCAGTGTGGTGGCATCAGGAGACTGGGGTCCTAGTCTTGCTGTGCCATTGAATGACTACCAGTGTGACGTTATGTGGTACCCAACCAGCAGCCTCAGCTCAGCTGGGAATATGTTACACGTGCAAACTCTCAGGACCTAGAACTACTGCATCAGAAACTCTAGGAGTGCGTCCAACATTTGTGTTTAGCAATTTGTGCTCTAGATATTCTGCTAAAAGCTAAAATATGAGGAGCACTTCTTTAAGCAGTAGACGTTTTCTGTGACTCAGTTTCCTCCTCTACAAAATGAAAGAATTCATCTAGATGATGTTTTCGATGTATCTTACTTACATATTGATTTTCTAACATTTTAAACTGGCTAAAGGATATTTATTGGTCTGATGTTTAGGCAGCATAGCGCCTGCTACATAGTAGGTACTCAGGAAATAAGATGGTTATGAGATGGTCTCTGCCCCGACTGGAAAACACTCACATCTTAATGGGGAAATACTGCAGGACTATTGCCATTTGTTTGTACGAATTGGAGCTACCAAGTAGAATTCTGCTTAGAAGCAAAAGTAAATAACTCTGCTCAGAGGAAAGTGTCATGAAAGAAATGCATATTTCACAAGACTCTTAAGAGTGAGTTCATCAGAGAATGGGAGAAAGCCAAAGAATACAGCAAATACAAAGGAATTGCGTGTGGAAGAGCGTTTTGTTTTGGAGTGTGAGAAAGTGTATGTAGTAAAACAGAAAAAAACAATGATTTCCACCGAGAAGTTCTGTTAAGGAGGGTTGTGTACATTTCCCAGACTTCTGTAGCCAGTATAAATTTGCAACTGTGAATTTGTGTATATGGGAATATCACGTTTTTTTCTTATTAAAGCAAATCATATTTGACTCCAAGCTTCCATTCTGCTAGACTGGCAAGAGATCCAGTAATCTCACTCCTATACGCATCTGCCTCTCCCGCCAACAAGAATGGGGAAGATATTGGGCCAAACTGAGTATTCTAAAAAGCCTCAAGTTCATATTATTTCTTTCAAGTCTTATGATTCTGTGGTTTCTTTGGCCCCTGGAGCAAAAAGTCTTTGCATGGACTGTGTCGGTCTCCCTCAGATGCCAGGGAATTGCCAGAAAATAGGTTGTGTATTTCTTCTGATCTAGGGGTGTGTAAATCTCTAACCCATGAAGATCTAAAGAAACCTCTCCTCTCTCCTGCTTGCTGCCTCTCAAGACACCCTTTTTCTGGAGCACCCTAGATCATTTCAAATACAGATGAGAGATTAACGGTGAGCAGCTTCTTGAGGGCTAGCTTCAGGAAAATGATGGAAGGAAAAAAATACAGAGAGCAAAACACAAAGGAATGCAGTCATATTTTGTAAACCAGAATCAGTGGGACTGAGTTCTTTTTGATATTTGGGGTGCATAATCGTATTCCACAAAATAAAACCAAGATGGGGCCACATATTCCAAAGGACTATTATTTTCATAATTCAAAGAGGAATCTGGGAGATAGACTGTTTCCCCAGTAAGTTCACCGCTTCGTGATAAATGAAAATTTTGCACTGGTAAGAGCCCCACACATTGAATTTATCTAACCAAACTCAAATCTCTTTCAAGGCACCACGAACTAAGGTCTATGGGGAATGAGTAGCTAAGTTTTCTCCTGATGTGGATAGACCCTAAACCCTACTTCTGGGGTGCGGGCTTATTTTCTGATAATTTCAAGAAAGTCTTGGCAAGGTATGGAAGGATTACTTCTGGAGAAAAAGTTCTGCTGTGTGTGATGTTTATGCTGTTTTGTGAAAGGGAGATTTAAGACAGACCTGAATCACGTGCTTTGCTAAGCACTAAACCCTCACATTCGGGCCATTTCATATCTCCTAGTCCTTCCCTCCTTAGAGAATTTGAAACGGATAAACATTTTTTTTTGACCTCGCCGCACGGCTTGTGGGATCTTAATTCCCTGACCAGGGATTGAACCCGTGGCCCCAGCAGTGAAAGCTTGGAGTCCTAATCACTGGACCACCAGGGAATTCCTGAAAGGGATAAACATTTTTATTAACCTTAATTTTACAACAACCAGTGAATTTACTCTCTTCTTAAAAAGTTTTTTTTTTTTTTTAAATTTGTATCTCCCCATCTTACAACCCCAAACCCCAGGAAATTAGTCCTGATGGAGACATGACAATTCAGGAAAAGGAGCGGTCCATTTGCTTAGGAAATCATCCTACCATTCCCTGAAGAATCACTGTAATTCAGATCTCTCTTTCTGATTTCTTATCACCATTTGAATAAACATATCCTGGCTATTGTTCTTTTAAAAAAAATAAGTGGTGTTTTCTTCAGTTTTTAAAGAAGTACAATATGTACTCGTTATAAAGCACAGAAAATTCAGAAAGGTAGACACACACACATATACATACAAAACTCATTCATAATTATAATTTTATCTCTCAGAATTAACCACTGCTAACATTTTGATGTTTGTTCTATTGGACTTTTTCCTATATATGCACTTATGCACACAAAATCACCCATTATGCCATCATGTAATCACGTAGACTTAATCACTATTAAAGTTAAAAATAGATTTTTGATACAGCTCTACATGCATATACACACACTTTACAAAATTGAAGACATACTCAAGATATTAAGTTGCTACTTACTTTTTTCCACTTACAACATATTACGAACATGTTCTAAAGCCCTTATGAGTTTCCTTAAGTGATGTAAACAGAATTTTACATCAATTTACTTAATTTCCTGTTGTCTTCAGTTTTTCACTATAATTAATATCATTGTGATTAACATTCTTAAAGCTAAGTCATTGCACACATCTAATTTATTCCTTAGCATGAAATGCAGGAATTGGATTGCTGATTACGGCTATGCATATTTTAAATGTATTTGAGCAAAAATACATTCTGAGTAAAATTTATTAATATATATCCTAACAAAAATTAGAATACCATTTTCCCACTCTCACAAACACCAGGTATTTTCCTTCTTCTTTTATGCTTGAATAATTGATAGTTGAAAATGGATAAAATTGTAGTTTAAATTGCATTTTAGAGAATTAGTAGTGAGACAGCTTTTTGCCAAAAGTTTTCATTGTTGCTCTGTATTTCTTCTTTGATTAATTGCTTTTTCATGTCTCTTCAATTTGACCCAGTTTTCCTTTATTTTTTACGGTTAATTTTATTATGTAAACTAACAAAATATCAGCAGCCATAAACATAGCTCTGTAAAATATGGTAGTTAATGGACCACCTAGGAACTTACTTTTACCTGTGAATGAGGGACTTGGGGCTCCCCTGGCTATTTGGTGGCATTTATGGGTGAAAAATGAACATGTTTTAAAGTTTCTATTAGCAAAAATGTCATTTGGGGCTTTCTATTCTAATACGTTAAATGGAGTAAATTTCCTTACGTTTCTATTAGGGTGTAGCTGTCTAACCTCTTCTCCAGCAAATAAGCAAACATAACCTAAAACCTCTTGGAAAATACTACCAGAAATCTCAATTCCTTAGTTCTGTTAGTTTCAAGGAGTTCCCTTAACATTTTCAAATTGCTTCTCTAGTTCCTTTTCCTTTTGAGAATATGTGCTCATGGATATATTTTACCAAAAAGGGAGAGATGAGAAGAAGTGAAGATGATTTTTCTTTCCCCTGTACTGGGCTTCTGTTATTTCTCATTCTTGAATTATGGTGAAATTGTGCCATGAGAAAAGATTGTTCCATTTTTTTCTTGGATTTCTTTGTCACAAGACTACCATATCAAATATTTAAGGTCCTGTATATTCCATGAATAATAGCACAGTGGATGAGACACAATGACCTTTTCAGTATTCTGTATTGTGACTAGCTATAGTCAATCCATTCATTTCGTTCTTTTATGGCCTCCCTGAGCTTGAGAGCAAAGAGTGAATGGCCACTCGAATCAAAACATGATGTGCCAGAAGGTCAGAATAGTAAAGGACACTAGTATATTTCATAGAATATGTTAAGGCATTAAAATCCTAATATCTTGCCCTGATGCCAGAATCTATAATGGGAAAAGAAAATGGCAGTCTAGGAATTTGCCCTTGTGAGAACTGGAGCAAATCCAAATGGGTAATGACTATTTCTCATCTTAATTACAGTACAATTTTATTTCATATATTCGAAAGCCTATAGATGGTGTTACATTTTTAAAAGCATATGTTTTGGGGGTTTGTTGACACGTATAATCTCACCACTGAAGGTGACAGAACTTGTCTTCTCTATAGCTCCTGCCATCTGGTACATTATTTTCTATAGTTTCCCACATCTTTCTAATTTCATCACACTCTTTTAAAAATGTGTTTATATGTGTATCTGAAGATAGATATACACAGATAAGATATGTAGATAGAAAGATAGGTGACACCATTGCCTTTCTTATTTTTCCTTTGCTGTTTATATTTGATAAAAAAGTTTCAACTTAATTTCACAAATGATACTTAGATACAATGCCCTAAGGTCAGAATACTAGTTCAAGGATATTGCTGCTTTTGTTTCTTTCTTCTAATCTCGTGAGAACTGAAAATTTTGCCAAGCTTTTATCTAGGGTTATTTCAACCAAAAATGTTGTCAAGTGTTGAGCCAATTATAAATAGTTTACAAAAAAATTATCTTTCCAGTAGATGTTATAAAATTAATTCAGAACATAATTTGCTATCAGGTCTATGCTGAAATTTATATTGAATCAGGAGAGTGTGGTATCTATATTTGTGTGTGTTCTCCCTCACAACACAATGAAAAAATAATTTATTTATTAATGAGAAGAAATATACTTTATTATTTTTTCTTTAGAGTCAAATGTTCATATATTAAATTCCATTTGAAATAGCAAGAGAGGGCTGGGGAAAGAGACTCAGAATTATAATTAATAAAGGAAAATATTATTAAGCTTTTCTTACCCAGGCTCAAGGTCAATATTTCAATATTCTGCTTTAAATAATCTGTAATTAAAGGATTATGCCTAGTTTCAACTTTTAATTTTTAAATTCCATCAACTTTGAAGCTACTTAAGGAAATACTAGTCTGAACCAATATTATGGCAAGGACTAGCTAAATCGCATTTTTTCTAACACATTAAATATAGAACTTGTTCATTGATAGTAAATTTTAAAACCCAGAGTAGCTTTTACTATGTACATGCTTAGGAATAGAAGAAAACTAAACATCTTTAGGTTGTTAGGAAAGATCATGAACTTTTTTCTTGGTGCCATTGAAGACCATTTTGATGAATAGCAAGCATTTATTATCACTAATGACAATATCAAATTATCCAGCTGGCTTGAGCTTTGCCAACTTCTCTTTGCAATCTCTCCTGACTCCTATATGTATAGTTAATTAGCTCATTTTCTACTGTCATCCTTGTTGCCGACCACTTGCTCCCTTGCAAATTGTGCAAAGAAAAAGGTAGAGGAAAAAGTACTTTTCAGTTTTGTTACTTTCCCTCACACATATAGATTAATCTGCATGGAAACACCATATGTTTCCACAGTTAGCCTTTTCTTAGAATGTGTATGCTGAATTACCTAACAGTGAAGCGACAGTGACCACAAAAAAAAAAAAAAAGCAAAACAAAAAAAAGAAGAAGAGAAATATATATGAAATCTTAAAGGATAGGCCCAAACTCTACATTTCTGAAGGGGAATAAAGGAGTTTAAAATAGTTGGTCAACTCTTCAACAATGCCCCCAAAGCAGGGTCCTTTTGGTTTATTGTGTCACTTTATATAATTTACCTTCTACTGTGATAAAATAGGGTAATAAAATGTTTGATTACCACAGTTTAAAAAAAATCAATCATCCTTAAAGAAGATGTGGCACATATATACAATGGAATATTAGTCATAAAAAGAAAAGAAATTGAGTTATTTTTAGTGAGGTGGATGGACCTAGAGTCTGTCATACAGACTGAAGTTAAGTCAGAAAGAGAAAAACAAATACCATATGCTAACACATATACATGGAATCTAAAAAAAAAAAAAAAAAAAAGTGGTTCTGATGAACCTAGGGGCAGGACAGGAATAAAGACGCAGATGTAGAGAATGGACTTGAGGACACAGGGAGGGGGAAGGGTAAGCTGGGATGAAGTGAGAGAGTGGCATGGACATATATACACTACCAAATGTAAAATAGATAGCTAGTGGGAAGCAGCTGCATCTCACAGGGAGATCAGCTCAGTGCTTTGTGACCACCTAGAGGGGTGGGATAGGGAGGGTGGGAGGGAGATACAAGAGAGAGGAGATATGGGGATATATGTATATGTATAGCTGATTCACTTTGTTATACAGCAGAAGCTAACACACCATTGTAAAGCAGTTATACTCCAATAAAGATGTTTAAAAAAAAAATCAATCATCTTGCATGAAATCCTTAGAAAAATGCACTCCACTTTCCAATTCTTTAAACAAATTATTCTGTGAATAATAACTTTTTTTTTTTTAACTTAAAATTGTCCCTGTGAACCTGCAGTGGGGCAATAATACCTTCTGGGAATATTTTTAAATGGTCCCAGATTTCTGGATTTTGAAGTTCTCATGCTTGAGATAATACAGACATACAGTCTTTCTACTGAAACTCACTTAAGGGGAAGTTTTCTTTCACCATATGGTTGATGTCCTCTCCACCTTCTTCACTTCTTTGGTCTTGGTTCTCTGCCAGTGGTTGAGTCTCTGACATACAGATATGTGAAGAATTACTGTATAGACCAAACTTCCAGGTAGGCACATAATTTAATATGTTCCTTAAGTATGTTCCTTAAGTATTTCCTTAAGTATGTTCCTTAAAGTATGTTCCTTAAGTATTTGTTCAACATTTGTTTAGACAGCAGCTGAAGGATGCCTTTGGGAAGGACAGAAAATGGAATGCTGATAACAGAACTCATCCTTTCTTCTGCTGTCTTGACCTATTCACTTTGCCCCCCCAATTTTTGTACCCCATTCAGCAATTTTTCTTTTACTTTTCTTAAAAAATAAATTAATCTTATTTATTTACTTATTTTTGCCTGCGTTGGGTCTTTGTTGCCGCGCGCGGGCTTTCTCTAGTTGTGGCGAGTGGGGGCTACTCTTCGTTGTTGCGCGCGGGTTTCTCATTGTGGTGGCTTCTCTTGTTGCGGAGCACCGGCTCTAGGTACACAGGCTTCAGTAGTTGTGGCTTGCGGGCTTAGTTGCTCCGCGGCACGTGAGATTGTCCCGGACCAGGGCTCGAACCCGTGTTCCCTGCATTGGCAGGCGGATTCTTAACCACTGCACCACCAGGGAAGCCGTCTTTTACTTTCTTTTTTTTTTTTTTTTAAATAAATTTATTTATTTATTTACTTATTTTTGGCTGTGTTGGGTCTTCGTTTCTGTGCGAGGGCTTTCTCCAGCTGTGGCAAGCGGGGGCCACTCTTCATCGTGGTGCGCGGGCCTCTCACTGTCGCGGCCTCTCCCGTTGCGGAGCACGGGCTCCAGACGCGCAGGCTCAGTAGTTGTGGCTCACGGGCCTAGCCGCTGCGCGGCATGTGGGATCTTCCCGGCCTGGGGCACGAACCCGTGTCCCCTGCATTGGCAGGCGGATTCCTAACCACTGCGCACCAGGGAAGCCCCCTCTTTTACTTTTTATTATAGAAAGGTAGGGAGAATTAAATGTGCAGATATCCATTATTTACATTTAACAGTTGGTACCGTTTTGCCATATTTGCATCACCCATTTTATTTGCTGATGTATTTTAAAGCAAGTTACAGACAGTAAGGCCATTTCAATTCCATGTATTTCAACATGAGCCTTCATCAAATAAGGATATTTTCCTGTGCGAACACAAAATCTTTCTTACACCTAAGATGATTAAAAATATTTTTAGGTCATCTAACAGCCTGCACTTAACCAGACCCAGGTTCCTTAGATGGCGGCTTGGAGATGGATCATTTGGTTTCACTCAAAACCCACATTTTGGAGCATTGCTCTAACTCTGATATCAACTCAAACTTCTCAGATTTGTCCTCCCAACCACATGGAGTGTTCCTTCTGAGAATGATTCTGGTGAATGAGACTGTCTCTATTATATGAGAGTCCCAATAATACTGCAGTGTAGCAGTGACTCTTCAGCAGCTCCTTTTTTTTTTTTCTTTTCTTTTTTGCCATTCTAGACTTTGGAGGTTTTAAAGATGCCCTAATTGTGTTTTAGGGTGAGAAGTTATCAGAACTCAGCATCACCGTTGGACTTCAGGAAACGAAGAAAAGAAGCAAGGACAAAGCCAAAGTTGTGATGGAGCTCGTAAAGCGGGAAGAAAGCTAAGTCATTTAATATCAGTGAAACTGACTTTCGCACATGAAATTCTAAGCTCTGTAATTCTGCTGCTTAAATAAATAACAATATGGAGCTTAGATTTTTGGTCAGAATGAGTTTAGCCGCCTTTATGGTTTGAGCAGTTTGCTTTCCATTCGACCTCTTTGGCAGTAGTTGCAGTGTTTTGACTGGAGTTAAAACCCTGTGCACCAAATGCTAACTGTAGGCGTTAAAAGCAGCCATGAATCAAGGTTAAGACAGGACGTATCTTCAGGGCTCTGTACCCTAAGATGTGCAGTGGGAATGAAAATTGCAGTTATTATACACATTTATTCCCGAAGGGAACATGAATCTGGAAGAGCAGAAACTGCCGCCAAGACTTGGGAGTAGAAGATAAAATGTCCTTTTTCATCTACAGGACAAAAACTGATGTTCAGACTAAATATTTCCAAGAAGTATGCTAATCAAAATAGCTCTAGAATTATAAGCATTTGTGATGACGACATGAAAGCCTATGTTTTACTGATGACAACCAGACAATATTTTTCCTTTGAGAATTAAATACTTCGCAGCGGTGATTCTCAACCACGGGGTTGCCTTATTTACCAAAGGGTCAGTGGAACTGCGGGAGGAAGGGGTAATACATCTAGATGGCAGAACATTAAACATAATTTGCAGTCCAGCTTAACACTGCAGAAGCCAAAATAAATGAATGCCCGTTAGGATGAAGACGCATGCCCTTATGAACATTGCCCCATCAAGAACATCAAGATGAAAGGAATGTGTATTATTCTGTAGAAATTCAAACAGGATCAGCGTTGCCCTGATTGTGTTCAAAACACAGCCTTGCAGTTTACTACTGGAGTAATATTGAACAAGTTACTACAACTTTTTAAAAATGTCAGCATCTTCATTAATAAAATGGGAATCTACCCCCCAAAAAAGTGGTTGTGAGGATTAATTAAGTAAATGTAAGAGAAGGTCTTTTATGACACAGATTAGCTGCTATCCACATGGCTTCCTCTGGTGGGGGCATTGTCAATTTGATATGTTATCACTCTAACAAACATATCTTAACGCTTCGCTGTGGTAGCCAGCCTACAAGATGACCTCAATGATCCTTACCTCCTGGTGTTCATGGTCTTGTGTAGCCACTTCCACAAGGAATGAAGCCACTGTAGAACAACTAGGATGTTGTGGAAATGATAGCGTATGACTTCCAAGGCTAGATGTTAAAAGGCTTGTAATGGCTCCTGCCTTACTTTCCCTTGGACCACTCTGGGGAAGGCCAGGTACCATATTGTGAGGACACTCAAGCAGCCCTATGGAGACACCCAGGTGTCAAGGAACTGAGACCTCTGGGCAGCACCAGGTGAGCAAACCATCTTGGAGATGAATCTCTCAAACCCCAGTCAAATCTTCAGATGACTGCACCCTGGGCTAAATTCTTGAGTACAATCTCATGAAAGACTCTGAGCCAGAATCACACAGCAAAGCCACTCCTGAGTTCCTGACCCAAAGAAATTACAAGATAATAAATGTTCACTGTTTTAAATCACTATGTTGGATTAATTTCTTTCTTTTTTTTAAACATCTTTATTGGAGTATAATTACTTTACAATGGTGTGTTAGTTTCTGCTTTGTGGATTAATTTCTTAAGGAAGAATAGATAACTAATATATACCTTCCACCTTAAGCTAGACTGGAAATGAGTAAGATCCACGTGATCTTGTTATAATGCAATCAAGATTGTATATCAAGATGTTTTCAGGTTCATCGAGTCCCAATTTCATTAAAAGAGTTTTTTTTTTAAATTAATATGTGGCAAGACCATTTTAGGAACAAACTCTCAAAATTAAAGAGAGGTTAGGCAGTAGGAAGATTGAGAACTAGGAAAGTAGGCGGGTTGAAAGCAAGTAAAGCTGAAAGGTAATGCAGGAAAGAATCTGGAAAACAACTAAATAGAAATTTTATTGACAAGATTTCTTCATATGAGAGCCTATAATATCATATGTAGGCTAACCAGACAAAATCATCTATTTAAGAAGATTTGGCGAGATAGTATTTGACAAAGAATAATCCAGGGTTTGCATGTGGCTTGGTGAAGTGACAAGTCCCCATTGACTGTGCTCCCTTTTGGACGTGTTCCATTGTTCTAAAGCTCTGCCTGGGCTCCAAACATAGCAGTGGGCTCAACCCACCACTGATACTGAATAAATGCAGCCTGTGCATCCTCTGTAGAGTCCCTCCCATATCCCATTACTCTGTCAAGTGAAAGACTGGATTGATATTCATTCTTTACCTGTGAGCTAAGAAGTCTGAAGGGTCATATGAGTTTAAGTGCATCAGACACCAGTTATGTCTTAAAGCAGCTTTAGGTTCACAGCAAAATTTGTTCTGGGACTTCTCTGAGGATACCAACATCTGAGGATGCTCAAGTCCCGTATATAAAATGACATAACATTTGTGTATAACCTACACATACCCTCCCCTATACTTTAAATTATTTCTGGATGACTTATAGTAACAAATACAAGGTAAATGCCATGTAAATAATTACCAGTGTGGCAAATTCAAGTTCTGCTTTTTGGAAATTTCTGGAATTTTTTTTCAAATATTTTCTATCCTCAGTTGGTTGAGTCTATGGATGTGGAACACACGGATACAGAGGGCCAACTGTAGACTTGAGGCCCATACATGTATCATAAAATTAGAAAATGTCCTTGGAAATTCTTTTTAGTGACTTTTAGATACTTACTCAGATGCAAGTTCAGTGCTAGAGGGAAATAGCAAAAGATTCTTGATACTTCAAGGCAGTTTGCTAAATTTCACCAGGTCTCTTGCTGGTAATGAATCATATAGGTATTATTTTGTAACTAGAGTCAACTGAAATTAGAGAATGGATGAGCAAAAATACTCAGTGACTCTTGGAACTTTGGAGATTCAAAGCAATTTGTCTGCTAACTTGCTGCTGATTTGTAAGGAGAACAGTATCTCAGTTTTAACCAAACACAAGCCAATAAATTTAATAGTGCCCAGGGTTTAAATATCTACCTGATATGCCGATATTAAAGTAGTATCTTTGCAGTTTTTTGTCTGTAAACAGTTATAGGAGAAAATGTTGCCTTTAATTTAAATACTTAATTATGACCTTGAAACAGGTGTCATTATGACACCACAATACTATAATATGCCTTGCTCTTTGCCTCTTCTTTTTGTGTTTCCCTCTCTCTCTCTTTCTCCGCTATTTAAATATGTTTATTATATATAAATATGAGGTTTATTATATTTAAATATGATGTTAATAGATCAGCCTATCATTAGCAGAATTATGATTCTAGACTAAAGTTTGCATTAGCTCCCAAAGCACAGTAAAAGTAAGTAAGTAGATATTAGGTAGATAGATACATGGGTAAGTAGGTACCTAGGTAGGTAGATAGACAAAAACAAACAAAACACATCCCTTCATCTCTACCCCACAATAACAATCCCTGTGGACAGTTAGACACTACAGTCTCCTTCACACAAATGAGAACCAAATGGAGGGAGGGAACACCTTGCAACCCCTTCCTTTGGACTGGCTTGTTTCACCCAGGGAACCTCGGGTCTCACAATCTTGAGTAACTTACCATTATCATTACACAGCACCACCACTTCAGTGTCATCCAAATTTGTCAGAAGAAAAAAACAAATCTTGGTTATTTGTTAAAAACATAAATTCTTGTCCCTACACAGAACCTACTATTGATACATCAGATTTTCTCATTGTAAATCTTTATAATCTGTATGTTTGACCAAAATTTCAGATAATTCTTGTCATCAAGAAAGACCGGGAAATGTTGATTAATTGTTTCATTTTATTTAAAATGTATCTGATCATCTATCTGAACTAGGAGTTATGAGCTAGAAAACATCTCAATTATTACAAATGAGAAAACTGACACTTAGAGACAGTAAATGACTTGGGGAAGGTCACATAGCTAGAAAATGGTAGGGCTAGATCTTAATTAAGCCCCTGTATTGTGGCTCCATTTTTGTTACACTTCTCCACCAAATGTTTGTTTCCTACACAGCTGGCCACATGGCTGGTAATCAAGATAAAAGTTCTGGACACAGACAAAAAGTAAAAAATAACCTTCTCTTATAACTCATTGAGTCTTCTACCTCCTAGCTTCCTTGCACAGATTTCTAGAGACCTCTGGCTCTCTGGGCATTCCTTTGCAATCTCACTATAGTTACTGCCTTCCTCTTGAAGGGTCCAAGCTCAATATTATCCCTTCTTGCCCAGCCTCCTCCTTCCCTTATAACCCATGTTTTAGCAATTATGGTTGGTGGCTTGAGATGGACAACACGCCAGTAATCCAAGACTGAGGTATAGGATGTAAAAATCCTTGAGTGCATAATGAAACCAGAGCTAGAAAACTGGACTCTCATGGTCTGAGACAAAACATCTCACCTCTTTCAGTCTCCCATGTGAATTACTTTAATCTGATGAGAGATTCTAGAGCTAGAAGGACTTAGACTGTCTGTTCAAGCCCCTTATTTTAGAAGAAAGGGAAGTAAAATGTTAAAAGGTAATTTGGTAATTCAGATGAAATTGTAAAAGTGAAATATATGAAGTAATATGTTTGTGGGTACGCTGAATTTCTTTGTCCCTTGCCTAAGCTGAACTTACTCTTTCCTAGCCCATGCAGACCAGGAAGTAGCTCATTCTCTTTTTTGTACAAATTCCATGCCAAACTTTGTACTGAGTGCTTTATATAAATTATATTTCACTGAACCTCAAAGCAGCCTTTCAAAATACATATGGCAATCTCCAATTGATTTATGGGAAAACTGACTTACAGGTTAAAAGCCTGTTACTTTTTGCAAAAAACAAGAATAAGGTGGAGAGAAAATTCACATTCACAGATTTTTTTTTTAAATTACAAAATATACCCCTTAGCCTTTTCTCAAGTAGCTGTCACTTCACAGCTCCACTTTATGTATAAATGCTTCAACAAAACACTGGAAAAAATATATGCTAGAAAATGGAATGTATTTGTTTACAAAACTAAGAAGTAGAGCTGATAGAAAAGGCAATAGATAAAGGGTAAGAGATTCATATATAAAGACTGTCCAATTGGTCAGTACAATGACCAGAATCCAGAGAGTGAAATGTTGACTATCTTAAGAATATACTTAGGTAGTAGCACAGCAGATGCACAAACGCAAGTTAAGGAGTGCCATCATGACTGTTGTCAGTCAAAAAATATAGAGTGTTTATTATGTGCCAGGTGCGTTTACAGGCCCTGGGAATACAGTATCTAATATTTGCAGGAACTTATATTTCAATGGGGAGTGTAAGGGTAAAAAAATGTGATAAACGCATAGAACGACACCCACAACAAAAAGCTAATTTCAGGAACTGATTAGGTCAATAAAAAATGTTAAATAGGGTCACTTGATTACATGCGACTGAGAGGGCCCCTAGAGTGATAAAGGAAGACATTTGATGAGGAGGTAATATTCCACTGAGTCCTGATTAAGAAGCAGGTAGCTCTGCAAAAGTATGGGAGAAAGAAGATGGTCCAAGAAGAAAAAACAGTAAGGGCAAATACTTGAGATGGAAAAGACCTTGGGATGTATAAGG
Source organism: Balaenoptera musculus (assembly GCF_009873245.2). Taxonomy (NCBI): domain Eukaryota; kingdom Metazoa; phylum Chordata; class Mammalia; order Artiodactyla; family Balaenopteridae; genus Balaenoptera; species Balaenoptera musculus. Next base: position 27,139,087 of record NC_045805.1, on the reverse strand, counting down.
GACAGAAAGTATGTCAGTGTGAATATTGTATCATCAACAACTGACAGAATGAATATAGACAAATCTGGAGACATATTCAGAGGCCAGATCATGTAGGGCCTTGTTGGTCACAACAAGATTTTATTCTGGAGGTAGGGAAAAGCCCATGCAAGGTTTTATTTTATTTATTTACTTTCTAACTTTTTATTTTATATTGGAGTGTAGTTGATTAACAATGTTGTGATAGTTTCAGGTGTGCAGCAAAGTGATTCAGTTATACATATACATGTATCTATTCTTTTTCAAATTCTTTTCCCGTTAAGTTGTTACATAATGTTGAGCAGAGTTCCCTGTGCCATACAGTAGGTCCTTGTTGGTTATCCATTTTAAATATAGTAGAGTGTACATGTCAGTCCCAATCTCCCTAAATATCCCTTCCCCCCACCTTTCCCCTCTTGTAACCATAAGTTCATTCTCTATGTTTGGGAGTCTTTCTGTTTTGTAAATAAGTTCATTTGTATTATTTCTTTTTAGATTCTGCGTATAAGTGATATCATATGATATTTCTCTTCCTCTGTCTGACTTACTTCACTCAGTATGACAATCTCTAGGTCCATCCATGTTGCTGCAAATGGCATTATTTCATTCTTTTTAATGGCTGAGTAGTATTCCATGTATATATGTACCACATCTTCTTTATCCATTCCTCTGTCGATGGACATTTAGGTTGCTTCCATGTCTTGGCTATTGTAAACAGTGCTGCAATGAACACTGGGGTGCATGTCTCTTTTCGGACCATGTTTTTCTCCAGATGTATGTCCAGGAATGGGATTGCAGGGTCATATGGTAGCTCTATTTTTAGTTTTTCGAGGAACCTCCACACTGTTTTCCATAGTGGCTGCACCAATTTACATTCACACCAACAGTGTAGGAGGATTCCCTTCTCTCCACACCCTCTCTAGCATTTATTGTTTGTGGATTTTTTGATGATAGCCATTTTGACTGGTGTGAGGTGATATCTCATTGTAGTTTTGATTTGCCCTTCTCTAATAAATAATGATGCAAGGTTTTACATTGAATAAGAACATGCATTGAGTTACTTTTGAAAATATCACTGTGGCTGTTTTGTGGAGAGTGATCTATAGGGAGATGAAAGTGGAAGCAGGAAGATATGTAAGAAGGCTCCTGCTAGATTTCCCTAAGGATGATGGTTCCTGGGACTACCATCTTGCAGTAGAAATGAGAAGTGGTTAAATTTTAGTTGTATTTTGTCAGGAGAGCTGGCAGGACTTAACTCATAGATTGGATCTAGACTATGAAAAGAAGGGAAGAGTCAAGAATTATTAACACCTAGATTTATAGCCTGAGCATCTAGGTTGCAATGGTAGAATCATTTCTTGGGGTGATGGGATAGTGTGGACAGGGGTGGAGGACAATAATTGATAGTCCTGCTTTGGCCAATTTGTGATGCCTATTGAACACCCTAGTAGTAACTATTTGACTATATTAGTTGGTTATATCAGACTTGGGCACTGGAGAGATGTTTGGATTAAGATATTTTAAAAGGGTAGCAGAATACAAATATATTTGAAACAATGGGATTAAATGCCCTCACATAGGGAAAGATTATAGATAAAGAGGATCAGAAAGCTGAGGGCTGAGCCCAGAGTCTAAGGGCAATTCTATCAGAGATTTTGTAGATAACGTGGACCTGTGAAAGAAGACTGAAAAGTACAGATAGTGAAGTAAGAGGAAATCCAGGAGATTATGGTGTCCTAGAAACAAAGCAAAACATGTTTCCTTATGGATGGAATAATGGATCATGTTAAATACTGTAGAGGGTGCTAGCAAGATGATGGAAAACTAACCATTAGCCGTGGGAAGATGGAGATTCACGGTGACCTTGTTAAGAACTGTTTAGATATAATGATGAGGTCCAAAGTCCAATTGCAAAGGATAGGAGTGGGAAACAAAATGTGAGATAAGCACTTAGAGAACACAAATATGAGGAACTACTTTTATGATTTTTTCTTCTGGTATACCTGGAAGCTTATACAAAGTTAAGGGACAATATTTTTTAAAATGTTTTGAAAGAACCAATAAAGAGTGGAAATTTGATGCATCAAGAGAGAAAGAGTTAAATTGCAGAAATTAAATCCTTAAGATGGTAATAGTAGATGGAATTTGTGGCACAAATTAACTTGGCCTTAAGTAGGAACATCATTTTTATTATAATAAGGGAAACTATAATGTGGAAAACTATAATAAGGGAAACAATACAGTAGGGTGGTAGGATTTTTATTCAAGATTAATTAATCAGCTAAGACAGTACGTGGGGAGTGGGTATTGAAGATTTGAGGATAAGAAATGAAATTGCCACTTTAGAAAGTAACTAGGTGGAACTTCCCTGGTGGCTCAGTGGTTAAGAATCCGCCTGCCAATGCAGGGGACATGGGTTCGATCCCTGGAAAGCCACAACTACTGAGCCCTCGTGCCACAACTACTGAAGCCTGCGCACCTAGAACCCATGCTCCACAACAAGAGAAGCCACCACAATGAGAAGCCCATGCACCACAAGGAAGAGTAGCCCCCGCTCGCAGCAACTAGAGAAAGCCTGCGCGCAACAACGAAGACCCAATGCAGCCAAAAATAAATAAATAAAATAAATAAATTTATATATATAAAAAAGGAACTAAGTAAATTTAATAGGAAAGTTTATCAGGACAACCTGTCAGTGTTGATATTTCTTTTGATATGTGGGCATAAATTTAAAGTCCAATCAGTGAATTTTCTCTTGATTGTTGGGCTACTCATTCGTAGGTGCAAAATAAAAGGATAGTTGAGTTAATCAGGGTTAAGGATATTCCAAGTGAATAGAATTTCAGGTGGGAGAGGACAGAGAATTTCCAAGAGAACACAGGGCTGGAACAAAAAAAAAATCTAGGTTTCTAAGGAAAGTGAGGACCTAGAGTGATGTACAGTGAGAAGGTGTTAAGATAAATGGATTACAGATTTTCATGAGTTTGTCGAATTTTGGAATAAAAGTTTTAGTGCAAGTTGGAAGGAGAGAAGTTGGTAATCAGAGATTATTAAAGTGTTTGAAACTAACATTTTGGGAGTAGTATAGGTGTAGGTAATGATCACATTACTGGGTGGCCAAGTGAGACTGAAGGGAATGTAAGAAACAAGTAGATGAAGGTTCTAAGAATACAGGAGTTGGATGTATCATCTATTTGCATGAGGAAATCTCAAAAAATCATAGCTACGGAGAGCGAGGCAACAGCTAGATGCCCTATGAATGGGGAGAGTAAATAAGATATCAGTAAGTGACAGTATCAGAAGTGAGAGCTAAAAAAGTCTGATGAGTTGAAACTGAAAAAGGCTAGTGTTTTTAAGGAGGAAGGAGAAGAAATGGTTTTCAAGTAGCAATAGGTAATAGGAAGGACACTTGAGTTACGTGGAGTGTAGAAGAAAAAAGTCTACATTCAAGGGGTCACAGAGACGCAGTATCGTCAGCACAGCCATGTTCCAGTTAAGTGAGAGGATAAAAGGACCATTCAAAGAAAAGGTTGAGAATAGAATGGAGCATGCTTGTGACTGTGATCCCAAAAGATGCTGAAGAATTTGAGCAGGTGGGAATATTAGGAGTTAGGATCAGATCAGTGAAGGTAAACAATTGCAAAGGGATAATCATTTGTATTACAGTATATCATACTGAAACCTGGATTTCTGTGGACATCCAAGATGTAGGTACAGTGGATTAATTCTGGAAATCAGAAAAGAGATTGAAGACTTTGAAGCACCTTCTTGGGGGAAGGTCAACTCAGCAAAACATGGAATACTACAGATTGAGAATTTGGCTTTCTCCCTGAGTAAATGGGTTGATTCGCCAATGCACAGAGGTGATTGTATGATACAATTTCATTTGAGAAATATGTGAAAGATATGAAGGTTTTAACTAACTACCATATCAATAAAAGCTGAAAACATAATTTCACTAAAGATAAAAATGCACTCTTTGCATCAAAAAAAATTTACTCTTCAGAAAAATTCTAATACCCACTAGTAGTAGAATATGGCTACATGGCTAACTCTGGGTCCATCCTTAAAAGTAACATTGGTGAGTGAAAGTCTGTCCTCAGATCCCTAAGATCTGGCGGAAAGTAGGAAGTGGTCGTGAACATGATGAATGATAAAAAGATTGTCAGGGCATTGAACAAGCCATGTATCCAATAAAAAGAAATTACAACTTCAACAGATGCAGGTATCCAGGCTCTTCTGGACATAATAGGACCCTTTAAGAGAGTAAAGGACAGATTGCTTGGGAAATCTGATCTTTCCTTCTAAAATTATCTTTCTAAAAATACTATGGGTCTTGTGTTTCAGAATAATCTAGGAAGGTTATTAAAAGTGTATGTTCCCAAGCCTCATGTCAGACCCACTTAATCAAAATCACTGAGAATGGATCCAGAGATCTGTACATTTTAACATGCTATATATTACAACCTCTCCCTCAATTTAATCACAGGAAGGCTCAATAAGATCATTAATGTGCTAGCAGGAGATGCTTGGCAGTTGGTAGGTTTGGTACACTATGCTTTATTGGATAGAAGTGAGGCTTATCTTGGCTCGCTGATAGATCCAGTGCCTTAACAGTGCTTGGCACAGAGTGGGCACTCAACAATTATTTGGTGAATTAACGACTGAAGGAATGAATAGTTTTTCTGATCTAGATTTAAGCCTTCTGTCCTCTCAACTCCAAAGTGGGATATTATTATTGATTAAACACCTCTGTTTCTCAGTCTCCACCCAGAGACTCCCCAGCCAAATCGACCCGTTCTAGTAAGGAGTTTCCCTATGCCTGAGCTCCTACCCACTTAACCTTCCCTCAATCTACTTTTATCTTTGATTTCTGACCCTCTTATTTTAAGCTAACTGACTAAGAAAGGGTCAGCCCTTTGATTTGATTGTCCAAACTCGATGCTAATACATGCCTGTCCAAATTGCCAGTCTGGATTTTAACCATTCAGTCATAAATTGGTCAGGACAGTGTCACCTGGCCTGAGAAACCCTCAGGGCTTCAATCAAATCTACCAGGGTTAAACATGGCCAAGTCATGTCCACTTCCAGCAAAAGTATAAACAAAATTTGCCAAGGCTTAATGTGGTCATTCATTTCAAATAGTTGAAGAACCAACCCATGAGGAAGAAAATAAGAGTTATTCTGAGTTTTTCTAAGGACACATTTAAGACTAGTGGGAATAAGTTATAGAAAGAAGATTTTGTTTCAAAATAAAGGAGAGCAATATAAAATTAATTGGCATTTAACTGTCTTAAAGTTACCAGCTCCCTTTTGCTAAGAGAATTCAAATAGAAGCAAAATAATAATTTATCTAGAACAGAATCATAAAGCTTGAAGGAATTTTTGAGATCAATTTAATATACTATTCCAACCTCATCCTTTTATAAATGTGGAATCGAAGGTCTAGAAAAATTGAGAACTGTCTAAATCTTCATAGCGTCTTATAGTTAGTAGTAGGAACATAACCTAACCTTAAGGCTTTGTACACAACATCACTTCAAATTGTAGAAGGGGTACCTGCTTTGATTTATATGATTCCATATGTCTTATCTAAATTCTGACTAGCAGCCCCATATTTTGAACTCCTTTTTCTTTTTTTGTTTATATCCAGAATTCTGTAGTTAATTAATTTTACATGGAAATGAAGTGAAACATGACTCTCAATTTGCATATTTGCAAATTGAAAAAAAAAACCCAAATCTGCCTGGAAATAGCTCATGATAACTGTTATTTACAGTTATCATGTAAATAACATGTTATTTACAGTTATCATGTAAGTAACATGTTATTTACAGTTATCATGTAAATAACATGTTATTTACTGACAAAGAAGTAGCTCTCTCTTTTTGGCAGGTGAAACAAATTAAGTGGCACCCACCTTCTTGTTGTGTAGAACAGAATCCCCCCCTTGGGACTGAGAATATGATTTTGCCAACAATAGAGAAAGGAAATAACATTTACAGAAAGAACGTCTGCTTGTAGGTGATTTGTATGTGTAATCACATTTAATTTCATTTAATCCACACAATGCCTCTGTGAAATGGATATTGTAGCCATTTTACAGATGAGGAAATTGTATCTCAAAGTGGTTTACTGCCATGTTCAAAGCCCTACAGCTGACACATGGTAGAAGAAAATTTGAAATTACATCTTAGTTAGGGAGACCAACTGGTCTAATCTGCTCAGGACTGGGGAGTTTCCCAAGACATGGGAATTACAGTGTTAAAGCTGGGAAAGTTCTAGGCAAACAGAAACAGTTACTCACCCTAAATCCAGGGAAAGGAGAAGGAAGTTCTTTCCCAAGCTCATCAAATGCCAGTGACTCAACTAGGGGTGGGGAAAGGATGGGAGCTGTGATACAGCATGTTAAGACATACAGATTTCTGGATCCATTCTCTGTGATTTTGATTGAATGGGTCTGGAATCCTAAATTATTCTGATACACATGGTCCATAGGTTACATTTTTGGAAACTTCATTTTAGAAGGAAAGATCAGACTTCCCAAGCAATCTGTCATTCATACTATTGAAGGGTCCTACTAGGTACAGAGGAGTCTGAATATCTACATTTTCTGGCATGATTGCTATCATTTTATTTAAAGATCATCATCATCCTGAAGTCTCTGTTCCAGCTGTGTTTGAAAGTAAGTGGACAAATACAGTCTTCTCCTTAGGAAAAGATGGAAAACCACTCTGTAGTCTTTGCAGCCAAAGGCCAAGGTTGAAGGACACCAGATATTCACAAAAGCCATTCATGAGATACCAGAATGATCCCTTCAGGCCAGTGGTTCTCAAACTCCATGTGTATACGAAACACATTGGGGATCAAATACAACATGCACATTCTCGTGTTCTACATTCTAAGAGTCTGATTTAACTGGTCTGAGGTAAGACCCAGTGAGATGGTTCATTTTATGTGTCAACTTGACTGGGTCCCAGGGTTCCCAGAATAAACATTATTTCTGGTGTGTCTGTGAGGCTGTTTCTGGATGGGGTTAGTATTTGAATCAGTAGACTGAATAAAGTAGATTGTCCTCCCTGCTGTGGGTAGGCACCATTCAATCCATTGGGGACCTGAATAGAAGGAAAGGCAGTGGAAGGGAGCATTCTCTCTCTCTGCCTGATGCATAAGTTGAGAGATTGGTTTTCTGTCCTTGGGCTGGGATTTACACCATCAGTGCTCCTGCCTCTCAGACCCTGGGACTCAGACTAGAATTTACACCATGGGATTTCCTACGTCTCCATCTAGCTGACAGTAAATCATGGGACTTCTCAGTCTCCAAAATAACATGAGCCAATTCCTTATAATAAATCTCATTATGATATATATTTCATATAATAAATATATATTATAATGTATACAAATTGTATATTTATAGATATACATATACACACATATGTATTATTATTAGTTCTATTCCTCTGGAGAACCTTGATTAATACATTTAATATATCCCAGAATATTTATTTTACGTGCCGCTTCCTCTCCCAACTAGTTGATTCTGATGCTTTCTTGATTTCCTGATCTAAACCACAAATTTCATTCTTTGCTTATTCTGTACCTAACATGATACTAGACATGGGCTGGGGGAGGGGAGTTTGAATAATACCAAATTTCATAAAAAGTAGATTGTAAACAAGTTAAAGACATTTTTAACCTAGTTGGCAATAGATTCAGTCATTTGCCTGTTTTGTTGTTGGTTTATCTTTTCTTTCTTTCTTTTTTTTTTTTTGCAGGCAAAATCCATTTTGAAACTGTCCCCAAAGAAAAGCATCTAGATGGCGAAAAAAAGTTAGATTTGGTATTTTACTGATTTCTTCTTCTTGTCATTCATATTTCAATGCTAATTTTCTAAAGCCTTTTACACAAAACAGTTTTAAATTCCATACAAGGCAAATTGGACAAATTCCATTTCAGAACTGCAGTTGTGTTGACACACGGTAATCTTATTAGCAATAAAAGGATATTACCTATAATTGAATAGCTCGGCAATTAACAAATTTCAGAGCCAGAGAACGCCGTCATTCTTCAGTTTTACATTTGTTTTTACCCACAGCAGGAAATGTTTGAATTAGCAACAAAACTATTAGCATATTCTTGCTCTACTAAATGAAAAAATAACTTAATAAAAAACTGCTTCACCCAGAATAAATATTAACTACAGTTCATGCAGATAAGCTTAACTGAGCAATTAGGACTGTGTTATACTCGTACTTTAATAAATACTGTGTGTGTTTATTTCAAGCAGCATAACACCCGTATCACCCCAAAATCTGATTGGGTAAAATTCTGTGTTGATAATAAAGGCCAGGCTTCCATTTATTTAAACAAATATATAATTTGGGAAAAATAATTAAAGTATTCATCTGGGGAAGTTATATTTGGTGTCTTCATGACAAGCTGTATAATTGGGTCATTCTAATATTATAACACAGACACACACACATACACACACAACTATTTCTTTTAAAATGGATTTAGTTATGTTCCAGGGCTCAACATCACCCATGGAACAAATTACATTAAAATTACAATTAACTTCCGCTCAACTGTCAGCAGAAATCCATGTTGCTGTGTACATACTGCCTTTTCCTCACTTTTAATAAGCCCCTTTCAACTATGAGGGAACATAAATTGGAAGGATGTCGCTATGTCATCTACAGTATTAAAATGTACGAGGAACATTGACCCTGGCCTCTAGAGATGATGTGAAAAGCCATTTATATGCACAGCTGTACAAATTGCCTGAGCTTAATGCTAAATTCCATGGAAAATCATCTTCGCTGCTGTGCATCTGAGGAAGGACAAGATTTAGATATTTAATGTGTTCCCTTACCAGATAAGCCCAGTCAGCAGTGAATTAGTGAACCAACCAATACAGGGAGCTCCTTTGGGGAGTGACAGCTTTTGCCTTTAAATGCAAGGAGTTCATACTTCGCTGGAAACAGCAATGAGGGAAAGAGCCAGCGGGGTTAGTCACCTTGCTCTCACTGATGTTGTCTTCCATAAAACTACCCCCAGATTGATTCCCCAGATCCCTTCCCTTCACCAATGCGTTCTTGAATGTTGGCTACAGCAACATCCCTTCATCCCCATCAATCTTTCTCCATAGACATGATCCAGTCTTGAATATCTATTTTGGACATATTACTCGTATTACTGAAAAAACACTACTTCATATTAAAAAACAAAAATAAAAACAAATGAACCTGGCCATAGATGGAAATCTCATGTCAGAATCCAGCTGTGGGAGCTATTCTATAGCTCAAATTCTATTTGACCATTTACTGACTGACTCTGTCAACTTACTATCTTCCATGTGCTTCAGCTTTCTCACTTATCAAAATTAGGAAACTAGCCTCTTATTTAACAAGAGGAGATGATCATAACATCTTCACAGGGTTGTTTTGAGGTAGAAGGCTTAGTAAATGAAATATAGTAGGTATTTTAAAAAGTTAGCTATTTTCAAAAGACATTACAACTAAAGCTGGGATTTGTTTTTACATTACCACACACGATCCTCTTTGTATTGAGCTGAAATCTGTCTCTTTGTCACCTTTAAATCTTACCTTATTGAAGACTCTCCAAAACCAAAATGAGATGTCAAGGAGTTAGTGCGTTTCCTGTCATAGAAGGGGTTCAAGAAGAAGCTGGTATTAATGTTGCAGAGAGTATCTAAACTTTGAAGGTACAGTTGCACCAGGTCGGCTCCCAGGTGGAAGGGAAAAAAGATATAAGGAAAATGGAGGTGGGATGGGGATTGTGAAACTACAAGACGGATATCAGAATCACTAGGGAACATTTTCAAAATATACATGTTAAGGCCTCATCTTGTGGGACAGGGAGAGGGATGAAGGAGTTAGAAGACAAACTAGCCCTCTTCTCCAACCCTGTTTTGAAAATTACGAGACCAACGGTAATTTTGAATTACTCAGGCTGAGTGAGTCAGGACTGGAGATGTTTATCCAGATTGGTGAGTCTCAACCCTGTACACTTTAAAATCACCTGGGGAGCTTTTTAAAAGTACTAATGATCAGGTCTCACCCCAGATCAGTTCAATCAAAATCTCTGAGAGATGGGCCAAGGCACTGAAGTTTTTAAAAAGCTCCCCAGGTAATTCTAATGTGCAACAAAGTTGAGAACCAATGTTCTATAGAAACTTACCTAGATAACCTTAAATGTTCTTTTTTAATCTGCAAACCTATGACTTGTAGCATTTCAAAATTAAACAAATGAAAATCTCCAAAGTAATAATTATTATATAGATTGGCATATGTGTCAGGATACATCTTCCTCCTCCTCCTCCTCATCACAGTAATAATACATACCAGTTTTCATTTGAATACTGAATAAGCTCATTCACATCTAAACAACAATAGCTGTGGTTTAGGAAGTGTAACTTACTTGAGCAAGCTTCCATAGTTGACTAGAGGCCAAGCTGGGACTCAAGACCAGTTCTTCACATTCTTGAGTTAGCACTGTTCCCATTCTGTCACCATCAGCTAGCTTCACAAGTCCTCCAGTGCCTAAGTCTGCTTGCATTAACAGATCATGCTCTTCCACAAAAGTTTAGCTATCAGTTATGACTCTAAGCCAATCTCTAGCTTCTAACAGATGCTTTCAGACCAAACACCTTTTATAATTGCTATTGTTGACAAATAGTGGTCCCCAGGACTGGTTACTAGCTATGGTTCAGTGAATCAAGGCTTTGATAATCCTTACAGTAATTTCATATGGAATAATTCTTAATGCAATGAAACAATCAACTTAACCTATTTACTTTTTTAAAGCAAGAGGCAACATTGTCTCTTACTTCGACCCACACAAATCAGATATTTTTTAAAATGTAGAGGATAATGAGAATGTTAATAGCCAAGTCATGGTGCTAAAATTGAGTTTGGCATTTCTTAGTTACTTGCATCAGCAATTAAAGTGGTTACAACCCTTGAAAACATATCTAACATTCACTTTCAAGAAGATGGAGTAGAATTACAACTAAAATTCTTGATTATATGTACAACAAATAGAGAAGATTCTGAAAGGTGGAGAAAAGAAAAAAGATTGACTAGAGGACTTGGGATCTGAAGAATCAGTAACACAGTGGTGAACTCCAGGGCTTTCTTTTTGCCTCGTATATCCCAGCTTGAAGCTAAAGAAGCCAATAGTTGGAAACATCTACAGGCACAGACCAAAAAAGACCAAACAAAGGCTAATCTCTCTAGCCAGATGACCAGGAAATGCTATTGAGCAGGACAAGAAATGTGTCAAAGAGAATACCTCAAGGGAAATTTTAAAATATGTTGAACTGAATGATTATTGAATATACAGTAATACCCTCATTATCTTTGGGAGATTGGTTCCAGGACCCTCGTGGATACCAAAATCCTCCAAAGATGTTCACATCTCATATAAAATGGCATAGTATTTGCATATAACTTAGGTATATCCTCCTATATACTTTATATCATACCTACTTATAATACCAACTAAAATGTAAATACTATGTAAACAGTTGTAAATACATGTAAATACTATGTAAGTAGTTGCCAGAGTGTGGCAAATTTAAGTTTTGCTTTTTGGAACTTTCTGGATTTCTTTTTTTTTTTTTTTAATTTATTTATTTATATTTATTTATTTATTTATTTTTGGCTGTGTTGGGTCTTCATTTCTGTGCGAGGGCTTTCTCCAGTTGCGGCGAGCAGGGGCCACTCTTCATCGCGGTGCGCGGGCCTCTCACTGTCGTGGCCTCTCCCATTGCAGAGCACAGGCTCCAGACGCGCAGGCTCAGTATTTGTGGCTCACGGGCCTAGCCGCTCCGCAGCATGTGGGATCTTCCTAGACCAGGGCTCGAACCCATGTTCCCTGCATTGGCAGGCGGATTCTTAACCACTGCGCCACCAGGGAAGCCCTGGATTTCTTTTTTAATATTTTCTCTCCATGGTTGGTTGAATCTGTGGATGCAGAAGCCATGAATATGGAGGGCCGACTGCTTCGAAATTTATGGAACACAGTCAAAGCAGTACTGAGAGGAAAATTTAGAGCACTTAATGTGTACATTAGGAAAGAGGAAGACTCAAATAAAATGTCTAAGTTCTTACCTCAAAACTTAGAAAAAATAAAACCAAAATAAACCAAAACTATTAAGGAAACTGAAATCATAATTTCAAAAAGAGTAATCTCCAGACCTAGATGGTTCCACTAAGAATTCTGTCAAATGTTTAAAGAAGAATTACACCAATTCTAAACAATCTCTTCCAGGAACTAGGAGAGAAACTTTGTAATTCATTTTATTAAGTTAGTATCACCATGATACAAAAAACAGACAAAGAAAGCATGAAATAAATAAATAAATAAATAAATAAAAACTCTGCAGATCAATACCCTCATGAATATAAGCTCAAAAATTCTTAACAGGGCTTCACTGGTGGTGCAGTGGTTGAGAATCTGCCTGCTAATGCAGGGAACACGGGTTCGAGTCCTGGTCTGGGAAGATCCCACATGCCACGGAGCAACTAGGCCCGTGAGCCATAGCTACTGAGCCTGCGCGTCTGGAGCCTGTGCTCCGCAACAAGAGAGGCCACGACAGTGAGAGGCCCGCGCACCGCAATGAAGAGTGGCCCCGCTTGCCACAACTGGAGAAAGCCCTCGCACAGAAACGAAGACCCAACACAGCCAAGAATGAATAAATAAATAAATAATAATTAAAAAAAAAAAAACTGTGATCTTTAAAAAAAAAAAAAAATTCTTAACAAAATGTTATCAAATAGAATTCAACAAAAAATGAAAGAATTATACATTGTGAACATGTAGGACTTATTTCAGGGGTGCAAGGAAAAACCAATCAATGTAATCCACCATATTAACAGATTAAAGAATAAAGATCACATGATCATATTAATTGATGCAGAAAATCATTGGACAAAATTTAATACCCATTAGTGATTAAAATTCTCAGAAAAAATGGGCATAGAGAGAAGGTCCATAACTCAATAAAAAGCATCTACAAAAACTACTTAATAATGTAAGACTGAATGCTTCCCCCCTAAGATCAGGAAGAAGGTAAGGATTTCCACTTTCATTGCTCTTATTTAACAAAGTGCAAGAAATTCTAGCAATATAGCAAGAGAAAGAAATAAAAGTCATGCAGATTAAAAAGGGACAAAATAGAATTGTCCCTATTTGCAGATGAGATGTAGAAATCCTAAAGAATCTACTGTAACAGGAGCAAGAACAATAACAACAACCAAACAACAAAACAAAACAAAACAAACCTAGAACTAATAAGAGAAGATTGCAGGCACAAGATAAAGTTGCAAAAATAAATAAATTGTACTTTTTTATACTAGCATGTGTACTTGTACACTGAAATTAAAACTACAACATCGATTACTCAAAAAATACTTAGGTATAGATCTAGTAAAACATGTATACCACTTGAATGCTAAAACTGGAAATGGTGATGAAAGAAATCAAATAATATCTGAATAAATGGAGATATATAATATATTTGTGGATATGAAGATTCAACATAAGATGTCAATTTTCTACAGAGTGAAGTAAGTCAGAAAGAGAAAAACAAATGTTGTATATTAACACATATTTGTGGAATCTAGAAAAATGGTACAGATGAACTGGTTTGCAAGTCAGAAAGAGACACAGATGTAGAGAACAAACATATGGACACTAAGGGGGGAGGGGGAGTGGGATGAACTGGGAGATTGGGTTTAACATATACACACTAATATGTATATAATAGATAACTAATGAGAACCTGCTGTATAGCACAGGGAACTCCACTTTGCTGCACAGTGGAAACTAACACAACTTTGTAAAACAACTATACCCCCTGCCAAAAAAAAAGTCAATTTTCCCCAAATCGATATAGAATTTAACAAAATTCCTGTCAAAATCCCAGAAAGATATTTTGTAAATATAGAGAAGACTATTCTAAAATTCATATGAAAAGGCAAAGGAAATAGAATAGCTAAAAAAATCTTGAAGAAAAATAAAGTTGGAGGAATCAGACTATCCAATTTCAAGGCTTATTATATAGCTACAGTAATTAAGACTGTGAGTTATTGGTCAAGACATAGACATATAGATAAATGAAACAAAATAGAGAACATAGAAATAGACCCATGCAAACATACCCGACTGATTTTCATAAAGAATACAAAGAAATTCAAAGGGGAGAAGATAACTTTTCAAAAAATGGTGTTGGAGCAATTGGACATCCATAGGCAAAAATATTAACCTCAATCTAAGTCTCATATCTTATACTCAAGATTAATACAAAACCGATCATGAACTCAAATGTAAGATGTTATACTATAAAACTTCTAGGGGAAAAAAACATAGGAGAAAATCTTAGGAATCTGTGACAGGCAGAGTCTTAGACTTGAAACCAATAGCATGATTCATAAAAGGAAAAATTGATAAGTTTGACTTCATACAAATTAAAAACTTGTGCTCTGCAAAAGACCTTGTTAAAAGGATGAAAAGACAAGGTACATTCTGGAAGAAAATATTTGCAAGCTATATATCCAACAAAGACTAGCATCTACAATATGTAAAGAGCTGTCAAAACTCAACAGTAAAAAACAAGCAATCCAATTAAACTATGATGAAAAGATAAACACTTCACTAAAGAAGATATACAGATATTCATGTCAAATAAGCACATGAAAAGATGCTCATTATCATTAGCCATGAGGGAAATGCAAATTAAAATGATAATGAGATGTCCACTACACATATATCAAAATAGCTAAAATTAAAAATGGTAATAATTCAGAGAAACTGGATCACTCATACATTGCTAATGGGAATGTAATATGATAGACCCAGTTTGAAAAACAGTTTGGAGGTTTCTTAAAAAACTAAATATGCAGCTATAATATGATCCAGCAATTACCCTCCTGGGTAGTTTTCCTGCATAAAAAATAATGTTCACACAAAAGCCTGTACATGAATGTTCATAGTAGCTGTAATCCCCCAAACCTAGATATCCTTTAAAGGGAGAATGGTTAACCAGACTGTCTCACACTCATGTCATAGAATACTACTCAGTAACAAAAAGGAACAAACTATTGATACACACAACCTGGATGAAACTCCAGAGAATTATGTGAGTGAACAATACAGTCCCAATGGTTTACATACTGTAGGACTCCATTATATGACATTCCCCAAAGTACATGGTTGTAGAAATGGTTGCCCCGGATTAAGAAGATGGTGGCGGGGGGGGGTGAGGGTTTGAGGGTGTGGGAGTGTGTGTGGCTTTAAAAAGCAACAAGAGGGATACTTGTGGTGATGAAACTATTCTGAATCTTGACTGTATCAATATCAACAGCCTGATTATGTTACTGTACCATTGTCTTATAAGATGTTAACATTGGGGAAACTTCTTAAAGGGTACATGATGTCTCTCTGTATTATTTCTAGGAGCTGCATATAAATGTACAACTATCTAAAAATAAATAGTTTCACTGAATAATATATCCCTTTTCTCAATTTGAGCTTCATATTGAATTAATCAACTTTAATGTTATAATTCATTTGTATAATGTTTTAGAACTGATAAAGATATGAAAACTTCTCTAGTGTTTACTGTATCTTTCCCACCATTTGGCAACCATAGATGAAAAGTCTTCATGTTCAATGAATCTTGGGGATTACAACAAATATTTAACACTACTCAAACTAAAAAGAAAAAATAAACAAACAAACAAAAAATCTACTCATGTCACAGCCCTTTTGTTTTTCCAAGTGGCAATTCTCACTCTTCTCCTCCAAGTACTGAGTCTTATAATCATTCTAACAGATTGCAAAAGGGACAAATATTTACATTGATATTTACTGAGTTCATATTATAATTAAGAAACTGAACTTGGCTCTGTAGCCTTGGAAAGAAGGATCACATAAGGATCCATTCAGAACCTCCAGGGCATCAATGAAACTCTCTAGGCTTGGAATAAAGTTCAGAATTCTATTTTCATACTTTCTCTTTTTGTAAAAATATAGTGGTATTGAGTTAATTTTTATGGAGCTCTTTCTGTATGTCTAGTACTACTTTAATTACTTTACAAGTATTAATAATTCAACCCCACAGCAACTCTAAAGATGAAACTATTTTTATAAACATTTTACAGTTAATGAAAGTGAGACATAGAGGAGTTATTAATTTGCTTAAGATCATACAGCTAATAACTTTAAAAGCTTAATTATATCCAAAGCTGTTTGGCCCTGAAAACTACACTATTCAGCATTAATAATATATAATATTTATCAAATCACAGCATAATATAAGCTTTTTGCCTTATCTGTAGGAATCAAAAATAATCCTGAAAGATCATTATAAGCTGCTGTAACCATATTATTAATCAGTCCGTTGCGTACATGTTAACCATCTTAAATCACAGTCACACCGGTGAGGGATATGAAAACCTTAGACAAAATAAGTAAAATAAACTTTAGCTTTTTCACTGGTGATATGAGTTAACAGAAATGTATAATCCATGCTCCAAGTGACTGTTGGCTTGGGAAATTGGTGGCCAAACTGGAACTCACTATGGATCTTTTCTGTTCCTAATCTGTTTCTGTTAAACCAATATTCCCCTCTGAGGAAAGGGAAGGTGGTACAATGAAATGACTACTGTTAGGACATCTGCCCCTGGACACCCCTGCTTGTCCCATAGAGCCAAAGGTATCAAAGCTGAAAGGGGATCCATGGTTACACTGGAGAAGAGGAGTGTTCCTTTTTGTGATACTAGGTTAGAGGGTCTCAGAATAGTATATTTGGGCCCCAATGTAATACAAAGATTAAGAAAAGGTCATTTCACAAAACAAGGACACACTTTCGTATGTGTATGATCCCATGTATATAAATTTCAAAAATAGGCAAAACCAATCTGTA
This sequence comes from Balaenoptera musculus, assembly GCF_009873245.2. NCBI lineage: Eukaryota > Metazoa > Chordata > Mammalia > Artiodactyla > Balaenopteridae > Balaenoptera > Balaenoptera musculus. The sequence goes on along the minus strand of NC_045805.1, from coordinate 27,122,112 downwards.
GGATTAGAGGTTATGAGAGTAGTTACCTTTGGATGGGGGTAGTAACTAGAGGAGAGCAAGGCGAAGGGGGCATCTTCTGGGATGCTTGGTAACGTTCTATTTCTTAACCTGAGTGTTGGTTACAAGGGCGTGCCACGTGGTGAAAATTCACTGAATTGTTCATTATGATGTGTACATTTTTATGTATGTATATTACTCTTCACTAAAAAGTTTCCTTTGAGAAAACAAAACAAAACGAAACAAAACAAAAGAGAAGGTCATTTGATTCCTCTTTTAAACAGTCAACCCCTAATTCCATGATGCATCCAGGGGACAGGGCAAGCATTGGATGACTTCTTCCTTCCCCCAGATGAACTTGTCCAAAAGACTTTTAGGGCCTCATACAAATGAGCTTCTGCCTTTTTTTTGCTCCTTTGGTGCACCTGACATACCAAGACTGTGCTGATTACCAGACTCAAGTTGCACACTGTTATTGCCATGTTGCAAACCTGTAAGATGAACATATACAATGCACCACGCAGAGGCCGTTTGCAAATATGTTTTGCCACCTAGCAACAAAACTAAAAGTTCTAACATTTGGACTCACAGCCTTTTGAATTATTATGAATCTTAAAAAAAATCTGCAGAAAAAACACAAGACAAAGTTATTATATTCAATTCAACATTTATGGATATACATATATATGACATAGATTTCATTTTCTCTCAAACACATTTCATTTATTGTCTAAAATATTAATATGTTGAAAATATTTTTTGGCCCAAAACAACAAAAAGGTCAAGAACCCAGTGATCCAAGCAAAATTCATAATGAGATTTTTACATAATGAAATCTGTGACTCCAGGAAACAGTGATTTGCAGAGATAGGATGCAGTGCATCTTATGCTGTGGGTGTTTTTCTTGCATGTATTGGGCTATGTACAGGCAGATACAAATTCATTGTTCTCCGTATCAGATTTAAGCTTCTTGCAGAATGCATTCTGATTAAAAGTGAAGTGTTGAACTGGCAATCAATGAGTTGCCGAAATAATCATCACCAGTTTCTCCTGTAAGATAGAGGTTCTGTTTAATTGGTGCCGAAATTTACTGGCTTTGTAATAAAGATTCATTTCAACTTTTCAATGTCTTTCTGAGAAGGAGACCCACTCATCACCTTTCTCTCTATAATGACATGTTGCTCAGAGCTACTAGAGAGCCATGGAAGAATGGATTCTGGTTAAGACCGGTCCTGGATCAGCATGATTGTGCTGGTCAGTATCAAACCTTAATGAGAGGTTCAAAAATCAGATTGGCCACATAACATGCCTGGTTACTAGTCAAATATAAACAAAGCACCGCAACTCAATCTTAACCATAAAGCTATTAAAATGGTGCCATGTTTCGCTCTGTCCCTGGCTTTCTACAAAGGCTGGAACAGCTCATGAAAGCTTATGACCATCAAATTTTAAACCCTCATTGTCCAGGGCAAGATTAGACTATTTCAACATGAGAGTCACTAGGTAGGTTCCCTTGATATTGAGAATGAATGCCTTATTCCAAAATTCCAGAGCAGTTATTTAATTAAAGGCAATTATAACAAAGAACCAGGGAACCCAGAGAGAGGAACACTTCTCAGAGTTATATTGTCAGCACACACCTCCCTCCAATGGTGATTTAATCACATTCTGAAGCATTTCTTTTTAATTTATATACCTAGCGATACGATATATGAAACAAATAACTCAAGGCTGAGTACAATATTCCAAGACCCAATGTAATTTACACAGAAAGCTGGATATTTATTACTGATGCTAGAAGTTATTAAGTTATCTGAAAGGTATAGACTTTATTTCTGTTTTCAAGAAATAGAGATTTATATTGCTTATTTATTCCCAGCTGTTGAATATCTGAGTTGTGCTCAGAAAAGAGATTAAAAATATTTGATGATACCAGTGGCTGATATAACAGCAACTTGGGGAATTTCACCCAATTTTTATCCAAAATGCGTTTCTGAGTAAGTGTGTGTATGTACGTGTCTGTGTTTATATGTCTGATTATGAGTGTCAGACCCAATAAAAGACACATGTTTTGACAGCTGATCATGAAATATTCCATTGTTTCATTTTCTTTCTGAAATGTGAAAAACTCCGTTTTTCAAGATCTTTTCCTGACTTAAATTTTTTTCAATTGGAATAGTACAAATCCTCATAGGAGCCCTGACCACTGGACTAAGTCCCTAAACCCAGATTTCATCATAGCCTTGCTACAAACTATCTGTGTGTCTCAAGTGAGCCATTAACCTTTTGGTATCTATATTTTCTCATTTGTAAAGGAGAGGAGTTGGACTTTCAGAGTCTCATTCTATGTTTATGAATTGAGCTATAATGACTTGGGAGTCATTCCTGGATAGCCTTCCTTTTAGACATGGAGAAGATGAATCTGAATTGTTGGTGCCCACTCCACGTACCAGGTTTCTTATTAACACATACAATTACTCATTCCACAGAATTTTGAACAAAAGACCTACTAAGGGTGCTTATTGATGTACATATGCAATCTCAGGAATCACAGGCTTGACAATGACTGAAACCAGAAGACAGTTTTGCAACATGTATTTATTGTTGAAATGGAAACAGCTCCAGGTTATATATCAATCTTTCCAACCTCTTGGGTAGTAACAATGTCAGCACAGGATTATGGAAAATGAAGATATATACTATAAGGATAGATCACTGTCTGTAGATAGAGACATACATCTACATTTCTGTCCAAAACTTTACTAGAGCATGCTTAAAGAGGTTTGGAAACACCTGAGAGTTTGAGCATGTGTTCAGAAACCTTGGCAGCGACTGAATCTTGCCTGTTAGTTTTTGTGCTGTGACTGTAGGCTATGTCCTCACTTAAAGTGCCCATAACCAGAAAAGTAAAGGAGTCCTGGAGGCATGGAAACACTTGAGGGCCAAGAACCAGAGGCCTTGGGCTCTAGTCCCAAATCTAATACTAACAAGCTCTAGGTTGAAGAGCAAGTCATTCTATATTCTTTGGCTACAGATTAGGTGAAAATGCATTATATTAATCTTCAAACTAAAATTAGATTATCTCCAATACTCTCTGATATATCCTCTTCTGTACAACCATTATCTCTTTTTTATTCCTTTTTAAAAAAAATTTTTATTTTTATACAATTTTTAAAAATTACGTTCCATTTACAGCTATTACAAAATATGAGCTCTCTTCCCTGTGTCGGTACAGTGCATCCTTGAGTCTATCTTACACCCAATAGTTCGTGCCTCCCACTCCCCCCAACATGATGCCCCTCACAGCCATTACCTTTTATGTGTAGGGTGATGCAAAGATGAATTGGTTGAGTCCTGTAAAATTTTTCTATAAAGTGGATTCTAGACCAAAGTGCAGAGAGCAGCTGTTTCTTCTAGGTTCTTCCCTTCTCCTTTCAGGGCCCCATTTTGCTTGATGTTTTTCATTACTTCTCAGGCCACTTCACCATTCTAGGCCTGCTCAGGCTGGTGGTAGACCATGCTTCAGAACTTCCCAAGCCCTTCTTCTAAAAATGTTTACTTTTCTACTTTCCATAACCTAGGTTCAATGTTAAATGATCAAAGCCAGTTACATAAACTAATTCCTCATGTATTTCAGGCAGGGCCCTCTGAAGTCACTATCTTAAACAAAGGGAAAGAGTCAAATGATGGGACTTTCAGACAATATTAAGAACTAGCAAAGGTTATATGTTGGTGCTTTTTGATGTCCCATAAATCATACCACATAAGCACCCAATTTAACTGTAACCTTGTATTATGTATGGCATTTTACTGTTTAAAAGTATTTTCACATACATTGCCTGTTAGCTAAACAAAAGAGTTATTTCCTAATATGGACTTATTGCTAGAAAAGACTGGGGCTTGGGAAGAGTATGACTTTTGCATGTTCTTACCACTACTTAGAATAAAAACAGTTATATTCTGGTTGGTTCTGTTTTATCTTGGTCTCATGGATTGCCAACAAATATTGCTGCCTCTCTGGCAAGAAGGTGCTGGGAACATCCAGGTTATGGTTAGAAGAGAATTTTTAAAAACCTCACTCCCTTCATTCTTAAGGGTTGATTGAAGATAAAACGTAAAGTTAAATCATCATATTCATGCATCCTGTAAAGCTAACATTTTGGAGGGCTGATATAAATCACATGAAAATCTGAAATTTAAACAAAACTGGAGTGAATTGTGCCAAATAGCAGAAAACTCCTAATTGTCTCTTCTTCTTCTTCCTCTCTGCCTTAACCAGAGATCTGTGATTCTTCCTCAAAAAGCAGAGTATCATTGAATGTCCTTATACTTAAGGACAGGTCTTTCCCTGTCCCTTAATAAGGTGTTTATGACATAGAATAAACTGTACTAATTCCAGTAGTCACTCACTTAAAATATTTTTAGTATTCCAGATTCCCCACTCTTTGTACTATAAAACCTGTATAAGCTCATATATTTGCTGGTGTGTGCTCGGCACTAGGAAGAAAGACAGGCATTTAGAGTAATATGTTGGAAAATGGTAACGCTGGAATATTTTGAAACGTTGGCCAAATTGGTAGAATGACTAAATAAATGTCGAAATAAGTGACTTTCAGTTCAAGTCATTAGGAAATAATAGATATTGTACTTATCATTTCACCTTAAGAAAACACAAAGCTGGACAAAATATATGAAGCAATTCATTTCATACAGTACAGGAATGTAATCCCTGAGATAAGGGAAATATATAATGTGAGCTCCAAATTCATCAGACTTTCTGCCTGGAGCCGAATCCAAATCACAGCACAAGGAAGTGGGATACAGTAGAAAGCATCAGGCAAACTCTGACCAGAACAAGCTGAGATTGACAATCAGACTCTTAAAAATGTAATATTCTCAACGTACAGCCCCCAATAAGAAACTATTAGATATATATGAGGAAGCAAGAAAATGCGACTCTTAATTAGAGGGGAAAAAAACCCACCAGTTAATATAGACAATTACACAGAAATTATACAAATGTTGAAATTTGCTCCTAACTATGTCTTTGGAGGCCGTGAAGGAGAGTAGTGAGAAGTTTGCACTCTAGAAAAAAACTAGGTTTCAAATCTCTTTTCTGCCACTTACTTACAAATTCTGCGATCATGGACAAGTTACATAATATCTTTGTGCCCTAATATTTTTATCTGTAAGATACAGACAATAACCTCTGTCTACGTTACACAGATGTTTCGAGATTCTAAAGAGTTTATACACAAGGAAATGTTTATAATCTTCTACAAAATACACAAAAATATAAAGTTTTGATAGAACTGGGGCACAAATATTATAATGATGACAATAACACCCCATGACTGGGTCATTTGCCATTTGACAGATCTCAGATTTTCAACCCTGCTTACTATTTAGAATGCATCTGAATGTTCCCCATTTAGGCAGCATATTTGCTGTGATGGGGCATTTCATGCTGTATATTCTATTCCTGTTGAAATAAATTTAAATGAAGTAGAAAACATGCAGTTATGGGGGGGGGATTTTCCCCCTAAATTTCTTATTTTACTTTCTTCCAAATTGTTTCTCTCTCACACCAAGACCTAACTTCCCTATCAGTGCTGCTGGCTTTAGTATATTGATTCTGACTCTCCTCTGGTGTCTTCTGAGATACAACTCAAACAGATCAAGAGAAATGCAAAAATGATTCCCAAAAGTGAAATCAGCAAGACAGTCACAGAAGCAAAAAGACAGCTGGTGGAAGAAAAGAAGAGAAAACAAACAGTTGAGGCAGGGGAACAACAAATTGTTCCCTTCAGTCCTGCCTTCATAAATTCTGTTCAAAGGATGGATAAATGCATAGACAGATAAATGTGTAGATAGAAGGTATTTAATTAATACACATTAAACTCCTATACAAATAAACTTGAAACTTACATTATGCAAAATGGTTGTTTGTATAGCTAATCTTCTGAGACTGGGAATTGGAGGAGTGAAGGATTATTTTTTGCAGCATGACTCAAAACAAAAGAAATTATGGCTGGATAGTTAGTTCAGGGATTTGAAGAAAGTCTGTGTGGTTATTAATGCTGTGGTTGGTTTCTACAATACTATTGCTTATGATTATTTTTATTGACTATTGCTTATGATTATTTTTATTGTAATTATCTACTTCGCTTCCCAGGTATTTTGGAAAGGCTTCATAAATAAATGAATATATTTCCATGTTAACCTTTGATACTGTCCCTAGAAACAGCCACAGACTTGATTCACAAGGTCACCTAACAATCTCCTACCATTCTTTGTATCTTAAGATATACCAGAAGTTTAATGTCTTCTATTCCATCTCATCGAAGGTGTAAATGATATTTTGCTGGATCACAGAGATGATGTCCCTATTATATTCTCTCATCAGATCACTGACACCATAAACTATAATGGCTTCTTCAGAACTATTAATGTATCTGGTATCAGCCTATTTTGGGGAAGTCCTTAATCCTGTAAATAGTTGTTAATAACTTACGTTTACACAGAGCATTTTCATTTCAATTTTAAAGTGATGTATATACAGAAAGTGTGAATCCATCCACTGCTGCAATGACAGCCATTTCTAAAATAGAATGCAACAGCTGGACAGCTGCTGCTTGTCAAAGGGCCAGAGATGAACATGGTATTTAATATGAGCTGAATTAGGCATCTGAAATCTGCTCTCACTTTTAAGTGAGGATTAAACCAGGTCACTGTGACCAATATTTCTACATTTGTATAAGGCAGAAGCTACTGAATTTGGTATTTCACATTTTTCCGGTGATTTTCTTGGGCCTGTAGTGACACTTGAAGAAATGCTGGATCAGACAGCAAGAACTTTTATGCCAAGCATTTAGAAGCAATGTCATCAAAGAGTTAAAAGAGAGTGAAAGTTGAGAAACAAAGCCAGGATCCTAAACTCTAGAACCGTACCAACCGTAAGGAGGACAGAGCAGGCAAGAGTCAGTCCAGGAAAAGAAACAGTTCAGAAAGTTTTAATTTGCAGTAGGTCAAGGTGATGAGTTTAGGATGCCAGTCATGACCCAGAGAGCACAAGAGTGGAGGACGTTATTGGTTGCTTGTACCGTGGTGCTTGTATACAACAGTGCTCATTCTGTGACCTGCAGTCATAAATAATGGAGGCATTCAGCTGAAAGGATAAATCAGATGGGTCAATGATTATTCTTCTCATTTTAGCACGGAATCTCCTCTGTTTGATGTGATGAAAATATATTGATTTCAATGTATCCTAGTAATTAATTCATATGAACTATGCATAGTTAGAATTTGCACTTTTAAAATTAATACGTGGTGGTTATTCTAATCTCCTCTATGAGTACGGAGACAACATCAGACCTCTGGTTAAAACCAAACATAAACATACCTTGAGTTTTCTAAACATATGTTGCAACTAACCCAGAACAATGCTTTACTATAAAGAACATTGGACTTGAAAGCAGAAGACTGGATTTTGAGTCTCAGCTATGTGATCTGTCCATAGCTATGTGATTTGGACTATGATTTTAGGCTTGAACATTCTCACATGAAAAGTGAAGACAGCAATACCTAACTCAGCTTATTAAACCAACAGTCAAAAATTAATGTGTATAAATGATCTTTGGAAAAATAAAGACGCCATATAAATATGAGAGATTACCAATGGCTTCACTAGGGACAAATTTCTTTACCTAACCTCAGATCACTAAAGTATATGACCTTAAATACTAGAAATAACCTGGAATAAAATTGTAAATATACCTAAATGAGTTGTTTCTGAATTATCATTAGAAAAAATATTTTCTTGAATATACCTTTTAGTGGTGGGATCCTTTAATATTTATACCTTCATTCTTAAAAGATGAAACTATTGGTATATCCCACAGAAGATTTTAGAGCTGAAATACATAGGAGACCTCTTGACCTTTAAAGGATGTATATGAATGCTGATGAGAATATTTCAAATATATAATGGTCTATTATAAAGCTAGTTGGTCTATCTTCATGTCTGATTCATTAAGCAGGTGTTGATGGAAAAGGGGTCAAGCTCAAGGGATATTATTCTGGTTAACAATAAAAAAAGGTACTCAGGGATTTATTATTTAGAAAGTTCTAGGACAAAATTGTATAAACAATGGAAATTTCCAACATTGAGAACTCTTACGATATAGTGAGCTTCCATCCACCTACTTAATTGCATTTCTTTTCATAATCCTTTTATGTTGAAGACTCTCCCTCCATCTAACCTAACTTAATGGGGTTATATCCTGAGAAGCAAGTGCAGCTGAAGCACTAACTTCATTAGTTGCCTGACTCTACCTGTCAAGAATTCTGGCTCCAGACCAATTCGAGATAAATTTATACTGGGAAATAAGGCTACAAATAAGGTTACAAATAAACATATTTGGAGAAGAGACTGGTGTCTAAAACTCTTCTATATGAAAATGTGATAATACATGATTGTTTTGAGGGCTTAAGTGTTCATAATATTCTTAATCAACTGTATACCAAAACTAGATTGGAGATTGCTCTGGGAGAGAAGATCAATAAGCTTTCTTTTTCCTTACCAAAAATACAGAGGTGACCAGGGATAAAGAGCTCCTTACCCACTCCACAACACAATACCCCTCTATCAAACTTCATCTGGTTAATCAAATACGTTATAATATCAGGCTTGGAAACTCCACAAGAGCGAGTTCTAATGCTTTCTATATTTTTGTTACTAAGAACCTCGCTTATATCAAGAAAAAAATTAAATTTTATCTTGATAGAAAATTGATTGTGAACTGAAACTCTATCTTTGTCTCTTAGCTGATAATTATTTTATCACTTATTTTTCCGTAGTACATTATTTTGAATACAAGAAGATATAAAATTTATTTTTGCAAATCAAGAGATGGCATATGGTTAGGGTGATCACTAATCTCTTGCTCGTACCAGTACACCTTTGAGAGCATAAGGACAACAGTTACGAACCAAGAGTATGTGACACCCAAGGGAAGTTAGTGTAGGTGTCCATGGTGCTGAAAAGTTCCCCTCCAAAGACTTAACTTGCACCTAAAAAAATTTCATTGCACAACCAGTATCTAAATCTATATCTACATTTATACATATCAACAAGGCAATTCAAAGACTAAAAAATATAATATAGTGGCCCAATACCTTATATACAGCATGAAGTCAAATTTTTACCTTGTAGTGCCCAGAATAGACAATATGAAGTGTTGCAGAGTTTTTGATTCTTCTATTCTGATAGGCTCTTAATAAGTACATTTAAAAAATAAATTCTCAGATTCCTTTACTCACTTGGAATTATTTTTCGGTAAATCATTTATTTGGGAAACATTGATGACTTACTCCTAAAGAGCCTAAATCCTTCTCTTCTGAAAGCATAATGCTGAATTTAAAAAATGAAAGTCTCAGAGGGTTGTACAAGTAAAAATAATAATGTTTCTTTCACTGTTTTTTTTCTTTCACTTTTGTTGGTATCCCCTCCTACTAAATAAAACGGGCAATCATAAGCTAAAAGAAATAAAGCAAATTTGTTGGACAAGGTAATTATCTTCTCTGTATCTACCTTTCCCCTTCAGTAAGGATTGTAAATATTAAGAATATCTGTAAAGATTATAAGGGTATGTGGGTCATAAAAAAAATCTCCCTCATGAGGTAGTTGTGAAGATTGAGTGCTCACATCTTTTAATTGAAGTATAGTTGATTTACAATGTGTGTTTGCTTCTGTCTTGTCTTTTCTTTATTTTGGTAAAATATGCACAACATCTACCATTTTAACCATTTTTAAGTGGATAATTCAGTGACATTGAGTACATTCACAGTGTTGGGTAACCATCACCACTATCCATTTCCAGAACCCGTGTCTTTTCTGATGGTTAATAGTCCTTGTGCATTGAAATGAGCAGAGCCCATGATTTTCAGGTTCCCTATTTTCAAACCCAATCTCAACCTCCTTAGATTTGGCACAAAGAAAATTATCAGCATCACAATCATTGTCATCCAAAGTCATCTTGTAAATGACAGAACTGGGTGTAGAATCCAGGTCTTGGGATTCTTAATTCCCTGATCTCTCTACAGCTCCTTCCTTAACTAAAGCTATTGTTGTGCCACTTGCAACAGATGCTTTAAATTCAGTTCTGAGAGAAGTAATTCAAAGGTCTGACCAATTGCTTTAGCACCCAAACCACTTTTTAAGTAAATATTCTTTCATGAGAAGAGTATTGACAAAGAAAGGAGAAATGAAACAGACTTCAATCACTGAGTTTTCTGGTTTTTATCTAAAGAGGTAAATACATTTAAATAGTGAATACTAGATAAAGTGTAATTCCAGGAAGAAATATTAAGCAACTTTCCTATAAAGACATGTAGTTTTATTCTGTAGTATAACAGAATAGTTTATCATTGCTTCTTGGTCTCTTGCTGTGAGCATGGTACTGTTTAAATGCAGATGTGGTACTTTACACCGATGCATGGGAACTGAGAAGAACTTTGCTATATTTAACATGAACAGTACAGGCACGTAGTCCAAATAATCCATGTGTTTTATGACTCCACTTCTGTCTTTCTCTCTTCTGCTATCTTTTCTCATTTTCTTCCACCTCACCCTAGTACTTTATGATAGTCTCAATAAAGAAAGATTGATTCATTTTTTAATCAACTGTAAAAATAGAAAAAGTGTTTCAGACAAACTACAGTATACTGCAAATATGAACATTTAATTTTATGTCACTTTAAAATAGAGTCATCTTATTATTTTCTTAAATTTACAAATAGTGAAATTCACTCTTTTTTGGCATATAATTCCATGCATTTTAACACATGTAGATTTTAATAACCATGACCAAAGACAGTTTACAGAGCACTTCCAACATCCCAAAGAATTCCCATACTCCTCATTGTATTCAGAGACTTCCCCAAATCTTAACCCTTGGAAACCACTGATTTGCTTTCTCTTCCTATATTTTGACTTTTCCCCAAATGTAAGTGGACTTATTTTTGATAAAAAGAATACAATATTTTATTTTACTAAAATTTTTCTTTTGTTTCACTAAAACGTTGATACCATTTAACAAACTTCACCAAAGGATCTATAGTGTATCTGGCTCAATAACGAATAGGTTATACTTTGGTCAGTACTAAGTCTAATTTCTTTGTTTACTCTGTTTACACTGAATCTTTAAAAAACATAATTATAGGTTGTAGTGACGGAAAAAAGCTTTTGGTGTCTCAGACCTAGAATTTTGAAAATTTGTTTTTCAATCAGCCTGGAATTTCAAAGTAACGTTTGTATAACATCTATTTTCACTTCTGAGAAGATGTGAGTGTTGGTTTTGATTTTTGGATCAGCAGGGATAAAAAAGAGACGGTGCACCACTTGTCCTGCCCCACAGTGTCTTCTCAGAATTGAGTCTTGGGGCAAACAGAATGACAGCATATCCAAAGTCACCTTCCTCCTTCAGGGCTATGCTTTATAGTGGCCTGGTTCCATCCTACAGGGCTTCCAGCTGCTTATTTCTTCGTATGTGATTATTGGCTGGCTTGTGATTATTAAACCACAAAATGAAAAAATGGGACACTCTATATGTAGCAATCTCTTTGTGATACTCTGTAGTGAATTCATGGGAGGAAATTTATGTATGGGCACTACCCAATCTCCACCAATAAACAAGCTCTTCACAGCTACATATTTCTAGAAATACCTTGCTTATCATATCTGAATTTAAAATTTCAATTAGAATTTAAAATAATGTCTAGCTGAAATGTTATGTCCTAATTGCCTTGGTCAAAATGGTTTTTTTTTTTTTTTATGAATCCTGTGCTGCATAGCTAATGGCCATCTTATGAATTTTCTTTAAAAGGATTTCATTAACATCATTTATTAAATTGTTGCCTGGTAGTGTGTAAACATACTGAGGGCAGGGAGTGTCTTTCTCATTATTATGTCTTCAAATTGTAAACATGGATAAATTATTGAATGAACGAATACCAAAATAAATTAGCTCCATGCTGTCACAGAGCACTGTAATTGAGGGAGTTGCCAAAATTATAATATGGCGTGTCCCAGGCCAGTGATCCAAGAACCCATAGCAATGCCTTCAGGACCAGGAAAGGAAGGAGACCAACGTCTAATTTATTCTAGAAAATCTCACTGTAATCCAAGTTGAGCAAAGCCTACAACACAGTCCTGAATTCCACAGGCAGAATGTCTGTGAATTCGGATCAACTGAGATTCTAAGAAAGATGTGTTGTTCTCTTAGATTCTTAAAGAACAAGAGAGCAAAGCAAAGCAGCAAGTCTTTCTCTTGGGGGAGAATCTGAAATGAACGTTCTTATTCCCTGAAGGATGTTCTTCCCAACTCTATGGAAATATTAGAATGCGCCAAAATGTTTCAAAACCCTTTTTCAAATTAAAAAATTTTGTTAGTGGTCACTTTTAAAGACACTGTTTTCTGTGATAATGTAAATGAATGTTTTTTAAGGCTCCATTTCTCTCCCTTTATATTAAAAATGATTTGAAATAGAGACTTTATTATATAGCAGCTCGCTATTCCAATGCCAAATACTTGACTTAAAATCTGGGAAATTGTATGTTGGAGGAATATATGTCATCAATCTCCTGAATTCAAATAGTTTCCAGCATCACTGAAGAGCTGGCAGTATTTCACTGCCCCTTTCTGCTATTTTTTTTTTTTTTTCTATTTCTCTGGCGAACATCTTTACCCATAACTTAAAGAATGTTTGAGAATCTTTAAGAAGGAAAGAATAAATAAATAAATAAATAAATTTGCAATATTATTTCAGAGAAGAGGGGCTGGTAAAACTGGCATGGAAGCATTCCATATTTATTTCATAGCAAATTTGCAAGTCAAACGTAGTTGACTTTTTTTTTTACCCCGGCCTATTCTGATGCTGAAAAACTCACTTGGGATTCAGAACTCCATCTGTGTTCTAGTTTCCTTCATTGTCATTTGTAATGAAGAGTTTGCAATAATTTTTCAGGAGGACTACTTTGTTCACTGATTTGTGAAATAGAATGGAATCCAGATCAGTTTATGCCTAGCTACCTGGATCTTCAGAGGCTATAACAGACATATTAAAATCTGCTTATGACAGTAAAAAAAATGATATGCAGAGAGAAGCTACTTCTGAGTTAGAGGGAATCATTTTGACAACTTTATTCTCTTTGACAATGGAAGGGGGAAATTTTTCTTAGAATTAATACACACTAATAAAAAAATGTTCATGTTCATTTTCATAGCCATGATTCCGAAATACATCCATATTAGACACAAACTGCCAAAAGAACTGATGACACTCTGTTTTGTTCTTGCCTTAGTTTGACTTTCAGAATGAAAGACACGTTTTATTACAAAGAATGAAAAAGAGATCCCATCTTTAAACATGATTAAAAAATAAGAGCTGAACTCAATAACTTCACGGGGGCCGGTCGAGCCCTCATAACTTTATTTCCCAGCAATGTTTTTGTAGGTTGACTATATCCTAGGGTTTACTGCAGAGATCTAAGCAGGAACGCCTTTGAATTCAGAATAAGCACTCTCTGTGGCATTCAGAGGTGAGGCTGCTCACAGGGGTTCAGTGACCCTGGAAACTAATTCCTCAGCAGCAAACCTTTCTAAAGGAAGCCTGTGATTAAATTGATGGAATGGCAATTGGTGGTTTGATTAAAATGGGAGGGCGGGGGAAGTGGGGAAGAACTCTACCTTTGGAAACAGAGAAAAATTCTCTAATGCTAATTGACCCAGACTTTGCTTAAAAGCTGGACACTTTGCACTTTATTCTCTATGTGAAGAGACTGCAATTTGGTGACAGAGAGCCCATCACCTGCCTTTCCCATCCATATAGAAGGGTACAGAGAGCACAAAGCATGTAAAGTGTTTTCTCATATGGCTTTCTTGGAAATTATAAAATGAGACATCAATACAAAAGAAAGCGGGGGGCGATTCCCTGGTGATCCAGTGGTTAGGACTCCATGCTTCCCCTGCTGGGGGCCCAGGTTCAATCCCTGGTCTGGGAACTAAGATCCTGCATGCTGTGTGACGCAGGCAAAAAGAAAAAAAAATATGTGACTACTTCCCCTCTCATTTATATCTACATATATCTGTATATTCTGCCAAAGTTATCTGTAATCCTAGTTCAGTGAATCTCAACAGCAGCTACACATTAGAACTATCTAAGAAGCGATTTAAAATTCCACAACCCGAGCACCATACCCAGAGGTTCTGTTTTAATTGCTCTGGGGTGATCTGAGGTATCAGTGTGTGTGTATTTGCACACATGCATGCACACGCACACACACACACACACACACTCCTGTATAGGATCCTCACATTTTTAAAAAACATGCAGCCAAATTTGATATCCAGTGTGCTTCATTCCAGCCCTACTACATTTTTATCCATCTTTACAGTAAAAATAAAAGACATGTTGTGTCTTGGTGAATAGTACCACCTGTCAGTTCATTGAAGTCTGTTGTATCTTTTTCACCTAAGTATCTCCCATAATGTCTTAGCCGGAAGCTTAAACAATCTTTTCAACAAATAGAAACGTATCATCATTTTTTCCAGTAAGGCCAAGTAACTCTCTAATAATGGATTTTTATTAGACGAAAATGCCTAACCCAGTTTGGATTTTTTAAAGAGAATTCTTTCCCAAATGGACCATACTATTCATATTTTTCCATACAAACCATTGATCTTCGTGTTTACTGCTTGAATTTTTTTTTTTAAGTGACTTTGCAGAACACAAAAGCTGACAGCAGATCTGTTGCTGATATGAATTGTCTGCAGGTAGAAACCCATCTCATCTTCACTCCATCAACTTCAAGGGAAGTCACTGACTTAACAAGGTGGTTTCCGATATTCAATGCAAAAAGCAGATAGCCTACTAAAGCGGCACAGATAACCCATGCATGTTCTCAGTTTGGCTTGTGCTTGTGGGGCACACTGCTTTCTCTCTTATCCCATCAGGGACAATGGGATTAAGCCTTCTTTCCATAAAAAGAACCCAAACTCCCTGAGCAAATACCATGCCCTGTAAGCTTTATTATAAAATAATGACAGTAATCATCATTATCATAACAGTGACCTTTGGTTTTCATGGTAGAATAAAGACACGTGTGACCCCTTTTTCAAGTGAGAATCACTCACCCTCAAACAACAATCATAATAGACACAGAAGTGAAAGCTTTCATTCAGTGAACATATTCAGTGAACTAGAGGATGGGTATCTGTAACAAGGAAACACAATAAATGAAAAGTTGTTAGTAAAGGACAGTAAACGAGTCACCAGGGCAGATAATTATCAAACATACAAATCTGGAGATCAACGAGCAGGTTTTCCTCACAGAATCCCACAAAGGCTGAGAACATTGAAAGGGGCAGGCAAGGTCGGGCATTAGAAGATGTAGGTCTGGGGAATTCCCTGGTGGTCCAGTGGTTAGGACTCCACGCTTCAGCTGCTGAGGGCGCGGGTTCAATCCCTGGTAGAGGAACTAAGATCCCGCAAGCTGCGCGGCACGGCCAAAACAAAGAATTGGTTTAACTACAGGAGAGCAGTTGAAAGCCCAGTGTTTCAGCACCACTTGGAGCAGACAGGCCACCACTCTTGCATTATCTTCATAGGAGACAGGGAGAGTTTTTTAGAAAAAAAAAAAAATAGACTAGAGAGATGCCAGACTTGGAGTTACAGGCGGAAGATGGTACAGATGAGAGGCTGACCTGAAGACAGAACGAGTAAGTGAAAGTCTGTGTGTTGGATGGTGGGACCTTCAGCTTTCTTTCCCCAACAAGTTTCAGGAGAGCCACATCCTGGTTTAAACTCTTCCTCCTCCAACACTGCCCCCAGGTAGGACCTCAGCTGATTCATCTGGAGAAACTAAATCATTAAGTTTTATCAGACCCAAGAAAGCTGAATCTAAGCCAATAGTTGGGAAAGCCTATCAGCAAGTCATTTTGTACTAATGAACCCCAACAAGGCTGAGAAATTGAGGCCTGGGTGTCTCAGAGAGTGAGGGTACAGTAAGAAGAAATAAGAAGGTTAATTGAAGGTGTATGTGAAGCAGTTGGATGGCCCCAATTCCCCCTCCAGCTGTGGTTGGCAGAATGCTAAAATGGCCTCCCAGATCTTCATCCACTGGGATACAGGCCCTGTATAATCCCCTCCTCTAGAGTTTGGGAAGGATTTGTGGATATAATGGGATATCACTCCCTTGACTGTGTCACTATATATGGCAAGGGTGATGGGATAGTTACTCCCGTGATTACATTACAGTAGAAAATTGATAGATTGGGAAAATATATATGTAACACAGATAACACAGGATTAGTCTCTATAATAAAGAACACTTATACATTGAAAACGAAAAGACAACCAATCTAACAGAATAAAGGGCAAGAAATTATGAATAATTTACCAAAACTCAAACTTGAATGACCATTAAACATGTAGAAACTCATCTAAATACCCCTGATGAGTGAAGAAACATAAGGTAAAAGAACAGTGAGTTATATTATACTCTGTATCCATAAGCCTGGTCACAGTCTGGAGATGCAATCTACTATCAGCATTAATACTGCAAAGGTATCTTGGTGGGGCACAGATGTGGGCAGAAGAGACAGGATAGGGGACATAGGATTTGATTACACTCATGCATCTGTAGGAAATGTCTGTATGTCTAGTTTAAAGAATTTCGATAATGTTTTTAAACTACCACATCAGTTTGTACTCTAAGGAATCCCTTCAGGAGATACATTTGCAAGGGTACACAAAGATGCTCACTGTAGCATTGTTTATAATAACAAAAGGGAAATAAAACTTAAAATTCACCATGAAGGTAATGGATTCATAAATTATAGTGCATTCCCACTATAAAACACGACAGAATGAGGAATAAGGTAGAGATATACTTATTAAGGAGAATGACTATTTGAAATGTCCAAATTATAAAACAATATGCATGACATGATTTCATTTTAGGTGTAAAACAGTGTGTGTGTGTGTGTGTGTATATATATATACACACACACACACTTTTCATATATGTGTGTATTTACCTAAATATACACATATATGAAGGCCTATTTATATGTTTGAAAATGAATTATAAAAACTCTACTAGGATACATGCTAAACTCTTAACAGTAGTTACCTCCAGGGGGAAGTAAAATTTAGGGTTATAGATACAAACACACACATACAATAAATATCAATGCGTGTGTCTGAGTTGAGTTTTTCAAAGGAGAATAGATTCATACATTATATTACCTGCATATTAAAGTAATAATAATAATTGCACCAGAAATTACATATTGAATTCTTTAAAAGCACAAGACGTTATATTGGTGGTCCGCAGAATAATGCCTCCACCCTTGCTCCCTGAAAGGTATTCACATCCTAAAGACTGGAATCTGTGACTATGTTATGTTACATGGCAAAGGGCAATTAGGTTGCTAATCATCTGGCTTTAAAATAGGGAGATTTTTATGGATTCTCTGGGTGAGCCCAACGTAATCAGGAGGGTCCTTAAAACTGAAAGCAGGAGGCAGAAAAATTAATGTCAGATCCATGCGATGTGAAAAAGACTCAACTGGTCATTTCTGGCTCTGAAGATGGTGGAAGGGGCCATGAGCCAGGGGATGTGGATATCCTCTGGAAGCTGGAAAAGGCAAGGAAGCAGATTCTCCAATAGAAGTTCTAGAAGAAATGTAGCCCTCCTGACATCTTGATTTTAGCCAGCAGACCCAGTTCAGACTTCTGAATTACAGAACTACAAGGTAATCAATTTGTGTTGATTTAAGCCACTAAGTTTGTGGTAATTTGTTACAGCAATAGGGAAGTTATGCAATATGCATAACCTCATTTAAAATTTATAAGAACCTTAGAAAATAATATATACAACTGTGGGCCCCAATTTGCACAGGAGGAAACCACAGCTCAGAAGACCTGTTTAAAGTAACACAGCTGGGAAGAGCTATGGATGGACATGAATTAGTTCCATAGGAATCTAGAGTTTGTACTTCTCTGCTTCTCTCTACTATTTTGTGTTCTCTGTTCTCTAATCTCTCTCTCTCTTTCTCTTTCTATCACCCATGACCCCATTGCACCTGTCTGGGGGCATGGACCCCAGAAAATACTTAGTATGTCAGTAAGAATACAGGTTTGGGGTCAGACACATCTTCATTTGAATCCAATTACTAGCTGTGTGGGTGAGAACAAATTATTCAATTTGAGCCTGTTTCCTTATCTATAAAAGAGGAGAAATAATTTCTGCTTTGTAGGCTGAGAGAAAGCATTCAGTGAAATAATGTATGAAAAATGTCCAACAAAGAGCCTTGTAGAGATTTTTGTTTTTAATAAATATTATTTATAGTTGGTGAGGACTATTACTTTGTTATAATGACTCTGGGAAGCCTGATTTTTTTCCTCTAGATGAGGATTTAGGTTTTGTTTATACCTTTTTCATATCTGTCAGCTCCTGATTCAGAGATGGCGGTTCATGCCTCTGGCACAGAATTACAGCTACAAACTAGGGAACTGTTAACTGAGTACAAGTGGAGAGGAAGTGGCTTTTAGTGGTGTGGGCACCGGTGATTCATAATATGAATCCAGTCAGTAGCAAAGATGGACTGTTAGTAATATATATTTATCCCTTGGGATCACATCACAGAGGAACAAAAGAAAAAACTAAACCCAATGAAAACTTCCTTCTGTTTAAATTTGGTCACAAATTTCAAGGGGGCATCTCTATCAGAATCCAGATTATGATGACCTTCTGTTTTCTTCTTGATTTTTTCTTTTTTTTTTTTCAATTTTTAAAAATTGAAGTATAGTTGATTTACAATGTTGTGCTAATCTCTATTGTACAGCAAAGTGACTCATTTACACACACATATACATTCTTTTTAAATATTCTTTTCCATTATGGTTTATCACAGGTTACTGAATATAGTTCCTTGTGCTATACAGTAAGACCTTGTTGTTTATCCATTCTAAATATAACAGACCTTCTGTTTTCTGATTATGGAGACCTAGACTGAATTTTCTCAGAATATCATTTATCTTTCACTCAATCAACATATTCTGTTGGTCTAGACACTCCAGAAGGTTCTTCAAAAATTCTCTTGAGGGACTTCCCTGGTGGCGCAGTGGTTAGGAATCCACAGCCAATGCAGGGGACACTGATTTGAGCCCTGGTCCGGGAAGATCCCACACGCCATGGAGCAACTAAGCCCGTGCACCACAACTACTGAGCCTGCACTCTAGACCCCGTGAGCCACAACTACTGAGCCTGCGTGCTGCAACTACTGAAGCCCATGCACCTAGAGCCCGTGCTCTGCAACAAGAGAAGCCACCGCAATGAGAAACCCGCGCACCGCAACGAAGAGTAGCCCCCGCTCGCCGCAGCTAGAGAAAGCCTGCGCGCAGCAATGAAGACCCAACAGATCCAAAAATAAATAAATTAAATAAAATTTTTAAAAATTGTTTAAAAAAATTCTCTTGAAAAATCCCCTTCAGTTCTTTTTTTCTAGGATTTTTTTTTTCAAACGTTTCAAATTGTTTCTAACCTTTTTCTTTTTGAAGAGCTATTTTCAAAGATAATTTTTGATGGTTCTCCACAAATCATCTACATTTCTTTCACAGGGTCCTTCCAGTTCTGGCTTGTCCAGTATGACGTCTGATGCATAAGACGTACTTAATCTGGATTCATTGAATGAGGCAACTATCAAGTGAGGATGTGGCAACATTTGTTGTTCATGGAAATAGATCCCTCCCCCAGTTGAAAGGGAAGTAAGTCTGAGTGAGTACACACTCCCAAGGGACCTCAACCTAAGTGGTCCAAAAGTCTTCGTTGGTCTCAGCCATTTATGCCCCTTATGCCTTATGAGAGAAAACTGAGGGAGGGAAAAAAAAAAAAAAAAACCTCCTTGGGAATTGTGTCCTGTTCTAAAAAAACTCAGAGGTACTGAAGTGTTTGCCTTGCTAATGGCTTTTTCAAAGTGTGTTGACACCCAAGTGGGCTTGGGAGAACAGTTTTTACATGTGGGAAATACCATATGACTTAGGAACTGTGATTCTGGGTTTTTCTGTGAAAAATTTGTACTTGTAGCACCCTTCGTTCCAATAGTCTTTGTCTTGCTTCTTGTTTCAGCTGCAGAGGCAATGAAAGCAGCAGGATAACTGAGCAGAATGGAGTATTTATAGCGATAACAACACATTAAGGGCATCATTATTAACCATGACATGGGGCTTTCTTAATCACATCAATGATTGCTATAACTCCTAATGATACTGCATCACTGTACTCTAATACTCCAGAGTGCTGCAAGGCTACTACATGTTACAAGGCTATGAAGACACAGATATACAGAGACGTTGATAAAATGTTTCTGATCTGTGTATTGTTCAAGCTGCATTTACCCACATTTTAAAATCTGCTATACAAAATGTATAAATGAACACAGAATCATGCCTTTGAAGAGGACTTCCAAAAAGTAATTTTATCCAGTCCACTGCCTTAAATAGCTAAATAGTCAAACTATCCAAGACATATGGTTGTAATTCCCTTTTAAGAAGCCACCAGTGGGCTTCCCTGGTGGCGCAGTGGTTGAGAATCTGCCTGCTAATGCAGGGGACACGGGTTCGAGCCCTGGTCTGGGAAGATCCCACATGCTGCAGAGCAACTGGGCCTGTGAGCCACGATTACTGAGCCTGTGCGTCTGGAGCCTGTGCTCTGCAGCAAGAGAGGCCGCGATAGTGAGAGGCCCGCGCACCGCGATGAAGAGTGGTCCCCACTTGCCGCAACTAGAGAAAGCCCTCGCACAGAAACGAAGACCCAACATAGCAATCAATCAATCAATCAATCAATCTTTAAAAAAAAAAAAGAAAAAAAGAAGCCACCAGGCTTGGAGTCTCCACAGTACCTTAAATAGACTGTTTTGGTACTTGATCACCATTTGGTCATCGAGCTTTGCTATAAGTTGAGTAAGTTACAGCATATTAAACACACACACACACACACACACACATATATGCAAATTATATATATATATATATCTCCATTCCTTTGTGGGGTTGAAAAAATACTTCATACCTCCCTCATCTCACTGAAGCCACATAATAGAATTCACTTTTCAAGACTGAACACAGAACTTCCTCAACTGCCTTAACTCTTTCTCACAACTAATATTATCACTGATTTTAATCCCTTTGGACATTCTTTGGTCCCTAAATATAAATTTCATTATTTGTATTTAAGGGCAAAAGCAACAAATCAGATACTGGGAGAGGACAAATAGAAATGAGGAATTCTGCCCACATCTATAGTTTAGTTGTATTGATTCATAAAAACTAAGCAAACATATATATTGACTGCTTACATTCAAAATCAGTTCATATGCCAAATCTTGAACAGGAAGGTGAGCTCGTAATTAACCTGAAGGTTATGAACCTTTAATTTTTTTATTTAACTGAAAGTTCATCGACAGAATAATGTTTCACAAAGAAACCTGAAACAGCCTGAGGCATTTAGGTAACCTGAGGGGAAACAAACTCATCAACCACAGAAATAGGGGAAAAAATAGAGTGAAAAGTGAACTGGTCAAACCTCATGGAGAACTGGCTTTGTCATTACTCTCCAGATGCGACAGTAGTCCTGACTTCCGGGAGCTCTACTTAAGTATCTTGTCATTCAACTACTGGCTTATAAGAATAATTTCTTATTCAAGGGGCTTCTCCTACATGTGACTCAGTCTCTGTATCTCTTCTCCTCTCTTATTCTAATTTTCTCTCCACTTCTCCAGTGTTTCTATGGCTGCTTTCAACACTTTCTACTGCTTTTCCATGGCTCTTATAGTCAAAATTTTACCAAAAAAAATCCCAATTGAATAAGTAGTCACCAACCAGTAAGAAGGAATACTAGTGGTCAATATTCTCATGCTGTGACACCTCACAGATCCAGCCTTTCAAAATGTCCCAGACTCCTCATCCAAAACTGTGATTAGAGCAACAGAATCACGTGACAGACATGAAACCCTAGGTGTATGGAACTGACCATGACCACTCATCTCAAATGAGATTGTGAGTGTGACAAACACTTCATGCCATCAAGTGCTTGGTAAAGAAGAAAAATATTTCTTACTAACTTAAACAAAAATTCTCTATGAGTAGAGACTAAAAATTATTCCTTATGTAGTCCTGTGTGATATACCATGGAGAATGCAATGCATTAGTATGTGCTATTGCATTTTGTATAGGGATTTACCAGAGATAGTCATTTTGTTTAATAACCTCAGGGATGACTTACCTATAAAGAACATTGTGCTGAGTCCTGCATGAAGGTGCTGGTGAGAAAGTGTGATGTAAAAGAAATAATAATACGTCGTATCTGTCCTGACCCCCAAAGAAGCTCATTACACAGTAGGTTAGGTACAAAAATCATGTAAATATAAATAATGCAAGGGAGTTAATAGCGTTGGGAAAGAAAACAGTTACAGAATCTCTCTGGCAACTTCCAAAGCTTCCACTGTACTAATGTTCCAATTGGAGCTGTTATGGGGAGGCGTGGCCATAAATACCACTCTACGGTTGAAAGGTATTCTCAAGCTTCAGGGAGCAAAACCTTCCCAGTGCTGAGGTCTAAAGGGTGGAAGGATGAACTTACTGTAGAATGGATCAGATAAGAGGATTGGGGCTGGTTTTCCATCACCTCCTGGATCTTTACCTGTTGGTAAAGTGTCTTCTTGGCTCTGAAAAAGTCTCTTTGGGTGGAGAAACTGTTCTTAAACCACATTAAACCATTCACGTTTTCAAGGTGTGGAAATTTCCAGTGGTTTCCATTCATTTATATATTTACTCGTTCAACCGGCTTTTACTGTAGCTCTAATAGATGTTGGATTATATAAAACGCGAATCTTATATAATCCTTGCCCAACAAGATGTATAAAAAGATAATTGCCGCATGTTTTATTATATTTTTGTTTACAGAAATGTAATGAAATCTTTATGCAAATGCTACAGGCACTCAGAGGAGGAGACTGCATAACTGGGTAAGAATATCAGGTAAAGTAAGAAAGGGAGACCTTCGAAGATGAACAAGAGTGCTCCAGATGAGTCAGAGGACAGTTTATTGTAGGAAGAGGGAGCAGACTGCAAAAATGTACACTTGTGAAAAGATGATGGCTTTAAGATGCTTGAGCTTCTCTGTGAGATCTAAGGGTCAGGTTGGTAGGTGATGTCACAGAAGACACAGCTGGACAAATTATGTGAATCAGCTATAATGAAGTTTCTAGGGTAGCTGTTTTTAAATATAGTTTAGCCATGAAAGTTTCTTCAAATGTTAGAAGCCCCGTATGTAAAATGGATTAACTCTGAGCTGCTCTGTTTTAAGCAGAGGTGGGGGACCTGAGGCGTGCATGGTCCTACTCTCTCCCAGCCTCATTTCCACCCAGGTAACCCCTAAAGGGCTCTGCAGATCACAACTTGAAAAGTAATGTACTATCATACAGCTGCCTTTCTTCAAAATGAATTATTGAATAAACAGATGAATTGATCTTTATCCAGAATTCTCTTTTCTAGGATTTATTTTCCTTTACCAGTGCTTTTGAGCATCAATATTCAAAGCATCCATCTCTCTCTAATACGGGCACAGTGTGTCACTTAAATCCTCTGGTGAGTCCCAGGCTTTCCTACTTGATGTTCTTTAAATCTGTAATTGCGATAAAACATCATTCAAAAAAACTTTTAACTACATCTACATGTATGATACTTGCAAGAAAATCAGAAAAGCCTTTCCCTCTGTGTGGACTTCTTTTCAGTGGAAAAGTTCCCATGACAATATGGCTTGGCAAGCCAATGGTACCTATAGGCAGATTAGAAAAAGCCAGCCCTTCCCTTGACAAACCCAGACCTGAGCTACTCATGGCTTGGTGAGCTGAGCAATGAGATTCAGATCTCACCTGGCCCCTTGGCTGGGGTCTTGGTTTAGTGAACTCCTCACATAATGACCCAGGAAAGCCCTATTTACATATTATTATTTTTAGCTCCAACTCTAATTTATCAAAAGATATTTTGTAAACAAGGATGAGTTCAAATTTATTCTAGGTCCTGTTTAAAGTCTCACTTTTTAGAGAATTCCAAGCACAGGCAATGTTTCAAAGCTATTTTTGTGCCATTGATGATTATAATAGGGGCGTTCTTGTGTATCAGTTTTTCCCTTGAAATATCCTTGGTAGTATCATTTCAAATTCCAACAATGGCTTGATCCAGCGGCTAAGCAAGGAGGTACCATTTGTAGGCAGAGGGAGAGAAACACGCTTCCTGGTGCCAACTCTGCTTTATAGGAATAAGATTTACAATTGTTGAGCCTTGGCTATTTGCAAGCATACCTGTAGGCAAGATGTCCCATTACTGTAAGTACAAACATATGGGAAAATAGTCAGATAATAGTTAGTCTATGCATAGCAAATGAATGTGAGACCTATACTGGTGGAGAGCTTTAAAATTCTATTTTCCAGAGATGTGTGAGCCTGAAGCATCAGAATAGGAAAAGCAGCTTAGAGTAGTTCTGACTGTTCACTAAGCACGACCAAGATCTGGGTTTGAAAATGCAGGTTATACCAAAGTTCACCATCTGAATTCCAACTGCTTGGGCCCAGGTTTGTAAAATAAAGATATTACTTCCCTCACACAACTGTTATAGGGAATAAATAAGATAACCTATATGACAGTGCCTACCGCTGAAGAAATGTAGCTTCTTTCCAAATAATTTATTATTTAGAGTAATTTAACCTAAATTTCATCTTTATTCACTTTGTAGCCTGGAGTACCTGATACAGAGCAGTGTTGCTCAGCACAATTTTCTGCAGTGATGGAAATATTCCATATTTGTGCTATCCAATATGGCAGGCACTGGCTGCATGGGCTATTGAGCATGCAAAATGCGGTCAGTATGACTGAGGAACTGAATTTAATTGCATAATTTTAATTAATTGAAATTCAAATTCCAATAGACACATGTGGTTAGTAGCTACTCAATGGGGCAGTGCAACTCCAGAATAGAATTTGCCCCGTACAGGGTAACTTCATTATAACTTCGGATTTTTTCAGCAAATAAGTTTCTAAGAAAGATAATATTTATTTCTGCAAACATTTTTAGGTCCAGAGGTTTTTAAACTGGAATCAATGGGCAATTTGAACTCCTAAAATTAGATGATAATCATGTAAAGTTTGAGGTGTAATTTTCTGGGGAGAGGATTCCTACCATTGGATTTAGACAGAGGATGTCTCACAAAATAGCAGTAAGTAAATAAATTAAGATAATAACATACCTAAGTTCCTTAAACCTTCTCTAAGTTTAAAATGCCCAAATTATGATTCAGAAGACAGAGGTGTCCAGGCTATTGTATTAGCTCATATAATTAATTGTTTCTATTAACACTAAAATATAAGCAGAGCTTTCAGTGAAAACGTAAAATATGGAATTCATAAGAAGTGTTCCATTGGTCTATTTAGATCAATACTAGTAAACACATTTTAACATATTTAATTACATGTTAATTACATGTTTCATTTCATTGATTTCCTCTAAAATATTAAATAGTACAGAATAGTACAGAAATGTACAAACTAAAAAGTACAATTTTTCCCACCTCCTACCCTATTTCTACTCCCGCCCTTAGGGATAACTATGTCAATAATTTGTCACATTTTCCCCCAGACTTTCTTTTCGTTATCCATACATATATTGTATGTACACGTGCATGTGTGTGTATATGTTTTTGTGTGTCTAAATATTGACTTCTATTGTATCAATACTATTTGTGATGGGTTTAATAATGACCCCAAAGATGTCCACATTCTAATCACTGAATCATATGAATATTTTAACTTACATGGCAAAAAGATCTGTGCAGGTGTGATTAAGTTAAGGATCTTGAGATGGAGAGATTACCCTGGATTATCTGGCTGAGCCCATATAACCACAAGGGTCCTTAGAAGAGGGAGGCAAGAGGATCAGAGTTAGAGGTAGGAAATGTTATGACAGAAGCAGGAGGTTGGAGTGACACCAGGAAGGGGACACAAACCAAGGAGTGCAGGCAGCTTTCAGATACGGAGGAAGGCAAGGAAATGAATTGAGTCTTCCCTGAAGAAGGAAAACCATTCTGCTGACACCTGGATTCTAGACCTCTGACCTCCGGAACTGTAAGAAAATAAATGTGTGTGGTTTTTAGCCACGAAAATTTGTGGTAATTCATCACAGCAGCAATAGGAAATGAGTACAGTGTTTTATAACTTACATTTTTTTAACTTAGTAAACCTATGCATCCTTCCATGTAAGTACATTAGTATATGCAGCGCTACTCCATTCTTTATGGTAGTTGCCTAGAATACCAGTTTGTCTCCCCTTTATACTGTCATGCATAAGGTTTCAATACACACCCTTGGTTATCTATCTTTGAGCATTTGTCCAGATGGTTTTGTGGAATAGCTGATTTCAGTGAGGAACCGCTTGGTGAGAAGATAAAGATATACATGAGAAATGTGTTGTTATTCAGAACACTTGCCCCCCCTCCACCCCCTCCCCTCTGCGGACTGTCTCACTCACAGGAGATTATGCTTCCCTGTTCCATAGACAACAGACTTGGTCATGTGACTTGCTATGGCCAATAAAGTGTCGGCAGAAGGGATTTGGGTGGGCACTTTAGAAACTAACATGCGCTTGTTTTCTTTCCCACTGCCACAAGATGCCCCATATAGAGACTGCTCCATCAGCCTGAGTGCCGGCTGACCCATGATGGATATGTAGGAAGACCAAAAAAATAATAACAAGCCTTTGTGGTTGTAAATGACTGCAGTTGTGTGGTTCTTGAACACAAGAGCATAAATTAGCCTAAACTGCCTGATGACGTATGTGCATTTAAAATGCTCAGAGTTACTACCAAATTGCCTTCTAAAGAGCTGTTTCTGTCCACTGACATTGTGTCAAGTGTCTTTTTTCCACACTCTTGCTCACAGTATATAGCAATCGTTTCTAACTTTTGTCTTTCTCTTGGGAAAAGAAAATGGTATCTCACTGTTTTAACCTGTATTTGTCTGATTTCATACAAGATTCCTTCATATGTTTATGATTCAATTGTACTTCTTTTATGAAACATTTCCATGGTTAGTGTACATTTTTTATCTAGAGTTATTTGTCATTTTTATATAAATGTTCTTGAGTACTTATATACTGTGAATATTACTGCTTGCTTCATTTGTCCATATTTTTAATGATTCACTTGATTCTTTATGATGACTTTCACCACACAGAAGTAGTAAATACATATATATTATATATATATATATATATACATTAGTTTCCTTTGAATTAAAATATAACTCAAGCCAAGACTAAGTTGATCTCTTAGTCACTATATGGGCTACTCAGAATTGCTCACTTAGAAGTCCAGATAACAACTGCTGATTCAATATCTGATTTTTGAGCCAAAGCATGTACCAAGAATGTTTAGTACGGACATATGGTGGATCAGAAAAATGAGAAAGAAGAAAAAACAACGGCCAAAAAAAGACCAAAGGGCAAAAATATTAA
Source organism: Balaenoptera musculus (assembly GCF_009873245.2). Lineage (NCBI taxonomy): Eukaryota > Metazoa > Chordata > Mammalia > Artiodactyla > Balaenopteridae > Balaenoptera > Balaenoptera musculus. The sequence goes on along the minus strand of NC_045805.1, from coordinate 27,094,484 downwards.
AGGATGAAGCAAGGACCAAAGTAAGTGCAAAAAATATAAATTTATATAATCATAATTAGGTAATAATAATAATAATTTGGCAACATATAATGACAGTCATGAAAATGTTTATAAATTACAGGTAACCAGTGTAATACTGCAGGTTTTTTTCTCAATTTTTTAAAACAATTTCTTTTAGCTAAATTCCTAGAGGTAGGATTTTTGAATTAAGGTTGACCATAGTAACACTACCTAAGGTAGTGAAAGCTTGAAAGTAACTAAGACATTGACATTATTATACTTATAATTAGACAATTAGGTTAAGTAAAATCTGACATATCAATTGATTGAAATATAATGAAGCTGTTAAAAAATTAATCAATATAGTGATGTGGAATCCTGAGCCAATCTGAATGTCTTTTTTCTTTTTTTTTCAAAATAAAACCTTTTCTGTCTTGTCCAGTTTTGTTCTCTTCTATGTTTTTATGGAACTTTGTGCCTCTAGTCTAACATTTATCAAGATGCAACTTGTTTATTATTTTCCTCTCTAGACATCAAGGTCTCTGGAGCTAGATTTATGTCTTTTCTTTTTTTGACATACAATTCATGTTTTCTTACTTGAAATGTATTTATCCATTTCTTTAAGAGAAACAGAAAACAAAATTGCATGCAGACCACAAATATAATTACACAAATATGTTGGTACAGGTTAGAAGGGAACAAAGAAATGAAAATAATTCTTACAGCACAATCATAGCCATATAGATGCTGTTTCAAATGGTTTTCTTATAAGAAAGTGTTTTTTAATGCAAAATGGTATAAAGAAGATTTACATGTCCATATTTCTTCCACACAGCGATAGCCATTGTTAATGTGGCCTATTCTTTTCAGACTTTTCTATGCCTTTTCTTTTAAACATTATTGAAGTTATTACACCTATAAAAATTGTTTACTCTATTTTCCCCACATTTTCACTTTAAAGTTACTTTTTAACAGTTTGTTATTAGACTCACATAAATAGTCTCAACTAAGTGATCTGTAGCCCTCAAAGGAAGAGAGCAAGTCAAATCAAACTCTTGGAAGAGATGAGGGACCTAGAACAAGGATCGTGTTCATGGAAACAGTGATGGCCTCTTTCAAGCAGCTGAAATTGTTTTGTTTTGCTTTGTTTTCAAGCAAAAATGGCCAGTCCTGAAGCCAGACACATACATGTAGGTAGAATGATAGGAAACAAATAGGTGGGTAGGAAATCAGAAGGTTTAGAAAGAATTCCTAAAAGACAACTCTTGGAAAAAGAGGAGGTAGAACAACCTGGAGGGTGTGTAGTGCTGTCTAAGCTAATCTGACCTTATTAAGATATAAGGTGAAGATACGAAACAAGATCATATTTACATCTGTAAATCACAAGTGCAAAACACACTATGGCAGAGGTGGGTATCTCACTAAACTACAGAGCAAGATGATTTCTAATAAATGGAGAAAAGGACATCAATAAGTACTTGTTTCAGCCTTCCCATGAGAAAAAATAAAGTCCCTGAGGAGGAGATATATTCTTGCACTAGAAAATTCCTTTGTTACCTAGTCCTTCCATATTTGGAAATAAAATTTCCCCACTCCTGACCCCGCCCACAAAGACCTCAATGCAATACGGGTTCTCCTTCAGATGGTAACAAGGGAAGTTCCTATCTAGATGAAGTCAGTTATTTCTTCTGATATGGCTGCTTCAAGGACATAAAGACTAGAATATTCTGTGGGGAGGCAGAGCTACCTTAAGTGCTCTGAATATCCATAAAACAATGGTACTCCCCTAGTGTTCTTCAAAAGATTTTCTGCAATGAGGGGATTAGTCTATACGTGTCCTGCCCAATATAGTAGCCACTAACCACGTATGACTATTGAGTGCTTTAAATGAGGCTAGTGTGATTCAGGAACTAAATTTTTAATTTTATTTAAGTTTAATCAGTTGAAAATTAAATTTAAATAGCCACACATGGCTAGCAGCTACCATATTGAACAGCCAACTGTAAGTCATGCCTTTGTGCTTATCACTTAAGCTGTAGCTCTCTCTGATCTAGGTCAATGTAGATCCAGGTATATTGGTCCAATCAAATCAGATTCCATGATAATGGCCTTTATCTTACCCAATGCTGAGGCTTGCATGTGTGAACAGCATACTGATTATGCCTGATATAAAGGCATCATGATGCCAAAATCCAGGCAAACATCAGCTCTGTGCATAGAGCTTTTAGGTTTGCAAATAGAAAATCTCAGAACTATAGTCCCTTTCCCCAACTTCCCTTTCCTAGGTTGGGCACATATTCACTAATACTATAGATGTTGACAAATTATTTTTTCTCTGACTACTATTGTTCAATACAGCTAATGAGGAAAAAAATATATATGTATTCATATATATATATATATGCATTTTATATCTAAAAGGGGAAATTGAAATCTTAAATCAAGTATGAGTTTTCAACTGCAAACACATAGTTTAGTAACCTGGGAACAAATATTCAAAGTACACCCATAAACCCAAGACCACTTTTCATCTCATCTCTGAGCTTTAGCTGATCGAGACCTGTTAAGCAGTCTCTCATGATAAGCCACAGTATTTGCTTTCTGCTTGTTTTCCTTCCTTGGCTTAGCCATCAGAATAAATGGAATGAATGATTTAGGGTGATGAAATCAGTGAGATGAAACTAAAACGTACTACTGAGCTACTAAGTAGAAGGGATGAACTCCAGGAAAACCCTTGAATGGATGAGAAATTAAGAAGGTCGAATTAAGCTTGTTGAAAAAATGTATCTGCAGAGTTATTGGTTCTTTGTTTCTTGGTGACTGGCTCTAAGGGAAATTCAGCCCAGGGATGTTTTAATTCCTTCGGCTTCTTGCTGTCTGCTTTTTGACAGGACTAGCTCAGGTCTGAGTGCAGAAGGGGCTTTTGTGGATGAAAGTGAGGTTTTAGAAGGGTACGTTTTTTAAAATGTGGTTTTCCTAGAACCTGAACCGATTAAGGAAGTAAATGAGAGACAAACTGCTGCAAGGCTCTGAATAAGAAATTATCTGTGAGTAAACTGAACAAGCCGGGAGACAGTAAATAGGCAATTAACATTCATTTTGGCAAATCTGCACCTGTTGGAGCTGAAAATACAAAGGGAAACATGAAGGAGAATGACAGCAAACCTGTCAAACATCGTAGAATCGGAAGATTTTAAATCCTGAGCTTCATGAAATCATGAGTGTAAATTACATGAAGCTGCAAATTTGGCCAGACGTCAAGGAAGATACAATCCACAATGAAATTGTGTCTTAGCCAACTTTTCTCCACCTAAGTGTGCCTGAAGAGTTTTAGTGGATTCGGAGTGGCTGGTAGTGGTGTTTTAGATGCTTGTTATCCTTGGGGATTCAGGAAGTCTTGATAAATCTTGTTCGGGCAAGATTGTTCACAGAGGAAGTTATTTAAGGACTCCCTTCATTCTCTTCTCCATCCGCTGTTTCTTTTCCATTTTGGAAGGCCTCTACCATCATCCCACAAAGACCCACTGCCTGAAAGGAGCCTCTGTGGTCAGGCCATTCAAGATGGCTATTCTCTTGCTCTCTGTATATCCCCTGCTTGACCAATTCTCTTAATCAGTAACTACCCACGTGTTTGCTCCCTGCCCCAGCAGCTGGTTTCCCTGGTAACTGATGAGTCACCCTGATGTCAATGCCCCTATAAATGGAAGCCTCCTTCTCCTCTGAGTAGTGAAGATTGCTGCCACGTCCTGTCTGCCGTCTTCTATACACGGTGGGGTGTCGCTCCAGGACCTTTTGCTTCAGACATGTAAGATCCCCCTATCCAATAAACCATTGATATCTCTGTCGCTGTCTCGGGGCTCTTTCTTTGATCTTGAGGCTGGGCAACTATGAGGCTTGCAGGCCTGTGGGATGCAGCCCAACAGAGCCTTTTGGAAAAGTTAGGATCGTGCTTTGGAATCCACTTCACTAACTCTGCTTTCCTGGGAAGTGTGCCATGTCCTACATCTTCATGTCTTTTTCTTAGGATTCTGTGTTTACCATCTAAATTCTAAATGTCTCTGATAAATCCAATCCCTGGGATTTATGACTGATCTTTCTAAGTCTTGGTTCCATTTTAACAGAGACTTCTAGAAATAATCCCCTAAGAAAAACATAAAATAAATATTTGGAAAGTCTCGGCCCCATGGCTGGCCTTTGGAAAAGATATTCTTAGGCAGGTGTGCATTTGGCTTTTGTTAATTACATGGATTAGGGAAGCAACTTCCTTTGCATGAGGGAATCCACGTGACAGAGCCATCCTAACTCTAAAGAAACTAAGATAATAAGATGATTTATAAAGAATTTTCTCTAGATGAGACAATTGAACATCTAATTCTGAAATTGTTTATACATACCCATTCAAGAGACAGAGGAATGAGCTGGAATTACCTTCTAAGACTATGATTTGATACCGTATATCCCAAGCTATATTCAGTAGAATATTGGTATCCTGGGGCATGCCAAGAGGTGTTCTCCATAATCAATAAACTTTTAGAAAGTTGTGTCTATATATGCTATCCCTGAAAATTAATAGTGTATAACCCAGTGAAATTTACAAGAAGAAACACACCTTATCTCAACACCGTTAACCTCACAAAGGACTCCATTGTCACAGCTCAGAGTTTGGATAATTCTCATTTAATTTATAGTTTGGGGCACCATTTTATCTACCCTCTTGCTGGAGTAGCATACTGATTGGCCCCAAAAAGAGCAAGTAATCAATGGAACAGGATAGAAAGCCCAGAGATAAACCCACACACGTATGATCACCTTATTTTTGATAAAGGAGGCAAGGATATACAGTGGAGAAAAGACAGCCTCTTCAATAAGTGGTGCTGGGAAAACTGGACAGCTACATGTAAAAGAATGAAATTAGAACACTCCCTAACACCATACACAAAAATAAACTCAAAATGGATTCGAGACCTAAATGTAAGACCAGACACCATAAAACTCTTAGAGGAAAACATAAGCAGAACACTCTGTGATATAAATCCCAGCAAGATCCTTTTTGACCCACCTCCTCGAGAAATGGAAATAAAAACAAAAATAAACAAATGGGACCTAATGAAACTTAAAAGCTTTTGCACAGCAAAGGAAACCATAAACAAGATGAAAAGACAGCCCTCAGAATGGGAGAAAGTATTTGCAAATGAAGCAACTGACAAAAGATTAATCTCCAAATTTACAAGCAGCTCATTCAGCTCAATATCAAAAAAAAAAAAAACCCATTCCAAAAATGGGCAGAAGACCTAAATAGACATTTCTCCAAAGAAGATATACAGATCGCCAACAAACACATGAAAGGATGCTCAACATCACTAATCATTAGAGAAATGCAAATCAAAACTACAATGAGGTATCACCTCACACCAGTCAGAAAGGCCATCATCAAAAAATCTACAAACAATAAATGCTGGAGAAGGTGTGAAGAAGAGGGAACCCTCTTGCACTGTTGGTAGGAATGTAAATTGATACAGCCACTATGGAGAACAGTATGGAGATTCCTTAAAAAACTAAAAATAGAACTACCATATGACCCAGCAATCCCACTACTGGGCATATACCCAGAGAAAACCATAATTCAAAAAGACACATGCACCCCAATATTCATTGCAGCACTATTTACCATAGCCAGGTCATGGAAACAACCTAAATGCCCATCAACAGATGAATGTATAAAGAAGATGTGGTACATATATACAATGGAATATTACTCAGCCATAAAAAGGAAAATTGGGTCATTTGTAGAGACATGGATGGATCTAGAGTGAAGTAAGTCACAAAGAGAAAAACAAATATCGTATATTAACACATATATGTGGAACCTAGAAAAATGGTACAGATGAACCAGTTTGCAGGACAGAAATAGAGACACAGATGTGGAGAACAAATGTATGGACACCAAGGGGGTGAAAGTGGTGGGGGGCAGATGGTGGTGGGATGAATTGGGAGATTGGGATTGACATGTATACACTAATATGTATAAAATGGATAACTTATAAGAACCTGTTGTATAAAAAATAAATAAAATTCAAAAAAAATATGCTAATACATATTATGCACTTAAAAAAAAAAAAAAGTAAAGCATAAATTAGTACTTACACGTATTTGCCCAGGGATTTTTCACCTGATCACACAGGTGCACAGTATAGGTATCAAGCACTAAGGAGAACGTTAGGTAAAACAAGGCTAGACTCTTAACAGTGCTCGTCTCTGCAGCTCCTGGTAAACAGCCCTGCAGAGAAACAGTTCTTTCTTCTACGTTAATTTTAAAAATTCACCTCAATTATTTCCAAAGACTAGCTTGAACTATTTGCTTCTTAAATTTTAATAGATCCTAAAACTTCAGCTTTTTTGTTTTAAATATGGTCCCCCAGTCACAAGGTTCAAGTTTGTTATAGTTTTTATGCTGAGGAAATGCTGGGATCCAGAGAGTTAAATCCAACAACGTTTTTTTTGCAGAAGATGGCAGCACGACCTCTGGGAATCAGGAAAGGCAGTGGGGGAGGTTCCCAAGGACAGCTATACTTGATGCATGGATGAGACCCCGTTGTGAAACAGGAAGTTAGAGCTAGGGTCCCTTGCGCGAAACCCCTAGGAGCAAAGGCAGTGTCAGGACATAGATGACACTTATTTGCCCCTAACTGGCCTCCCTACTTTCAATCTTTCTTATCTCCCACGTGAAAACCAAAGTTATATTTCTTTCTTTCTTTTTTTGTGCTATACCTTTTCTTCATTTACAAATTAAAAATTCTTTGAAAAATTTCCTGATCCATAAAAATGACTCCCTAATTACCTCAGTTGATAATTTTTCTTTTCTTTTTTTTTTTTAAAGCTACAGCAGGATCCCCCTTATCCTTGGATTGATTTGCTAGGGCTGCTGACACAAAGTACCACAAACTGAGTGGCTTAAGACAACAGAAATATCTTCTCTCCCGTTTCTGGAGACAGATATCTGAAATCAAGATGTCAGCAGGGTTGGTCCCTCCTGAGGGCGGATCTGTTCCCGGCCTCTCACTCAGCGTATGGTGACTGCCAGAAATCCTTAGCATTCCTCAGCTTGTAGGCGCATGCCTCCAATCTCTGCCTCCACTTTATGTGGTGTTCTCTCTGTGTCTCTGTGTCTCTGTGTTCTCTCTGTGTCTCTGTGGCCGTCATCTTGTAAAGACACCAATCATACTGGATTAGGGACCCACCCCACTCCAGTATGACCTCATCACAAGAATTACATCTGCAACAACTCAACCCTATTTCTAGAGAAGGTCCCATTCTGAGTTACTGTGAGTTAGGACTTCAATATATCGTTTTATGGCAAACAATTCAATACTTCCCTCCCATCAAAACCCTTCAATGGTTCCCATTGCATTTAGGATAAAATCCAAATTCTTTTGTCCCTTTCTGTCTCTCCAGCCTCATCGCCTGCTCACACTCTGAATTTCAGTTATTCAAAACTGTCTACTGTTGCCCTGCATATGTTTTATTCCCTTTTGCTTTGTCGCGTGCTGAAAGAATGATCATTCACATTTATACTACACTGCTTTGTGTCAGGTACATGTCAATATAATAATTTTTACAATAAGTAAAATAATAAATTTTTACAATTTTTATAATAATTTTTACTGTAAGATAGATAATTCCATTTGCTCCCATTTTTCAGAGGAGGAAATTAAGCCCAGAGAAATCAATTACCAAAGGCCATAGGGATGAGAATCCAGGCAAACTGGTGCCAGAGGCCTTCTTCTTACTACTGCATTTTAGGATCTTTCAGGTAGAAGGTTGGGGAGAGGCCATCAGAGGAAACACCCTGCTCCTTCTTCAGGGTTCAGGTCAGTAGTTCCTTCTTTCAAATGCCTCCTCTTCCTTCAGAATCCCTGTCTGCCCTCCTCCCACTTCCAGTCTGATTTGGTACCTCTGATGTCTGCTCCCCTATCACACTGTGTCTCTGTCCATCCTGAACACTTCCCAGGTCCCACATTATTTAGTGTCTGCATGGAGTGTCATTTAAAAAGAAAAAACAGCCCAGCAACCCAAAGTAATTAAAAACAAACTCCATTTTTTATTTGTGACTTGTGAAGAACATGAAAGCAGATCCAATTAACAACCCACAATTCTCTAAAGCCTCTGTCCTGTACAACCTCAGTCTCTCTCATTCCCCAAAGCTATGGCAGGGTCACTTGTTAAATTCCCCAATTAAAAAGAAAGAAAAAAACCCAGTACCCAGACCACATGACTTATGTTCTCTCTTTGTCCACCACATTTTATCTTTACCAATATTTTATCTTGCTGGTTTTCTGGTATTTGTTTATGTTTCTACTGCTGACAGGAATTCTTCAAGGGATCAGTGGCATGTTAATAAATCCTGTCCCCATCACACCTCTCCTAAAGCACTTATCATATTATATATTTCCCCCACTACCCAAGCATACTTTATTCCGATACTTTCCCTCCTGTGGGAAAACTTAAATGACCATTAACTCTCTTTGTAATTAATTTTAAAACTGCAGTGTTTCAATCAATACAAATCTAAGCCCAAGCATCAAGCTGGTAATATGGATAATATGCACTTATAATTACACATTCAGTTAACTCTAAAACCTATTATTACACTAATAAAATGTATAAAACTCCTTAACCAACTAGGAACTTGGAGGAGCTGCAATACCGGTGCTTGCCATTTCACAGTTGTTCAGAGATTGTGTAAAAGGAGTTATACAATGTTCTGGGGAGCTGTTTTTGCATAAAATCACAGTATTTTTTTAGATTAAGCACTAAATTTACATGCAAGACCTTGGGATACAAGAACACAATAAGTAGGGATCTAAACACCAAACCAACATTTAGCCCAAAAGCATTGAGGGAGGGTTGAAGTCATTGCCTGACAGTACCCTGCTCATAAGCTCTTAATTAATAGGTGTTACTCCCCCTGAAATTATGTTCATATTGCAAAACTGGACATCCATGTTCCGTGTTGTATAAAAAGTGAAATGTATTAAGGACAGTACTCCTTTGGGGGAGGAGGTAAGTATCGTGTATCACTGGATAAAGTACATGAGGCAAAGCCTGATGCAAAGTACCCACCAAGTGGTAGCTAATATCACTATTTATGTGGAATGAATAAACCCACATGTTTATCCAAGACAGAATGAAAGAGATCCCAGGGACAACAAAGGAGGAAATAGAAGCCAAGACCAGAGCCAGGGAAGGGCCTCAGTTAATACAGGAGGAAGATTCAAGTGTAGACAGGAACCAGTTGAATATCTTTGTCCCCAGGTTGTGCTGATGGTGACAGGGGGGCAGCTGCTGAGCTGAAGCCCTGAGCAGAGTCTCTGTTCTTGCCCTTTCTAGTCGTTCCTGGTTCCATTTGAGAGCTAAATGGACCAAATGGGATGGTTGGAAGGTTAGTATCGCCCTGACTCTTACTCCCTCTTGGGCACCCAGAGCCCCCCCTGTGCTCCCACGTCCCTCCCCCTGCACTCAGCATTGCTCTGCATCAAATATCTATCCCTTGTTCACTCTGTTCTGAATGTCTTCATTCTGGCTTCTTTCATTCCCCCCTACTACCATTTATTCCTGGATTCTGACTTTTCTTCCACCCTTTTTTCTTATCCATCCATATGAATGTCTTGTTTATTACAGATTACCAATTATGCACAACTCCTGTGTAGCCATTTTTTTTTTATCATTTGCATGCAGAATGGTGGCATTTTATTTGAGGGATGGAATCCTGAAGGCCGCATTTAACTTGCAATACGCATTTGTGAAACTAATCCTGTCAAATGATGGCAGATTTCTCTGTTCACCAGCTAAAGTGGCACTGCCATGTAGCAGTCACAATGTCAACACAACTCATGCTGCCTGCCAACTTTGGAATTCTGTGATTCTGGAAAAAAAAATTTCAATTCGGGGCATTTACATAATTTTGTATTATGTTCATAAAAGTCAGACTTCATTCATATTTTAATTGCACAACTTTGGATTTGCAGGTTTCACAATTACATTTATATGATTATAGATTGCATGGTAGTAGGGCTATTCATTTCAGAGGTAAAGGGGTAAAATGGAGTCTTAGAAAGACCTCTAGAAAGCCTGAGGAAGGTGAGATCAACAGCTGTCTGTCCAGTTATCTGAGATGGGCAAGTTATTGTTCTATGCAGAGGAGACAAATTACATGATTCTGGGAGTGACTCAACAATCAAGTGAGAAACTAGTACCTACCAACCTGCAGGACAATATCCAGCTGTCTATGCAACTCCTGAGAGAAACATTCCTTATTTTTATGTAAATCAATAGAAATTCTCTGCAATTTCAAAATTTCCATGAGCTCAAATAACAATAAAATACTTCTTTCAAACAAAACAAGACTTAAGACTTAAGCTCTTGAAATAAGTAAACCACTCTTATCCTGGTTTTAAAAAAAAAGGAAGGAGAGAAACAAAACAGTGGTTTGTGACCTCATCAGAAAAATCATTCAGTTTTTCCATGAGGAGCAAAGCACTGTTCTATTACTTTTTAAATTATTCCTCCAAAATAATCAAGAATCATCACAATTAAATTTATGAGACTTATAAGAGCAAAGGAGTCTTTTTCCCCCTCCTTTTTTGCTATAGAAGGAACACTGTCGATTCTAAAGTCAGAGCTACACTAGCCATAATCTTCTCTTATCCCTCCAGTCATCATTAATTTTTTTTTAAAGATTTTTTGATGTGGACCATTTTTAAAGTCTTTATTTAATTTGTTACAATACTGCTTCTGTTTTATGTTTTGGTTTTTTGTCTGGGAGGCATATGAGATCTTAGCTCCCTGACAAGTGATCGAACCCTTACCCCCTGCACTGGAAAGCAAAGTCTCAACCACTGGACCGCCAGGGAAGTCCCAATCATCATTAATTTTTATGCAAAATATTTTTAAAGAGGCTGTAGGTATTCAAAAATGAACAGGGCGTTCTCTTGGTCCTAAAATAATCACAAATAACTGTAGTACATAACTAAGTTCCTATATTTTAAGATAATACTTTGTACTTCTCATTCCATTCATTATAGAAAAGTATGAGGAAGAGAAGTGAATAGGAGAGATCCAAGAAGGAAACTTTAAAAGGAAATTTAGAAAGGTGGACCAGAAATTTGCATTCTAGCATACAATTTATGAAACATAGTTTCATATGATTACCTCAGATTTATTTTCACCGTAACTCTGTGAGAGAAATAGGATGGTAACATTTTACATTTCAACTGTAAAACTGAGAGTGACTTTACCAAACTCATGGGACTAGAAAAGAACAGAAGTTAGATTGAAATCCAAAGCCAAACTCCAAAATCCATTCTTCATTATACTGTACAGGCCTTTTAGGACAATGACAACGTGGGACAAGGAAGCAGGAAGGAATTAGGCCATTTATGATGGAAGAAATAGAATTACCAAAGGCATGGTGATCTGTAACACATGGGCAATTTGGAGAGTTGAAGAACCTGAAGATGAGCCACGAAAGATAGGTCAGGACCAAGTCAAAGGTGTGTATTTAATTTAATTTGGTGAGCAATGGCAGGTATTCCATCCACAAATATACAAAACCAATGTTTGTTGGGTAACCTACTACATTTTATGAATTATTTTAGGCATTAAAGACATGGAGAAAAAAATGATCCTTGCCATCACCATGCTAATAAAACAGTGGAGAGACATATATAGAAATATTTACAATCCACTGGGGAAATTTCTGTAATGAGCACAAGTAAAGGTGAAAGAAGAGCCTAGGAAAATAATCTACTAAGTCTATCTTGAAATGTTGAAATTTTTGAATTTGGCACCCCAAGACAATTACAATAGTAACATCAAATATTACTGATCACAGATCACCATAACAAATATAATAATAGTTAAAAAGTTTGAAATGTTGCGAGAATTACCAAAATGTGACCCAGAGACATGAAGTGAGCAAATGCTGTTGAAAAAATGGTGCTGATAGAGTTGCTCAGGATTGCCACAAACCTTCGATATGTAAACAATACAAAATCTGCAAAGCACAGTAACAAAACACAATAAAACGAGGTCTGCCTCTATATGCACTTGAATTCTGAATTAATATATTTCACTTCCATGGTAAAGAAAGTGAGTGAGGACTTCCCTGGTGGCGCAGTGGTTAAGTATCCGCCTGCCAATGCAGGGGACACAGGTTCAATCCCTGGTCCGGGAAGATCCCACATGCTGCGGAGCAACTAAGCCCGTGAGCCACAACTACTGAGTCCGTGATCCACAACTACTGAGACTGCGTGCAACAATTACAGAAGCCCGCGCGCCTAGAGCCCGTGCTCTGCAACAAGAGAAGCCACCGCAATGAGAAGCCCGTGCACCGCAATGAAGCGTAGCCCCCGCTCACCGCAACTAGAGAAAGACTGTGTGCAGCAACGAAGACCCAACGCAGCCAAAAATTATTTTTAATTTTTAAAAAAGGAAAGTGAGTGAAAAGTGCAGGTGAGAAAGGTATTTGGTTTTATTTCAAACATCTGTATATTGATAGGAATTTAATCAATAAGATTCATTCTGGAACTGGATATCAGGTTAGAGTAGTAGTTTAAATCTAGGAAATTGTAAGTTTTACCATTTATACCTATCTATTCTTGATGAGGAATAAAGATCTGTTCTGTAAGCAAGAGAAATGTAATGATGGGTAAATATGCCAAGAACCAAATTTTAAAATGTAATACCTTATCACTTGTCTAGCATAAACGATATCCACTGGATTCAGTTAGAGACCTGCATTTAAATGCTGGATGAAAATATAAACTAAAACATAGAAGTGAGTGGGAAACATACTGAAAGCCAGTGGTTTTATATACATACTCAATTAATCCTTAAAACTTATGTTTCATAATCTTTCTGAGATCTTACAAAGTGCTATCTATTTTTCTAAACAACAAGAATAGCTATCTCTGTAGAACAATGCTATAAGAGAACAATATAATTTATGTTTCTCTCCTCAATCCCCATTCCTTTCACCTTCTTCCTAGTATATCACAGTCAACAAAAAATCGTAAGTAAATGCTTTTGGCTAAAGAGAAAACTCTTTTATATACATATGAATTTTATATAAATATATATAAATCAATTTAAAAGGACAAAGAACCATGAAGAAAAAAACAGAAAAATATGAATAAGAAATTCACAAAAACAGAACTACAATTCAGGCAAGAAACACTCAAAAAACTCAATTTCACTAACAATTAGGGATATACGAAAAATGACAAGAGGCAGCATTTTTCCACTCTAATTTAGCAAATGTATCTTTAATATCCAATATTGGCAAGTACATAGGAAAAAATGGCATTCTTTTAAACCGTGGAAGAACAATTACACAAGGTTTAATAAAATTTTAAATGTTCAAGCCTAACTGACACAGCAATTTTACTTCTTGAAGTCTATACTGATACTTTCACAAATAAATACAAACACACACACACACACACACACACACACAGATAGTGTACTGTAGCATTGCTTTTTAAAGTTAAAATCTGGAAACTAATCAAGTGTTCTTCAATAATGAAGTATTGAGTAAATCATTGTACAACTGCAAATGGAATGCAATGTAGCATTTAAATAGAATGAGGTATCCATATATATGTATATGTATATATATATATTATAATGACAGAGAAAATTTCCAAAACATATTATTAAGTCACAAAACAATGTCTATAATGTGTATAGCAAAATATTATTAATTTTTTAAAACTAAACTATATATGTATGTGTGTTTGTATATAATACATACATATAAATATATCTAAATGTACATGAAAAGTAAGGAGTGAGAGACATTGTATGCTTCTATGACTAATTATATTAATGAAATTAATTCTGAGACAGTTGAGGTGACTGGAGGGGAGCTAAAAGTATAATTTATTGTTCTCTATGTATCAGAGTGCTGGAATTTTTAACAGGCAGATACCCATGTATTACATGTAATATCTGAGAAAATTGTATCTTAAAAAATAATTTGACAGCAACATGAAGAGAGAACTAACACCTGGAGATTTTTCAGATGCATAGCCAACTCTGTTCTCGCTGACTAGAGTAAGCAAACCTTCTCTATTCTTACTGATCTGCTTAATTAGACCGGGAGGTGACAGCAATAGGGAGGGAGGTTTGCTTTCTGCATGTATCACATAGTAGGAATTATTGTTTGTAGGCACCAACAAAGAGAATGGTACTGAATCCTAAGAGGTCCATGATGCTGGATCTGTATGATTTATTATTCAGTTAAAACCTCTAAAGAGGGAAATAAGACCTCATTGTCAACTCTGATTTATATTCTCTCACTTTGCAATTCAATGAGTGAGTCAGGTGGGTATTGCCAAAAACTGGTTATGGATTTCACCCAAAGATGTATAATTGTATTTGTATGCAAAGTTTCAGCTTCATGTGCTTTGTATGATTTTATTTTTACCCCTTTTCTTTTATTTAATTTTTATTTATGTATTTTCTTCACCCACTCAGACCAGAATGACAGGATGTAGCTGCTTAATATTTAAGCCATTTTTCATGCATCCCTCTGGTTCAGTTCTGGGCCTCTCCCTCACTGCTCTAGAAACAGGTGAGCTGCTTACAATTCCCATGCCCTCCTTAACACCAAATCTATGCTGAGCTACTCTGCCACTGCCAGTCTCATCTAGAAGGTACATCTAGAAGGTACATCTGGAAACACGGGAAATAAAGATCAGAACATATTTGGCTTTAGCTGTAATTTAGACTTTGCTTTTATTTAACAAGCAGGATGATTCAGACCTCTGTTGGAATTACACTGCCTTTAGGGGTTACTGAGATTTAGTCGACTTCTGCATCAGCAGTGATGTTCTACATCTTTTGGAAGGAGTACTGGTGATAGGACCTGGGGACTGGAAAGTGGGAATTTAGAAGGATGCATTGGTAAAACCTACACATCTACATCTTCTCAAGAAATAGGCCCCCAGAAAATGTATTTAACCATGCAAATACTCATATCCTTTTATCAATAATTCTATTAAGTAAATCCTTTTCAAAGAAAAAAAGAAGCAAAATGTGGGAAAGGAATTACGCACTACGTTGACCATCAGGCAGTATTTATAATAAAAAACTGAAAACCATTAAGCTCTCCGATAGTAGGATGATGATTTCATAAAATGTTTATATTCAGTCTTACAGTGCTTTACAGAGATTGAAATGAGTGGTAATGAAAAAGATTTAGCAACACAAAAAATACTTATTAGTGAGAAAGGAACATGCAAATTAATACATACACTGTGGTTAAAGCACTGCAAAAAAATGCATGGGAAATAGACCAAGAGGAAATGAAATAATAATGCTAAGAGGAAAAGAGGAAAGAAAACACCATAATCTTAGTTTTCAGATTTTTATTGTATGATTATACTTTTTGATTAAAAGCATTTATAAACTACTATGGCATATACTTTTTTTAATGCTTAATTCCTTTTAAGCAGGCAGGAAGCTGGAGTAAGGACCGTATATCTTTGCATCAAATCTAAAAATTCTCTATAACTCCATATCCCCATTCTCCCTAATCCTATCCCCAATACACATGAGTATACACACACACTTCTCCTGAACAAGAAGATAGGAACTGCAGGTGTTTGTAAGTCTTTCTCGTGAGTGGGCGCATTTCTGGCAGGGGGACATCAGGTTAAGAGCTCTCAGTCTTCCTCTTTTTCTGAAAAAATACCCCTTTTTTCAGAAATAATCATCTCTCACTGCATTACTCTTCCTGGCAAAATCCAGCATGATAACCATGTGAAGTGATATCAATATACGTTTACACTCCAAATAAACAGCGAAACAAGACCAGCCCAGGCATTCTCTTATCAGCAGGTCTTGAATAATCTATCAAAAAGCATGAGACTGATCATAAGATTATAGAAACTAATCCATTCTTTTCAAGATTGCTCCCATGTCCCCCAAAGGCAATCATTTGTCCTTTTAAATCTTGAGTGAGAAAGATTCTATGCCATCGCCACCACTACACACACACATGCACACACACTCCCCATTCAAAATTTTCTGAATCACTTGAATAGCTGAATGATTAAGAAAGGCCGCAGAGGCTCTCCTAAGCTCTTAATTAAAAATAAAAGCAGTAGCAAAAACTAAAAACTAAAATGTACTACAGTGATCAGTAGTGTACTGAATATATAACTGTTCTTGTCTTCTTCATCCTCCCATGTGAGTGAGGAACTATTCTATAAACCTGATTTTAACAGTGGGAAAAGCTGAGATTTAGAAAAGATAATTTTAACAAGGTCCCATAGCTGTGATATATCTTATGTGTGATTCACAGGAACCCACAGCTCAGACTCTGCCCTGCCTCTCACTCCCATTAGGTTATGCTCTTTATCAGAGCCGTAATGTATCGTTGGGCAGGTTGGACACTGCACAACACTTAGGAGCATTACTTACTTTGTAGTCTATGTGAATGATACTCCCAAGAGTTGGGCAGGGCACAGGCTGCACAATCTTATGTGCTATGTACATCATCTCTCTGGATGTTTCTATCATCACTTATCCGCTCAGCCCATCACTTACAAAGAGGTCAATTGACACAGAGTAAAATTCATTCTGGTTGGGGTCACAAAACTAGCAAAAATTAGTTCTGAGCTCTTGGTCAGCAGAGATTTTCTTATGTTTCTTTAGTAGCATCTCCAGTAACAAACCCAGTACTAGACACAGGACAGGAACTTAATAAATGCACACTAACTGATTATATGATCTTCTAGGAAAACTACTGTAAATCATATAAAGGAATCTTTCCGAGGACATTAGGAAATATTTTGTAGCAGGTGCTAAACATATTTCAGACTATAAATTGGAATACAGTATAGTAGGTGGCTCTTCTGCAAATGAGCAAGGGCAGCTACTTAGTATCTGTGCTGATGAAAATTTAAACTAAAGTTCATTTGCTCCAGGTCTATAGAGAAACAGAAATGAAATGACGTGCACTTACATGAATAATCAATTTTGCCATCTCCTGGCCACGATGCAAATTACTGACAGTTTTAGAAATGTTTTAAGAATATGATTATCAAAATCCCTAGAATAAATCAAATACAGTGATAAGAATAAAAACAAAATTGGAAATTCGGCTTGCTGGTTTCATATCCTTGCTTTTGATTTGCAGACCTCTGCCTAATTCGATGCATGTGTAAATGTGACTCCCCATATACAGGTGGCAAAACTAAGATTCAGAGAGAGCTGATTTGCTCAAGATAAATGATGAAGCAGGGCGCAACCCTATAATTCAGTCTTTTGTAAATCTTAAACAGATGTTTAGAAAAGAAAAGAAATGAGGGAGTGTGACACATCTGGGTTCTCCAGTTTTCTTAGCCCAGTGTCCTAGGCTGAGCCAGTTTCAAGAGGAACAGAATATACTGAGTGGATAATCACTACAGCAGAGAAGTGAAAAAAAAAATCCTTTGTTGCATGTATACACCCATACATACAAACACAAGCATACAACCACATTCAAACTCATTAAGAACCTACTGTATAGCACAGGGAACTCTACTCAATATTCTATAATAACCTATATGGGAAAAGAATCTGAAAAAGAATGGATATATATATATATATATATATATATATATATATATATATTTATAAAACTGATTCACTTTGCTGTACACCTGAAACTAACATAACATTGTAAATCAACTAGACTCGAATAAAAATTTTAAAATAAATAAATTAAAAACAGTGAAAAACAAAACAAAGCAAAACAAAAAGCAGAGTAAAGATTCATCAGCCAATAAAGACAGCCTTCCAACTAGCTGTTGACTTCATTTAAGAAAATCAGTGGATGTAAACCGATGCATTTACCCCCAGGACATGAGCTCACAATCCAGACATTGCATGCCATACTAGAAGCCCAGAAGAGGAGGAAGGGTAAAAAGATAAGACCTGGCAACAGCTCTACAGAATTTATTTCCCTGTGGCAAACCAGAGCTTTTAAAGATCTGTGCAGCAGGTGTGCCCTTCCCAGGAGCAGGTAAGTGCAAGAACTGCCTGCTTCTTCAGCTTCCGTAACTTTCCCACCGCTCAGAACATTAATGCTGTTAACGGAAGAAAGAAACATTTCATTGAATCAGCGTGAATCATTTCCTTGGAGATAGTATAACTACCAGTAATCTTCAGATCAATTTACGTGATATTCCACTTATTTTATGCATCTCCTCATTGCCCCTCCACTTGACTGCACTAATAACATGGGCTTTTACAATTAAAATTTTTCATCTTCTCAGAGCTCACCTTTCCAATGGATATATATTGAGACATCCTCAATATATATTGAGACATGGACGTAAAACTTGGATGGAAACAGACCCAGTCTTTTCTTGCCTCCTTATTTTTACCTCCAGGATCTCCATATAATTAATATGTCTTCCATAAACCTCTGCCACGGCTCTGTGATATAGGCAGGAAATGGGATTACTAATACTGTTGGATTCTAAATAAGGAAGCCTTTTTCAAGCTTTGCTTTTCGAAACAGCAATGGAAACCCAGGAGCTGACACATCAGCAGCAAATGTCTATGCTGCTGCTTAGAGTTGAGATTTGGTTTATTAATTCATTTATTCATTTAATAGGCATTAAGAATATTTTACTGGGTTCTATGCTAACTCTTGTGGATGGGAAGATGAAGAGACACTGTGTTCTCCCTCATGAAGGTTTCAGGTAAAGTAGACATGGTCTATGGTCAAGATTAAGACAAGAATAGCTCAAGAATAGGCAAGTCTTGTGGCCACGGGGCAAAGAAAGCCATTATGTATGGAATTCCCATTATTCTATTCCAACTGTCTTTCCTATATGATTCTTCAAAAAATATGTATATAAAGTAGACATCTTGATACTATACATGGGAACAAATTAAATTTTCTAACATTGCACATCTAATAAATGCCAGAAATGAGATCCAAATATGAAAGCATATTACTCTAGAACCATTGCCATTTCCATGATTTTTCGCCAATTTAAGTGGCATATGATTCCTTTTCTCCACCCTTTGTTTCCTGATACACCATCATATCCTTTCTGGTTATTTGCTGAAGATTTTCCAGTTGAGTTGAGTCTGATTAGGGCTAGGGGGCAGGGTCGTAGTGAGGAGAGGTAGAGGAAAATAAAGTTTGAGGAATGAGGCATAGATCTCAAACTAACCCTGAGTGTCCAGGGTTTCTTTTTAATCAGTTCAGGATCATTAGTCTCACAATGGAAAAATACTTTTCTCTACATTTCTTCTCTAGCACTGTACTTGTCCGTCTCAGACTGGTGCTCTTGCGGGAATATATCAGCTCTCTGTGGCCACAAACCTCTCCAAACTTAGAGGCTTAAAATGACAAGCAGTTACTGAGTTCAAACCTCTGTGAGTCAGTGATTTAGGCTGGGCTCCACTTGGCTTCCCCGTGTTTGGAAGTTTGCTGAGGGTCAGCTGGCCTAGGAAGACCTCATCTACGATGTTGGGATGACTTGGCCTGGCTCATTGTGACTGGCTTGAATGTGCTCCTGGTGAGGGCAGAGGAACAAGAGCAGAAGGGGAAATGTGCAAGCACTTTTTCAAGGCCCTGTTTGCACTTCAGCTGTTACCATCCTATGGGTCAAAGCAAGTCACGTGGCCAAACTCAGAATCAAGAGGTGGGGAAATTCTGCCTCTTGATAGAAGGAAACACAAAGTTGCATCGTAAAGGGCATGGATGCAAAGAGGAAAGAAGATTTGGGGCCACCTACCCCTGGGTCTAAACAAATGATCTTCTGACCAGGAAGGTGCGCAATTTCTAGGTTTCACGTGCTGTTTTAACTGAGCAAATATTCTTTTTCTGCTCTCAAAGAAAGTAGAAGACTTAAAGAAAATACAGTGTACTCTGTTGTTCTACTGATCAACTTCTCCTTGATATTACCTGCCAAAATTTTGATTTATTATCGTGCAACCATCATTCTCTGTTTTACCCAAGAAGTTAAACTGAAGGTTCAAAAACCAAATTTTTGAGATTTGTTAAGTACAATGTTTCTTAAAGAATAACATACTTGTAAATAAATAATAATAAAAATAAATATAACTGATAATATAAATAAATATTATTATAATTATTTACTGATACTTTGTAGTTATTTATTAAAGTTTGTTACAATTTATTAAATCCTTACTACATGCCAATCTCAACATTAAGTTACATTTTCTCATTTTATGAAGTATGTGTTACTTTCCCAATTTTATACATGAAGAAGCAGAAACCCAAAGCTAAGTTTGAACACACATCTGTCTAATTCCAAAGCACCTTCTCTAGTCAATGTACTTTCTCTTTACTCTTGACTCTACCAAATTTCTCACATTAAATTTGAGCAATGTCATCCTGTTTTTCTTCATTTTGTCATTCTTTTTTCTAAATCAAAACTCACACAGTAGCTCCCAGATTAACATGAGACAAGTGGTATTTCTGATGATTACTCTCCTGCCCTTGATTCAAGAATGGTTCCCTATCCCCTATGGCTCAGTTCCAAACTTAACAAGTGATGGTTTGCAACCTCAGGAATTTCCAGGTGAAATCTGAAACCAGCTCTCACACAAGGAGGGCACAGAGACACTGTAGAAAGAGGCAGACCACTCCAGACAGGTTTAATAAGGAAGGGAACTTACATACGAGGCTTGTCTTGAGTGGCTGCAAGACAAGTGGATCTCTACACCTGCCAGAACCTTCAAAGTCTATATAGAAGCCTTAACAGGGTTAAGTCACATTATCTCATCCAGATGGTCTCAGTAACACATTGCTCTCTCAAGGCTGTGTCCTTGAAAAGACTGCTAGTGCAGGAATGTGGCAGAAGGTACTTTCCAAGGACAGGGAAGGAGGTGAGGGGTCTCCGACTGCCTGGGTCCACATCTCAGTTCAACCAGCAGTTACATTCTCTCAATGACCTCCTCCAATAAGGCATTTTATTCCCTCCCCAAATCAGGTATCTTATCTACCAATCTCTCCTATCCCTAAGCTCCAAACTGAAAAATATCTATTAGGATTGTATTGGGTTGGCCAAAACCTTCGTTCGGGTTTTTCAGTAACACCTTATGGAAAACCCGAACGAACTTTTTGGCCAGCCCAATATTTTACTCCATACCACTCACCATCCTAACAGCGTTTTTCTTGAATTTCTCTTTGCCCATATTCTTTCTCCCATAAGGATGCCATCCTCTGTAAAGTCCTACCCATCTTTCAAGGCATATTTTAAGAGGAATATTCAGATCTCTTTTTATAGTGAAGACTCATAGAAAATCAGTTTGAACCTTGTCTGGAAGCACTCTCTAAGTATTGATAAATAGCCCAGGTCAAGAATGTTTCAGTCCACATACAGAATGTTGCAGTTCCTCTACAAAGCATTAAAAAAATGGATAAGAAAAGGACAAAAGGAAAGTGTCACAAATCATCTCTGCCTAAGTAGTTGGATATGGCAAAACAGAGTTTTATTTTTCCTTTGAAATATCTCTTTCTTCAAAGATATAGGGACCAGCAGTCTGTCACCCTTTTCCAAAATGAGTCTACGGAAAAGAGTCAGAGGAAGTCTCTAATGGGGTACCAAATTAGCACAAGGAAAAAACAAACATGTCCTCTCATTATGAATTGTTAATGGCCTGTTTACTGCTGAAGCTGTCACAGAAAACAAGAAAGTCTGGTAAGTCAATAATTTATTTCAGACTGTGGAATTAATTAGGAAGACAATTAAATAATTGTGGGAAAGCAAAAAATATGTTTGGACATTTTGTTTCTAGAAGTCTGGTGGTTACCATGGGTTTGGATACTGCATGATGGGTAAAAAAGAAGTAAGAGGCAGAAAGGGAGTAAACTTTCTAGGTGTTTCTTTAGTATAAGATAAAGTTCACTTTCCATCAATTTCTTCAAGGAAATTTCAGTCAAACATCAAGCAGCAGTAAGCGGCCTTATTCCCTAAGAATATTTGAATGCTTCTGCGTTTCATGTAAGATGAGGTGGTCAAATTTGCTGTGGCTGCCATTTGTTTTTGCTCCATTTTGAAGTTAAACAATGAATAGTGGCCTTTTACCTTCACATCTGCCACATGAATATAACAACAGTAAATCCAAATGAAAATTAAAACTATCTTAAGTATATTTTAAAGCAACTGTCTTTAAAGACTTCAAGTCAGTTCATAGACTTTTTTTCCCCAGAAATAATAAGATTTCAATAGAAATAAAAATTCATAAAACAGCATTTTCCATGCTGGAATTATAGCTGTCATATCTGTTTCAAGGAAGCTACTTCCATGCCATAGTACTCACCTACATTAATAAAGAAAATGTTTGGTGATCTGATTACAGGAAATAATTCTTTATAACAAGCAGTACTGCAGAGATTGGACTTGGTTATGCTCTGGATTGATGACAATAGAAGTCTACTAGGCAAAGCTGAGGCTTCTTTGTTGTGACGTGTTGACCAGTACACCTGTCCCTTTGTCTTTTATATTCCCTACTACAAAAAAAAAAAAAAAATCATCATTCTAAAAACACCCACCAAAAGACTTTTAAAAATTAGTCTAGTACTTGGAATGGGAACTCTAAAGCTGGATTACATGATGGACAATTTCAACTACAAATTGGTACTTGCCATCTACCTCTACAAGGATTCAATTATGAGTTGCTGCAGCTGCTAACTTTCAACACCCCCTGAAAGGAGTTTCAGGGTGAAGATCAGGAATAAGGCACTCTGTGCTCTGCGAAAAACTGGCAGAACAGGTCTTCAGATAGTCAGATATTTTCGGGAGAAGATTTTATGAGCCCAATTCTTGCATCTCCTCATATCTAGAAAAACACTAAGACCCTTCATGGTGATGTCTGCTCCTCATGACTAGCAGTGACCTTCACTAGCAGCAACCTTTTGCAAAAAATATGTGCTTGATTGCATGAACTCCCCCTTCACCAAAATCACATGTATTCTGAGCTGCCCCCCTACCTCTCTGGAGCAGTTTCTCAGAGCTATCTGAAATGCTGTCTCCTGGGCTATAGTCCTCATTTTGCCCCAAATAAAACTTAACTTACAACTCTCACGTTGTGCATTTTTTTCAGTCGATGAAACTTTTTAATTTTTTTTTTTTCTCTTGTAAAGTCACTAAGGAGAAATCTATAGGGAGGTCAACTGAAAAAAAAAAAAAGTACAGTGTGAGAGCTGAGTTACGCTTTATTTGGAGCTTACTGAGGACTGTAGCCTGGGAGACAACCTCGCAGATAGCTCTGAGGAACTGCCCCAAAGAAGTAGGGGGGAGAGTCAGTATATACGTGATTTTTGTGAAGGAGGTACGTGCAATCAAGCACACATCTCAGTAGAAGGTTGCTGCTAGTCACGGGAAGCAGAAGCTTCTGTTAATGATTTTAGTACTTTTCTCGGTATGAGAAGATGTAAGAAATTGGGTTCATAAAATTTTCCCCTGAAAATATCTAACTATCTGAAGGCCTGCTCTGCTGGTTTTTCCCAAAGTACAGAGTGCCTCATTCCTGATCTCCACCCTGAACCCCTTTCTGGGTGTGTTGAAGGTCAGCAACTTCAGTGGCCACTGACTTCATTCTTGCCGTACCAAATGGTGAGTGACGTTCTTTAGTTTGCAGGTACAAGAAACAAAATCTTGAAAAATTACATTGTAATTCTGAAAAGCTTAACAACCTACTAACCACAAAATTCCTTTCCCCTGTTAGAAAAGATTCTTCAGCCTCGCTTCTCACTGTTCTGTTACTGCCTGCTCTTACAGAAGAGAATCCAGAAAAAGAAGTCAGCCCTAAAAAGCACTTATGCTAAGACATGATTTGGACACTTCTATAGATTAAAAAAAAAACCCAAAATCATCTTCATCCTCCTCCTCATCATCCTCATCATCATCATCATCATCATCATCATCATCTGGTAAAAAAAATCTTAGACTTTCCTATTGCTGCCTGTCTGCAGCTCCGGATTTTTTTCATTGGTCACCAACCAGGCCCAAGATCAGAAGAGGTCTCCAGCTCCCAGTATGGGCACTCAAAAGAGGACCTCAGGACTTGAGAACAAAAAGAATACTGAGGAAACAGTCAAGTTACTGAAATAGAGG
Organism: Balaenoptera musculus; assembly: GCF_009873245.2. NCBI lineage: Eukaryota > Metazoa > Chordata > Mammalia > Artiodactyla > Balaenopteridae > Balaenoptera > Balaenoptera musculus. Next base: position 27,070,332 of record NC_045805.1, on the reverse strand, counting down.
CTCAATTCTTCAAACTGGTGTGATGCTTGTTATCTATTTCTGAAGCACATGGTGGGCATGAGGCTGGCAAGGTAGGAAACTGAAGTTCAAGAAAAAGCAGGTGCCATGATTTCTGCACAAGCTCAGATTCAGACTCCCTGAAGATCAGGATGGTCTTGGCAACTGGAAGGTTGAGAAGTAAGTCTACTGCTCATAGAGATACAGAAACCCCAGCTGTGAGAAGGAGGAAGGATACAAAGGCTAGGAACCTACAAACTTGGAGAGGGTCCCTGGCCCATCCTGAAATCTTAACACGCACATAGGTAGCTTTGTATCTTTATACATATATATCTGTAAATACATTATGTGCATGTAACTTTATATGTAAAGATATGTATTTACAGATGCAAATCCTCCTCATTTGGCTGACAGAGAGAGTATTTTATGCTCATAAATTACTACTGGATTATTTCCATTATTATCTACACAAGTTGAGGAAACAAATATTTGCTGAAAATAAGTCAACGATGAGAGGGAGAGAACCAATCAGGAGCTGTTCTCTGAGTTCTGTTCTTTGTTTGTCAGGCTTCAGTGGGGAAATGAGATGGAGATGGGAAGTTTCCACAAAGCCAGCTGGCTGGTGAGCACTTCCTCTATGCACTGAAAGCATGAGGGCATTCAAGAGGGATCAAATCAGCTGGAAGCCACACAACAAAACTGCATGATTTAGAGTTTCACTGGCCTGAAGTTACTGGACCGGATGATCTTTCAAATTCCCTTGAAGGCTCTGCTTTTGTAATCACTGAAGTTGCCTGGTTTGGAATCCAGCACGTCCTTAGGTCTGGCCCATTTTGGTAGAAGTTGTGTCAGTTCAGCAGAGCTTGTAGCCATAGTTTTGTAAGCTGGGAGCTCTTGAAAGTTGGCCAGCAGGTGGATCCTGGTCCATAACTTAAATTAGCATCAGTCTTTTCGGAGAAAAGGCTAACAATTTCTTTAGATTATTTCCTTCTTTCTTACTTTTGCATTGAGAAGTCCTTTCTTTTATTAAGAAAATCTTTTGAACTTAGGATATTCATTGTTATTTTTCAAAAGTCCACATTTAACAACTATAAAATGGCAGCACTGGTTCTAGCACTCCTATCTTTTTTTTCTTTTCCCTTTTGTTTTGAAATGCATTTGATCTGTGAAATTTCAAAGATTAGAAACCACTTTGCAGGAAGATTTCTGTGATTACTCAGATTCATAAAAGGGAGCAGAGATTTCCATTCATGCAGTCAACAAAAGTATCCACTGAGCATCTACTATGTACCAGTCACTGTACCAGAGACAGATAATAAACAACAAATATGATTTTAAAAAATAATTCGCTTGTATATCACCAGGAGGTTGTTGAACCTGAATTCAGTTCATTGGAATCAGCATGCTCCTCTGTCAGATTCCACATTCTAGGCTCAGTTAATTTGGGATGAATAAGGCAGAACTCAATCCTTTAAGATGTTCATTTTCTAATACAGAAGATGAAGTAGGACACTATTTCCTTTCTAGGTTGTGAGTTCTTAGCTGATGAGAACTAATAAACAGATTTTTTTAAAATTCTGTTTCATAACAGAGGTATCTCCTAGTTGTTAAAACTGTTGAAATGCACTTGCTTTGCAGTCTCTGTACTTATGGTATCCATATTTTCCTTTTCCTTCTTCTTCCTGGTTATGATAAGCTTAGCCCCACACTTAAAGCTTAGTCCTCGCATCCCACTGTCCAGTCCAAGCAGCTGACATACCAAAAACAGTGAAGCGGCACGGGCACTGAGATCATGTGGTCCTGACAGCACACAAGCCAACAGACTAGTGTGGGCACCATCAACATGCTCAGCTTAATCCAAGGGTGTGAGCGTCTCAAAGCTTCACTTGGTTTTCAGAGACAACGAACGGGGCTCTGGGTACGCGTATTAAGAATCCAGTTCAAAGCCCAAGTGAAGAATGTTTAGAAAATAGATGAGCTCTCCTTGGATCAGGTTCCGTTAGTGAGTCAAGTTTTAGTAGGTACATAAATGGTTATATTTTCCCCTCAAATTGCTGCACAGGTGGGAGATCACAGAGAGATGATGCAAATGAGCTGGCAGTTTAGAACAAATTCAAAAACAGTGCCAGATATTAACATGCAAAATGCCAATACTGCATATGTACAACAGTCAATGGAATATTGAGTAGGATTTTTATTTTTATTTGAGTGCCAGCTTATGTCAGTGGGCATTTCACAAGCTGGGACAGGGGAGGAGACAATGAAGGGACGCTATTCCCATTGTTGAGCCCATAAAACCCATCAGGTTCCTGCTTCCGGTGAAGACAGATTATAGGTTAGAAAGAGAAGGAGACCTGAACAGATGGAACTGGGAGAGAGCCAGATTTTACATGCCAGGGGGCGCTTTGGGGAAATAAAACCTTCTGGCAGTTTGGTTGTGTTTAATCCCAAAATGTTTGCGGGGAAAACAGTGTATTTGCATTTTGTAAGCGAATGACGATAATCATAGGTTTCTGAGAGATATTAATCAGGGAAGATTCAATAAAAACAGAAAAATTTGAATATGCATGTTTTGACCCTCCCGGACCCTCAGAAGCAGAGGCTCCCAGATGACCGTGTGAGTGGCGTAGGGGAAGAGTGTGGAGTATTTTCAAATTCTATGCAGGGAATGACCAGGGCCCCAGCCTGTTGCCAGGTTGGGTTTCTGGGGGTAGCGGGGATGTAGCAAAGCTCTCTGATGCTCTTTTTTAATTTGTATTTTGTATTGAAGCATAGTTGATTAACAATGTTGTGTTAGTTTCAGGTGTACAGCAAAGTGATTCAGTTATACATATACATGTATCTATTCTTTTTCAAATTCTTTTCCCATTTAGGTTATTGTGACAGCTCCTTCCCCTGTGCCCTCCTTGGCCTCCCAATCACTCTGCGTGCCTGACACGTGATGACTGTTATAGCCCCTTCCTCCCAGCTCCCACCACCTAGTCAAAGAACAGAGTTTACTAGTCAATGAACTTCAGCTAGCTCTCACACATGATGTGTCTATAGTAATTACTCTGTATCAATTTGAGCCAATAAACCTCCTGTTATTCCAGCCCATCTGTTGATCCAATTTGCTCAAAAAGATGTACTGGCACTTCTAGAAAATTCTTTGACAAATAGCAAGATTTTTCTGACTTCCCAAGAGGAAAATGTTTGTAAAAGCTGGTTTGGTTCATTGATTCCTTAAGTCCACAAATATTTATTAAATGTTTAGGCACGACCTCAGGTGAAGAATCTCTTTTTTTCTCTCCTCTAAGTTCTTTGTAATTATTCACAGCTACTTGAAAATAGTCCATTTCCCCAAATAAATCAACCAGGACAAGTACTGCTTTTTGATCTTCTGCAGTTTTATTCACAGATAATCTCCTCCCACCCCCCCCCACGTTGGTGGTCACCAGACGTAAGGAGGTTCTATCAGATAATAGGTATACATGAGGCTCAGGACTTGTCACTGGGATCGGTACAGACAATAAGTTCACAGAAATGAAAGGAGCTCACAGACATGTCACTGCTCAAACTTCCCTTCCTAAACATTTTTAAAAATAATTTTTGTGTTTTTGTGCAAAGTAATATATGAATACAGTTTGAAAAATACAATCATCATGAAAGTTCACCTAAGGAAAATCAAACGTCCATTGCCACTATCTTTCCCCATTCTGAGTCCTGCTCCCTAGAGAGAACCATTTTTATCTGTCTCTGCTTTTTCTTTCTTTCCTGGTGCTCTCCGACACATATCTAAATGAAACGTCTAGATTGCTCTTTCCATTCACTCACTCATTCTAGAAATAACTGCTTATCATGGGCCAACACCTTTTAAGGAATATACGTTAAGAAGTGTTTAAAAAATCACACCCATTTGGCCCATTCTTGAAACCATGTTACATCCTCTTATCTATTGATGAACTTCTGCCCATTCTCTTTGGTATTATGGATTTAGACATTTTTGCAGACCAATACCATTTCAAGGGGCTCTGAGGAAAGAGAGGAGATAAGCATTGTGCTCAGGTCACTTCCACCAACAGAAATGTCCTAATCTTCTCTTCATGGAAACTCATTGGATGCGTAAGAACCTGGAATGAGATGAGGCTCACTTTACATTCAAGGAGCCAGAAGTTGCCTCAGCCGTGTTGAAGAAAACACTGAGTCATAGGAAAGCACTGGACTGGGAGCTGGGAAGCCTAGACTACATCCATCGTCATGGCGATAACCTCGGCATTCACAGTACTTGGCAAATAGCGCGAGCTAACATGGTTTTTATTTATTTGTTTGTTTGTTTTTATTGAAGTCTAGTTGATTTACAATATTGTGTTAGTTTCAGGTGTACAGCAAAGTGATTCAGTTATATATATGTAACTGAATTTTTTTTCAGATTCTTTTCCATCGTTACAAGATATTGGATATAGTTCCCTGAGCTATGCAGTAAATCCTTGTTGTTTATCTATTTTATATATCTGTATCTGTTATATCTGTTTGTATCTGTTAATCTCATCCTCCTAATTTACCCCTCCACTCCCCTTTCCCTTTTGGTAACATTAAGTTTGTTCTCTATGTCTGTGAGTCTGTTTCCGTTTTGTGAATAAGTTCATTTGTATTTTTTTTTTTTTAGAGCCCACATATAAGTGATATCCTATAATATTTGTCTTTCTCTGTCTGTCTCACTTCACTTAGTATAACGTGGTTGTTTATTACTATCTTCAATGTAGTTACCATGTATTTAGCTCATTCTATTTGCCAAGCACTGTGAAAGCTGGACTGATTTTCTCATTTAAAGTAAGTACTTTAATATCACCCCATTTTTCAGATGAAACAACTAAGGCCTAGAGACGTAATATAATTTTTCCAAGGTTTCAGAACAGAAGTGGGAGTTAAATCCAAGCCTGTTTCACAGACTCACAGACTTAGAGAACGAACTTATGGTTACCAGGGGAGAAAGGAGGGGGGAGGGATAGATTGGGAGTTTGGGAGTGACATGTACACACTGCTATATTTAAAACAGATAACTGACAAGGACCTACTGTATAGCACAGGGAACTCTGCTCAATATTCTGTAATAACCTAAATGGGAAAAGAACTCGAAAAGGAATAGATACATGTATATGTATAACTGAATCACTCCTCTGCACACCTGAAACTAACACAACTTTGTTAATCAACTATACTCCAATATCAAATAAGAATTTTAAAAAGTCCAAGCCAGTTTCTAGAGCCCATGTTTATGTTATTCTCCCCTTAGTTTAGTCAATTCAATAAATATTAGTTGAAGTGCCACTGTTCGCCAGACACTGTGCTCTGCTACCAGGTTCTGGACACGGAGAGGAATAAGGCATGGCACATCAGACAGCTATGGGGACACTATCTACATCCTTGTGGTCTCACTGCTGATTCAAGCCCCATCTGCTGGGGACTTCCAGGTGGGCTCCAAGTCCTGATTTACTACGTGCTGACGGCTTCTCCCCTCAGCACGTGCCCTGTCCCCTGGCACTGAGTGCCACTAGGAGCTGGTGTTGTCCTTGCTCATTTGAGGTTGGAATGTGTGGGAATGGCCACCCAGGAGGACACCCCTCAATAGCTGGAGGGCAGAAGCTGATGCATAAACAGCAGACTATTCTGTAGGCTTCCCAGGAGGTCCCTGGGGGGTTGGGTCCCCTTTTCCCCAGCAGGAACCTCTAAATCACATTCTTAGATTGGCTTTTTTTTTCTTCTCTTTTTCACTCTCCCTCAGCCCCTTATTCCTGTTCCCTGAGATCACCTTTGTCTCAAGGATTGCTTTCAAGGAAGCCCAAGTCAAGATGTATGCTAAGGGTAAGCCAGTATATTTTAGTTAGTGCTAAGATATGGGTGATGTAGAGATACAGGTGATGTGGAAACATAAAGTGAGGAGTACTCAGCCAAATGAAGACAGATGAGAGTCAGAGGAGCCTTCTGGAGGGAGTGACACCTGGAGGGTAAATTAGTTACCTATCTTCCTTCAGGTAGAGCAAAATGAACAAAACAGAACCAAGTGTGACACATGGGCATTCACTCATTCACCTATGCTTTCATAATGATTTATCGGATAACATACTTGCTAGGGAAACAGCATTAAAATAAACCATGGCCCTGCCTGGATGGGGCTCATCGGAAGAAACACACAGACAGATGAGCAAAAATCTACATAAAATGAGAAGTGGACAAGTGCTGTAAAGAAGATGAAAGTAGTGTAGGGGATATAAGTCTGACACTGAGTCCAATGTGTAGGATTTTTTTTTCCCTACCCCACTAAGAAATTATCAACACCAGCTGGATACGTTACCATCCAACTCAATTCTGACACTATCTACCTGGAGATAGCATCAGATTCCCCAAGTTAAGTGCTCAGTCCCACAGGACTGCCTCACTGCAGATGCCAAATGAAAGCCCAGATTGTTTCCTGAGCTTCTGACCAAGTGGAGATTAATCAAAAGTTCCCAGGACTTCCCTGGTGGTTCAGTGGTTAAGACTCTACGCTCCCAATGCAGGGGGTCCGGGTTCAATCCCAGGTCAGGGAACTAGATCCCACATGCATGTCACAACTAAGAATTCCTCATGCTGCAACTAAGATCCCGCGTGCCGCAACTAATACCAGACGCAGCCAAATTAATTAATTAATTAAAAAAAAAAGTTCCCGTGACCCCCCTCCTTGGGTTCAATTAATTTGCTAGAGCAGCTCACAGAACTCACAAAACTACTTTACTCACTAGATAACTGGTTGATGGCAAAGCACAACAAAGATGATAAGATGTATAGGGTGGGGTCCCAAAGGAGCTTCTGTCCTTGTGGAGTTTGTGGCCCAGCTCAGCAGCACATGGATGGATGCATCCTTGTTCACCAACCCAAAAGCTCTCTGAACCATGGTCCTGTTGGGCTTTTATGGATGGTTCATTACATAGGCATGATTGATTAAATCATTGGCCACTGGTGATTTATCCATCCTCTTTCCCTCCCATGAAATCAGGGAGTTGGGCTGAAAGTTCCAACCCCTTTATTCATGGTTGGTTCCCCCTGGTGGCCAGCCCCCCATTTTTAGGAGATTTCTGAAAGTTACCACATTAACAAAAACCCAGCTGTGGTGGAAAGGGACTTGTTATGAATAACAAGACACCCATTTCACCTTCATGGCTCTGAAATGATTTCAGAAACTGAGGACAAGAGACCAAATATTATAGCAAAACATGCTCGCATTTCTCTAATAGCCCAGGATGTGCTAAGAGTTTAGGGAGCTGTGAGCCAGGAATCACGGATGAAGAATAAATATATATTTCTTTAAATCACAAAATCACAAGGGCAGAGAAGGGTGAGGATGCTCTTTTTAAGAGGCTGGTGTCCAAGATGGCATCTCAAAGGAAGAGTAGTTGATTTAAGAACTGGATGAAGTGAGGGCACCAGCAACTACCTGGGGGAAGAGTGTTATGGGCAGCCATGAACATGTGAGGTGTGTTCAGGAAATACAGTGAGCTTGAAGCACTGAGAGGGGAGGGTAGAAGGAAACTCAGCCAAGACTTGAAAGGGCCTTGAAGTCCAGCTGAGGACTTTGTCCCCGCTAAGGGCTTTAACCTAATTTTGTCACTTTTTCTGGGATTGAGTTCTCTCATAAAATGAGGAAGTCATAAATTTACAAAGTTCTTTATAATTTTTACATCCCACATCCCACACACCTAAATTTAAGCCCTTTGGCAACTCAAGCCCATGATAGCCCTGTTTTTCAATTCTTCTTTGAAAGCTTGGATGGTTTATGGGGAGGAAGACTTCTCAGTCAAGTGAAGTATATGAAAGTGTTAAAATACCCTATTTCCCAAATATAGGTGAAGTTAGAGCATAACTTATGCTGGCATGGCCCAGCTGAGATGGTACCCATGACAGCACCCCCAAAATGTGGTGTTCCTTAGGGACCTGTCCTCTGTGGCTCCAGGTGGAGGGTCGGACTCTCCTCCTTTTGTGTATATAATCCTGGGTGAGTGAGGACAGAGGGAGCTCACCCCAAGCCCTAGGTTTGAAGAAGTTCCACCTGTCACACTCAGAACTCAGAATTCACCCCTGAGAATGTGTTTGTAGGAGGAGTGGGGACAGAGGCTACAGAGACCGGCAGCTGCCAACTTTGTGAATAAGCTCATCTTAACTGTGGTCTCTGGAGAACCTTTCTGATTGGTCCTGATTGGTATAATAACCCAGACTGGCTCCTTTAAATAATGAGAGCAAAATAAGTGTTCCACGTCCTTCCAAGTTAGAAAGGGCAAATTGAATGAAGGTGAGCTTAGCAAAATGGAAGTAAGACAAGCTTTTAATAACATTGAGGCTTGACCCCCGGTTCTTGCACTCCCTGGCTCTACCTGGAGGGTATTACAACATCTTGGATATCAGGACCATCACCTGTTACACCTTAGATAATAATAGTCACCTTATATAACTATTCTAAGTTTTCACAATAAATATATGTAAAAATGTCTGGCCCTTAAAAAATGGCAGATTCTGCTATGATTATCATCGATGATGAATCGGTACTGTGTCTTCCTACGGATGAAGAAAAAATTTTAGACCCTGAGAAGAGCCTCCTCTTTGAGCTTAGCCTGCCTATGGTAACACGGCTCATGAGAATCTGGGGTCTCTACCTCAGATGTATATTCTTCTTCCTTTGGCTTGAAGTTTTAAACTGCTTACAACATGTGGAATTCAAAGCTGCAGGCACATGACTGTCAAAACTGTCAGGAAGATTAACAACAGGTATTTGAAAAGAAAACAGTAGGCAGTTAAGGAGCTGCTCTTGGAGTATGATTTATGAAGGTTTTCATGACAAGACCATGATTTTGATGAGAAAACAGTACACATTTCGTGAAACTCAACTACACGGGCGTTTTGATAAACAAGCTGCTTTTGACCAGTAGATGCTATTCATATACCTAAAGCATCCTTGAGAATAAAGTCAAAGGCAATACCAAAGTGATAGAGAGGCAGCCCTGAGGTCCACTCTAACAGAATAAAATTTTGTGTCCCCCATTTTATATGTCATTTGAATCACAGGTGACACTTCATTTATGTTTTACAGAGGTATCAATTTATCAGCCTCAAGCCGTGCCTTGCAGAAAGTCCCCAGTTATTTTATTAAGGGTGGCTGTAAAATAATTGATATATTAAAGATTAAAAAAAGCCTGATAAAACTGCATTTAATATATGAAGGCACAAGAAAAAGAAAGGGTTTAGAATTATAGCTCACCACGATGATCCTAAGAATTATTCAGTCATTAAAAAGGCTTAGTCCTGCAAGATTCTCCCTAGAGTATATTTCATATGACAATGAATTTGGTGCCATCAGGAGGGATTATACACACAAATATCTAAGTTGCACAGTATTTGATGCCGGTGGTCATTGTTTACAACTACTTCACCCCTTCACTTTAAAATCTATTTGATTGAGCTCTGTTTCATTTTACTTTGCTTTTTTCTGAGAGCCTTATGGGTAACTGGCCAACTTGAACTAATTTGGGAGTGGCGTGTTGTGGCATCATTCTTTTCCACTACATGGCACTCCATATCCATCAGGAGCTACCTTACCCAAGCCTAAGGCTTCAGCCGTCTTCTGGTTCTGCCACATTATTCATCTGTTACCTTCCACTCCAGAGAAGCAGTTACAACATAAACCAGATGTGCCCACTGGAATAACTTGATTGAGAAGATTATATCTAAACAAGGATCAGCTATTAAGTTTCATCAAGCCACATTTTCCCTCTATTTCAAAGAAACAGCAGGTGAGTTAGACTGGTTGCTTGCTAAAGAAAAACACATTAAGAAGGCTTAAACCTCAAGCAAGCATGGATATAGAAGTGTCATTGGTGATAAAAATCTAACCCGTAGGACATTTCTACAGCTATAATCTAGATGATTGAGATGAACATTACTATTTTAGGTTTAACACAGAGAATTTTGTGCCTCAAGGGGTACTTCTGAATCCCCAAGACGGTACCCAGCACCACTGAAAAATGTCTCTACACGTTAGGTAGCTACATGAATTCGATGAAAATATTTAGAACATACGTCTTCAGCAATGGGTTCTTGGCTGCTGCAAATATATCAAAAATGACTGTACTTGGGCAAAATGGGAGAAAGGAAGGAAAGTGACAGTTTAAGGAAGATTAGAAAAACCATCCAACTTTTAGGAAGATTAAAAAAGAGAGAGCCAGGAAGATCATTTATAAAAGGAAGGATGTAAATTCTTTACAACCTGATTGGTTTTCCCTGGAATTTGCTTGCTTTAATGAAACTGTTATTCCTGAAGGACTGAAAGCCCTTTTTTAATGTGAATAAAAAGGTACTGGGAGTTGACATCTTGTTAGTCTTTGGCCTCAGGAGACTATCTCTGAAGACCTAATTAGGTTTACAAACATGTGAAATGAGTTTAGTAATCCCTTTGCAGGAGGTTTCAGGGTGGCTGATTTCTGAATTTTGGAATGGTTAACACTTCCCAGGGCATCCTTTGTGAACTCTATAAATCACTGCTTTTCTGCCTTTCATACAACAACTAAGTTATCATCAAAGACTCATTTTAGTCAGATGACCTTTTCTACAGTGAAAAAATTAAAGATGTCTTGGGGTTTTCATTGACTTTATGATAGAGTTCCTGACAAAGTTTGCACATAACCCAAGTTTTTTTTTAAATAGCTTCTCTGCCAAACGGAATAACGAGTCTGATTTATGTTTTTTAAATCAATCATTCCAAGGAATTAAAGAGCACACTCTTTAATTGAATGAAATGAGGTTTGCGTCTTAGGATCCAAAGCTTTGCTTGCTAGTAGCCTCTAATAGTGAACTGAGGACAAAGCATTGTCAGTTCCAGGAAGTCAGAGGTGGCATGTGAGACAGAAAAAAGAATGGCCTTGGGGGGGTCACAGGAGAGCAAACCACTCAAACTTTTGCTTATTGTAACTTTGCAATGGAAATAATAATATCTACCTCATACTGTAGTTTCTCTAATTAAATGTGTTAAAGTAAGAGAAAGCGTTTTGTCAAAGGGAAAGTACTGAACAAGTAGAAGATGTTTTCACATGTGCAGAGCCATACAAGTTCCCTATGGCCAGTACATGTGTTACTAGTAGTTAAATAATTCACTGAATTATTGACTATGAGATCACAGATTTTAGTACACTTGGGTCAATTATAGGCAGAAAGAGAGCATATTGGTCATCCCAGTTAAAATACATGGCATTACCCACCAAAATGCATGTCATTATTCACCAGGAAATGAGAATAGTAGCCACTACTGGAAACCCCTCTAGTAAAAGGTGTGTGGTCTCATAGCAGTCCAGTTGGTCAGATGATTCAGTATTAAAAATAAAAGAAACGCTCTTACAGAGTTGGTGTTTGCATGGATACTCGGATAAACTGGACTTCAAGTTTCATAAGGACAGGAATCTTTTTTTAATTTTGTTTACTATTTACCCCGATAGCCTGGGCAACTTCATATATATATATGTATATATACATATACATATATATGACAGAATACATATGTGTTGATTGTGAGAATAAAATAAAGAAAAAAATGGACTGAAAACATCCCATAAGTCAGATTGAATCTTAATTTTCTAGATCTTTTGGAGGCACAGCAGACTTCAAAAAGCCAGCTCACTGGTACTCCAGATAGCAGCCAGAGCTGGATAATCCACGTTGAGTTTATCCTTCCTTTGATTGGATTGGCTTTGGGCCACTGTAAGGTGAGTTCCTGTTTTGTGCAGGGTTCTAGCTGGTCCCCTCAGAGGTAGCTCTGTTCTCCCCTGCCAGCACATATATGTTTTCATTCCCACTCAAGAAATCCCCAGAATATTCTGTCATGGCACAGTTGACCATGGACTCTAGTTCTCCAGCCAAGCTCATTTCTGAACAAGAGCAGAAATGGTTCTATGGGGCAGGAAACATGGCTAAGTAAACTTTCTTTAAAAAGCAGGTGGGGGACTTCCCTGGTGGCACAGTGGTTAAGAATCAGCCTGCCAATGCAGGGGACACGGGTTCAAGCCCACGTGCCACAGAGCAACTAAGCCTGTGGGCCACGACTACTGAACCTGTGCTCTAGAGCCCGCGAGCCACAACTACTGAGCCCACGTGCTACAACTACTGAAGCCCGCTCACCTAGAGCTTGTGCTCTGCAACAAGAGAAGCCACCGCAATGAGAACCCCTCGCACCACAATGAAGAGTAGCCTCGGCTCACCGCAACTAGAGAAAGCCCGTGCGCAGCAATGAAGACCCAACGCAGCCAAAAATAAATGAATGACTAAATAAATAAATAAATTTATTTTTTTAAAAAAAGGCAGTTGGTACCTAATATGCATGGAGGTTTTAAATCTATCTAATAGATTGTGTTAATAAGGAAATTAATCAAAATGTATGCAGCACCAACTGTGTACAAGACACTCCACTGAACCATGTGAATTCAAATAGAAGATACAGTTCCTACATTTGAAGGAGCTTAAAACTCTCATTGGATTGATATTATCTGTACAGTGGCATTTCCTGATAATAGATGGTATTTTGAAAAGGCAATACAGATTATGCTGGGCTCAGTTTGTCTGGTAAGACTTCAAGGTAGAAGTGGAATTTCAGCTGCCTCTGAAGGATGTGGAAGAGGAATGAAAAGTACATTCTAGTAAAGGTGAATATAGAACTCTGCTTAATGCACTGTTGTGACCTAAATGGGAAGGATATCCAAAAAAGAGGGGATTTATATATGTATAGCTGATTCAGTTTGCTGTACAGTAGAAACTAACACATTGTAAAGCAACTATACTCCAATAAAAATTAATTTTTAAAAAAAGGTGAATATAATAAACAAAGACAAAAAAGAGTGGAAATGTACAAGATGTATTTGGTAAAATTCAAGAACAGTCACTGGAATAAGGGAGTATAAGAGAGCATAGCAGGAGATAAGCCTCGAAGAAATAGTACCTTTTATATTAATATCATTTGGACTTGAAGCACTATAGCAAAATGCATCTAGGGGCCAGTCAGGGACACAAATCTCTGAATTAGGCAAAAAACAGAGTGTGGCAACCTGCAAGGACTTGAATGGGGCATTTTCAAATTACTAAAATTAACGAAAGTGTTCAAATCAATTTTTAAAGTGCTGAATTGACCCCCAAAATTAGGTCTTCCCAAGAACTTCCATCTTGCAACTAATAACTAAAGAACAAGAAAAATACATAAAAGTAAGCACAGTTTGAAATAAATGAAGTAGAAATGTTTAGTATAATTAGAGTCAATGTGTATATATTTACACATATAGTCTCAAGGCCTTCCTGTGACCAGAAAGAGGAAGTACAAATCAATTTTCCAAAACTAAAGTTATTGTTTTAGGTAGATGTTCCCAGGTCCCTAAAATTTGAGTAAGCTGGAGAGCCGTAGTTTGCAAAGTTTAACATGCATGAGAATCACTAGGAGAGCCTGGTAATAAAAAACAGACTGCTCAACCCCATCCTCAGGGATTCTGATTCAGTAGATCTAGGCTGGGGCCCAAGAATTTGGATTTGAAACAAGTTTCCAATGCTGATACTGATGCTCTGATATGGAGATTGCACTTTGAGAACCAATGGGTCTAGCACAATCTACATCATCCAGGCACCGCTGCTACTACAATTTGTCTTATAAAGGACATCAGCAAATAAAATTTCACAAACCTAAGTGTTCTTTGGATGACGTCCAGATATTGTTCTTTTGTGGTTGAGTCATAACTTTGGTTAAACCTTTTTATGTATGAGGATTGAAAATACATACATTCTAAGGAGAACATTGGACTTGGCAAGTGAAAGCGGAAAGCCCTCTCTCCCAGCACATTCTATTAAGTCCCACGATTTTCACAACATAAAAATCTTACACCCAACTTGGCTGCTCTTGAAACATATTGTTTAGATTTATTTGGCAATGCAATACAACTACACGCTAGGTATGTGCCAGATAGTTCAGTCTTAACCTCACCCAATATCTATTTTTAAAACGCTGAAAGAAATCATATTTGCCAAGCATTGTCTGAAGGATACCCCGTTCACACTTTCCTCTCCAGGTAGTTTGTACATTGGTGGCATAGTGGTGTGTTGCTGTCAGTTGTAGAATATGTTGGAAGGCATTTATTAGTAATGAGAGTTAAGAGTGAAATTTGCAAACGATTTATTTAAAACAAGTAATTAGAGCAGATGTAGGGTTAGTCCTCCAACATCATTCTCACTAATTTGCATTCTGAAATGTTTTTTTCAAGTGAGAGAGAGAGGCTGGGCATTTGTGAAGCCTATCTTACATGTATCTTTAGCAGTGTATTTGTCATGAAAGCATCATCTGCCAAGTATAAAAAAAATTGCAACTATCATTTAGGTGCTCTTAAATGTGTCCCTTACTGGGATGACTTGGAATGTTTGTTAAAAATGCATATTCCAGGGTTCCATCTGAGACTTCTTGAATAAGAATCTCTTGCATAGGTGGGGTCCGGGTACCTGCACATGATGAGCTATTCAGTTGTTCCTAATGCCCATTAAAGTATGAGACCACTCTTTCCTGGACCCCCCATGTCTGGGCCCCTACAGAGCTGCACAAGTGACATCCTTGTCCTGCCTTGCAGGCCTTTCAAAGAAGTAACTGGTTGATCTACCTTTACATCTACTCTAAAGAGGCTGAGAAGGAGTTCTGTGTTATATAAAATATTAAATCGCTTATGATGATTCTCAGAAAAAAAATTTCTGTTTTAACTATTAATGATTGTTCTTCTCTTGCTTTGCTTTTGTTTAACCAGTATAAACCATAGTACGAGAGAAAGGTTCTCTTTGTGGAGGATTGCAAGGAAAGGCGGCGCCGTTTTTGTTTCTACCCTTAGTAGAGAGGACTCTGGTGGATATTTCTGTCCAAGCTTCATTCTTGTGTCTACTTTGTGTCCCTTGACTGATACTTGGTTAGCTGGTTTCCCTCTTTCATCTTCTACTTTCTGTCATACCTTTTTATTTGATGTAGCCTTTATATGCAATCTTAGATATTTAGTGGAACAATGTGGTAAATAAACCCATGTGAATGTGTGTATAGTGGTATTTGGCAAATGGCATATTTCTCTTAAAAAACAAAAGAGATTTGGGGCTTCATCTGAAAGCAAAAATGTTGTCTTTTCAGGAATATATAAGAAATCCTCATCTAGAATTAATTCAGTAACATTTAGTCTAGTGTTTCTTGTGATTTACCTTTACAACAATGTATAAAAATGGTAGAGGATACTAGAAATTATCTTCTGAGATTTTGACCAGACTAGTGTGTGTGTATGCATGTGTGTGTGTGTGTGTGTGTGTGCTTTTTTTTTCCCTAGATGTGTTTAGGTGATGTGATCCTCTCCCTATATCCTCTATTTTTACTTTCGAAATTAAAAAAAAGAGTTTTAACTGTTGAGGAACTGTAGAGCCAGAGAAATAAACCAATTCTAAAAATGTTAAAGAAAAAATAAATTTTTTTCCTGGAAATGTATGTGTCTACACTTAGCCAGTACAAGATCTCCAGATTGAGCTCCCCTTTCTTAACACCCACCCTTCTGAATATGTACATATGATATTGCAAGAAAAATTTAACTATTGTGGGCAAGCTTCCAGCTGCCTTAAACAAAAGGAATTGACTTGAGAAATTGTATTTCCAGGAGTTAGTAAAGGGCCCGTACTGCAGGGAACGGGCTACAGTCCTAAATTTGCCTTGACGCTTGGACCAGAGAAAAGACAAAATTCCAAGAAGAAAACTCTTTGGTCTGACAAATGTTTGGACAAAGAAGCTGAAGTAGCGAAGAGGACTTAACAGTAAAGCTTTTGCAGGGAAATAGGACAACCACAGTGCATGTTCCTGGAGTGGGTTAGGGTGTGACAACAGAATTAGTTGACAAGAGAAGTGAGTTTTAAAAATCTACTGTCCACTACTGTAGTCTCACATGGAGTAGTTTAGAAGCAGCTTTGCTAAAGGCTCTGAATTTGTAAGCAATAACAGTAAACAATGGACTCTTGTTTCAGACTCAGTGGTCTGATCCTAAAACACTCTTCCACATCAAGGTAGACTATTATAGAAGTCATTGTACCCCAAATCTATTTCTAATCTGAGGAACGTTCACATTTCTGTCACATTTTTGTCTGTAAAAGAGAGCAAAGTTGTCATGGGATTTAGATTTAACCTATGTGTAATCAATATATAATTAAAAAACGGAACAAAAAGAGTGAAATCTTTAAAAACATCAAAGGATTACCAACAATTAGGCTGAAAAGAAATAACGTTGATACATATGATTAGGGTTTCTACCTAGTTTAGGAAAGCTGGGTAATTGAAAGCGTTTGCTCAAGGTTTTGACTATTAGTGAGGATTAAAATACCCTTTAAATTGAAATTAAATATTGATTTAGCTTAATAGTAATTGCTGAGTTTCCTACCTACTTCAGTTTGACTTTATACAGTTTATGATCACCACCTCTGTCTCAAATTTCCTTCTAATGAAGTGAGAGCAATAATTTATGTCATGTGTCTTTAAGGTTACTCTTAGCTGTGCGATCACATATATTTCAAGCACAGGTATGTGATTCTGTGTGATTTATAAATAGAAATATTAAAATTTGGATATCCTGTTGTTAATATGCCACTTCTGCACATTATTTATTACATTATTTCTACTCCCCTCCTATCAACACACACTAGAATGGATGCATCTAGAAGATGAGGGACTTTAACTATCCTGTTCAACTGCTAAATCACCAGTGCCCAGAATAGTACCTGGGCATAAAAGATACTCCATAAATATTTCTTGAATAAATTAATAAGTAGCTGGCAGTTAGAGCACATATAAATCAGATTGTACTGCTGTTGGCAGTGACTGAAATCCAGGAGATAAAAAACAAATAAGGGGTGTGTGTGTGTGTGTGTGTCCAGAACAAGCTGAGGAAGGGATAAAAGGAAGCAAGTGCCAATCATATCAAATTACCCTAAATTTAATTCTGATAGGGTCCATTTATGTCATCCTTCCCAAATTCTACCCTCATGGTTTCTTAAACTTCTCTCCTCCCATAGTTCATCTTCAGGAAACTTCTCCTTTTAGGCACTAAACTACATCCTATCTCTTCTGCATAAAAACATGGCTCCAGCAAAAATGCCCTCTTTCTTGCCTGGATCAATATTTCTCTCTTTACTAGATGGTCACCATCAACATACAAACATCAAGTTTTTTAAAAACCTACTCTTGACTCCAATTCCCCTTCTATCTGCTACCTCATTCCTCTGCTCTAGTTTATAGCAAAACTGGTATGGAGTGGTCTATACCTGAAATATTTAATTTTCCCCATTTTCTCTTTTAATTAATCCAAGCAGGCTTTCACCCCTTCACTGAGAGTGCTCATGTCAAGGTCACCAGAGACCTCCAGGTTGTTAAATTCAATGATCAAAATTCACTTTGGATCTTATTATACCTACTAGAACATTTGGCCCAAGTAATTATCCCCTCTCCCTTGAAGACTTTCTTGTTGGCTTCCTGGTCTACATTTTTCTTGTTTTCCTCTCATCTCATCAGTCACTCCTACAGTCAGTTTGCTGGTTCCTACTCACGGTTCTGGCCTTTTGTGTGACTTTGGCTCAATCCCTAAATCCCTTTTCTCTACTTACAGTCCCTCCCTTGGTGATCCAATTCTGTCACACGTACTCTGATGACTCTCTAAGTAATATCCTGAGTCTAGACCTCTCTGCTAAGCCTCTGAACTCCAAATTCATGTATCTAACTCAACACCTCTAATAGGATATCTATTAAGTGAATTGACTTCAACATGCGCAAAAATGAAAAATGAACCTCTGGCTTTGTTCACTAGCTTTTCGGAGTCCCTGTCAACTACACCTCCCCTCGTGTTGATGAACTGTAATTCTTCCAGTTGCTTGGACCAAAAATCATGCCATTGGTTTTACCTCTTCTCTTTCTCTCAACCCCACATCAAATCTGTCAGCAAATTTTCTTGCTTCTATTTTCAAAATATATCCCTAACCCTACTCTTCTCTTTTACCACTTTACCTGCTTCTTCCCTGATCCAATCTACCATCGTCACTTGCCTGGACTATATGGTGATAGTTTTCCAACTAGTCTCTATGCTTCCATATTCATCTTGCTTACTATCTATTTTTATACAAAGGTGGAATGATTATTTGAAGACTTTGAGTCAACACTCACTGCTCTAGTCTAATCCTCCCAATGCTTTCCTTTGTCTCTCAGGGGAAGAAAACAGTATAGTGGTCAACTACCTCTGCACTCTAGCTCTCCAATTATTCCGTGCTTTCATTTCCTACTACTCTGTCCATCCATCATGCTATTCCAGCCATTGGCCTCTTTATGTTCTTCAAACAGACCAAGTGTTCATCCACCTCAGTTACATCTATCTGGAACAATCTGCATAGAGGTCTTCTTTCAGATGAGATGCTTCAGTGAGACCTGCCTTGACCACTCTGTTTAAAATTGTCTCCAAATCCCCACCCACCTCTTATTTTTCTTTCCTGCTTTATTTTTTCTGCCTTTACTTACCACCTTCTAATATACAATGTAAATTATATATAATCTTGTTGTTTGTCTCCTCTCTCTAGAAACCAGGCAGGAATGCTGGTCTTTCTCTTTACTCTAGCTGCAGTGTCAAAGCAATGCTTAGCACAGAGTAAATAACCAATATTTGTTGAATGTATGCATAAATGAATGAATAAGTGAATCAATACATGAGTGAATGAATAAGATATTATTTAGAAGTTTCAACTCAGGAGCCACAACGTAAATGATGATTGATACCAAAGCACATAGTGGGAAAGTCTATAAAGCAAAAATCTCAAAGTAGATTCCCAGAATCCAAAGGGAAACTCATGAACATCAAGTGAGGCATTCATAAGAAGGATTTGGGGGAGTGTGTTGAGAGCACTGTCTCCTTAATCCAAATGAGAAAGTGGGAGGAGGGAACCGTGCTTCCACTTTCACCTGAAGTCAAAAGAGAAAAACTTCACCGGGATTACTCATAGAAGTTACCATGTATCCTCCAAGTTTGAGAGGGGTTATAGTGAGCTCATGTTCACTGACGAATATAAAGGAAAATGAGTTTTAGCTATTTATCTAAGGAATGGTGCTTTAAGAGCATCTGTGTAAACGGAACTATTAAAGAAACAAACAGGATTGAGACGGTAGCAGCCACCTAGAAAAAGTGCAGCGTCAAGTGTGAGGACAGTGCGTTTACCATTTCCAAAAGGAGCTTCGGAAAACCTACACAAGCATCTATGCAAGAGTCAAGGCTAAATACCTGCCAGACCTAAAGAACTGAAGCCCCCAACTCTACCCACTCACCTCTCTTCTTTCCCTGACTCTGACCCTGACAGCGTTCTGAGCCGCAGTGAGCCAGGTGAAGAAGCAGGAGAAACATTGTGCAGAGAAAGAGAGGGAAAAACACATAGTCACACTCAAGGCAATGGTACAGCCCACAGAGGAATGTAAAATCAAGTTCAGAGTTTGATGTGCTTTTGGGACTGGAGGAACAAATTTACCGATTAAAGCTGTTTGTGAATTTGTGACTATAAGAGGGACCAGAAAAGTCATGGATCCCTGATCTATATTCTTTCAGAGACTGAGGCTAGGAAAAAAGCAACCCTACGTACGTAGTAGATTTAAATGTACAGTGGGAAACAAAAATAAATTTCTCTTAATGGGTACACACGTATTGGGCTTATTCAACATTTATTGCAAGAAGATGAAGAAATGCAAGCAGAACATATACTTCAGTACGGGATTATCCTTGAAAATAGCAAATATTCACCTTCTAACCTTGGCCCCCTAACAGCCCTGGACTCTCATAGCTCATTATCATGATGATTCTGCAAGAATACCAGCTTGGCTCCTAGAGTTCAGAAATATCATTATTCTTTAAAGTATTTATTTCTTTTCTCAAATCTTGTACTTTCTGCAATTTATTTCTTTAAGATATGAGAATAGGGAATTAGCTGTGTATATCCATTTTTGTGAAATAATTAAAAAATAATTAACTGATGGTATAAATAGTGAATAAATAGTAATTGGTGTAAATTCAAATGTGTCATAATTTTAAAATATAACTGAAATATATGTTCCAGTTGAAAGACAACGGTTATGAGACCAAGATAAAAAAAACAAACACTAATGGCAATTTACAAAAGACACATACTATGTATAAGAATACAAAATGGTTTAAAGTAAAAAGATGGAAAGATTTATATTATTCAAATATGTACTAAACAAAATTTGGTGAATTCCGAAGTGAATTTTAAAGCAAGAAGCATTCCTAGAGATAAAGAGGGATATTCTATAATGATAAAAGGAAAATAAAATTATTTTCAGTTTATATGTCCCTGAATATATAGCCTCAAGATACAAAAAGCAAAAATTGGCAGAAGTGAAAAAAGAAATACTGTACACAAATACATGATCATAGTGGGAAATTTACTACACCTCTCTCAGCAATCAAGCTGACAAGCCAATTAATAAGAATATGAAAATATCTGAACGTGATTAACAAATACATTTGGTAGAAACTGACAAACAATTGTTTTGGGATATTGACAGAATAGTTCTAGAATTCACATGGTCATGCACCGGACTATCTCTATTTAGCAAGGACAATCTTAAAGAAGAACAAAATGGAGTATTTACAAAAGTTTATATCAAGAATGTTATAAAGTATAATATTTAAGACAGTGTAACGTTAGTGCAAGGATGAGGAAATAGAGCATTGGAAAACAATTAATAGTCAAGAAAAAAATTGCATGTATCTGGTCATCTGACTTAGAATAAAAGTGTCACTGTGCAGCAGTGAGAAAAGGACAATATTTACAGTAAATTGTGCTGGGTCAACTGGTTAACTACATGGAAAAAAATAAATCTTGATTCTTACCTTACTCCATACACAAAATGAATTCCAGGTGAATTGCAGATCTAAATATGAAAGGTAAAGCAATACATTTACTAGAATATAACAAAGAATATCTTAGTGTCCCTTCAGCAGGCAAAAATTTCTTAAACAAGACACAGAAAATATTAACTCTGTAGCAAATTATTGATACATTGGGCTACATTAAAATAAAGAAATTCTGCTTTACAGAAGGCATCACTAAGAGACTAAAAAGGTAAATCACATAGTGGGAGAAGACAGTTGTAATATCTGACAAAGGATTCATAGTCAAAATATATAAAGCACTCCTACAAATCAATACAGGAAAGTTACATAACAAAATAGAAAAACTGGCAAAAGACTTGATCAAGCCCTTCAGAAAATGATATCAGAATGATCAATCACTGTTAAAAGATGTTGTCTCACTGATGATCAAGGAAATTAAAACCAATGAAATTCCACTAAGTACTCAGCAGAAAAGTTTAAAAACAAGCAAACTACCAGTAAAAAGCATTGGGAGGATATAAAACACTTGGAACCTCAGTATTAGTAAGAGTGTAAATTTGGCAAATCACTTCAGAAATTGTTTGTAGGTATCCACTAAAGTATAACAAATGTATTGTGTTAGAAATCAAGATTGTATTTTCCAGTGGGTTGAGGAGGTGGGTAGTGACAGGTAGGGAGCACGAAGGGCTTTCCCTGAATGCTGGTAATGTTTAATCTCTTCTGATTGGAAGTTAACAGAATGTGTTCACTTGTATGAAATTGTATCAAGCTATATACCTATACAATTCCTGGGATTTTTGTGTTTATATTTAAGTAAAATTATTTAATTTAGAATATTTATCTTATCACAAAGCAAAAACCCAAATAGTAAATGTAATAGACAAGAGAGGAGACAGTATCTAACTTGCCATACTAAAAACTTCAACTTGACTGGCTTACCTCTTTTTTTTTTTTATTGTAACAATAGATTTTTTTTAAACTTTTGTAGTTATATTTTGTTTGTTTTTGTTGTGTTTCGATCAGAAGAAAAATCCACGGAGCTTTCCTTCCATGTTTAATGTTCCATCAGTTTGTCATCCTACAGAGATTGTCATAAAAATATGACTTGACCTGATATTATCTACAACTGTCTGGAACATATTTTTTTCCAGTATTTGAATTTAAGCTTACCGTAGATGTAAGACATAACCTCCGATTCAATGACTTGTAACTGATATCTAGTCAATAAAAGAAAAACATCTATGTCATGAGTAATATTTATCCAAATCTAAGGCACTCCAAGTTTTTTGGGAATCCAACTAAATTATAAGTGCTATCAGTGATATCATTGGTTTAGAAATTATCTACTCCTGTATTATCTTTTAAAGTTATTTAAATTATACAAAAGAATTTCAAACAACTCATGAGTTTATAAAGCAAAACATTGCATTTCTAAATATATGTATTCAAAACATTTTTATTTTTAAATTTCTTTTGCCTTTATTTATTATTTACATAATGAGACTCTACTGCAGTCAAGGCATTGTTCTGTTACTCGTTTTTTGTCACTTAACAATATGGCGTAACGACTTTCCTTGTCAGTACAGAACTCTACCTCATTCTTGCTAACTATTGCACCAGACTCCACGGACCCACTGGTACAGGGTTTGTGCCTTTTAACCTTCAGTAGATAACACCAAGCTGTCCTCTGAAATTAATTCCAGTAGCTTATTTTCCAACTAAGATTATGAGAGTCTCTAAGATGGCTGTCTATGATCCCTACATCCTGATATTCACACAATTCCGTAATTCTCTCCCCTTGAGTAGGGGCCGAACCTATTGACTCACTTTTAACAAATAGAATGTTTCAGTGATGGGCTGATATAATAGACTGTGGCTTCCATCGCTCTCGCTCTCTCTCTCTTTCTCTCCCTTCTGTGCTGGGGGAACCAAGATGTCATATTGCCCTTTGGAAAGACCCATGTGCCCTGGCAAGGAACTGAGACCCTCAATCCAATAATTCACAATGAACTGAAGGACCTTAACTGTGTGAGAGCTTAGAACTGGATCCTTCAGTTCGCCTGAGACTTGCTGAGTCTTGAGATGAATGCAGCCCCAGCCAAGATTTTACAACCTGCTGAGAGACCCTGAGCCAGAAACAATTGGTCAAGCACCTCCCATATCCCTCACCACAGAAACTATGAAGTAATAAACATTTGTTGTTTAAAATTGATGTTGTAGAGAGATATGTTACATAGTAAGCTTTCGTTATAACACCTTGCTGACCCTTGATTTTCATTCATTTAGTTTTCTGCTAATCTAATGGGAACACTAGTGATGGGGACATTTATATTTGTGTGTACAAGTATGTGTGTGTAAATTGCTCCTTCAAGTCCTTTGCTCATTTTTCTATTGATCTGTTTGTCTTTTCTTGTTGATCTGTAGAATTTTTAATGTATTTAAGTGATTAATGCTTGTTTTTCATAGATGGTGCATATATTTTCTTTCTATCCTTTTAACAATATATAATTTACAATTCACGTGCAGTCAACCATACAGATTATTCCCCTTGTCACTTTTAGGTTTGTATTATAATTAGAAAATCATTGCAATGTTTATATTTTTAATATTTTCCTGCATTTTCTTCTAAAAGCTTTAGGATCTGTTCTTCATCTAGCTCTTGAACCCATCTGCAGAAAGTTACGTTTTAATGAGATATGGAGAAGGCTAAATGAAATTTCCCAACTGGATAACCAGTTGTCAAAGTATCAGTATGAAGTATTTTATTGTTTACCTCCTACTTTGTATGTCAAATTTTGGATAAGTTGAATCCTCATAAAAACAAACATTTCTGAACGTTATATTCTGTACTGTGAATTTTATTATTACTTCCTGCAATAACCAAGTTGTTTAAATTGCTGTAATTCTATAATATGTTTTGATATTTGGTAGGACTAGTCTCTGGTTGGTCTTCCTTTCAAATATTATCTTAACATTTTGTGCATAATTTTCCATAATAAATTTAAAATCATCATAGATTTAAATTTTCAGATTAACCTTGATATGAAGAATAATTTGGAGAGAGTTTACCTATTGCAAATACTGAATCCTTCTTACCAGGGACCTAAGGTAACTTTCCCCTTTCTTCAGGGTGTGCTTTATGACTGTCAATAAATTTCTATAGTTTGTTCATTACGTTTTATAATTTTCTTACCACACCTAATCATAAGTATTTAATGAGCTTTGTGGCTATTCTAAAAGGGACCCATTTTTCGATTACATTTTAAATTGGTCATTGCTAGTGTATAAGAAACCTATTGATTTTTCAATATTGATTTTTTATCGGGTTACTTTCCTGGACTCTTACTAGTTCTGGTAGCTTTCCCATTGATTCTTGTTGATTTTTTTTTTTTTTTTTGGTAAACAGTTTGTTTCAGATAGATGATAGAAAGATAGATAGATAGATAGATTGATATAGATAGACAGATGATGTGTGTATGTATATACACATACAGACATATATTCTTTTCCTTTCATTTGATTGCATGGTCTATTATCTCCAAAAGGTATCAATATTAGCATAATAATTGGGATTCTTTTCTTATTTCTGTTTTACTGCAGATTCTCTTTTGTGTTAGTTTTCCTGGTGCTATTGTAACAAATGCCCACAGACTTTGTGACTTAAACACTAATGCATTATTTTATAGTTCTGGAGGTCCCGAATGAGTCTTGCAGGGCTCTGATCAAGATATCGGCAGAGCTGGTTCCTTCTGGAGGCCCCAAGGGAGGATCTGCCCGTTGCCTCCACCAGTCCCTGGAGCCTGCCTGCATTCCATGGTTCAAGGCTCCTCTTCATGTCACTGAAACATCTTGTTTCCATCATCACATTGCCTTCTCCTCTCTCCAACCTCCTGTCACCCACATAACCCAGGATCATCTTCCCATTTCAAGGGCCTTAGCTTAATTACATCTGCAGGGTCACTTTTTCCATGTACCGTAACATATTCACAGGTTGCAGGAATTAGGACCTTTTTTGGAGAGAGGTATATTATTCAACCTCTCACACTTACTAATAAAATATTTCACTATTATTTATGTTGTTTTCTTAAGGTTTCTGGTAGATTTTTAAAGCCAAGTTTTAAAAGTTTATTTTTATAACTAGCTTACTAGGAGGGTTTTTTTTTCTGAGTCAATAACAGATATTATAATGAATCAAATGATTTAATCATCCATATTGAGATGTTTATTCACTTTTCTCCTTTAATTTGATAATGTACTAATTATATTAATGCACATGTCTCATAATCTAAAATACTTCTGTGTTCTCAGCATATATCTTTTGAGCATAATGTATTAATAGTCTGCTAATACATTCCTGAAATTAACTTGGTACTAGTTTATTTATGATTTTTGTACCTGTGTTCATGAATTTTCTTTTACGTGCTATTTTCGTTCACTTTTGATATCAGAGTTATATTACATCTACAGAATGCTTTGCGAAAGACCCTAATCAAAAAACACGTTATTGGGGCTTCCCTGGTGGCGCAGTGGTTGAGAATCTGCCTGCCAATGCAGGCGACACGGGTTCGAGCCCCGGTCTGGGAAGATCCCACATGCCGCAGAGCAACTGGGCCCGTGAGCCACAATTACTGAGCCTGCGCGTCTGGAGCTTGTGCTCTGCAACAAGAGAAGCTGTGATAGTGAGAGGCCCGCGCACCGCGATGAAGAGTGGCCCCCACTCGCCGCAACTAGAGAAAGCCCTCGCACAGAAACAAAGACCCAACACAGCCAAAAATAAATAAATAAATAAATAAATAAGCTTTCATTTAAAAAAAAATAAAACAAAAACACATGTTACAAGGAATTATTTCTTCTTTAGAGGTGCAGTTAGCTTCACCTATAAAATATCCTGACCCTTTTTTTGCTTTGTCATGATAGATAAGCTTTCAATACTTTTCCCATGTACTATTAACATTTTCTACCATTCCTTAGGTGAACTTCGGTAATTTCTCTCACTTGAAAATGTCTTTTTTTTAGGTGCTTAATTTTTAATATAAACTATACTTAAATGGGCACTATATTTAGAATGCCACTTATTTTCTCATTCCTGCTGTTATTTGTTAGTATTTTTATTGGTGAAAGTTACCCAAGTTTGTTCATTTTATAATTTTAAAGAGTTTATTTTTAGTTTTATTGATCACTTCTACTTTCTATTTCTGTTCTTCATTTATTGTTTCTAGTTTTATCTCTATTAATTCCTTTTATTTTCCCTAGCTTTGCTTTGTTTCCCCCACTCCTGTCCCCAGCTTTTTACTTTGGTATACATAATTTATTAGTTTTAAATAAATATATGCATTTTTATGCTCTCATTTTTCAGCTCAGTACAACTTTGGACAGATACTACAGCTTTTGATTTGTGCTACTCTTAATATCTTTAACATTAAAATAGTTATTAATATCTGTTTAGACTGTGTCTTTATTTCACAATTTATTTAGAAGAACATTTTTGAGGTTTCACCTACAGAGACCTTTCAAGCTTCTGATTTTATTCCATTATATTCAGGGAATATGGACTGTATTATTTTTGCTTTAGGAATTAACTGGAATTTCTCTTAAGGCATAATTCTTGACCTATTTTTATATGTCC
The DNA here is from genome assembly GCF_009873245.2 of Balaenoptera musculus. Lineage (NCBI taxonomy): Eukaryota > Metazoa > Chordata > Mammalia > Artiodactyla > Balaenopteridae > Balaenoptera > Balaenoptera musculus. Next base: position 27,043,746 of record NC_045805.1, on the reverse strand, counting down.
TATTTGTTCTTGAAAAGGCTATGTGTTCCCTATCTCTTCAGTGCCAAGTTCCTTTCTTTCTTTCATCATATCTATTATATCATGCATATTAATTGCATGCATAAATTCCAACATTAAACCTAAAACATCTTTTAAAAGAAAAAAACTCTCATATTGAATAAAAATGTACATTGTCTATAAGAAATGTTGAATTAAAAGGAAGTGGGAAAGATATACCAGAGGGAGAGAGTAAATCCTGACTCCTTAGAGTGAAATATACAGTATTAATACCAAACATGTTAGAATTAAGTTTAAAAAATAATAAATAGGATTTAAAAGATTTTACTGAGAAAAAATATATTTTACAACAAAGATATAAATCTTAAAAATATCTGTGCACCTGGTAGTACATCATTTTAAACACATGTCGAAATGTTGTTAATATAAAGGAATTAGGAGACCTTAACACATTTTTCTTATTTCTTGAAAAACCAAAAAGGTCAATAAACTATAAAAAGATATATTTGGGGCTTCCCTGGTGGCACAGTGGTTAAGAATCCACCTGCCAATGCAGGGAACACAGATTCAAGCCCTGGTTCGGGAAAATCCCACATGTCGCGGAGCAACTGAGCCCGTGCTCCACAACTACTGAGCCTGCTCTCTAGAGCCTGTGAGCCGCAACTACTGAGCCCACGTGCCACAACTACCAAAGCCCGTGCGCCTAGAGCCCGTGCTCCGCAACAAGAGAAGCCACTGCAATGAGAAGCCCACACACCCAAAGAGTGGCCCCTGCTCGCCGCAACTAGAGAAAGCCCGCATGCAGCAACAAAGACCCAATGCAGCCAAAATAAATAAATAAATTTAATTAAATTTTTTTTAAAAAGGTGTGTTTGGTAAACTTCAACACTTTTTCAAAACAAACAAACACAGCTAGGAAGAGAAGAAAATTTCCTCAAGATGATAAGTGCCATGTAAAACAAAAAATATAGCTAACATCATACTTAGTGGTGAAAACAAATGAATCCCTAAGATTGGGAGCAAGGTAAGGATATTTACTCTTTTTTTTTTTAAAGGAACATCTATATATTTATTTTTTGGCTGTGTTGGGTCCTCGTTGCTGTGTGGGCTTTCTCCAGTTGTGGTGAGTAGGGGCTACTCTTCATTGCAGTGCAGGGGCTTCTCATTGGTGTGGCTTCTCTTGTTGCGGAGCATGGGCTCTAGGCGTGCAGGCTCCAGTAGCTGTGGCACGTGGGCTCAGTAGTTGTGGCTCGCAGGCTCTAGAGCGCAGGCTCAGCAGTTGTGGCGCACGGGCTCAGCTGCTCTGCGACATGTGGGATCTTCCCGGACCAGGGCTCGAACCCGTGTCCCCCGCATTGGCAGACGGATTCTTAACCACTGCACCACTAGGGAAGCCCCAAGGATATTTACTCTTACTACTTTTATTCAGTAGTGTATTAAAGGTTCTATTCAGTTCAATAAGGCAAGCCAAACAAAATCACAGAGTTTGAAGGAAGAAAGACGTAAAGGAACTTAAAGAATGGTAAGGCTTCTCTACATCATTCAAGCTTAAAATGATGGCACCCATAGATATTTATGGTGATGGGATTGTTCTGTATCCTGGTTGTGATGGCGGTAATAAGAATCTACGTGTGTAATAAAATGGAATAAAACTCTACACACACATTCCTGGTTTTGATATTGCACTGTGTTTACACGACCATTAGGGGAAACTTGATCATTGGGACCTCTCTGTGTTATCTTTTCAACTTCCTGTAAATCCACGATTATTTCAAAATTTCAGAGGTGAAGAAATGAAAGAAAAAGAAACCTAAGCCTACCTGTGCTTAGCAGAATAGACCTTAACCAGTTTTATAACAACCTATTACCACATTCTGTGTCATCGCATGTATGACTAAGATTCATCTGAGGCGCTGCAGAAAAATCTCCCTTGTTTAACTGCTAATGAAGATATATCAATATGTGTGGCTAAATGAAACGACTCTTGCCTATTTTCTCTATGCCTTCCTGAAAAAGTAAAATGGAGAAAGAGAGGAAGAAACAACTTGGGAATGAGAAATAATATAAAGAAAACAGAAAATATAAACAGCACAACTTAACACTAGAAGGACGACGTAAGGATTAGTCAACCTTTTGTGTATATTTACTATTAAATTGGTTTTATTACGTTACAAATTTCATGAATCTTCAGGAGAGCATTACACTAAAGAGGAGTATGAAACGGCATCTAAACATTCTATTGTCCCTTTTAAATATTGTAAATCCTGACACTTTATAGACTTTCATGTCATTGGAAACTGTAACCACGTTAAAAAATACAGGTAATTTATCTATTGGCACAGCTCAGATCTCTGTCTGTTTTATCCTTCTTTACCTATTTTAGCTAAATTTTAAATTATTTCCCTTACTCTCTGCCCCTTCCCCATCAAACAAACATAGACTTCAACTTCTTAGTCCTTTTTGAGTCAATGGAGTCAAAACTAAGAGTAATTAAAAGGTTTAAAAAAATAAGTATTTTTAGAGACTATTTGTGAAACCACAGAAATCCCCAGAAGAGAGGAAATTACCAATAAGGAATTTCTCGCAATCTCAGGTTGACTACACCCAGCTATGAAGTGGCCTGAATTCTCTGGCCCCTTTCTTAGGTGGAGTTGGTCCCCTGAACACATATGAAGAGAAAGACCTTTTAAGAAAATCTAAAATTTTATTAAAAGTGCCTGAGGATGTATTTTGATATTCCCAGAGAAAGTTACTATTTAATTCCTTATTTAAAATTCTCTAACTTGATTTCTTTTTTCGCTTGTAAGAAAGATGGGACCAGGGTGTAAGTTCAGGTCAGCTGATCCAGAGATGCAGCCTGTCACTTAGAAGCGTGACCGTACAATTTGACTCCAGGCACTTCCTCTCAGGGACTGTGTTCTAAAAAGATTCTCAAAAAGATTAAGGAATGACATGAAAGGCAACTAATCTCCTCCCCCACCCAAATGTCCCTCTCCCAGTAATGGCACCACCAACAACCTAGTTACCCTAGACAAAAACCTGGTTTTTCAATCATCAAGTTCTGTTGGTTCTACTTCTGACATACCCTTCAATATGTTTCCACTGTCAGTACTCTTCCTTAAAATACATGCTCATTGGGCTCTCCACACCCTCTGTTCACTACCTCACCCCAATCCAGGCTTCACTGCAGCCAGACTAAACCTTCTGAAATGTGTACGTTATCCCTCCACTGGCAAAGGTTCACTTTTGCCAAAAATACAAAGACCAAACTCTTTTGCAATTTATTTTCCTAAAGATGGAATGAAGTTAAGCTTCCCGCTGAAATTTCACATAAGGAGAAAAAAATAAGGGCTCTGTAATTTCATATCATTTTAACCTCCATTAAAGCCCCTGACATCATGAGGTGGTATATTCATAACTATGTGGGTAAGCACACTCCAGGAAGTGCAGAAAACAAAGGAACAGATCATACTGTCCTGTGTGATTTGAAAATATAAACTAACTCCTCTTCCAAACATCATTAGAAGTCAGATCCTCCACACTTTACACACACATTTCTTTCATTGCAATGACTACACTACCCAAACCTCAGAATAGCAACGTCTCTGAGTTATATGCCGACAGAAACCATTTTCACTTGACGAGAAGAAATACTCCCAAATTCTCAAGCTTCATCCAGTGTTTAGTTTTTGCAAACTGTATGTTTATTACAGTCAGAAATTATACATAGAAAGTTATGAAACTGGGAATAAGTTGATGCCACATCATCTATACGTTCCTCTTTAAGTAATTGGAATTCAACAAGTAGAATATTTATTTCTATCTATGCAATCACCAAAAAAAAAAAAAAAGAAAGAAAACTATGTTTAAATTTCTACAGCACAGATTTTTTGCTACTATGCCAACTCTAAACATGCTCCCAGGATTCAAGTATAAAGGACCCTGCTTTGTGAGTAACTATAGAGATGGAAGAATTTGTTTAGGATACTTGCTACTGGTATCTAGGTGGGAACTCCCCATCTAATAATTTAATTTCTTCCCATTCAAAGACAGCAGTGTCCACCAACACATACCTTACTTCCAAAGCACACGGCATCCCATTTTCAAGGACTAAGACGAGTTAAGTCTTTCAAATGTGTGATGAGGAGACAGAAGGAAACCTCCTTTTTTCCCTTGGTCGGTAAACAAACCCAGAGAGAATAGCTTTCCAGCATGTTGAAGATTCTCTGGCAGATCATTAATCCCAGAAAAATCTCTCCAAACTTACTGATGCGTGGATTCCATTTTCAAATTTCTCATTAGTTCCTCTTTATGGATTAAATGCTGATGTTCACGAATGAATGCACACAGCTTCAGCTGATGGATGTAATTGGGTTGTAATGGATTTTAGCTGCTGTTCCTTCTGATCTAGCCAATTTGAAATGCAGTATCAATGTATTCTCCCCATCTCTCAGTAGGGAATGAGAAATTGAAACCTACAAGATGAAATGTATCAACTTTCATAAAGTCAGCTTCAACCATCATAAAACTGTTAAACTTCTCATTATCATTCTACCGCAGTTATTTCTCAAACTCTAGTCTGGCAGTCAAAATATTAAATTGTATTTGGAATAAGTAGAGTTGATCCTCCAATGTTCTGTGTGTCCTCAACATTGATTTAGGTGCTGTAAATATCACCAAGTGAAAATGACATTAACACAGCAAAATTTTAACACCAGCAACATAAAATGACAAGAAAAGATTTAAAGGTTGCAAAACCTTCTGCAATTTTATATTTAAAAACATGATTTGCAGCTACACTAGGTTCAATAACAAAGATGACATGTTTCCAAGCCTCAAAAATTGCTACTGAACTGTTCTTCTGGTGTTGGATTCCTGTGTCTCTTAACACTGGAACATCTAGTGATGAATGGATGACACAGATCAGCGAGGACCCAAGTTGTTAGCTGTCTCAGTCTCTTCATTTCCTACATTGCCCTATGTGTGTATCTTTTTCACGTCCCAACCAGTATTTTCATGTAGTTATATATTCATGAGCTCTGTAACAGTGGGGTCAGAATTCAGTTGAGCTCAAATAGACTAAACTTTCTTGTTATCACTAATAGTGTAAAATGGAAGATAGAGTGAAACAGCTGTTTTATTAAGAATTGTCAGTGAAGAGTATTATGGGAAAACAATCCTCTATTCCTCTCTTTCTTAAATCCTCCTTTTAAATTAATGCAGAAATTCAAGTTTCTCATACCATTCTAAAGTTTACTTAAATAATGCAAAGCACACTGTAAAACACGACTAGACATTTACACACCACTTCTATTTTATTCTACAGAGACAACTTACCACTGGTAAAACTAGAGGACATAGACTAGATGGAGAGAAAGGGAAAAAATATTACCAAGTTCTTATCAGTTGTGTCTCTGGATTTAAACAACATTTTCTTTGTACTGTGCATCTTAGAAAACTATAAAAATGCAACTATTCTTCAGGTTCACGAAACTTAGGCAGATTAAGTGACATAGCTGGGAGGAAATAGAAGCCATTAATGTCGTATTTGCTTTTCATAAGTAATACTAATTAGCAGATACATTTCACTTAGCATCTTCAAAACACTTGACAAACATTAAGTAATTAATTAATTAAAGAGAAGACCATGATGAGCTTACTTGGAATCTCCCCAAGGACACTCAATACTTCTTGGTTCAAACAGGTTTTGAAATAACAAGAATAACCTTTCTTGTGATATCTGACTGCCAGTTGGAGCCCAGAAAGTACCTGAGTGCGTGACAATTAGATGGTTTTAAAAAGGTCAATTGGATTATGTGTAACCTCTAAAATGAGAGGTTAAATTTTTTCTGATCTCTCTCTCTCTCTCTCTCTTCCTTTCCCTCCTTAAACACACACACACACACACACACACACACAAACTGGCTTAATCTGCCAAATAAAAATCCTCCCTCCCACTCGAAAGGCCATATCCAGAACCAAACTTATGACTATGATGTTATGTTAACATCCAACCAAACCTACATAGGAAGGCATCATTTTAAAGGAAAAATAACTGGATTCATTCCTGTAAATTAATAATAAAATCAGTCATTATTATCTATCAAGACTGTCTCTTCCTTTTCTCCCCATAGGAGAAAAATAAACTCAGACCAGTAATTTGCTTTTCTGCAAAGGAGAGGCCTTCCTATTGACAAAAAGTAGAATTTAACCTCTTAATCATTCATTGTTTTTATTTGTACCTGAGTTAAAGGTTTAAAATGGAATCATCTTTCTTACTGAGAAGAATCTCACTTCAAACATGATAAAAGTTCTGAGAAAAAATGATATATGAATTTTCATAGCCATTCCATAAACTTTATGTTGCTGAATGGCCTTAGTGTCATATAAGCTCCACTAGGTGACTCACTGAAACAGTAGAACAAGAAAGGTGAACCCAGAAACACCATCTTCTCTTCATTCTAGAATATGTCCTTTAATCAACAAAAAACTCTCAAAGAGAAGAGAGTACAGTAGGTCTATGATGCATGTAACAAGTATTCTTTAGTCCCATCATAATTCAAACAAGGTTTGGAAATGCCTTTGTAGGCAGTATTTGTACTACTAAAAAATCCAATTCAATGCTAAATATATTATTGAATATAATATTCAATTATATTTTATTAAAAATAATATTAGCTAGCCTGACCACCTATCCCATTATTTACACCTAGCGAAATTGGTTTTGACTGCTTCTGAAAATCAGCTTCCCCGTTCAGAAGATGAAGGTGTGCTATAACCAGGTTAAAATAATTAAAAGAAAAATGTGCCCAGTGCACTGAGAACAGTTCCAAGAGAGGATTTCAAAAACAAAACAATAGTATAGATATATTTATATTTGCTTATATTTTGGTAATTTTATTAAAAAGGGATCTAAATTAGTTAGGGAGGTTTTATAATATACTTACTGTAATGATGCTTTCTTTCAAAAAGTCATGTACTTTTACCTCTCAAGCTGATAATCTACAGTTTGTATGTCTTTTCCATCATACATGATTCCCAGTTTCACCTCTGAGATATCAAGACTTGTTTCACACAACTGGCTCCATATACAAGGTCGGGTGCCAAGTGAAGGATCACTTACCTTAAATCTCATCACCGTAATGCCTGTGCCATTTAGATGAGGTGAGGAGAGAATCAACACCTTTCATCTGGAGCTTTAAAAACAAAGCTGGTTTATTAAGTTCGTTACGTTGAAAATGGAACTCAATTGTATTAGATTTTTCCATATTTAAAAATAGATCTGGGATGGTTTGTTTGGGGTTCCAGGAGGCTTTCTGCACACTTTAAAAGTAGCAATGCAAAAAAAAGACTTAACTCCAGCAGAATGTCTACATCTGTAGTGTATCTTAAGAAAGACTATAAAGCTGAGGTGAATAATGGTACAGATAAAAGTGATGGTGAGTCTGCTGGGGTCAATGTTTCAAGCAGAGACATACATAATTTTTTCACCAGTGATTTGAACTTGAAATGGTCAATGTTATTATGAGAAATTATTAGAAAAATTGTATAGGAGCACTAAAAGCAAAGGAAAAGAACAGAAGAGGAAGATCTGACATGCCTGGCATGTTTTTTGTTGTTGTTGTTTTGTCTTTGTTTTTCATCTGTCAAACCTTTAAGCATAACCATAAGATTGTTGAAAGAATAAAATAAGGGAAATGATGGATGAATACATTTAAAAAGTTAACAATGGAAAGTGAGAATAAGATATTTTTTTCCTGACTTTTTATTGTTCTTCTGTTTTCTAAAGGTAGATTGTTTTATGTTGGATAAGTGTGTCTGCTTTATAACAGCCCTTTCTCTATTAACCCAGACTCAGCCAATCTCTGCACAACAGTGGTTAGTATTTCTTGAGTATCCATGAATACTCATCAGTTTATATAGATTAAATTATTAGTTTGTGTTGCTGGGAATCAGGTCCTTATATTTTCCTGCTCTTAAATGTGTAATTTAAGAAATCCTAAACTAATTATCTAATTTCAGCCACTACGGAAGAATGCCTAGCAAGTATCTAATTTCATAGCTTTATTATCTTTATTATAAGGCTCTTCATTTCCACTTCAAAGGCAGTTAAAAGATTGGCATCAATACTTAATTGTACAGCAAGGACACTGCACTAAACTCTTTTCATGCTCCTTAGCACTGAACCATATTTTATCTGTCCAGATTATGCGAAATTAATTTTTGAGATAGTGGTGAGATATTGTTTCCTTCAGTTAAGAAGAATGATTCAAAGGAATAGAACTGATCTTTTCCTATATTCATAGAGTAAAAATGTAAGGAGAATCCAGAGGGATAGCAGAATCACTCATTCTACTTCTTACTGCCTTTCTATTTGATTTGTGGACAATCTCTAAGGTTTTCTGGTGAGGAAACAAAAAAACTTTTATGGGAAGGAATAAACAGAATCTCTTTCAGTTTTCAAGAAACTTCCCAAATTAATACAGCACCCATAGTGAGAACACCCTTTGGTAACTGCATTGGACAATTCAGTTGCTCACATTATGTTTGCAACCACCTATGTAGGTGTGCCCAATAAATATATTATACATTTTATTAGCATTTGACCAAGTCCGACCTCTCACACCCTTTCCAATGAATGCCACCATTCTCAAGCTGTTTCCCTTTCTCTCTCTTACACATACCCTCACAAACTCACACGCACTCACACAACACAATTATTCTTCATATTCAGCTGCATCTGTTATTCCCTGATCTCATAGATAGATAAATAGGTAGACAGATAGATAGATAGATAGATATTATGATTAGAGCAGAAAGGATAACTCACAAGCAAAAGTGCTTGGTCATTATTATTTTCATTGTATCTTATTAGTTTGTCTACTTTACTCTTGACCCCTTAAGATACAACTGCCTTTATTCCAGACTGCCAGTCAGTACAGAAATTCAGAGGACGAGATTGGAGAATTTTGATCTAAATCCTTTATTTAGAATTGGAGAATGCCAATGAACAATGAAAAGATCTGCTCTCATGGAGTTTATCTTCTAGTGAGAGAAGACAGAGAATATTCACTAAATAAAATAAATAAGGTAAATATTCTATGTTAGAATCTAAATGTTAAGGAAAATAGAACAAGCAAAGGGGACTGGCAGTGCCAAGGGCTGCCTCATGAGAAAATGGCAGTGAGCGGTCTTGAAGGAAGCCAAAGAGGGAGCTACTGGATATTTGTGGGGAGAGAATTGTGGGCAGTGTGTCTACCATGATCAGTTACGCATGCTTGATGCACAACCTGAGCCCAACACAGTATTTCTGAGGCAGAAAAGGCAGCAAGTGCAAAGTGCTGGGGTGAAAGCATGCCTCACAAGTTCATGAGAAAGGGCCATCACTGTAGTTGGAGCAGAGAGAGCAAAGCGGGTAATAGAGAGACATGAGATGAGAGAAGGAATAGGGGCCCAAATGAATCTGAGTTTCCCTTTTATAATCCATCCTGATTGGTTTTATGTGAGGACCTCATAGGTGGAAGGCATGTGTGGGAATAAAGCTTATCCAGAGGGAATCTTGCTGATGGCCCTGACTCGTGGTCATCAACTGTTTTCTACTGGTGCATTAATGTCTCCAGCAGATCAAAAGGCAACAGAATGACGTGAAATGAGCACACAGTTATGTATCAGATAAACTGTTTTGAATTTGACTCCATCACTTTCCAGATGCAGAACTACAGGTTCATTTCTTAACTTGGTGTCAACTCAACTCAGCAAACGTATTGGTTCTTACCAGAAAATCTAACATAGCAGGACGCTCGCTCCCACAAAAAAAGGAAGTATTTGGAGAGTTAAGCCTCAAGCAAGCAGTTTATAGTCTAAATGAGGAGTTGGCAAACTTTTTCCACAAAGAATCAAATAGTAACTCTTTTAGACTTAGTGAGCCATTTGGTCACTGTTGGAACTACCCAACTCAGCCACTGTAGCACAAAAGCAGCCAAAGACAATATGAAATGAATGGGCATTGTTGTCTTCCAATCAAACCTAATATACAAAAACAGGCAGTGTTCAGATTTTGCCCATACTCAGTATTTTTCAGCCCTTGGTCTACAGCATCATCATCTGGAGCCTTTCTGCATTATCTAATACAGCAGCCAATAGCCATATGCAGCTCTTTAACTCATGTCATGTGACTAGTTGACTAAGGAACTACGTTTTAAATTTTATTATAATTTTAATTAATTTTAATTTTAATAGTCACATGCACTAATGGTTACTGTATTGAACAGCACTGGTCTTAAGGTAAAGATAGGCCTAGGAAAATATGAAGACTATGTTAAAAATGACAGACGTCATATTGATACAAGGAAGAAGTAAGTAGTACTGACTGGGAGTTTAATTGAAGGCTTCATATACTAAGTGGCATTTGAAATGGGTCTTGAGAAATGAGTAGACTTTTTTGGTAGGCTTTCTAACCTTGCTTGCAAAACGAAAATAGAAGTAGCCAAAGCTGCCATAGGGACCCTTTACAACATAATTCTGCTTATAGCAACAAAAGTTCATAATTGAGAAGTGTTTTATACTTAGAGACACTTGCTAGGCATTCTACTGTTTTCCAGGATTACTGAGGTACAATGGGAAAAGTTCAAGCTTTTGCACTGGGAAGAACAGATTTAAAACTTATTTTACTTATCACGTGAGTTTAGATAAGCCCCTTTATCATTCTAAGCAGCGGCTTTCTCATCTTTAAGATGGAAAAGGTACTATTGACTCTAAGAGTCAAATGACCTAAGGTCATTTGTCAGATTCAATTGTAGTACCTAAGATAATGCTAAGAACTTGGGATTCGATTACTGAGTTATTTTAATTACTATTTAAATTATTTAATTATTATTATGTCACAAATATAACTTCAGTCAATTCTCACAACTCTGTGTGATTAAGGAAGTGTAGGCATTATAATCTTCATTTTTTTTTGTAGGAGAGTTATTTGTGTATGACATGTATCTTGCCCAAGACCACATAGCTCATAAATGGTAGAATCAAGTTCAGAAGTCTCAGAACTCCTCATACATATTCCACTGTTTTTTCCACTACCTGTTATTAACTCCCTTGTTAAGACAAACTAGTGAAATATTTGGAATATCAGTTCTAGACTGAATCTGCTATCTCAGTGGGTTTTAAGATATATTCAGGCTGATGGTTTCATCCAACTAGTCACTCATGTTTACTCGTCAGATTTCCTGTTTTGACATGAACTTTGTGCAGACTTCATTTTATTATTTAAATAACTTTATAAGATATCTCCATCTGTATAATCGTTCATCAGTGCCACAGTCTAGAGCAATGAATCTTGACATTCAGAAGCATTATGTAAAACAAGCCAAACATGCTAATACCTAGGGCTTTATATCTTAAGCCTTCCTTGACATGGGTTTGTGTTATGTCCTGTCTATTCTATGTTCATCTTTAATTTATGTTTAAACAGCTTATGTTTAATTTATGTTTCAAAGTGAAGCCACAAATCGCCTAAAATATAAGGAATTTCATTCCATGCCATCTCTGACCGCACCTTGTGTCTTAACACTCATAAACACAGGCACTGAGCAACACAATGATCTGTCGTATTTCCAAACAAAAAAGTAATAAGATGCCATAGGTAACTGTAAGCATGTGTCTTCTTTCCTTACATCAAAACAGAACTTAGATTAATAACGATAAGCACTGTAGAAAGTGTCTATGTTGAAAGGCAGGGAATTTTTGGTTTTGACTTATTCTGTCCCTTCATTGTACCCATTTTTAAATCTCCTTTGTCAGACAGATAGGATTTTCCAGCTCCCCCTTATCCTTGTGCATCCCTCTGGGTGTGTATGAAAGGAAACTAGCTGGTAGTCTCTGAAGTATTCACCTATGTCCTACTAAAATGATGATGTTGCAGGCAAAGGGAAAGCCGCCTACCTTAAGGATCAAACCAGGGCTTCCCTGGTGGCGCAGTGGTTGAGCGTCTGCCTGCCAACGCAGGGGACACGGGTTCGAGCCCAGGTCCGGGAGGATCCCACATGCCGCGGAGCAACTGGGCCCGTGAGCCACAACTACTGAGCCTGCGCGTCTGGAGCCTGTGCTCCGCAACAAGAGAGGCCGCGATAGTGAGAGGCCCGCGCACCGCGATGAAGAGTGGCCCCTGCTCGCGGCAACTAGAGAAAGCCCTCGCACAGAAACGAAGACCCAACACAGCCAAAAATAAAAAATAAATTAATTAATAAAAAAATAAAATAAAATAATTAAAAAAAGGATCAAACCAATTGTATGATCCTTCTCTTTCCAAACCTGACACCAGAACTTCTCCATTTTCTTTCTTGTAATCAGATAATGTATACCTATATGTTCCTGCATCTGTCTGATGTTAGCTTGCTATCTTTTTATGAGATGTGAGGTTGGGACCCAACCCACCACGCCACTGGAGGGAAGTAGTCACCTAACAAGGGGAAGAGGTAAACAAAGAAGGATGTCAATTTCTTGGTTCCATCATAGTTCCTTTCACTCTTTCTTTGAACTAGATATCTTTTATGTGCTCCCAAATCAACCTAAACCTATGAGCTTTCCCACATTCCAAATTATTATAACATTATTATTAGAAAAAGTGTATAGCTGTACACTTTTTTTCTAGTCAATTCAAAGAGAATTTTAGAAGTGAGAGCAGGAAAGGAGCATTGAAGCAGTTGGAAATTTTACTTATGTGTTTGCTTATTTTATTCAACTCCTTTATTACAGAAGGTGGAACTGAGGTCCAGAGAGGTGAAATTTCTTACCAAAATTTTGACGTTAGTTAATAACAGAACTGTATTTAGTATCCATGTCTTAAAATTCGTATTGCAACTTATTCTATTACATATACTGCTCCTTTTATATATAGACATCTCCATGAATATGCCATTGCTTTGTTTGTTTGTTTTTCATTTTTAATGAGAAACATAACAGTCTAGGATCTTTTGTATAAAATTCTCTTCCTATAAGCAAGCTATATGTTTTAAGAAGTTAAACACATAGACTTCATAAATTTCACAGTGCTGTGATATAACAGAATGTTTATTGTTGCCTTGGAGATTCCCATACAGTCCCCTTCCCATATACTTTCCTACCTCTTTCACAAATTCAAATTTGTCAACTGTTCCTAGTCTAACTCCATAAAGATTCCCTGAAGAATCCAACCTTCACTGATTTCCCCTTGTACTCAGTCCTACATGTGTTAGCCCTGGATAAGCCCTCATATTGCATTTATCGATACTGTGGCTTCCAACCACATCGTATTTAACATCCACCTAGAAGTGGAATGAGTTCATGACACATAGCTTCCTGTGGTGCCATGTTAGGCATAATTCCTTCTCAATTAATTTGAAGGGCTGAATTAGTACTTTGATGACTTTAAAGAGTGGCTATGACTTCCCAAATTCCTGTGAAATACGGCTTGCTTCTGAGTTATTAATTCGGTGGATGAGCCTCAAAGTCTAGTCTAAGTTTGAACGCTATTACTCCGCTAGTATTCTTATCCCTGAAAGACCTCGCTACATTTAGCTGAGCCAACAGTCTTTGGAAACATTGATGTTTCATTCATCTCATTGTTTAGAAAGATTTGGTTCCCTCTTAATGGCTGAGAGTAAAACTTTAAAGGAAAACATCTCCACGGGAAGCCCAGCATTGTTTAGGAATGGATAATCTGTGGCTGCCAGAAAACATTACTTGATTATCAGTTTGAATTTCCTTTTGCTCCTTAGTTTCATCCTGTTAAGTATTTCTTTTATTCCCTTCGACCACCCCAGACTGTTTTTCACCCTCCTGGCTGTCTCTATAGCTTTCAAATATTTAGCAAGCTTCAGATTTTGATTGATCCCACTTTTTTTTCTCCTCATCAAGTGCTAACTTCTATCCTCAGCAGACTCCTGTCTGTTGTTCTTTGAGATTAAAAATCAATGAATATTACAAAAGCTGAAGAATTCTTTAACAAGTTCCTTTGTCCCTCCTTTCACCTTCTCACAAAGAATTTTTTTCCGTTTTATCACTTCCCTTTCAAAAGTACCATATACCTTAATTAAATTATTACAATTCTTTTGAGGATTATGAATAAATCTTCATTTGTTTTCTTTATTAGCATTCGATCTGCTTTTGTTAATTGTGTAAATGTTCCCCTTAGGCAGAAAAGCAATATAACTCAAATGAAGCAGGGCTTTTTGTTAAGGATAGTCAATTTGATTAATGTCACAGTCAATATGATGAATGGCAGCATTTTGGAACACGTTGCCCAGTAACTTGAAACTGACAATATAATGTGTGTGTCATTAGGACTAAAACAATAAATTCAACAATGTATCATAGCGTTGATCTGGAATGCTCCTTGTTTGGGATAAAATAATGATTCTGTGCATTTACATAATATCATTCATTCTTAGATTCAACGCTTTATAAATAGACTTTATCATCTTGATTCTTAAATGACGTGGAAACAAGTGAACTGCATTAGTGCCAAAGGAGTAAAATAGTCATTCAGGCATCTAGATTCAGTGCTTGGAGTGATGGAAATTGATTTCCCCTGTATGGCTAACATGATGTAGTTAATAAGAAAGGATTTATAGCAAATATAAGTAAATGTTCATGGGAAACACTTAAAATGCAAACCAAGAAATTGCAAACTTCCAACTATAGACTTTCTCTGTGTCAACCAAATGCTTGCCAATATTCAACAGTGGATAAAAGTCTGATTAACAAATTTTCTTGTGAAAAAGGAGAAATAGAAGAAAATGTACCTAGGGATTGGATTAAGAGTGCTATAAGAATAAACTTTCTTCAAGGATTCTAAATCTCAATAATGCATCCCTTATATCTTCCATAAACTAAGGCTGCAGGGCTTAGGAAAGCAGAAAACAAAGAATAGTTTTTGATTTTGTTCAGTGCTGTTATTTTGTGGTGGTTGTTGTTTTTGTGTGTGTGTTGATTTTTTTAAGCAAAGTTAGGACACAATTTTGTTTCCTGGAAAAGAGAAGGTAATTTATAAGAATAAAACCCCATCAAGTGAAACTTCAATAAGAGGGAGAGAGACAGAGACGAGAGCTTTTTGTGAATCACTTATTTATCTGATACAAAAATGAAGTCACTATAACCATAAACAGAAGCAGTAATAAATCTGTTTTATATGAAAGAAAAACATTAATTTAAAGATAGATATTTAGACTCTACATGTGAAATCTAACTATATCTTTGCCAGTTTTTCTGCAAATGGACAAACTGATCCTTAAAATTAACAAAAGTTCATATAAATTGGCATCAAATAATTATGAACCGATAGCTATTCTTCATCCAAACTCTCCTGGTTTTATCAATAATTAAGATATCCAGATTTTTTCCATTACCATTTTAATTTCTCTACATTCTATTTATCACCTCTAGGACTTACTGTTAGACTCTTTGAAGAAACGATCATGTATTTCTATTTTGATAAATTGCCATATGCAAACAAAACATAGACAATTTACTTTTTAAGAGACCTAGAGACCTTCTTTTTCTTCAAAAAGAAGAAATTCTGTTGTAGACTAGGAAATTGGTTCCAGACTATAAATTCTTGGAGGTAAATGCAGCTTTTAGTACAAAGATAAATTATATACAAATGCAGAACAAGGATCTTCTGGGAAAAGAGAAATTTAAAAGTACTTTGGGGAAAAAAAAAAAGAGTAAAACAACCTAAATCAAAATCTCCTAATAGTCTTTTCCTCAACAGTTACTTTATTTCCCCTCTATTTCTTCAGTGGAGTAAAAACACAAATGCTAAAGGTTTAGTAAAACAAATGAATGAATATAACAAAACAGAAAGACTCATACAGAGAACAAACTAGTGGTTACCAGGGGGTAGAAAGTTGGGGGAGGGGCAAAATAAGGAAAGGAACTAAGAGGTACAAACCACTAGGTATAAAATAAATAAGATACACAGATGTAATGTATATGTATATAATGCACAGGGAATATAACCAATGTTTTATAACTTTAAATGGAGAACAATCCATAAAAATATTGAATCACTATGTTGTACAACTGAAACTGATATAATATTTTAAATCAACTATACTTCAATTAAAAATTTGGAAAAAATTCTTTTAAAAATAACGTGAAGCTGATCAAGAAAGAAAAACAATACATGTTGAATAGTAGACAAAAGAAGTGGCCAAACTTGAAATGCACAGACAAGGCTCTAGGCAAATTAGAAATGATTGCCAACTTAAATTAAAAAAGGAAACAGTAAAACTATGATTAGAAACAGTTCAACATTGAGATGCCCATATTCTAAGGTAACCGTATTTCTTTATATCTTGTTCTAAATTACATCAAGTAAGAAGACAATAGATACAGTCAATATAATTTTATGTTATCTTTTTAAATGTTGTCTTTTCTTTTAAATCTACTTGTTTTATATAGTTTTCCAAAGTATGAGATACCTGTGTGATTTTCTTTAATTTAAAAACTCATGAAGGACTTCCCTGGTGGTGCAGTGGTTAAGAATCCACCTGCCAATGCAGGGGACACAGGTTCGAGCCCTGGTCCGGGAAGATCCCACATGCCACGGAGCAACTAAGCCCATGTGCCACAACTACTGAGCCTGCGCTCTAGAGCCCGCGAGGCACAACTACTGAAGCCCGCGTGCCAAGAGCCCGTACTCCACAAGAGAAGCCACTGCAATGAGAAGCCTGAACACCGCAACAAAGAGTAGCCCCCACTCACTGCAACTAGAGAAAGCCCATGCACAGCAATGAAGACACAACACAGCCAAAAATTAAATAAAAAAATAAATAAATATATTTTTTTAAAAATGAAAATACAGAAGTGTATGCCCTCTTTTAATTTACTTAACACTATCCATGGAAGGCATGAATCGTCTGATGATGAAAACCAAGACATAGTTTACCTGGTAGCATTGCATCTTTATTTCACCCAAAGTAACCAGGACAGAAATAAAGGCTGTGATTTAAGTGTTTTGGGATTGAAAGAGCATCTTTGTAGAAGTTAATGTCCCAGACTCCATCGGGACTTTTTCTGCACTATTTCAATATTTTCATGTTTCTTGAATGAACTTGGGGTGTTATCGCTTTTTTCCCAATGCACACATTTAATATCATACTTGTATGGAGCATTCAGAATTCTTAAGAAACAAAACGTGAGCTACCCCTGGAGAGTGAGGGAGAAGAGATATTTGCCCTGCCTTCTGCGTTTCTTTCACCATATCCCTCTCCTTTGGCAATGGCCTTTATCCTCCATGCTCACATCGGTGAAGAGACCAGTGCCAAGTCCAACTCTTTGGTTACCCCATCCTCCTCCTGGGTCCTGTCCCTTTGCTCTGAACCTCCACCACAAGGAAGGATTCCAGGCCAGTGACCTTTCCTTTCTTTCTTTTCCAGAAGCTTCTTGTTGTCAGCACACTTGCTCATTTCTTTAGTCCAAGTGTGCCCCTTACAAAAATATCTACTGCCCCTGACCTTTGAAAAGGGCAAAAGGGGGTTTTAGCTAGCGCTAACAGGGAGGGGATGAAAGCCTTGACAGTCTCCATGGAACTCAAGGATACTAAAATTTCTCAAGGTGCAGCCCCATTCTCTCTGTTTGCCAAATCTTTGTGCTTTTCGAACAGCTAGAGTGAGTAAATCTGAAGCAAAGGTAAGGAAGGAAAATAGTTCTCAAAGGGTAAATTGTAGCCTCTAAAGGGGGAAGGAAAACTTGTCATCTTTCAACCCAACTTTCCTTGGCAGAAGTAGCCTTTAAGAATTCTCTTTAAATGAGTTCTCGACTTTTGGCAGGCTTCTGGCTATGCAGCTCCCTTTGTTCAGGAATGATGCTTTAAGCTTCCCAGTTTAGCCTCACAGCACAGTTTTCAGGAAAGTTTTTTTATTTTCTATATGTTCTTACTCCTTATCCCTAAGACAAGTTTTTCTGCCCAATACAACATCAATTTCCAAAAAACTGAACTACCTCTAATATTGTACTTGTGACTTTCTTGATGCCTAAACTATTTATCTCACACACACACACACACACACACACACACACACACACAAAGAAGTCATATACCAATTAAAGAGTGTGTTTCATTGCACCTTTCAAGTTCATGCATGACTTTGGGTGCAATATTTAATTAGCAGCAATACAGCAAAAGACGACTGACTTTTAGAAACTAGAAACCCACATACAGGCAGAGTCTCCTTCCCTTTTCATTATCTTTTGTGTGTGTGATTTTAATTAAATATCCCCAGGTTTCGGTGATCCTGCAGATGTTTGACACAATACCCATTCATTAGAAATGCTTTATATTTATCACATCTCGAAGATGGACTTATCAGCTCTTTCTTTCAGCCACATGTCTCAGATTAATATGCATTGTGAGAGGACTTATTTGACAGGTACAGAAGGGCTGAGCGGCAAGGAGAGAACATTATGAATCCCACTAGAATTAGGAAAAAGGGGTAGAGTGACTGCACCAAGTCATTGTCAATAGTTCAGTTTGCATGAATACAGGTGCTATTATCTCACAAGCACATAGAAGGAGAGGGAGGGAAGATAAGAGAGCTGTATTTTCCACCTGTTGGTACATCGATGGGTTTATTCTAATCCCCATATCTCTCCATGCCCTTCATGAGAGCTTATTCATTTAGCTCTGGTGGGCCCACTGAACGTGGGTATTTTAAATGACTGTTAATGAGACAGCAATTCTCTCATTTTCAGGTTCATAACAACCCCGAGGCACAAAATATCATAGATATCCCATTTCTTTTTTTTAAAATTAATTTTCATTGGATTATAGTTGATTTACATTGTTGTGTTAGTTTCAGGTGTACAGCAAAGTGAATCAGTTATGCATATACATGTATCCACTCTTTTTTAGGTTCTTTTCCCACATAGGTCACTACAGAGTATTGAGTAGAGTTCCCTGCGCTATACAGTAGGTCCTTATTAGTTATCTATTTTATATATAGTAGTGTATATATGTCAATCCCAATCTCCCAATTTAACCCTCCCCCTGCTTTTCCCCTTGGTAACCATAAGTTGGTTTTCTATGCCTGGGACTCTATTTCTGTTTTGCAAATAAGTTCATCTGTACCCCTTTTTTAGATTTCACATATAAGCGATGTCGCATGATATTTGCCTTTCTCTGTCTGACTTACTTCACTCAGTATGACAATCTCTAGGTCTATCCATGTTGCTGCAAATGGCATTGTTTCGTTCTTTTTTATGGCTGAGTAATATTCCATTGTACATATGATGCCTGTTTCATTCGTATTGGACAGGTGGCAAACCATTTTTCCTTTGGGTCTGTGTTGTCTTTCTCACTTGATCGCTCCACCTGCCCCTGCTGTAGGCCTTCCTGGGTCACAACATCATCACCATGTAGAGCAAAGAGTTTTAGAGGCTTCCAGCCAATCCCCTCATGTGTGCTGTCATCCTCTGACCCCTTCTACCCGTAGACTCCGTGCAGGAGAAATCTCCTGAGTCCACTCCCCCACTCACACCACCTTCCCACCACTGCTTCTTCGGGTATCTTCACTGTGCCCCGCTGTGTTCAGAGACCTTAGAGGAACGGTTGAGACAATACTGTAAGAATAAAGCAGATGGTAAGGAGAGCCTTGGTCATCTAGAGCCACCCAACACACTTACAAAATTTTATTTTCCTCCAAAATATTTTGCCATTGGTGCTTGCCAAAGAGAGGTGCTTTTTTTTTTTTTTTTTGGTTTGTTTTTTTGAAAATGTCAAGGTAACAGAAATGTTTACTGGGACAGGAAATGTGGTACATTTGGTCCTAGGGGAGGAGGAACACTGGCCACCTGCTATATATACTAGATCTACACCTTTATGATGAATTTGCTTTGATTTTAAAAGGTTGATGGAACTGAGAGCAGGTCACCCCAAAATGTGCCATATTGATTATTTTAAAGTTACTTAAGAAACAGCCAGTGCAAAGAGGACACTCTGACCCTCCTTTGTCCTCTTGAAGGCAGGAAATAAATCTCCCATGTGAAAGGTACCCTCCCCATACCAGGAGGTAGAAATACACCCTTATCAGTAGAGACAGGGAATTCAGGGCTTAGAAGGCTGTATGAACAAACCTTGTTACTTCTTTACTAGTTTACTACCCCAAGCCCAACCTTGTCAATTCTTTACAATTTATTATTTCTTTATTTAAAAGATATAAAAGCTGATAGCTTTGGTCACTTCTTTGGGTCTCATATCTTTGTATGTATAAAATTAAATTAAATTTGGTGTTCTCCTATTAATCTCTCTTTTAATACAGGGAGTGTCTCAGCCAAGAACCTAGAAAGGTAGAGGGGAAATTATTTTTCTTCCTCTACAGGGTCAGAGTTTCATCTTGATTTCCACCCAGCTCAATTTCTAGATCGTGACCTCTACTATTAGTTTCCTTCATGTTCTGTTCTTTTCTCATTAAAAGAAAGCTATTTTGACATAAGTAAGGGAACGCCGCAATCTACTTTTTGTCAGCATGCTAAGATAACAAACATGAGGAGGCCAGAAAAAGAGGAGGCAGAAGTTTCCTATGAAACACTTCAAATGAGAAGGATTTTCTTTTGTCCCTCAAATTTTTGGTTTCAGTTAGACATTTTACCTGGCATGTGCACTGTGTATTGTGATATACTTGCATTGCGAATACAAAGATTGTCCTCAACGTAGAGGACAAATCCTGGATTTGTCCTTGACAAGATATGTTGAGGCCAGGTCTCAATGTTCCTCAGGGTTCCTGCTGCATAATTATTACGTTATCCAAAGGACACGAGGAGATCTCTGGAAGTGAAGAAGTTGTGTGTGTCCTGTGAGACATCAATTCATAAACATGGTTTGTTTGAACCTGTAATGGAAACACTTGTGTTCCAGTTGAAAGAACACAGACAGTCGTTCTTCACTTCCTTGAATGTCACACAAACCCACAGGACTGATGAATAAAGTTGAGTATCAGAAAACTCTCTGAGAGGGGGAAAGAGGGGAGCCACAGAAGATGAGCAAGTACAAAGTATCAAAAGAATAAATGATCCTATTTTGGAGAAGCAGAGTGATCTGGAAGGGGTGCATGGGTACCTTTGGCTCACACTTATATGTTGATATTCTCCTTATTTTCTTCTCACTTAGCTCACTTTTAGGGGCAATATCATCCATTCTCATGGCTCCTCTGTAATTACTATTACACAGCCACTGTCTGAATTGGAGCAACGAGCAAGTGTTAAGTATACGAGTTAGCAGACATCTAGTCCTGTCCAAAACATCCATAAGACATTGGTCTATACCAAAAAGTCTTTGATATTTGGTCCTGTCCAAGACCATTTGGCATGGACCAAATATGCTCATGGATGTTTTGGATAGGACCAATTTCAAGGACATTCTGGCATGGACCAAATGTCTTAAGGACAGGAGATGGAAGCAGAATCGGCACTTGAATGATGGGTAAGGGGTAAGTCGCCCAGCGCTTGGAGAATCAGCAATCAGCCGTGGAAGCCATGGACAGCTTTCCTTAAACTCATATGTAAACGTTTCGATGAGCTCTATTGCTATGTCAGCAATGACTTATCTTAAGAGTTAAAAGAGAAATAATGCTGACTTGACCATTTTATTTTTATTTTGAAAGTGAATATGACACCCCCAAGTGACCACAACATATCCAGCTAGTTTCTCTAGGTCAGTTAAGAGCCTTCCCATCACGGGAAAGAGGAAAGTCAACTGGAGGGTTGAGGAGACTGCTACGAAAAGATCCACCTGGGAAGAATGTATCCAGCAGTGACAGGAAGTGTGACGATGATATGAGATTGTCAAACACTTTTATGATCCTTCCCTTCAGTCTGGCTATGTACCTTTTGAAGGAGCACATGGCTTGATAGGGAGGCAGCCTTGAAATCAATTGACAGAGCGGAGAAAACATTAAGAGCATCTGCAGGCACAGGACACTCTGCTCCAGTGAGATTTGTTGTAGGACAGAAAAGACAGCTTTATAACAACATCTTATTGATATCGGCTTCCAGAGCACGGATAGGAAAAAAAAAAAAAGAATGTATACGCTGGCAGCAAGTGTTTGCAGCCTGAGTTAGGGTCTTTGATGGAACAAAGCAGGCTACCAATAAAGTAGTACAAGAGGGAAAACAAAGATGCTGCAGCAGTGAAGAACGATCATGGGGCCAATATCATACCTTGGAGTGTTGCACCTCAGCTCCATTTTAGCGATAGAATAGCCATCACAGGCTTAGACCTCTGGTCTTCCCGTTTGAAGCATCAATAGATGCCTTACCCTAGGGTGACTTTACAAAGATGGTATGATAATAACAGCTTAATGTGAGAGAAAAATCTATCTGATTGCACGGGTGGAATTCTTAGAAACAAACACCACACTTAGATTCATGCTGATTATGGTAAGTTTATAATAATATTAGCCAAAAAATCAATTTCAAAATTACTGTCAAAAGTCATTGATTTGCTCATGCTCTGTACAGAATGACAGGCAACCCACCACCACCCAGCCCACACCAGCCCCCTCCCCTGCTTGACTTTCCTCCATAGTACTTCTCACTACTCGACAGACTGTATTTGTATGATTTACGTATCTGTCTTCCACCACTGGAATATGAGTTCTACAAAGGTGGGGCTTTGTCTGTTTTCTTCACGCTGTATCCCCACCATCTAGACTAGAGGCCAGCACATGGTAGGCTTTCAATAAATGTTTGTCAAATGAATGAATGAATGAAACGGAAAAAAAAAGTCATTGATTTGTTATTTTTGAGTATACAGACCGCTTCTCAGTTGAATTGCTTGATTTGTCTTAAGCCTCAAGTTCACAGATCTTGAAATATTGATTTTATTGTTTTAAAATGGGGAAATTTTATATAGCACCCGTTGGTCAATGGTCAAACTGCGGTTAAGTCAATGCAGGATATTTTTTCTAACATGTCACAAACACTGTTCAGAATAGCTTTGATTTGGTGCATTACTATATATTCTTTTTCGCCTCTAGGGACAGTGTGAATGCTAATTCAAATTTTTCAAGGCAGGAAATGAGGTGTCTGGTCTGGTAAAGAAAGTCATTCATCAGAGTTACGGTTCTTCCTGGCTGGGGATGTAAACGGAAGCATCTAAATAGTCTAAGAAAGCTGATCTTATGACATCCCTGGAGAAGATGTCGTAACGCTAACATAAACCATCATTTACTCTCCACTTCCCAGGACCTAAGTACTTCAAGGTTAGTGATAGATAAATCGGTTCTCTTTTTATGAAAAGATGTAAAACATTAACGTTTCTTTTGTTCTAATTCCTGATGATGCCTGTGTGTTTGGAGAGAGGGAAAGAGCCTCATTAGGAAAAAAGGCAGCATCTGATTCCAATTCTTTCTTGGTTATTCTTGCTCTGATTTGAAGGGTTTGTTTGTTTGTTTTTTCCTTTCTTAATGCAGTTATATCCCATTTGGACAGCTCTGAAGGGTGTTACTGGGTTTAATTTGTCACATCACACTTATTCCTAAATCTTGTGCATTTCAAACAAAATAATTCTAGACGCTATAGGAGACAGAAAGAATTTTGAGACTCGATTACCTATCTTCAAGCAACTTGCCCTAGAGTTAAAGAGGAAGTATATATCATTATTTTACCTCTTACTGGGGGGCTTTGGCATAAAAAGATAACTAAAAATAAATACAGCTTTTGTGCTCTGAAGCCAGACACCCCACTCTGTTATTTAGTATCTGGGTGACCTTGGGCTTGTGCTTTAGTTACCATAGTTATAAATGGTGTCAGTAGTACAATATACACCATAGGGTTTTGGTAAGTATTAAATTAGTAAATAGACATGAAGTAATGAGAATGCAATCTTGAGGAGATAGACTCAGTAAAAATATATGAACAAGGAAGTATAGGGGTGGTGAGTGCTGTGTTATCAGAGCAGGATAAAGGGGTAGCAAAGAGGCTGAGAGAGGACTTACCTTAGGTCAGTTGGAGAAGGCCTCCCTGAGGAAGAATTATTTGGACTGAACCAGAGAGTAGAGGGCATTCCACCTCAGAATCTTCTTAAAATGTCACTCTACATAAAAGTGGAGTTATGGGTGGTTTATGAGATGGAGAAAGAAATCATTTGACTATGGTTAACTTGGTCCGGGGAGGCAGTGCTCTTGGTAAATCTTCATTAACTGAGTGATTGAAGGGTTAATTGATTAGTTCATTTATTGCATGAGACCTGGCGAACCAAATGGTGAATAAATTTTTAGGGAAGAAAAGAATGAAGGGATGATGGATCATACTAGTGACAATAATGATGTAAAATTTTGGAGGTAAGAAAACATGAGGGAGAAATCAGTACTCCGTTAATGTGGAAGACATACAAGACGACAAGTCAAAGATAAATGAGGTGTCAGGCCTGAATGACAAGTACACAGTAACAGGAAAACACCAAGGGGGACTTGCTTGGAGGGGAAAAAAGATAAGGACACCCCTTTCATATAGATGTACGCACATCTGAAATGTGGATACATTTTGTGATGCACAATGTGATGGAAAAAGTGTTCTGGGCAGATTTGCCTCTAAAAAATAGGAGAAACTCAGAACTAGGGTGAGCATTAGAACCAAAATATATAGTTTTATTTAACCAAAGAAGTGATTATTCATCTCTCTGCATTTCTTTCATCTTCATAGATGTGTTATCCATTATCATGATTTTTAAAATGATTGAATTTAGCAAATATTGGTTGAGCTGCCGCTGAACACCAGGTTGAGATGAATAAAACATAGTTTCCCCACCTCTGCTAGAGGGGATAAGGAGAAAGGGGAACCAGCAACACACACATACATACACTCACACACGCACAGGAATGGTTAGTTGATTAAAGGCGATCTGGGAAAATCTGATACAGTAAGAGTAAAAATTTTCAAGAAGAGCTCTCTCAATCATTTAGCAAAATATTTCATGGAGAATAAAAGCTAAGAAACTGCCTTTAGATTTGTCAACTAGGAGATGATCATTGATCCTTGAAGGGGCAAATTCAGTAGAATACTGGGGAGAGAAGCCAAGGTGCATCTTTTATCCCTTCATCCTTCATTCCCTTGGGCTTTCAAGAAAAGTCTTATCAGTTGGCAAAAAAAATGTTAGTTCTTTCTATAAATGCTGACAATAAATGGCTAAGCCATATTCATAATCACTAAATTGCCAGAATCCACTTTAAAAAAAAAAAAAGACAACTAAAAGCACTTAGAAGACAATCAGACAGTTACAGGGTCACCGTCCCCCCCAAACAAAATATTGTCCCCAAAATAAAACTTCTAAATGTATATAATAATGTATAATTAAAGATATAAGACAATTGCATTTTCTGACATCTCATGCCAGTGGAGTTGCTACCTTGAAGGGTGTCTCCAAATGATAGAATGAGTAAATAAACATGGGAGAATTCTTTAAGGATAATTTTTATTTACTTTATCTTAAGAGACAAATTTGATAATAAATAAGAAAGAAAAGGACAAAGGTTTTGAAGGTCAAGTTAAGCATTTTTCTTTAACAAGGTTATTTTGACATTACTAAATGGACCAGCCACAGAACTTTGAGCAGCTATATTAGATTAATGATAGCATCAACGATACAAACAAGCACAATTTGTTAAGCACCTTTCCTCCTCAAGACTTTAATTCTGCTTGGGATATAGAAAATGGAGATGGAAAGAAAGCCTGGTCTAGCCCTGGTCACTATATATTTTTTTTCCCCCTCTTTTAAAAAAATTTTTTTTAATTCAGTGAGAAGGAATCCATAGCAAAAAATAACCTTTTCCAGACAGTACCACAAAAATCAATAATCAGTCTTGCCAGAAGAAATCCAACAACATTTTCAGTGCTGTTACAGATTAGACAGACTGTATTGATAATAAAAAGCCATATGCCCCGTCTTTTATATACTCTGAAAGGAAGTGTCTTTATTATTGCATTAAGCCTCTTCACCTACTCATACCTCTCAGCCAAAAATAATCTCTTCCTCCTTTCACTTGTTTAGAATTTTACATTTCAAGTAGAAAGTGAGAACTTCTGGTTAAACATGGAGGATTGAGTACGTGAGGGCTTTTTCTCTGCTCCTTCCAGAAATCCCATTCAAATGAGAGCGCCCCACCTACGAACGATTTCTGTTCCAAGAGCACGTTTGTAAGTCCAATTTGTTCATAAGTCCAACAAAGTTAGCCTAGGTACCCAGCTAACACAATGGCTATAGAGTTCTGTACTATAATAGGTTTATAATACTTTTCACACAAATAATACATAAAAACAAACACAAAAAATAAACAGTTTTAACCTTACAGTACAGTACCTTGAAAAGTACAATAGTACAGGACAACAGCTGACACACAGGGGCTGGCATCGAGTGAACAGGCAAGAAGAGTTACTGACTGGAGGAGGGAGAGCAGGTGGGAGATGGTAGAGCTGAAGGATCGTCAGCAATAGGAGACAGAGGGCAGGCTGCAATTTCACTCATGCCTGACGTTGATGGCACAGGTTCGGGTTCCTTGTTAGAACCAGATGCACATTCACATCTTTGGAGGTTCACAACTTGAAGCTTCACATGTAGGGGACTTACTGTAACGATAAACCCATAACACAAAGGGAAAGGGGAGGGAACTATCAGGGGATGAAGAGATGTCAACAAAAGAATCATGCAGCAGGAGCTTGTAAAGACTTATCTATTGAGATTCTACATATCAAGGAAGGCTACAGTGAGGCGTGAGACTGAAAAGAAAGTCTACCTGAAAGTCCTCACGGGAAATATTTAAATTCTTGGTCCCTTCCAGGAAACTGGTGGTTTATTTTGTGGAGAAATAGAATCAGAGGTTACCCAGATTTTAGTACATATGGCACAGAGGAAAGGTGAGGGAGAGGGTACCATGCTTGAAAGTTACTGTTTGATGATACCCCCCCCCCAAACCTTCTTAATTCCACTTCACTGCAAGAATATCCTGTTTTGGCCAATATTTATAGGCGGGAGTTTGGAGTAGTCTTCCCTGGAAAAATTCAACACACCCAAAAAAGACATAAATAGTGACCTTTGGTGGTCCCTCAAAGAAACAGCTGGGTCCCCACCCAATATTGCTACCGTGAAGCCCACTGGTCCTTAAGACCTACCCACATATACAGAAAATTAGAGGATCAATCCAGGAGATCCATGCTTCCTGCATGTTGATCACTATCTCATAGTCTGTTTTCTAAGGAACTAAATCTGGGGTATAGTGATTCAAGAAAATTTTCTAGAAGATAACAATATTATTTTCCAGATCAAAAAAGCTTGCTAAAGTCCCAGTATAATGAATGATAAATTACTTAAAACACATCAACATGCAAATTCAGAAAGCAAGAGAAGAAAAAAAATCCAAAAAGCTTTGAGAAAAAGAAATATATCAGATAACATCAAAAAGAATATTACTCAGTCATAAAAAGAAAAAAATTGAGTTATATGTAGTGAGGTGGATGGACCTAGAGTCTGTCATACAGAGTGAAGTAAGTCAGAAAGAGAAAAACAAATATCGTATGCTAACACATATATATGGAATCTAAAAAAACAAAAATGGTTCTGAAGAACCTAGGGGCAGGACAGGAATAAAGGCGCAAACGTAGAGAACGGACTTGAGGACCCAGGGAGGAGAAAGGGTAAGCTGGGATGAAGTGAGAGAGTGTCATGGACATATATACACTACCAAATGTAAAATAGCTAGCTAGAGGGAAGCAGCCGCATAGCACAGGGAGATCAGCTCGGTGCTTTGTGACCACCTAGAGGGGTGGGATAGGGAGGGTGGGAGGGAGACGCAAAAGGGAGGGGATATGGGGACATATGTATACATATGGCTGATTCACTTTGTTGTACAACAGAAACTAACACAGTATTGTGAAGCAATTATACTCCAATAAAGATCTATTTAAAAATTTTTAAAAAGCATCAAATGGTATAAAGCATTGGTCGTCTCAGCCACAACACTCAAATCTAGAAGATGATAAAGCAATTCCTTCAAAATTCTGAGGGTGAATGGTTTTCAAACTGTGATTGTACATGCTGCCTAACTGTCAATTAAACGTGAGAGCAGAATCATGCACTTTCATATACCCAAGGGTGAAAGCGATCTCTCCCTTCCTACTTTTTTCACGGCACTATGGGCGTGTGCTGCCAAAACAAGAGAGTAAATGATGCAAAAGGAGGACGACACTGAACTCAGTAACTAGGGGATGCAACAAAGGGTGAGGGTGAAGTCCCAGGAGAAGAGCTCTGTGTTAGGCTTTAGCATGAGTCCAACAGGGAGCAAGGGGAGAGAGTTATCTGGAAGGGGTTTCCCGGAAAATTGTAGAATTGTTGCAATATCTGAGGTGTTTTAGTGTTCAGAGAGGGCGTATTAGTTTGCTAGGGCTGGCACAACAAAGCACCAAAGATTGGATGGCTGAAACAAAACAGAAACGTATTTTCTTAAAATTATGGAAGCTGGAAGTCTAAGATCAAGTTGTTGGCGGGGTTGGTTTCTGCGCAGGCCTCTGTCTTTGGCTTGCAAGCGGCCGCCCTCTTGCTGCCTCTTCACAAGGTCATCTCTCCGTGCAACTGTGCCCCTCATGTCTCTCTTCTTATAAGGACACCTGTCATATTATATTAGGGTCCCATCCTGATGGCTTCATTTTAACTCAGTCACCTCTGTAAAGATCTTATCTCCAAAGATGATTACATTCTGAGGTGCTGGAGTTTGGGATTTCAACATATAAATTGTAGAAGAACACAACTCAGCCCATAATAGAAGGGTCATAATTCCACTGGGAAATGTGGAAAGGAAATGTAATCAAGGTATAATACATCAACCAGCTACAATAAGATAAAACCTGAATATCAACTGGACCAACATTGTCATAGAACCATAATGAAGAAACAGATGAGGAGAACAGGGAAAGAGAAAGTTTGTAGAAGAATATCACAGGGAAGGAGGGTTGGATCACGGGAATATTGTTGTTTTGTACTTAGCCTTGTAGTACTATTTGATTATTAAATTCTGCAAATATATTTTATTGACAAACACTTTTCAATATTTTTAAAATGAAGTGGTGTTATTAAAAAGGGAAGATAGTTATTTGTAGAAACACTTTAGCTTTACTGTTAGATCTTTGGGTTCTTGAGTGCAGGTTCCATGTCTCAGTCATTAGAATCTCACTTGCGTTCTCCATGTACGACATAGCAAACCCATGACTAGAACATGCTATCACTCAAGAAAAGTTTCTGGAAATAAAGAATATAATAATTTATTTCTCAGAATACTTAGCACCCGATTATTACCCAATTAATAGCTAATCATTATAAATGGAATATATACAATAAATATTGGCTAAATGAACAAATTAATCAGAAAGAATAGTAAGAATTGGTACAGTTTTAGTCAATCTCAAAGAGAAAATAATCCAGTGAATGAAAGAGTGAGTTGGAGAGAAGGAGGAGAGAGAGAGAGGTAGAGAGAGAGAAGGAGAGAAGGAAAGACAAATCTGTGAGTTTATTTAACAATTATACAAGTAACCTCATGCTATAGACTGAATGCTTGTGTCCCTCCAAAATTACATGTTGAAACCTAATCCCCGCAGTGTGCTGGTATTTGGAGGTATGACTTTGGGGAGGTGATTAAATCATGAGGGTAGAGTCCTTGTGAATGGGATTAGTGCCCTTAAAAAAGAGACCCCAGAGAGCTCCTTTGCCCCTCTCAACATGTGAGGACACAGCAAGAAGATGGCCATCTACAAACCAAGCAGCAGACTTTCATCAGACACAGAATCAACAAGCATCTTGATCTTGAATTTCCCAGCCTCCAGAACTGTGAAAAGTAAATATTTGCTGTTTACCATCCACCTCATCAAAGGCCTTTTGTTATAGCAGTCCCAAATAGACTGAAACTGCTGGACAATTCAACCTTTACCAATCTAAATCAATTTTCCATCCTTTGCTGTTTTGGTGTGCCTTTTCAGATCACTTCTCTAAGAAATCAGAAGTCCCCTTTGGCTAATAATGCCAAAATGGTATTAAGAATATTTTTAATAATTTCATATTGATATGTATAGAAATATCAAACCACTATGTTGTGTAACAGGAACTAACATAGTGTCGTAGGTCGATTATACTTCAAAGGCAAACAAACAAACTCATAGAAAAAGGGATCAGATTTGTAGATCAGAGGCAGGAGGTAGGGGAAGAAGGAATTGCATGAAAACAATCAAAAGGTACAAACTCGGTTATAAGATAAATAAGTATTAGGGATATAATGTACACCATGACAAATGTAATTAACACCGCTCTAAGTTATCTATGAAAGTTGTTGAGAGTAATTCCTGAGAGTTCTCATCACAAGGACACTTTTTTCTATTTCTTTAATTTTGTTTCTATATGAGGTGATGGTCACTAAACTTACTGTGATAATCATTTCGTGATGTATGCAAGTCAAATCATTACGCTGTACACCTTACACTTATAGGATGCTGTATGTCAATTATATCTCAATAAAACTGGAAGAAAAAACCAAACATTTTAAAATCAATTTTCAACTAGGTATACAATAGATAAATCCATTTCTGGTTGCTCCTTCACCATATTCCTGCCTAGAGAAACTAAAACACTTGTACCATGTCAACCTGAGAATGCTTAACGCTGTCCTTTAGAAAAACTCTAAATAAATAAGCTGCTCATCACGAAGGGGGCAGTGGAGGTGGAGATGAACTTGGAAAGTATTCATGAGCTGAAGATGCTTGCTTTGCGGCTGCAGAATAAAAGCCACTGGATAAATAGTAAAGCAGCCAAATGCGGACTGAAGACACTAGTCTTAATACTTGAAGGAAGGAAGGAAGAAAGGAAGAAGGGAGGGAGGAAGAAGACAGAACAGCATCTTGACAATGAAGGAAATATCTAATAGTTTGAAGAGAGTACAAGTCAGAGTTAGACTTGCAGCATGAGGATGGCCTTGTAGTGAGTACAGAACATTTTCCTCAAGACCAGGAAGGAGGTGCCTCTAGCAATGGAGCAGGATGGGTGGCAAAACCTGGTAAACAGGCAGGATTTATCATCACAAAGTTGAACTGCAAACTTCCCTCTTGTTTTGAGATGTTAGCTTCTAAATTCATTTGTGTTTTGAAGGAAAAATTTTTTAAACCCTCCTTTTGTAGAGAAGTGTTGAAAATTGGAAAGACCATAGTATCCATCAAATCGTGGAACACATCTTATTCATCAAAATATACTTAAAAATAAAGACAGTATATTAGAGAAAATGCAAGTTTCTCATAACATAGAATGGGGGCATCTCAAAACTATGGGACTAAAGTCATTCTCTAATAGTTGGTGTCAAATTAGTTTTTACCATTATGTTATTAGCCTAAGTGTTCCAATTCATCTACAAAATGAAGGGATATTTTCCCCCAAGTAACCTCAAGTCAATCTTCTTTCCGTAAGTTGATTATACAACTGGAAATGATTAAGCAGTGATCTCACCATAGCTTAAATCTATTCCAAAATATGGTATACATGAACATTAGAAGATTGACATATTCATTAAAATGAGGAGCATTAATTCCTTAATATTTATTTAAATAGGAAAAAAAGCTTAGTGGTACAAATGCAGATTAGTTCAAATACGAAATTATGTCTAAAAAGGCAATACATATTCTTTGCAGAGATATCAGACCAAGGATTCAGACTAAAACATGATTTATTTTCTATATCAGAAATTACAAAATGTGCATTCTTTAGCAGATACTCATTGTACCAATGGGATTTGTCCAAACTACTCTCATGTGAGATGTGGTTAATTCTCACTGCATCAGCACATCTATTCTTTCTCTGAGACTTAACTAGAAAGGCATATAATAAACTTTATTTCCAGCCTTACATGAAAGAAAGGTAATAATACGTGGGATGATTAGCTTTGTCGGGATCTATCAAAGACAGACTATGTTACACGATACTATCTAAACAGTGTGGGCAGGTGCTATGCGGTTGAGAAAATAATTTAAACGTGCATGAAACAATTTAAGGGTAAGACAACAGATGATGATAGAACGCCATTTTGGGTAGTATACATTGACAATTAGGGAACAAGAAAGCACTCAATAAGTTATCAACTGTACAATAAATACAAAAACATTTAAAATGAGTTAGAGTAGGGAGAGACAAAGGAAAGTAATGTTCATGTTCAAGGTTTAATGAACCTTGTTAAGAAAACCCAAGGAAGCTCTCTGCTCACCAACCTCTGTCTATTTATCTGGGACCATACAGCCTTCAACAGTATTAATGACCCCATAGATTTACATCCCATTTTACACCTTTCAAAGAACTTTCATACATGAGTGATAGGTCAGGGCGTGTATTCTTATCACTACTGTCCAAATACAGGAAGAAGATGCAGTAACATAAGGTGACTTTATTAACAGGAAAGCAAAGTGTAAGGCTTTCTAGATTCTAGCCATGCCTTGACACTTCCACATCAAGATGGGTGACCTAATGGGAGGGCATGAGAGCAAAAGAGAAAGGAGGAAGGCAACAGAGAAGATGATTTTACGGCATCCAATTGTCAAATGGGCTCCTGGGGTAATGGTTAAAATCTTTTTTCTAACTTTTTATTTTACATTGGAGTATAGTTGATTAACAATATTGTGTTAGTTTCAGGTGTCCAGGAAAGTGATTCAGTTATACATATACATGTATCTATTCTTTTTCAAATTCTTTTCCCGTTTAGGTTGTTACATAATATTGAGGAGAGTTCCCTGTGCTATACAGTAGGTCCTTGCTGGTTATCCATTTAAAATATAGCAGTGTGAAAGAGAAAAACAAATACCGTATGCTAACACATATATATGGAATTTAAAAAAGCAGTACTGATGAACCTAGTGGCAGGGCAGGAATAAAGACGCAGGCATAGAGAACAGGCTTGAGGGCACAGGGGGGAAAGGGGAAGCTGGGACGAAGTGAGAGAGTAGCATTGACATATATACACTACCAAATGTAAAATGGATGGCTAGTGGGAAGCAGCTGCAGAGCACAGGGAGATCAGCTCTGTGCTTTGTGATGACCTAGAGGGATGGGATACGGAGGGTGGGAGGGAGGCTCAAGAGGGAGGGGTATGGGGATATATGTACACGTGGCTGATTCACTTTGTTGTGCAGCAGAAACTAACACAACATTGTAAACCATTTATACTCCAATAAAGATGTGAAAATAAATAAATAAATAATTATAGCAGTGTGTACATGTCGATCCCAAACTCCCTAACTATCCCTTTCCCCTGTAACCATAAGTTCTTTCTCTAAGTCCATGACCCTGAGTCTGTTTCAGTTTTGTAAATAAGTTCATTTGTATCATTTCTTTTTCTCTTTCTCTGTCTGACTTTCTTCACTCAGTATGACAATCTCTAGGTACATCCATGTTGCTGCAAATGGCATTATTTCATTCTTTTTAACAGTTGAGTAATATTCCATTGTATTTATGTACCACATCTTCTTTATCCATTCCTCTGTCGATGGACATTAAGGTTGCTTCCATGTCCTGGCTATTGTAAACAGTGCTGCAATGAACACTGGGGTGCATGTATCCTTTCGGACCATGTTTTTCTCTAGATACATGCCCAGGAGTGGAATTGCAGGATCATATGGTAGCTCCATTTTTAGTTTTTTAAGGAACTTCCATGCTGTTCTCCATAGTGGCTGCACCAATTTACATTTTGAAGAGATTATCCAGCATTTGTCTTGCTGAATTACAAGGAAGGGAGACGGAGAAAGGGCCATGTGGTCAGTTATTACCAGGGAGCTACCCTTCTGGTTCAGTGAAAGTGGCCTGTTTTAAATGCCATGCTTTTTTCCTAGGCAGGTACCCTTCTGTGTGGAGTGCGTAGGGAGCCCCTCACCTACTCCCCCCCACCTCCACTGCATGTGTAAAATGAAGGGAAAAGCTGTAAACAAAAATGGTCATTTGAGGTGTTAACAACTTGCTTGCATTTATAGTGAAAATACAAAAAGCCAGTTGCCACTTAGGGAATGGTCCAACTGCATGGAGAAAAAAGTATTGTGGATATACTTCCCAGAGTAGTCACACACAAGTAGATTGCTCCCTCTAGACCAGACTTTTGTCCTAAGTAAAACTGTGAAGTAATTTGCATTCATCCTCTTTGTAGGAGAAGACCAGACAAACTCAGAGGGGGAAGAGTTCCTTTGTAAATGAATAAGATCCCCATTCCAAGAGACACATGCATTTTAAAAATTTAGTCAATGTGGTGGGCCTCTGGGCATCTCCCCTGCCTTAAATTGTCTTGTGTACCCTTCCTTCTGCATTCTATTTGCTGCCAAACATGGTAAATCCATAAAGAATGCAGATCTGCTGGGAAGAATACACTACAGTTCTCTCTCATGTAGCTTTATTGGATCTGTGGACTCCAATGAGAGATGAAATGTATTTTTTTCCATTAGTAAAAGTCGTCAAAAATGACTTGGAGATGCACTGGGAACAAATATCCGTGGTAAGAAGATAGCGTGTTGATTAGGTCACTTTCTGACCACAACTAAGCTTTTTAGGAGAAGGGAAAGCCTGGGAAACTCAAGAAAACAACTAGAGGTGACAGAATCCACTCATTAGAATACACAGCATGTCATTTCAGCACTGTTTGCTGCACTCCACAGTGGTAATGCTTCTCCTTCCACTGAACAGATCCATCTCCGGAGCCCTCTTGGAACTGTCAATATAGTCATTATCAATTATGTAATGCGGGGGGGAGCAAAGATTAATAATTCAGGGCTAAGACATCACCATGATTTATAATCTTGCATGTAACTGTCTACAGCTAGCATTGGGAGCCTGTCAGTAACAGGCATTAACTTGAGAAAGTTAGAGTTCTGTATCGATCACCAAACACATATAGTTTATTGTGAAGTGATGCTTTAATTGATATTCCAAACAAGCCTCTAGGTGAATATCATTTGAGTCTGGAAGACTGCATCCTGAAGCCATCTGGTCCCACAACATGACAGCAGCTGCAGGTACGTATCCTCTCTAAATAAGTGTATTAGTTGTAGTAGGCAAAGATTGAACCCAACCCACTTACGCATATGGCATATTGTTAAGGCACAATTACTAACCAAAGAGATAAAATGTCGATTTGTCTTGAATATGAAAAACTTGGGCTAGTCAATGACCTGATGGATGAACTAAAGGGAATATTACTTCTCCACATTTTCTATCTCTGGATAGGTGAACTGCCTCTCTGCTCTTTTGCTGCCCCTACCTCTCTAGAAATTTGCCTCCCTTAATTCTTCTAATACAAGTAGAAGAACGTTATTAACTTACTTGGCCCAATTCCTGAGTTTCTGCAAGTGAATATTAGAGGACTGCAACTCTCTCCCTGGGAGAATTAGATGTGAGTGTGCATTAACTCAGATAATCAGACTGCCAGCACCAACTTTTGGAGAAAGCATCTGAGAGACCCGAGCTGAATTTTAGAGAAAGCAAAAGACCTTTTTGTTACAAACACTGCCTAATAGTAAGTTAGGCAGAAATCTCACAGCATGGCGGTAGCAATGGGTTAACAGTGGTTTTCAAAACTTAGCTGCATATTATAATTATCTGGGGAGCTTTTATATAAAATACTGATGTCTGAGCCTCATCTGGAGATTCTAATTTAATTGGTCTGGGATAGAGAATCAGGCAGTGGAAATGTTTGCTTTTAAAGTTCCCTAAGTGACTCCAATGTGCAACCAATTTTAAGAAGCACTGGTTGTGGAGTGTTCAAGTATACATGTGTAAATTTAAGATAGAAAGACTGTAACAATGAAATGGCTAAGATTTGGTATAAACATAAATGTACGGGGAAAATTGAGCAGCGGTTAGAAAATTAGTATATAACACAGAAATATGGGTGCAAAATGTTGGATTGTCCTGGTTGACAATGTTGTCTTGGCTGGTTGACAGAAGAGTCTTAGAGGGGAAGTAGTGGTATAAGAAAACACCAGCGTGCTTCCTCTATGTATACCATACTTTGACACCCAACAGCTAAGGTGAGTGGTGGACAGGGGCTGAATTTAGTGGATATTAGATATGCCCTTCCTGGCTATGAAACATAGGGAGAGGTATAGGATAAATGTGGGATCAGAAAATTGGATTTTGCCACTTTGAGGTTAGAACTGGAAAATCATTCCTCTAAAATCTCTTTGAGAAGTTGGTGGATGTCTAATGCATGTTTCACAGGGGCAGCTGAGGAAATGTTCACTGCGTCCCATTCACCTTTTATCTGCGCACTCAGACCTGGATGTAAACAGAAAGGAGAGGATGATATTAGGAGAGCCTGTAGCCAGATACAGTGCAACTCGATAAAGCGAGATTAAAAGAGTGTTTTTAAAGGCTTAAAACCTCAAAGATAGGCATCTGACAAAGAGCATTCAAGGCAAAGAACAATAGATTAGAGAGGTAGCTTTGATACGTTTTCATGCTGAGAAAACAAGGAGAATAAAGAAATAAACCATCCAGAAGGAGCCCCCAAACCTCTCTGCTTATGCATTATTAATAACTAAAGAGGAATAAAAAATAACGAATCTTGACAAATAGAATGATGACAGCTTTAATGTTTCTGTGCTAGTCAAGGATGAATGAAGAATATGTATCTTCCATATACAAAGACGTGTAAGTTTAGATAAAATTGTGTTATGCAAGGATCTACTCTAGATCTAAGTGGAGTCTAGTTTAAATGTTAGTAAACAATTCTAGGTGGATTTCAGGCTGCATCTGAGCACTATTTGTGGTTTAGGGGTTAGTATCATACAGAATTGTTCCCAAATATGATTCTTGAGATGGCCAGTCTGATGGAACCTTCCAGAACGTTGAATTTTTCACCTTCCAACCCCATGTTCAGTCACAGAGAACTTTCAGCACTTGCTGAGCCATTGGAAGCAAACAGCAAACTTTTCTTCACCTCCTCCTTTTGTCATAGTAGTCATGTGTTTTTTTTAATCCAGGGTCTGTGGAGCCTTCTTATCTGGGGGAAAATGTAATGGAAGAAGAGAAAAGACATGGCAACATGACCCCATCAAATAAGCATTGGCCATCCTTTCTTGCAATTCGATTAAAGAAATCTCCGGGCACCTCAAAGCAATTTATAGAAAAACACATTCCTATTTACCTGGGGAAAAGTGACTCAGGTTACAACTCCCAGATTCTAGTTTTACTGCCTTAAATTTGATTAATGGGGCATATTGCTTGGTATCAAGCTGCATCAAGCTAGGTGTAATGAGATGTGGTATTGACAAGGGCTTTGCGATTTTGGCTGGACCGTTCAGAGGAGAGCACTTGTCTGAAAGGAAATGTACTTGGTTTAAATTCCCTTCTAATCCCTTCTCCTTGAATCGGATGTGTATATTCTTAAGATCCAGTTCCCTTTTGTGAGTACCTTCTTTTGTCTTCATTCTCAAACAACATTCTAAGTGGTCACCAATCCATCAATCCAGGAAGAGAAGATCTCCATCTGGATTCTATTACCATTTTGAAGAGCTTCCTTTGAGATCTTAGACTATTTTTTTACACAACACCATCCAAACCTTAGCATTCCCACACCCAACAAAAGTTTAGCTAATAGTTATTGGACATATTATGTTATCAGACAAAAATTAAGTCCTTATGTTCATCTTTTTCTTTTATGCTCATGAGACCCCTCGGATAGGGTATGATAAGTATTTCTATTACACAAATGATAAAATGGAGTCCTGAGAAGTTAAATTATCTTGCCCATGGTCACACAGCTATTGAACAATAAAGAGTGGTTTTCAATATTTTTCATTCAACACATATTGTTCAAGACCTACTATGTGCCAAGAAGTACTGTATTAAGAGTGAGAAATACAGAGGTAAGAAGAAATATGGAGGTATCCTCATGGAGATTCTGTTATAGTGGGAGAGAAGGACATAGGGAAAAAGGTAAACACAGACAAAATATTGACAAACTGTGATGTCATGAGATAAAGAATAAGAGGAAGGCTCTCTCCAGAGAAGGTGGTCAGGAAAGGCTTTTCTACAGAGATAACATGTAACCTGAGCCCTGAAGGATAGCC
Organism: Balaenoptera musculus; assembly: GCF_009873245.2. Lineage (NCBI taxonomy): Eukaryota > Metazoa > Chordata > Mammalia > Artiodactyla > Balaenopteridae > Balaenoptera > Balaenoptera musculus. The sequence goes on along the minus strand of NC_045805.1, from coordinate 27,005,655 downwards.
AGCCAGCTATGGAATGAGGGGGAAGGGGTAGAAGTAGAACTGGAACTGAGGGAGAATGTGCCCTGAGCCTTGTTCTTGATCATTGTACTACCCCATGTACTCTTTGACCTCCTTCAGAATAACCTGTGACATTCATTTTTCTCAACTCATTCTAACCCATCTCCCACCCCATCCTACACTTAAATGTTGCTCTGTCTTCTTCTGACCACATTTTATTTCTCTTCAGTCGAAGGGAAAGCGGTGTCACTTGTTCCTTTTCAGTTTGTCTTTCCAGGGCGTCCACTTAAGCTCACATCCTGTGACTCCCCTGGGACCTTGCTCCTTTGCCTGTTTTTATCATCTATATCTTCATCCTCTCCTTTTCTCTTGATTCCTTTCTTGCAATGTACAAACATGCACAACTTTCTCATGCCTCAAAGTAGCTCTCAAACATGCATCTTCCCTCTAGCTACTATCCTTGAAAATAATGATCTATAATCCCTTTCTCCCCTTTCCCAGTTCTCATTTATTCCATGGACCCCTATGAACTAGGTTAGCCTCCTTTACTCCACGGAGCAAAAGAAGCAGTTGAATGAAGAGAACAGACTTTGGATTCAAACAGAAATGGATTAGAGACCCATGTCCCAATCTTTAGCTGTGTGACCTTGGGAAAGACACTTAACATCTCTAAACTTGAGTGTATACGTCTATAAAATAGGGAGAGTGATAATAATACCTGCTTCTCAGGTTATAGGAAGTGTTAAAAGAGACAGTACATACAGAGCACAGCACAGAGCTTCATAAAAGATAGGAGTATTACGACATTACTTAAATCATTACTTTAACTATACTAGCAAAAGGCAATAGTGACCTGCTGATTTTCAAATCCAATGGAATGTTTTCAGACCTGGTCTTATTATAACCTCCTTTTGCTGTTTCACATTACTGAACACTCCTCTCATTTTAAATCCTCCTTAAAATGCCTTGACCTCCATAACACCACCTTATCCTGGTTGCCATTCTCTTTATCTCAGTGTCATTCTCATCCCATCACTATTCCTCCTTGGTACGCTGCGCTGAATCTTCTTCCTCTACTTCCTCTTGTTCCCTTGGGACACTTCTTTATTATTCTAGACCTCCCTCTGGTCATTCACACGGCCTCAGTTGCCATCTATATGTGAGAGACTCTCAAAACTAACTTCTACTGATGGTTGTTCCATGAGCTCTAGATGCATTGAATACGTATTCAACTGTTGACAGGATTTCTTCACGTCCATGTCTTATAGAAGCTTCTGTGTCAACGCTGAGACAACTGTTTCTCTTCCTTTGGTTCCCTACCTCATTTTACATTGCCAAAATCTGCCTGATTTTTCAAGGAAAAATGTTGGTACTATCTTAGGCTGCTTGCCTGACAGATCAGGGACACATACCGAATCTCTTGCCTTCAAACCCAGTACAGTTTGACTCAGTGTGCTGAGATTAGCAGCACACAGCATGTTCTTTAGCCAAGTAAATAATAGGTTAACATTATTCCCCTGTGATAGTTAATTTTATGTGTCAACTTGGCTAGATCACGGTAGTCAGTTTTTGGTCAAACACCAATCTAGATGTTGCTGTGAAGGTATTTTTTAGATGTGATCAACATTTAAATCAGTAGTTTTGAGTCAAATCAATGACCCGCCATTAAGTGAGTAGACTTCCTCCAATCAGCTGAAGGCCTTAAGAGAAAACCACTGCGGTTCCCCAAGGGAAAAAGAATTCTGCCTTCAGACTCAAGTTGCAAAAGCCACTCTTTCCTGCATCTCCTGCCTGCCCCGAAGATCTCAAATGCATGAGCTCCCACAACGGCATAAGCCAACCCCTTAAAATAAATCAGCTCCTCTCTTTCCCTCTTTCTCTCATTGGTAATGTTTCTCTGGGGAACCCTGACCAATGCATATACCCTATATGTTATTCCTCTATGATTAGAAACACATCAGTAGCACTCTGCCACTTTCACTTTCCTTTTGCACATTTGTATGATTTATTTTTGCATAAACAGATGTCTCATATGCAATGGGTAACCTACTCTCTTTAGATAAATGGTGTCAGTAGGCTCTTCAGTCTCGAGAAGAGAAAGCATCTTTCCTCTTTCCTCTCTTCCACTCACGTCTTTTCTTCATCAGCTTCCCACTGCACTAGCCCTGCCACAATCTCATCCAGCTCATAAACAAATGTCAACCATCTCACTCACCCTAGTGGGTGGCAAGGATTTGCAATCCAAGTATTTTGGGCTTCTTAGATCGGAAAACAAATTCAATTGCTATCTTGAGATCCAGGTGGTAGGAAAACTTAAAAACTAATAAATCATAGTTCTGTGTCTTTTTTTCCTTCTCATACTTTGACTTGATTATTATGTCCTAAATTGATTAATTTGCCCTCTATCATTGTTCTCAAGTTATAAACTGACGACTGCAAAAGCTTTGCACATTGCCAGCAATTCAGTTTCTCAGAAACAAAGGACAAAAATCTGATTTGGAGAGAAATCTCTACGGGATTAATTAACTCAGCAAAGATATTTACAGCACTGGGTAAACGTTGGATGATAGACTGAAGGTTGGGTTCATTCCTTATGTGCCACTGGCTAAAAAAACGCAGTTAATCTAGTATATTAAGCAAATGTTTAGGATGTAAAAAGAAGACAAAAGTGTTTTGTTCGTTCACTTGTTTTGCCAACCAAAAGTTCAGCTTCTGTTTCTTCTTCCATCTGAAGAAAGGTAATATCTAAGAAGAGCTCTAAAAGGAGTGGGTTAGTGTTCCTGTTAAGTTTTGTGCCTTAGCATGATATTCATTGATTCTACTCACATTTGCTGAATTGCCAGAACTTTTAATAAACACATATGCTTTGGTCTTCTAGTTTCTGGTTTCTGAGGATTATGGTATTTTCCTAGGTTAGCCAGCCTTCTACCTTGGACAAAGCTCTATGACTATTTACTCAAGTAACCTATCTCTGGAGTTGTTAATGCTTCCCCATATTTCCTGCCATGCTCCTCTGAATGTCTGGATTGTGGAAATTAATATTCAGAGGGGAGTAGAAGAAATTTTCATATAAAAAGTTAAATAATATGATATCACCCATATGTCTAGGGAGAGAAATGAAAATTTGGTCTCAAAGAGGCCATCTCTTCTTTCCATTTTCTCTATTGATGTGTTATTTTTAAAAGAAGGTACCTTTAGTTACTCATCATTTAATAATGGTAAATATTTTATTTTACCTCCCTATTTCCTTCTTTCAATAATATTTTTTACAGTCTAAAAAGGTATCAGTGTAAAAATATAAAAATAAAATGAAATGTTAACATTTCTGAAAAACCCAGTGATTGAGTGGAATGTCCATTTCTGTCGTGCATATATTGGCATGAAGGTTTGTTTTAGACAGAAGGTTCATTTATTTTTACTTGAGAAGTATCACTCTAACTTAAAAATATACAATATGCATTATATCTGTGCGAATAATACGCATCATTTAAAGGAAACAAAACAAGTAAACGTGTAGAGCTCCTTTAAAAATCTACCTGAGATGATCTAGAAGTGGTTTAGTCTAAAGCCAGAGGAATGGATGAAATAACCTTTTAATCCACCCTCCTTGTTCTAGAATTCTAAGACAGAAGAAAATATATTCTGATCACAGAAATGGCATTTTCTTCAGTAGAATACTTGCCAAAGGGAAGAAAGACATGTCTTGATGTTGTTGCAATAAAATTACCATGTTTTGCTCTAACTTTAAAATCCTAAAGGATATTTCATTAAAATTATGCTTTAATTATTCATTAGATATAATACACTTAACATTTCAATAATTAACTGCTCTAGTAAGAGGAGAGAAAAATCCAATGTGTTTATCTCCACCCTTTAAAATATCTAATTGTTACTGCCATCTTCCACCTCTACTTCAGAATGTGCCAGTGACTAGAAAATATCAGAAATCACTTAAGAACTGAATTTCAAGATGAAGATTTCTTCTTTCCTTTAAATTGCCCCTTGAAGGCCAGCAAAAATTGTATTTCTATTCATTCTCTCTGTCTCTGTGTCTCTCTGTCTCCCTCTCTCCTTCCCTCCCTCTTCCCCTCCATCTCTGTGCCTCCCTCTTGCTCTCTCCCCACAGAGTATAAATGGCTTTGGAAGATTCAAGATAGATTAAGTAGTATGATGGGGAAAGGATAAATTGGGAGATTGGGATTGACATATACACACTACTATATATAAAATAGATAACTAATAAGGGCCTGCTGTACAGCACAGGAAACTCTACTCAATACTCTGTAATGACCTATATGGGAAAAGAATCTAAAAAAAGAGTGGATATATGTATATATATAACTGATTCACTTTGCTGTACACCTGAAACTAACACAACATTGTAAATCAACTATACTACAATAAAAATTAATTTTATAAATAAATAATATGATAATACAAAACACTAGTAATAAAACACGGGTATGTTTTCTTAATAATTTTTTTTACAGTAGATCCTTGTCAGTTATCTATTTTAAATATAGCAATGTGTACATGTCAATCCCAAACTCCCAGTCCTAACAGGTTTGATATACATAAAAACTTGGAAAATTCCTACACACACACACACACACACACAGTTTATGTTATCAAGTAATGGTAACTCAACAACTAAAAAAAGTTCCCAGAGCCAATAAAAAGCTGTTTTTAATAATATAAGAAGTTTCCTGTGTATTTCTGTAGCTCACCGGCCTTCAAGTGGAGCTCTCCACAGTAAATACGATTCAAAAGCTCAATCATTAATTCTGTTTAGGTTTAATGTGTCATAAAGCTAAGGAAAGCAGGGCCATTTTCCTCTCTGCTGAGGCACAAAAAGTGTATTAACTATTCTAGCCAGTACTGTGAATGATTTATTAATTCAATTTTGGAAAGTGAGACTGTCAGATCATATAAGCACATATTATAAACAAACGATCTCTCTGAAGATTCTTATTCCTTCTTTTAGCTAAATGATTGACAATGCACTTCACTGATAAGCTCTCTCTCTCTCTCCCTCTCCCTCTAAACTCCCAAACACACACACACGTGCGCACGCACACACACAACTCAAATAATCTAGGTATGGCCTATAATATCCTCTCATACTTGAGACAGTACACCCAGCTCTAAATATAAATTTAAAGCACCTGGAATGAAATGAAGAAATTATTCCGAACTCAGACCTGAAAATTCCTGAGCCAACTGTGATGTAGTGAAAAGAACAATAGTGGGGATTCCAGTGAGCTGGATTCTACACTAGGATCTTCCAGGAAGCACAAATGACCTTGAGCAAGTCACTTCATCTGTGTCCTTATCTACAAAGGGGAGGACTGAGTGGGCCCTACCATCTCTAACTCTCTATGAACCTTTGTGGTGACATGAGTGGAACATGATGACCTAATGAGAGTCTAGAATCAACCCAGCAGGACGATTCTCTGTGTGATTCTCCTCCATATGCATTGACATAGTAACTGACAGATCTCAATGCTCAATCCATTCCTTCTGAGTAAATACACCATGGGGAAAACGCATATCATCTAACCTTAGAATCCCAATACTGGGGCAACATCAGAAAGAGTGTGTGTGTGTGTGTGTGTGTGTGTGTGTGTGTGTGTGTGTGTGTGTCCTTTAGGTTAAATCCACTAACCTCCCAGCATCAATTTTTTGTTGTTGTTGTTAAATTATTTATTTATTTATTTATTTATGGCTGTGTTGGGTCTTCGTTTCTGTGCGAGGGCTTTCTCTAGTTGCGGCGAGCGGGGGCCACTCTTCATCGCGGTGCGCGGGCCTCTCACTATCGCGGCCTCTCTTGTTGCGGAGCACAGGCTCCAGACGCGCAGGCTCAGTAATTGTGGCTCACGGGCCTAGTTGCTCCGCGGCATGTGGGATCTTCCCAGACCAGGGCTCGAACCCGTGTCCCCTGCATTGGCAGGCAGATTCTCAACCACTGCGCCACCAGGAAAGGCCCCAGCATCAATTTTTAACCAAGGCTCTTCAATCATAGAATACCACTAGTGTTGTAGGATTCTGAAACCATTTTTATTACCACTTTCTGTAGTAGGACTTTCAATCCCTTCAATTCCTTTTTTACATACAGAGAAGCTTAGTTTTATTCCCATGGGAACTCTGAGAATTAAAATACAGAGATTATTTTAATCATGTGATAGTGATTCATTTCCTAAGATATTCAGTATGTGATCAATATGGGTGAAATCAAGGGATAATTTTCAAGATCAGAGAGCTGTTTGTAATTTTGCCTCATGCGGAAAGTACACTCACCTGTTTCCTAACCAAATTATGCTCAGTAGGAAATGTTTATTCCTTGTTCCTGACTAAAACTTTTTATAGGGAATATGCCCATTTCTGGCTCAGACAAAAACCTCAGGTGTAAAGCATTTAAAGATAAGATCAGGAAGGAGTTGTGAAGGAAGAGGCAGAACCAAACTTGATTTTATAAAAGTAGAAAAAGAACACAAGTCGTTTAATATGAAAAAGTCATCACTTATCCTAACAAAAGCTGTTGCCGTGATGCTTTATGTGCAAGAGATATTTCAGTTGTAAAATCATGTTCCACAATATCTATTAACACTTTTCTGCCTGGGGCTCTCTTTATAGATATTGCCCTCAAAAGTACTCACATATTATGTCCCCAAAATTGCAAATGCAAATAAGATAGTTTCGATATGACTATGACTTCCTTTAATTATACCATAGGAGCCACATTAGAATTTAGTTTCTTAAATTTAAATGCAAGATTTTTTACTTTATTTTGTCCTTTGCCTTTTTCAATTTAAGGCTATATTTAAATTAATTATTATAACCATGCCCTTTATGGGTAAAAGTGCATCTCCCAAAAAATTCATGTGTTGAAATTCTGCCAGTACCAATGAATGTGACCTTATTTGGAAATAGGGTCTTTGCAGATGATAAAGTTAAGATGAGGTCATTAGGGTGGGCCCTCATCCTATAGGACTGTGTCCTTATAAAGGGGGAAATGTGGACATAAGAGAGAAATGCACACAGGGAGGATGTCACGCGAAGGCGAAGGCAGAGCTGGGGTGATGTGTCTACAAGCCAAGGAATGCCAAAAATTTCCAGTAAACTACCAAAGCGAGGACAGAAACCTGGGGCAGATTCTCCATCACAGCCTTCAGAAGGAACCGACCCTGCTGACACCTTGATCTTGGACTTCTGGCCTCCGGAACGGTGAGATCACAAATTTCTGTTGTTTAAGCCACCCAGGTTGCAGTACTTTGTTTACGGCAGTCCTAGGAAACTAATTCAGTGCCTGTATTTATTATCTGCATGTGTGTTTGTTTTTGATTCCAAAGTGAGAAAGCTTCAGATGCTCAAAATGAGGAACGTAGCTTGCAGAGACTGGCTCTGCTGATTGGCTGAACTTCAGCTGAAATGGAGGGATGTTCCCTTTGTGGTCCACATCTTTTGTTGTTGTCTCTGTTGCTTTAAGTTCAGCCCATTAAATTGTGGCCATAGCATTGTGCCCATGGGCTCCAACCAAAAAATTTGAATTAACTCCCAATTAGATAATCAATAGATCCCTCCCAGCCCATTTTTCCTTCCCTCTTTTTCCCCTCTTCCACGCTCTTTCCCTTTTGCAGTTTATCCCTCAAATTTCTTTCTGCACTAACAAGATTTTGACAATTTGCTTCAGGAGAAATTAGCGCCTATGTCTCCCAGGCAGCTGGTCAGTGTCTCAGACTCGCTGTGACTTTCTTCCAAGCCTACTATGTAGAATACAGAATGGGGTGAGCAGACGGGTGGAAGAAAGCTGTGAATCTGAGTCCAACTCTTTATTGAAGCCTTTTAAAATACGGAAGATGGGCTTCCTGAATCCCTTGAATCCCCCTCCAGACTTCCGGTTTCAGAGAGGATAAGATAACAGGCCCCCAGATCACCTGCGTTCTGTTCTCTGTCATTTGCTCAGAGACCTGATGGGTGACTCTGTAATAATACCACTGCAGACACTTCTCTATTCCTCAGACAAAAAACAGATAATTAAATGCATGTTTCTATCATTATTCTCTATTTATACAGGGTCGTGCATAGTGAATTAATATCTCCAACTATCCCACTTATATTAAAGAAAAACTGGATAAGAATCGATTTGTATCTACTGCTACTGTGCTTAAATCGCTATGTTTTTCTATTTGCTTTTTAGCTTCAGGCAGGAGTAGTCCAGGAAAAGCAAATAAAAAGTTGGAAAACCAGAAGATCGTTTTTCCCCCAAAGTCTTTGCTTCCACAACGTTGATATACCATTGTGAACAGATTTGGATGGGTTTTCAGAGCCTCTTTCGTAATCTGTCTATTCCCCACAAAGAAAGAAAAATCCCACAAACCAATAATATATTTTGATTCTCATCTAAACCTACAGGGTCAGCAAAACTGAGCTATAAATTTCCCTACCACTGCTTCTCGGGAGATTTCTAGTATTTCTGAATGGGCCAGAAATCAGTGAAAATGGCCTCTCTCTTGCCATATTTTGGCATTTGGGCTACAAGAAAGAGAAAAAAAGCATAGATTTATATGGAGATTTTACCACCGTTTTTTCATCAAGCTGCACTGGCCTCAGTAGCTGATTGCATGGGGCTTCTGGGGCCTGGCCTTAGTGCCTGTGAACCATCAGTGAGCTTCAGGAGCTGGGCTCCATCTCTCAAGGTTCTCATAGCCATTGTGGGCACAGAGGATGGCATTAACCCTCCTCCCAGGAAAGTGAGGCCCATTTAACTCCTCTGGAAATAATTGTAAACTTGACTTCCTAAGGAGAAGATGGGAATGCAAAGGTTATTGTGCCTTCTCTAAGATTTTTGCACCCTTAGGAAACTTGCTGGAATCACTTTCCTGTAAAGAATAAGTGACAAGGCTGAAGTGATCCACTGGGATTTACTCTCAAAGAAACAGGCCATGATGATGGGATAGGAAAGGCGATGCTTTCATAAAACACATCTTTGGGGTGGAGCCCCCTTTAGGCTACATGAGCAAATGTTTTTTGAGTCACCCCAAATCACTGTGTGAGCATCTTTTTTTTGGCCCAGCCCTGTGGCATGCAGGATCTTAGTTCCCAGACCAGGGATCGAACCCATGCCCCCTGCAATGGAAGCACGGAATACTAACCACTGGACCACCAGGGAAGTCCCCGTGTCTACGTGTTTCTGATGGTCCAATTTCCCAAGAATGAAATTAGGTGACTACAACGAGAATGATGGGCTGCCCAGACCATCTTCCAGGAAGTGACATGTGAGTGGTTGCATGACTTGCAGGGTTTCTCTGGGCATCTGGTTGATGCCCACAGATGGATGGCGGATTGAATAACCCACCTAGAAGGAGTCTGGGCTCATGGTACCTCACCCAGAAGGTACTGCCACCCTGACAGATGAAGGCATGGCAGGGGCACTTAGAAAATATCAAGGCAAGAGCTGCAAAGAGCTGGAGGGAGTAAGGGGTCCCTGAGCACTGAACAGAATCAGGTCCACTTGCCCACATCAAATAGTGGTACGGCTTCGGGCTAACCTATTAAAGTGATGTGATTTAAATGTGTGATGCCCAAAAGAGAATTTTACAGATAGTGTTTGAATATACGAATCAACATCAGATAATAGTGAAAAAGGGAAAATCACTTTTGTTTGATTAAAATACGTTATCTGAGTGTTATTCAAATATTTAAACAGCCGTGCTTTTGTACACGCCCACATACTGTGTTATTGTTCGAGAAAATAACTACTTGCACAAATGACTGTATATGATTAGGCTATTTGCAATATGTGCTCCACAAAGTAAAAATGAAATGGCTGAATCGTATCAAATATTTGAACAACATATGTTGATGTGTAAACTGTTGCTGGAAAATAGGCCATTTTTACAGAAGTTCAAAAATGCTGCAACAGTTATTTCTGTTGCTATGGTTTCAAAATTGTTTTATAATGTTACATGGTAATTTTGGTCTTCACATGAACTTTTTTGCTTGTCCATTTTTAAGGAGAAAGAGCAAATGTAAAGAACTTCCATTTTTAGCACTATGGTCAACTAATATAAAGCAGTGAAAAAGGCCGGAAAATATATAGAGAGTCAAGAGGCAATTTGTTGAGACTGGGGAAGGCAAAGTGAGAACTGTCACTCTCCTCCCCCAAAACCAGGACTGAAGGGCTACATTCTCAATTACAAGGTAAACTAAAAAAAAAAAAAAAAATATATATATATATATATATATATATATATATATATATACAGGTACCCACCTTAACCTGTCACTCTGTGTAAAAACAAAACAAAACAAAAATTCTTCCCAGGGTCTATAACCACAGGTCTGCCCTTACATGAGTGCACAGTTTGAATGATCCTCATTGCTCCTTCCAAACCGTTGCCCCTCTCTCCTCTCCTAAAGCCTCCTGATTTTGACTTTCATGCCATCAGACTCCACCACGTTCACTCATTCCTTCTTCAAGTCATATACACACCCTTGGATGTTCCCATGATTCCTTAAATATTTTAGCTGCTGACTCATTCACTCTCTCCAACATCTTTAATGCTGCTCCAGTCACAATCCTTTGTATTTGCCAATAAAACAAAAATGATCTTTCCAATATAATGCCAGTGTAGCAATATAACTCCTTGGTTTCCTCTCCTTTATTAATCTTTTCCCTACCTAACCTCAACCGTGAACTCTTATATTCTTGCTGTATACCATCTCATTGTTGAATGAATAAATGATGAATGCTGTAGAATGAACACAAAGAATTTTAAATGTAATGCTGTAGACTGAATGTTTGTGTCCTCCCAAAATTCATAGATTGTAACCTAAGCCCCAATGTGATGGTATTTGGATGGAGGACCTTTAGGAGGTGATTGTCATGAGGGTAGAGACCTCATGAGTGGGATTAATGCCTTTATAAGAGACCCCAGAGGGTTCTCTCACCCCTTCCACCACGTGAGGATGCAGCAAGAAGATGGCTATCTGTGCAAACCAGGAAGGGGCTCTCACCAGATACCAAATCTGCTAGTTCTTTGATCTTGGACTTCAAAGCCTCCAGAAGTGTGAGAAAAAAAATTATTTGTTTATATGCCACACAGTCTATAGTCTTTTCATTATAGCAGCCCAAATGGACTAAGAAATTGGTGCTGGGAGTGGGATACTATTGTGACAAATACCTAAAAATGGGGAAGAAGCTTTGGAACTGGGTAATGCATAGAGGCTGGAAGAGTTTTCAGGTTCATGCTAAAAAAAAAGTCTGCATTGTCTTGAACAGACTGTTAAGAGTGATTCTGATGAGAGCTCAGAAAGAAAAAGGAAAAGGAAAGCTTTAGAGAAACTCTCAGTCTTCTTGGAGAATACCTAAGGAATCTTGAAACGAATGTTGATTGGTTGGTAAAACCAATCAACCAAAAAATATGGTTGGTAAAGACCGTTCTGATGAGATCTCAGATGGAAATGAGGAACATGTTTTGGACAATGGAAGAAAACCATCCTTGTTATAACGCGGCAAAGAACTTGGCTGAATTGTGTTTATGTTCTAGTGTTCCTGGAAGGTAGAACTTGCTAGTAATGAAATTATACATTAAACTGAACCTATTTCTAAGCAAAGTGTTGAAGGTATGGCTTGACTTCTGGCTGCTTATAGTAAGATGTGAGAAAAGAGAAATGATTTAAAGACGGAATTGTTCATCGAAAAGGAAAGCAGCACTTAAAGATTTGGAAAATTCTCAGCCTATGTATATGAGAAAGAATGAGAAAGCTTCTCAGGGAAGAATGTTAAGGGTGTGACCAAGAGACCAAATGGTCAGGAGATTAGTATGGATTAGCCATCTCAATGGAAGGCAGGAACTATTCTCCAAGACAATGAAAGAAGGACCCTGAAGGCAATTCAGAGATCATCAGGCCCGCCCCTTCCATCACAGGCCCAGAGTGCAAGGCCTGGGAGCAGAGCAGTTTCACAGGAGGGACCCCTGGTACCTGCAGGACCTTGGACCCTTGCACTCCTTGCGCTCCATTGCCATGCTTCTCAGCTGCCCCAGGTGCAGCTCTGGCTACCTCAGTAATGCACAGGCCACAGTGGCCACCTCTCCAGAGGACACAAGCAGCAAACCTTGGTGGCTTCCAGGCAGCACTGCCTCTACAGGTTGCCCAGGCCCTGGCTGCCTCCACTTAGATTTCAAAGAACAAGACCAACATCGATGGTAGGACCCAAGCAGAGAGCTGTCACAAGGACTGGCCACCCAGAGCAGTGGGGACAGGGCTGCACGAAGCTGTGGGCAGAGATCCTTGGGGGTCCAAGCAGCGCCCGCAAAGCTGCAAAGGCAGGACAGCAGCCCCACTGGGTCCAGGAGGCAAGACCGTTGCCCCAATGTACTGGAAAGCAGGACCTCTGCTCAAGTGCATCCGGAAGGTGAGACCCCCTGCCCCAGTGGGCCCGGAGGGCAGAACATTAAGCCAAAGATTATTCTGGAGCCCTAGGCTTTAATGTTGTATGTGCCCTATTGGGTTTTGGACTTGCTCAGGACCTGTCACTCCTTCCTTCTTTCCTATTTCTCCCTTTTGGGTGGAAACGTATATCTTATGCCTGTCCCAGCATTGCATTTTAGAAGCACATAATTTGTTCGATTTCACAGGTTCACAGCTAGAGAGCAATTTGTCTCAGGATGAATTATATCTTGATTCTCATTCATATCTGATTTAGATGTTATTTAGATGAGACCTTGGATTTAGAATTTAGGTTAATATTGGAATGGGTGAATACTTTTGAGACTGTTGGGCTCGAATACATGTACTTTGCATGCAAAAAGGGCATAAATGTGGGGGGAACAGGAGCAGAATGCTATCAACTGAATGTCTGTGTTCCCCTCCCCTCAAATTCATGTGTTGAAACCTAACCCACCCCCGATGTGATGGTATTAGGAAATGAGGCTGTGGGGAGGTGATCAGGTAATGAGGGTGGAGCTCTTGTGAATGAGATTAGCACCCTCATAAAAAAGAGCCCAGAGGGTTCCCTCACCCTTGTGAGGATACAGCAAGAAGATGGTTGTTTATGAAAATCAAGAAGGGTCTCTCACCAGATACCAAATCTGCTGGTTCCTTGATCTTGAACTTCCCAGCTGCCAGAACTGTGAGAAAAATTTTTTTGTTGTTTGGAATCCCAACCAGTCTATAGTATTTTCATTGTAGCAACCCAAATGGACTAACTTAGTTCATGGATGCACTGACTCAATGTTATTTAGGTTGGTCTATACATTCAATGCCATTCACAATCACAATAGGGTTTTTCATGGAAGTTGACCAACTATGAGGCAAGAATAATCATGACATAATAATCCTGGCAATATTGGGAAAAAACAAGCCAGAACAATTTATCTAGTAAGATATTAAATTATCATAAAGCTATAATTATTAAGGCAATGTAGAATTAGCAGAAAGATATAGAAATAGACCAATGGAAGAGAGAATTCAGAATCCAGACCCACACAGATAAAGAAGTGCATGAAAGAGGTAGCAACACACATCAGTAGGGAAAGGACAGGCTATTCGACAAAATGTACTGAGATAGCTGGTTAACCACATGAAAAAGATGGATTATTTTATGATACCATAAATATATGCAAAATGAAGCCTTAATCGTGAAATGCAAAATGTTTAGAAGAAAATATTGGAGCACATCTTTATATGCTCAGGCTAAGGAAGGAAACTGCTTCATTTCCCTTTCCTCTAAAATCCTCCATCTATTGCCAACAAATGGATTATCTTCTAACTGTGCTGTTCTTATCAACTAAACTTTCTATATTCTTGGTTCTACACTCCTCTGCCTTCACCCCTCAATCCTTTCATTTAAAGAAGAGTTTATTTATACACTTTCTCATGTTCTGTTTCGCATCCACAAAATACTCATAGTTTATTTTCCATCCACACATCCATTAAACAGATTGGATGACCAAGAACCCTCCTTAATTTCCTTGCTATCTAAGCAGCATAAAGCTGTAAATAAAAATTCCCCATCTGAAATTTGAAAAAAAAAAATCCCTGACCAAAAAAAACCAAAAACAGAATAGCAAATTGCTGTAAAGAAACAACTTTATAGTAATAAGACAAAAAACAATTGTACGTTATCATCATACTCCCATTTATAAAGCTGTTTCCCATGGGGACGTGGGTTAAGGATTCTGTAATCACTATGTGTGTATACCGAAACTGAACAACTAAGTCAACGGATGATGGATGGAGGGATCCAGGTTTCTAACTGTTGGAGTTGCGGTTTTCAGATAAGCAAGGGGATGACGCTTGAATGAACAACGTGATAATGGATTAGAGTTTGATACATCAGTATGAACTCATGTTTAGCTTAATATACATAGAGATAGTTACGTATAGAAATATTTATAGATTCATATATATTTATATATGTGTTAGTACATACACGTACATTTCCTCATACTGTCAGCTAGGGAACTAGAAGGAACAACACCCCAGCAGCAGTAAGCACACCTAACACACAGATCTTGGTTTCTAATTCAGGTCTCCCATAAAAAGATCCAGGCCTCCTTAGAGAAATGGCTAATTTTAAGACTGCAGCAAAAAATTTACAAGATGACCCTGGAGCATCTTATAGTGACAGAAAGTAAGGAAGTGCTCAAAAAAAAAAAAAAAATCCACAATGATGGCAGTATGTCAAAGGGACACAAAGAGCCAACTGAAAGATCTCCCAATAGCCAAAGCTGAATAAACTTAAGTAACAAAATAAATAAAGTAATAATGTATTATAACTCACATATAAAATAAGTACCCTTGAGTTCACGCCAATATAAACGATTGAGTAAATAAATAAGTGAGGGAAAATAGACAAACTTCCCAAGCAGAATTCTAAATAATTTATGTGCGTACTCCACCCTCAAGGAGACGAAGCACAAATCCCCATTCCTTAAGTGCAGGCTGAACATAGTGACTTTCTTCCAAATAATACACTAAAAACAGGGATTGGTGGGGAGAGCAAGTATCCAGTGAGTAAACCTGACAATTACTAACTCAGTCAGGTGATCAACGTTACATCAACAGTGATAATTCATTGATAACTCATGATGCTTGTATGTACCCTTGATATGATGTAATGAGAATGACACTTTACCTCTGTAGTCCGCTCTTAGAAACACCTAACTCCAGTCCAATTGTGGGAAAAATCATCAGACAAATATTAATTTGAGGGCCACATACATGACCAGTACTCCACAAAATTGTCAGGGTTATCAAAAACAAGGAAATCTGAGAAACTGTCAAGCCTAGAGACCTCTAAGGAGACAGGACAAAAAAATGTAATGTGGTTTCCTGGAGATCCTGGAACAGAAAAAAAGGACGTTAGGTAAAAACTAAGAAATAAATTATGGCCTTTCGTTAAAAATAATGTGTCAAAATTGGCTCATTAGTTATGACAAATACACCATTCTAATGCAAGATGTTACCCATAGGAAAAACTGGTGCGATACATATGGAAACTCTGTACTTTCTCAATTTTTCTATAAATCTGAAACTATTCTAAAATACAAAGTTTATTAAAAAACAAACAAAAGAACCCCACCACCTTTGTTGAATGCCCTGGGCTCTTTGACAAAGGATCTGGAGAGAGGTCTCTGAGATCAGATACAGCCCAAATGGCATCATCTCAGTAAGAATTCCCCAACAATTTGATCTAACAGTCTCCACAGTTACTTGTTGCCATGGTTCATTTTACTCTATTCTCAGAACCTAGCACCACCTAAACAGTCTTGTTTCTTTATTTATGTCATATATCCTCTGTCTCCTGAAGTAGAACGTAAGCTCATGAGACCAGGCGCCTTGTGTGTTTTGTTTAATCCTGTGCTTAGCACAGTGTCTGGGCTTTAGTGGGTCCTCATTAGATATTAACTGGATAAATGATCTTTAAAATCACTTGGAATCATGAACTCATATGGCCACACAAGATGAAAACAAACCACTTAACCATTGCACCTCAGGAGTGCAATACACCAGCAAGCGCTTACCCACCCAGGAACACTGAATCCACACATTTGTAGTTGTGGAATTTCAAACCTGGACGTGTCCTGAAAGATGATGCAGTGCAGGGTCCACATTTTCTAAATGGGATGAAAAATAAGAAATCATGGACTTTAATGTCTTTGAGTAACTTTAGGTAAAGAAATGTAGTTGTATCAATAATAAGAACTATGTCATTCAAAGTGGCTTCCTAACCATGAAGTCAAGGGAAGAGTAAATAGTTATTTGCTGTTTATATTTCAGTGTCCATGGCAATGCCCAGTACCATATAAACAGAAAACAAGGAGGTTCAAGTCTTACAGAATTAAACCATATCAACTTTCTAAGCTCAGTTATAAAATTCTTTCCCTCTATGTCCTAAGAGTGAGAAGTAAGATTTATAACTAAAATAATTTGACCACTTAAATTTGTAAACTATTTTTGTTATTGGAAATTGTGTTTGTTATTGCAAATTGTGTTTGTTCACTTAGGACGTAAAACATGTTTTATAAGAATTAAATTTTCTCAATTAAGCTGTGAAATGAATTCCCTAGCTTTGTATTAATTTACCACCTTCTCAATATATTATGTGGCATCTCTTGCTATCCAAAACCAACAAGCAGACAAATAAATAAACTACCGGGTCTGGTTTTCTCCTTGCAGAATTGCAAACTACCACCAGTTCAAATCCAGACACAATATAACGTCTTGGGTTTTTGGTTTTTGGTTTTTGGTTTTTTCACAAAGGAGGTAAAAACAGTATCTTCAACATTCATTAAAGGCTTACTATGATACAATCACTCTCTCATTTTATTCCTACTTTTAATTTAATCATCACAGCAATGCTTTAGAGCAGGTTCAGTAATTATATCTATGTAAAAGTAAGTAAATTGAGAAACAGAAAATATGAGTAACCTTTTCGAGTCACACATCTAGTAAGTGATAGGCTTCAGAACCAAACATTCTCACTTTAGAAAATAAGTGCTCATTCTGTATATGAATAACTTCTTTGGGCCTAATCCAACCGGAGTGATAATAAAACTACATGGGACAAAAATAAAGAGTCCTGTTGAAATTTAAGTTCATGATCTTCTTTGCTTTCTCTTCCTCAAGCAAGCACACGTCTCTTATCAGTGCAACTCTGAGCGTGTACTAACTTGATGAAAAAAAGATAGTGGTGTGCATTATAAATATGGAAAAGAATGAGTAATTTTCTATTGACAAATTTCTGATGATTAATTGAGACATTTAAAAATAAATGTCTTCTTCCTCCAGTCATTGTATGAGGTATTGCCAGATTGATTTTCTTATGGCACAAATTAATCATATCAGTCCCCTATTCAAATGCTGCAGCCTCCTCAACTTATTGGACTATTGAACACAGCATAGGCTTCTGTGTTTATGATTCAAAATCTCCATCTTCTGACCCAAATCTACCTCTCCACTAATTACTTACTTATAAGTCATTCTACTGGCAATCCAAACTGGGAGTCACACTCCAAACAAGCTTTCCAATCTCCCATTTCTACTCCATTGCTTGTGACAGACCCTCTACCTAGTAGATCTCCTCCTAATTTCCATTTGGAGAAATACCCCCAAGCCTTCAAGGTCCAGACAAACTTCATGGAGCCTGATTAGGTTTCTGAAAACAGAAGCAATTCCTCCCTCTTCTGAAGTGTCATAGAACTGTGTTCATACTTAGCTTTATTTTACTTGCATATTACACAGATTCAAATGATAGGTAAATATCACCCACCTAGAGATAAGCTCTTTGAAGTAATGAACTTTATATACCTTGTGGCCCCAAGTTCACTACCTTATTCATTGTAATTGTTCTATAGATATCTGTGTAGAAATGAATGTAGTTGGATGCACTATCATTGTCATCTCAATTTACTCGATGAATAATTCTATAGTAAGGGCTATGGAGAGAGACTGAAGAATATAGAATAAAATTTAAAAACTGCTTACTGTCTTCATATGCCTTATATATCAGTGATCACCTCTCTTTTGATGAAAACATAAATTTTAAATAAACTATTAATATTACTCATAGTTGTCAATGTCACTAATTCCCAATGTGAAAATAAGGAAATATGTGAATATAAATTGAAGATAAGTAAGGCTTCATATAAATAAAAGATGAAATGCAACTCAAGGCTAACATATTAGCAAGGGAAAAATAATGTAATTTAAAGTTTCTAGCGGGTCTTACCTTAGGCAGTCTTTCTGCCATGTATTAATATGAAATATGTTCATTCAGTGTATAATAAGTACACTAGTTTTATTTAATTAGAGCATATAATACCATCTATGTTTATTGTCATTTTGATTGAAAATTCAGATAGAGTACTTTGAGTGGTAGATCCCTTAGCAGATTTTTTTTTCACCTTACAAGTTCACGTTTATAGTGGAAAAATTAGAAACTGTGAATGAACAAAAATGTTCAAGGAAAGAAAGGCATTATTCGGTCTACTACACAATGAGAATTTCTGGATACATTTTATTGTGTATTCTTACATCACATATGTATTATGTATATCATGTATGTAAAAACTAGGATCACACTACAAATATGGTTTCATAAATTGTTTTTCTCACATAACAAGTGAATATTTTCCCATATTGGTAAATATAGATTGATATTACCATTTCGATTGGCTAAATATCTACTTAATCATTTTTTGTACACTTAAAAGACTCACAGTTTTTATCTATTATAAACAACACAACAATGAACATCCTTTCTATACATCTTTGCATATTTTTCCAAGTACTTCCTTAAGAAAAATAACTTGATGTGGAATTGTTGATTGAATATATATGAACATTGTAATGGTATATTTGAAATATTGTTAGAGCCCTCTGGAAAGACTGCAGTAATTTAATACCCGCTGACATATAAACTAACACTGGATAGTCACTCTAAACGCAATATGCGCTTATTGAAAGAAGAAAATAATCTCTCACAGCTCTTTTAATTTAGGCCCAGTTGTCTAGCCAAGTGAATATCATGAGTCCCTCTAATTATGAAGGACAAGACCTGAATCAGACCTTCAGCTCCCAAGTCACAGGAAGTATTGCCAAGTGGCATTTTCATACTTCAACCCAGACTTTAATTAACCCTAACAGAAAAGATGCCCAATTTATTTTAATCAAATAAAAACAACAAAACCAAGCCATGCATTGGAGGCTTGCCTCACAGCCAGTCTCATTTCAATGAGACCAGCATGAACTCTTTCTCAGTCTTCCTCTGTTTTCTTACACCTTTGTGCTTCTGAGACTTCTTGTTTTACATGAGTCTCATCCTTGGAACTTGCTCTGTCGGAGGGAGGGTTATGATTAAAAGAAAACGTGGCCCCTCCATCTTATTATCTGTGCCCGTTTCCTGGTGAGGTCTCTCTACCTCCTTTAATGATCTGCTCTTAGCAGGTGGGAGAGGGCATGGATAAACCATGCCACCGTGGAATTCAAGGAACGGGATCTGTCGATATAAATGGTACCCTACCTGTCAGAGGATCTCTCAGGAACTGACAAGTAAGAGACACATAATTACCGGGAACGATTTTCTCCTTGAAAGTAAAATAGAAGTAATAAACATAATGCCCACAGGGTGTACAGACAAAAGCAGCTCTCCTGGTGCCCTTCTGACTATTTCACTGCTGCTTGCCACCCCTTGCATCCTGTAATAAAGTGACCTCTCAAACAAGGATTTATTACATTTTTCAAGTTGCCATAAGGTGGAGTTTTCAGTTGCATCTACTTCCGAGTGGTTAACTAAAGTCTAAATTAGGGAGAAGTTAACTGTGCCTTCAGATTTTGTTTCTTTTCCTTGTGCTGCAGACTTTCTTTGGACTCAAACTTACCCCTAAATTTTTTAAAATTATAAAAAGGAAAAACAACAGTGGAAATGTTTTGAGCAAGATAGAAGTGGGCACAAACACATCTTAGCAGTGTCCATCATGAAAAAAAAAAAAAGAAAAAACATCTTATTGAAACAAGCAAAGAATTGGTAATTAAAATGCAAGCAGGGCCAAATTAATGATATCTAAGTTACAATTCTTAGCTGTGTGATTTTGGAAAAGTTACTTATCTTTACAATTCAATTTCCTCATTTGTGAAAAGGAATGATAACAGGGAGATAAGGATTAAATAAGAAACTAGATGGGGAAAAATCTCTGAGTAATTAATGACAGTCTATATTCACTTATTGTGAACTTATCTTTATCTTCCAGGGCTTCATTCTGTTTCACTCTTTAACATTAATTTTCCATACATAATACATTTACACAGTAAATGAGAAAAGAAAGAGCACATAATGAAAATTATCTCTCCAGACAACCAGTCTCCCTCCTCTGGGTCAACAAATGTTATCACTTTCTTTTGATATCATTCCAAAGGTATTTCATGCATGTATAAAGAATTAATTCTCTAAATATACATGTGTATATACTTTTAGTCTTTTTCCCCGTATTATGTAAATATTAGCATACCAATGCACCCACTTGCACCTTGATTTTTTTCACTGTTACTATGTTCTATATCAGGACATAAAAAAAATTCTTCTTGTTTCTTGGTACTATTGCATTGTATTCCATTGCCTGGTTGCTTTGTAATTTAACAATTCACCATTGATGGATATTTAGGTTGTTTCTAATATTTTGCTACTTCAAAAAATATTGTCTTGTATAAAGTTAGATATATACAATTTCATATATACAAAGTATATCTTTAGATATACATTCTTAGAGGTAGAATTGTTGGTTCAGAGGGCATTTAGTTATTTTGTATTTGTTATTTTGATAACCTTTTTCAAACTGCTCCCCCCTAGAGATTATAACAATTTACATTCCAATCCAGAGTATCTGAGAGTGTCTGTTCCCCCAATCTCTTGTCAACAGTAACATATATGCCAAACTGGTGGTGAAATTGGTATCACAGTATGGTTTTGGTTTGTAGTTTTCATATTATGAGTGAGGTTGGGCATCCTTTCATGTATTTGAGCCATTTATATTTCTTTTCTGTGAACTGCCTTTTGCTTATTTTTTTCTATTGGGTTATTGGAGTTTGTTATTAGAAAATCAATATTAGAAAAATCAGTCCTTGCAAGTATATTTTCTTGATTTGTCACATCTTTTGACTTTTGCTTATTGTGGGTTTTGCACATAGGTGATGGTGATGATGTTGATGATCTAGCTGAGTTTATCAGTCTTTTGCCTTGGACACTGGTGTTTTATTTTTCATAGATAAATGTTCACATATATAATACTTACATATACATAATTCTTCTATGGTATCTTTTAAAATTAAGCTTCAGTTTTTCACATTAACTCTATGATCCATTTGTAACTTTTTGGCATAAGCTGTGAGGTTGAGATCCAACTTCATTTTATTTTTCCGAGTGGCCACTCAACTCACCTAGTACCATTAACTGAATCCTAGTTGATTCTAAGAGTCATTTCCCATTTAATACCAACACACATAGTATGAATCTGGAAGTATGTATCAAATAGATGAAAAATATACAAAGGTGGAAAAAGCAACTGGCTGAGAATCCTGAGCCCAAGGAGCTAGGCTTGGGTTTGTCTCTGTTCGTTAAATAATCAAGTAGTTTGGTTCCTGCTTTCAGTTATATATATGTATGTGTATGTGTTTAAACACTGCTACCAGATTGATCTTTCTAAAAGACAAATATGATTATTTTTCTGCCAGTCAATAGTTCCACAACACGTACAGGGTAAAGTCTAGATTTTTAATATGGTATTCTCCTTCTTGTACAAATGTTCCAGCCACCTGTTCGGCTACCTCTCTGATATTGCATTTTCAGCTTAAATTTTAGCAAATTTAATTATGTACCACATCTCTCCAAGAAGAATATATGCTCTCTGAGGGGAAAGACCAAGTCCTCATCTACCACATTTGAATATATGGTAGGTATTGAGAGATACATTATTCAACTAAAGTTGATTTTCTTGTTAACAACTCATCTAATTTCTTTCTGTTCAATTCTTTTAGCAAACTTCTCTAAGCATCAGGTTCTATACCTGCAGAAAGGGGTTGGGTGATTATGTCTGCCTTCTACCTACCTTACATGGAAGAATACTGGCTAAAATATTTATTTATTACCTTGCAGTGCTAAGGAAACTATATAAAATTCCAGAATCATACCTAGAGATTAACAAGGAAAGACTAGTCCCTTAGATTTCGACTTTTAATATCTCTTGCAAATAGAGAGAAAAATATTTCTCAGTCTCCTACTGCTGCAGAGCCTTGACAGAAAGAATCACATTTCAGATCAGAAGAATATGCAAATATCTTCACATAGACATTATCAGTAGCCTAATGGGTTGCAGAATAACCACAGAGATGTTATCTACAAATCAGACTTTCTGAACCTAAAATTGCATTAACTTTCCAGATTGCTGCTTCCAGGCAATCTCAGAAGGATGGTACCTTGTATTCTGTCCTCAGGTCACCCAGACATCAGTCCTTCTTTAGATGAAGAGGTAAGGAATGTTGAAGATTTCCCCCCTTCTGCCTGATCTGTGAGCAGTTTTAACTGACTGACAGGACACCACGGAAACCCATTGCTGTAGGACAGATGGCCACATGGTCCCTGCCAGCACGGCTGAGAGCACATGTTATTGCCAACAAACATAGGCTGCAGGGGAAGTTCATGAGCTGCTATTCTAGGGACTCCTGCTCGAGAGGCTGTCACCTTTTCAGTCTATGTCTGGGGTTCCATTCTAGTCGCAGCTGCCAGTTAGTGAATTACTCCACAATTCATCAAATTCACTTGATATCCACCACACCCAGTCATATAGAAATTGCTCCAGTGATTGAACTAATGCGCTGTGTTTGTTTCTATAGCCAACTGGCATCAGACTCCACTGACATATGCAGGAAACCCACCAGGCCAGAAGGGCTCCACGCAGGCTTGATTCTTGCCATAACAAAAGCATTCAGCCAAGCCATGGGCTCACTAGAGGGAAATGAGGAAATGGGAGAAAAGACACAAAAATTATTGTGCCACCTTCTTCATAATTATTGCTGACTCTCAATTTAAAACAGTAGTAAGATAGAAAGTTTAACCCTTTAGCTCTTATGATACTTCCCTGGTGGTCCAGTGGTTAAGACTCCATGGTTCCACTGCAGGAGGCACAGGTTCGATCCTTGGTCAGGGAACTAAGATCCCGCCTGCCTTGTGGCACGGCCAAATAAATAAATAAATAAATAAGCCTTTACTTCTTAGACTTGAACTTTTCATTTGTATCAGATTATATCACTCTCCTAGTTAAACCTCTTCGATGAGGTCCCAATGCAATTAGAATAAAATGCAAAATCTTCATCACGACTGTATTTCCCTAAATGACTTGCACCATTTTGAACTCTTCTTCCCATTTTCCATACTCCAGCACCACTGGTTTTCCTTCTTTTGTTTGAACATTCTAAGAGGATGTACTGCTTCCTCTGCTTCCAGAACCTGTGCCTTGTCCTTTCTGTAAATTTTTCTAACAATGCAGGATCCAATTCACATTAGATTTGAGCTTGCTTTGAGTACCCTGCCTAAAAACAGCCTTCTTCTTCATGTCCCCAGTTGCTCTCTCTCTCTCATTTTCCATGTCCCTAATGACACTTGTCAAACACACACACACACAGAGAACACCAAGAAAGTAGACATTCATTAATATGAAATCAATGAAATCAATGTATCAGTAGTATTTTTGATAATCTTCTTAGACAAACATGTATTTCCAAGAAATGAAATGAGGAAGCAGAGGGTAATGATACGTTTGAAAAGGAGAGGAGGGCTCCTTGAAAGAGCACAGAGCCTAGTGGTTAGAGCTGAAGTGGCCACTGCATCCTGGACGTAGCATCTCTCTTTCCTTTTCATATTCTTCAGCTTCCTCTATTGAAAAGCCCATAACCAAAAGAAGTTGGTAAGAAACAAAATGCAATAATTAGATTGTTAAACTTATTCTTACAATATTTGAGTATTTCACAAAGGTCATTGCTCTGAAACACTGTGTATAAAAACAACCTGTAGTTTCAAAAATCCAGACATTTTTCTAGTCTAATAATGATTTCCAGTCTAATAATGTCTTCCCATTGTGAAGCATGTCAAACCCTAGCCACTATTTCTAGTTCCATGGGTGAAAATAGAGTTCTCTTTCTAATAATGTGTTTGATCACCACGATTTCAAAAGAAGGTTTGTTTTTCAAATTAAATGTAGCAGATCAGTGAGCCTATAATGCAGTCCTTTAGATGCCAGAAAGGAAATAGAAATGGACATGTTATTAATGGCTGAAAATTAGGTCATTCTGTCTTATCTAGGCAGACTCCTCTCCCAATTTAAACACTCAAACCCAAATAGATATCAGGGTGATAAATCACAGACTGATCACTGAAAACGTGAGGAAGCATCAAATCAACAAGCAGTTCATTAAGGAAGAAGGAGCCGTGGTATCCTGAGTGGGGTCCTGATTGTCTTCTCCCTTGAATGCTGATGGCTACATTTTATTGTAACATTTCATCTTCCTTCCTCTCATAGGGGTGTATAAGGGAGGACAATGACCCCTTGGTACACACACAAGCAGATAAGGCCGACTAAATCATCAAAACACTGGCAGATGTGAAATCAGGAGACACAGGTTCAAATCCCGGCTCTCACTAGTAGATGAGTGGCCCAAGACAAATGATTTAACTTCAGTCTGTGTCTACAGATACATATAGCAAAGGGTTCTTAAGAGAATGACATATGACAAAAAAAAATACATAACATACAGTCTAATAGATAGTCAGTGAAAGATTCCTTTCCTCTTTTCCTCTCTTCTTTCCATTTCTTCTTCAAAACAAAATAGATTCTCTGCAGTTAGTATAAAATTGTGGATTTTAAAACAAAAAGTAGAAAATCAATAGAATTTCATAAATTAGTATTGAATATTTGGGACTGCACCTCCTCTAATTGAAAACAACCTGCTCTCATCTAAGTAGAAAATCAATGTTGTACCTTGAAATTATACTTTTTCCCCTCATTTCTAGCCACATTTGTTACCTCATAGTAGGTTTCCAATGTGTGAAAATGTAGATTTTTCTAAAACTGTGATAACATTTATTTTTGAATCCAATATTGCTTTTACCATCACATGATTTCGGCACATATTTAAAGAACATGACCGTGTGGCCTAAGCTGTATTACGGGCTCTAAATGACAAGGTCTCTACTTTCAAGGAGATCTGGTCTAGTGGTGAAAAGCTATATAAAATTCACAATTGCATTACAATGAGGTAAATATTATAAATAAAGGTATGGAAAGGGTAATGCTGAAGCACGGAGTGGGAACATGCAATTTGGCTGGACAACCACAGAGGGGAAGGATTTAGAAAAGTTTCTAAATGGAATGACCTTTGAGACAAGGTTAGCAGATGGAAGTACAGGTCTAAAGCTCAGAAGAAAGAAAAAAGTTTGAGATAGACATTTAGAGTCCTCAATATTTTAGTAGTAAGAGCATGGATAAGATTCCTCAAGGTCAGTGTGCAGAATAAGAAAAACAGCCTAAGATTAGACTATTGCTTTATTAGTCAGCTTTTTTTTTTATCATAACAAATAGCCCTAATATATCAGTACCTTATATTCGAAGGCACTGATTTCTTGCTGACTCAATTTTGTCATTAGGACTGTGGTTGACCTCAGCTCTGCTGGTCATTACCTAGCTGGGCTGGGCTTGACTGCACCCCCTGAGTTTTCTCACCCCAGCACCCAGAGGGAAGGGGAATCCATAACCTTGGAAAGGCTTTTTCTCTTGGTGGAGGGTAGCAGAGAGACATAGCCGAATCACACAAACACAAACCTTCGGCTCAGATGTGTCAAGTGTCACATCCCATTGGCCAAGGCATGTTGCATGATCATTCTCAAAGTCTCTGGGGCAGAAGCAGATGACTACAAGTGAACAGGCAAGTCAAATGTAGTGGGTGGAGGTGTATAATATAATCCTACAGGGGAGAGGAGAACAATTGGGAACAATAATCCTTTTTTTAAAAACATTATGATCTGCCTTTTCTTATGCTTCTCTCCATTTCTGAAACTTTTATTCTGGTTTATTAACCATTTTGATGAGCCCTACCAGTCAACATAGCACTTCAAATATACTTGTTAGGACTACATTCCTAAATACTAATAGACAACCAAGGATCATCAGATGCTGAAATCTAATACATGAAAACACTAACACAAATCAGAAAAAGAAAGGAGTTCAAGGGAAACAGAATGCCAATATTAGGGGGAAAAAAACATATTTTATTTTTTTTACAGGTACAAACTTTCAGTTATAACATAAATAAGTCATGAGGATGTAATGTACAACACAGTGACTATAGTTAATAATATTCTACTGTATATTTGAAAGTTGCTGAGTGTAGATCTTAAGAAAAACTATTAATCTTCTCAAAAATCAGATACTCCATTTACAAAACAGAGGTTATTTTTTTAAAAAAGGAACACTCTGAAAAGAGAAAAGCTCTTAAAATAGATGATCTTTAAATATCTCCTTAAATAAAGTGATGGTCAAAGTACACATTGTCCTTAAGAATGAATATCACATTTGGGAAAACCTCCCTTCCACATATTGGGAAAAATAAAATAAAAACTCTCTGAGAGGTAGGAATAGAGGGGATCTACCACAACCAGGTAGCGAACATCTAAAAAAAACCTGCACCTAAAATTATACTTAATGGTAAAGACTGAATGATTTTCTCCAAGGTTGTGGAAAAGGCCAGAATGTAAGTTTTCACCACTCTTATTCAAAATAGTACTAGAAGTTGAGACTTTTTTTCATTTGTTTCAAGTGTGCTTGTCATTGTTCACAGATGCATTTTTATGGTGGCTACTTTAAAAACGTTTGTCAGAGAACTTTAACAGTTCTATTATCCTGGTGTTGGCACACTTTGTTGGTGGCAGTGCTGGTGTTTTCATTTAGTTTGACATTTTTCTGTCTCTTGATAGACAAGTGATTTTTTTAATTGAAACCTGAAGATTTGAGGTATTATGTTATGAGACTCCGGATCTTATTTAAACCTTCTATTTATCTGGCTTCCTCTGACATGGCTCCAACAAGAGAACTGGCAGGTGATGCTTCATTACTGCTAGGTGGTCCTAGAAGTCGGGGTTCCCCACTCAGCTCTCAGTGACATCTGTGCTGAGGACTCATCATTACTGCTTGATAGGGTAGGAGTTCTGGCTCCCCAGGTGGCTTCCACTGACCCCATGGTGAGGGGGAAGGGTGGCTTTAGTACCTTGGTGATGGTAAAAGACCTGAATCTCCAATAGTATCCACTAGGTATATTCCCAGCACATAGAGGGAGAGACACGTCATCAGCGCTGGGAGTTAGGGTAATCCAGGTTCCCCGTGTGGTCTCTGCTGACATCCTGCGGGGAAGGAGGGGCTCGTTACTACCCTGTGGGGATGAAAGTCCCAATTCAATCTTTGACACTGCCGTGGTGAATGATTGCGGCTCCTTGTTACAGCCTGATGAGGGTGAGAGTCTAGGATACCCACTCAGCCTTTGCAGAAGGGTGAGGGTGTGGACACCCTTTTGGTGTGGTGTTTGGCTGGGGTAGAGTTGTTATTATCTAACAGTCTTCTGTCTTGCTAGACTGCCCCTTTCTTGGTCCTTTGGCTAGAACGAGCAGGCTTTGGTTGGAGCTTTTTTGTCTATAATCATTGACGTTTCCAGGTTGCTGATTTATTCCGCCCTGAGTCTGAATACAGAAGGCAAAAAGAAGTCCTAGGGAATTCACCGCTATGTCATTCCTTGGGCCCCTGGGACCCTAACGCGTCTGCCTTCTTCTTTCCATCTTTCAGAGTTGTCTGATGGTATAATATTATATGTATCATACACAATGTATCACATATGTTAATAATAATATGCATGCAATATATAATATATTATCATAACATATATCACGACATATATATTATCATAATATATGATATTATGGTATATAAACTTATGATATAATTTATTAAAATAAAATTATATTACATTATACATATTATATGTATTTTTTTAGGGTTTTTAGTTGTACTTGAAAGAATAAGGAAAGTACATCTGCTCCATCTTTCCAGAAGTGGAAGTCTCCATTGAGTTTTTAAGTTTAGTTATTATATTCTCTTCCAACATTTTATTTTCTCTAATTGTTAATGACTATCTTTTTCTTGTATTTTTTATCTATTTTAAATTTTTGATTTTTTTTTTTTTTTCTTTTTTGGCTGCATTGGGTCTTCGTTGCTGCACATGGGCTTTCTCTAGTTGCAGCGAGCAGGGGCTACTCTTCGTTGTGGTGCGCGGGCTTCTCATTGCGGTGGCTTCTCTTGCTGTAGAGCACAGGCTCTAGGTGTGCAGACTTCAGTAGTTGTGGCTCACAGGCTCTAGAGCGCAGGCTCAGTAGTTGTGGCGCATGGGCTTAGTTGCTCCACGGCACGTGGGATCTTCCCGGACCAGGGATCGAACCCATGTCCCCTGCATTGGCAGGCAGATTCTTAACCACTGCTCTACCAGGGAAGTCCCTGATTATTTTTTAATTTTTATATTTTCAGATTATTTTACTCTCTCAAGTTCTTAGAATACTAATCCTGCAGTTCATTGTATCTGCTGAATCCCTTCATTATAGTTCATTTCCTCTTGTGTGTGTAATTTTTGAATGAGTGTTTATCGTCAGCTCAAATATTTCTTCCCTGAGTGAATCCCTTTCCTCCTATACAGTAAAAGCTCTAAAGAGCAATTTAGTTTTGCTTCTAGTGGACGCCTCTGAGAATTCACCTGTCCAAGATCAGTATTTACATGTTTAATTTATCAGCTTAGAATTCATGTCTGACCGTGGAGTGTGAACTGGTATTCCATACCTGGGCATGGTGTGAGCTTTGAGTTTCAGTTCTTAATTGGAGATATGTTGTCATTACTCTTACCCAAAACATAAAGGAGAAAGATTCCTATGCCATTTCTTGGGACTTACGATGCTTTCTCATTCAGCTAACAAACCAGGCAGCTCTTAGGGGAGCCCGGATTTTTGCTGGTGTCTGTTTTCAGCAATCAGTCTCACATGGGCCCACAGCTACATCTCTTATTCTGTACGGACATTAAAATCCTAGCCACTAAGTCCTATATCTATTCATATGCCTTTGGACCAGCTTGACATTTCTTATTTGTCTGGGTATGAATATTTCTGTCACCTTGGGATTGTCTTAATGTGTGCTGAAGCCAGCTCATACACACTGGCAAGAGTTAATGGTTAGATTTTCTGAAATTTGTAAACTGATCATTATAAACATGCCGGTTGAAACATGCATTTCTAAGTGTTTATAATGTTAGCGGTTCCCTATTAGGTCAGAATGCCATGATACAGAGATTAGGATTTTGTCATCGATTTAACAGTCAGAAATTCCATAGAAAATCATTTTACTTTTCATCCAGGGCAATATCCTTCCATCCACCCACCCACCCCACTCCCACTTCCCACTTATGAGAAAATGAAGGCTCAGTGAGATTAAATGCCAAGAGTCTGTGCAAACATTTTCCTCACTCTCTATGATACCACTGCTCTTTCTACGACTTCAATCTGTGGTCTTGCCTGTACTTGTGTAGGTAAAAGTTCATTTCTGCACTTTTCTTTTAAAACAAGCTTCAATAAAATGATGGAGATGCTGAGCTTCTTGCTTCCAGGTGGCAAGGTAATGAATGGAAATCACCATCAAGAGCTGTCCAGGTTCCAGTATCTCCCTTGAGGTGCCTCTGGCTGGACCGGTAAGAAAACCCACCTCTGAAGGACAGATATCTTCCCACATTTCCCCAGAGGACACTAGCACTTGGCAAATAGCCCCCTTGTCAATGACAGTTTCTAGAAGTCAGCTTCAAACCACCTTTACAGAGCCAAGCAGAAGTCATTTTGAGCCACTTCTGCTTTTTCTCATTTTCTACTTTACCCTTCCCTCTCCTTTCATCTCTTCTCCTTTGTACCTCTCTTCTTAATTGCACTGTCCCATTATTATTATTATTATTATTGTCATTATCATTATTATTATTTTGCTAAAGCAGCAATCATTGAAAGGCCTATGCAAACATCCGTTAACATGTCATATGAATACACTGTTTCCCAAGGGCTACATTTTGTAAAGAAATCGTAGATTTCTAATTATCAGCAGGACATGTGTTTCTAGGAACTAGAAAAGGAAGTGGTTTAAAACATTTTTGAAGAATATAGGAGAATCTCCCCTTATCTGCGGGGTATGCATTCTAAGCCTCCCAGTGGATGCCTGAAACCCAGGCATTTTAATTTGTAAATTAGGCACAGTAAGAGATTTACAATAATAACTAGTACATAATAAATTTGTACAATTATAACAATATAATGTAATAAAAGTTATGTGAATGTGGTCTCTCTCTCTTCCTCTCAAAATATCTTGTAGAAATTTAGTGCCTTTTCTGTCTTAACTAAGCCCTTATCGCTCACTGTGGCCGTCATTTTTGCAGTTTGAGGTGCTACCTCAAAACCATCATATATTTCTTTTTCCCTCATCACAATTTCACGGATGAAAGATTAGTTCTTACCATAGATCTTAGCAACATACAATTTAAAAATATTTTTCTTAGTAGGTAAAGAACTTTCACCTTTTCACTTAAAGGAAGCACTTTACAGCGTCTCTTTGTCACAACCAAACTGCCAGCATCACCACTCTTGCTCTTTGGGGCCTTTATTCATTAAAATTAGGGTCACTTGAACACAAACACTGAAATAGCAACAGTGGATCTGATAACTGATTTGGGCTAGTAAGTGACTAACGGATGGATACGCTGGGCAAAGGGATGATTTACATCCAGGAGGGACAGAGCCAGTGGTGTGAGATTTCATATAAATTGTTTATTTCTGGAATTTTCCATTTAATATTTTCAGACCACAGTTGACCATGGGTAACTGAAAGCATGAATAAGAGGAGACTGCAATACAGAAAATAAAAAAAACAGAAATACCATCCTACTGTTCGTAGTACGTTCGTTATCCTTATTATAGATAATCCTTAAATACCTTTGGATCAACTTACAACTATGATGCTGATGGGACTTGGATTTTACAATGTTGTAGAACCAGGGATTACTTGGTTTAACTCCCTCACTTGATAAATGAGCAAGTAAAACTAAGAAAGCAGGCACCTAGTTCTACTTTCAAACTCAGGGACTG
Organism: Balaenoptera musculus; assembly: GCF_009873245.2. Lineage (NCBI taxonomy): Eukaryota > Metazoa > Chordata > Mammalia > Artiodactyla > Balaenopteridae > Balaenoptera > Balaenoptera musculus. The sequence continues at coordinate 26,974,403 of NC_045805.1, read as the reverse complement.
TATACTTCCTCTTTTCACCTTTTTCAAGCATGTAATAAAATCTCCTTGTAGATTTAATGATACAAGTCACTTGAATGTCACTTATGAGACAAAATAGTTTTAAAGGACATGGTCTGTGGTCCAGGGAACCGGCACTGACCAAAAAGTCATATGTAGGGAGTATTTGACCCTCCTGTTTGCATCCGAAAGTAAACCCTCCCTGATTAGCTATCACAATGTCATCCCTATAAAAAGAAACTTTGTTAACAGTGTAATGTAGGAGTTACAATCACAGGCTCTAGAGCCAGACTGCCGGGGCATGAATATTATTTTAATTATTTCCTAGCTCTGTGACCTTGGGCCCCTCACTTATATTCTCTGTGTTTCAGTTTTCTCATCCATAAAATTTGGATAATGTTAGTAACCACATTTAGGGTTGTTTTGAAGATCGAATGAACCGTACATCTAGAATGCTTGGAACACTTTTTGTCGCAAAGTAAACACTACGTGAGGATGAGTTATTGTAATAGATTATTTTTTAAGAGGCTGCAATTCGTCCCCTCCCTATCCAGATGCTCTTTACCAAGTGACTGTACAGCAACTCCCATTAAAGAATGGACTCTATCTCCCCACCCCCTGGAATTGGGCCTGACCTTGCCACTTGCTTTGGTTAGCATAGGCGGTGATGGGACACTTTTGCACATAGGTCTCAAGAGTACTCAGACCTTCCTACCACCGTGGGAAGGGGCTAAACGTGGCCAACAGGAAGACCAGAGTCTACACAGACCAGAGTCAACTCAGCCCAAACTGAGGCTCCAGAGACCAGACAGAGCCACCACACTGACCACAGATGCATGCGAAAGACCAGAAAAGAGCACAAGAATCTCGCGGCTGAACCCAGTCTAAATTACCAGTTGCAGCATAGTAAGCTAAATGAATGTTTCTTGTTTTAAATTTTGTGGTGGTTTTGCTGTTGCTATATAGGCAACAAACTGATACAGTTATTATATTTAGATTGCATCCCGAATCCTTTGACATTCCTCCATTCAAGAAGAAAGGTCTATGTCCCTTTCCCTCGAATCTGGGTAGGTCTGTGACTGCTTTGACCAATACAATGCAAGAGAAGGGATATCACCTGACTTCTGAGGCTAGGTGACAGGAGACCACATGGTAACCACCTGATTCTCCTGGAACATGGATTCTGGGAAAAGCCAAGGATCAACTGAGATGCTTGATGAGACTGAGACTGTCATGCTGTAGACACTACATGTAAGTCCTCTGGTCATCAACCCCAGCTGAGCTCCCAGCCAACAGCCAGCATCCACTGCTACCTACATGACTGAGCCATGTTGTAGGTCTAACCTAGCCAAGACTTCAGATTATGCTGGCCCCAACTGACATTTGACTGCAATTGCATGGGAAACCCCAAGTGAAAATTACCCAGTCAAGCCCTTCTCAAATTAGTGACCCACAAAATGGTGAGCAAAATTAAATGATTGTTTCAAGCCGCTAAGTTTTGGAGTAAGTAGTTACACAGCAGTAGTATGCAGAAAACCATTATATGCGACTGATTCATAGCAGAAAAATCAAGTGGTATTTGTAATGGGATCTGTTATTCCACTAGGGGATTCTGAAATCAAAATGACCCTTTAAAATACATAGGAACAGATGCAGGGTTATTAACAGTACATGAAGGTGGGGACTTGCCTGACCCCTTACCCACAAGCCCACCATTCTGCAATGGCATTCTCCCTCACTTCTAAGAAAGCTACTTTGAATCGCATATTTACCTTCTTCTTTTGGAGCAAGGCCAAGATTTAGAGTTATGCAGACTCTTCTCCAAAGTAACTTGCAGCTGAAGACCCAACAGTAATGTAGAATCTGGTCTCCTCTGATTTGTGCTTGTCTTTAAAGTTCTATCTGTTACAGCAACCAAAACAGTTGGGTCCCATGAGCTAAAGTGAAAGTGATTTTTTTTGATTCACTCTCTCAAAGTATTTGACTTGTATTTCCATAAAAACCTGCCTGAGGAGTTCTCTTGGGACACGAGGAGTAAAAAAGGAAACACTAAATGTCATGCAGAGATGCACTGGTGTTTGCACTTTAAACTTTACCCAATTGAATGAAATTTAGAGACTTTATATTTTTAGGTCACTTTCCCATGACCCAGAACTACTGGGTCAGAGCTTGAGGACAAAGAACTGGGGTCATTTGATATTTCCCCAGCTGCTTTTTCTTGTGGGGCTAAGTTCCCAAATCCCTGACTAGGGAACAAATTTCTAAAAGCACTTCACTAGAATGACATATACAGGCTAAACATTCTTCATGGCTGGTAATATTTTTGCACATTTTCCCACTAATGGAAGTAACCTTTGAATAGGACATGTTGTCGACATTTGGACCTATTAGTTTTGAAGTAGATGGTGCAGGTCATCTATTCTGAGGTCAGGGAGATCTGGGCTCTAACATTAACTCAATAACAGGATTTTGGACAAATCATCTAATTATTTTATGCCCCAGTTTCCTCAGCTATAAAATATGAGCAATAACATTTATCTTGAGGGACCCAAATAAGACAGTGTTTGTAAGAGCAACTTGTACAGTGTTTGACATAGAGTAATTGTTCGCTAAATGCCAGCATCAGAGCTGACATTTAATACCAATGCAAAGTTTCACATCAATTTAGTTACCTGTGCAATCCTGGATAAATTATCCCCATCCCCATGCCTTAGTGTATTCATTGATAAAGCAAGATTTCAAAAGGTATTAGAATTCAAATGTAAAATTATGTGAAAGCATTTAAAAACTATAAGGTGCCCCACCAGTAGAAAGGGGGATAATGGTGATTATGATCATAACTGTGAAAATTGATGATATTAATGATATTTATTTGGGAATTATTTGGAAATCTTCTATAGGCGTCTCAGCAAGCTTCTTAAATGTCCTTTCGAAGGAAGCCTTTAGATGTTATTGGTACTAAATAAAAATGTGAAAGCCAGGATCCACTCTGAACAAAAATAAAGAGGTAAAGTTTGTCATTATACTTGTAGGTACCCGGGCTTAAAAAAACACTTCCTGTTTTGCTCTATTTACCCTTTCTTCACCATGCCCATGCTGTACCCACACAAGCTCCAAGGTATCCACATTTCACATCATGTTCTGAGGCTCTTCTCTCTGAGTTACACTTGAGTGGAACTTAATTTGGGAATTTCTAGGTGTGATGTAACTTGAGACATTGTGACGCTTTGGTGGAGTGTGAAATTTGTGAGCAGAAGATCCCCAAATACACTGCACTGACCGGGGAATGAACTGGCGGGAAGGTGGTAGAAACTGGAGATGACATTTTGAGAAGTTTAGATGAGGAGGGGAAGGAAGAGGGTGGAGAGTAACTGAAGAGCTTTCTTTTCCCCACTAATACTTCACAGCTAACAAAGTAACCCAAATGTTCATCCTGCTTTAGGCAGCCTGTGATCCATGAGGGCGGAATCTTGAACCACTTGCAAGGTTATTTCACCTCTGAGCCTCTGCTTCCTCATCTATAAGATAGGAATAATCACACACTGTGGTGTGGTGATAAATGTTAAACAATCAGCTCTCTTGGGGAAAAAGCCTTGATTTGTAACATTTGTCAATTTTGGCAATGTTGATAGATTCACAATGACCAATTTCCAGCGACCAATGTGACTTGACTGAATGCAGAATTGGGGAGGGATGTGCCATTAATAATGATATATAGTATTTCTACTATATGTAAACAATGGATTTAAATAACCTGGAAAGCATAGATAGTAGTAAAATGTAGTAAAACAATTAGGAAGTAAGGAGTTTGAGTTTTCATTACCATTGTTTTTAGTGTAATTTATTTCAAGTGAAGTTTCTATAATTTAATTTTTAGTAATGTCAGTATTTTACAACCTGCTCTCAGAATTCCTAAAGATGTAATGACCTGCTCTTTCTTGCTACCTGGCATGGGCCAGCTCCAGCACACCACTGATTATATTTGCTTAAAGGGCTTTTTTGAGAATTATCATGCCACATTTTAATTTAAATCTTAAGAAAATCACATTTAAAGCTATTACTTTTATATTTTTCAAATTTGGCAAACCCAAATGACTTTGTCAGTAACTCTGGATGTTAAAGAAATCAGTGCTACTCAGATGTTAATTGTAGTTAGTATAGTTGAGTCTAGATAGCTGCCATATTCTCAGAGATAATACCAGGAACTTTAGCAGCTGCAGAGGTGACTGGAAAGTGTGACAGTGATGAAATCAACAGCGACAAAAGAGTCTAGGGGAGGAATAAGTCATGGTCCACATCTAATTCCTTTTGCTGACGTATCGTTTGCCTTTGGTCCTCATGGGGATCTAGGAAAGGAGGGAGAGGATCTGGCAGTTCTGGTGATCTGGCTGGTGAAAGAGAGTCATGAGATCATTGTGACTGAATTTTTTCTACTGTGTCTAGAAAGGCTTCTGGAATTCCCTTGCTCAGGCAGGTGGATTGAAGACACTTGTTGTCCAATGAAAAAGAGGAAGGTAAGAAATGAATCACAGAAATAATTTGATAACAAGAAAGAATATGTAGGAGAGGGAGAGAGGAGAGACAGAAGATTGGAGAAAGAGAAAGACAGACAGATTGATTTAGTTCCTATCCTGAAGCTAATATCTGGTCAAGTTTATTAAATGGAAGGAATATTTTATAGGAATCAGATTTCCAGGAAAATTCTTCAGAGTTAAATTATATCTTACACAAGCAACACCTTTCTGTCTGAATGAAACAAACAAACAAACAAAAAACAAGCAATAACAAAGATCCAAAAGATAGGAAATAGTGAAAGATCTTTAGTAAATTTAAAAGATGCCATTCATCCTTTTACTACTAATACTAATGGAAACAGTCTTTCCTTGGGCAGGCAGAGATAATACTTCAATTTTTATTTTTTACAAAATGGACTGAACATTTTAAGACAAAAGGCAAAAGCTATGACAAATGTTGTAAGCAAGCATTTAGCAAAAAGTATGTGTCAAGCGTTAATGTCAATGTACTCCTTTTTCTTACCATCCACTTTGCCAAGTCCTGAAGAAACATAACCCATAAGCTGATAGGGTAGAAATATCTCAAACTAAGTTAACATGGCAGAGCTGCTTTACCTAGGCAGCTGGAAAGGCTAAAACTCAGTCAGTGCCCACTTTTATTCCTAGCAGAAAATGTGTAGAATCAAGTGTAAAGGTTTAGATGCAAATGGAAGATAGGTAAGGCTAGGAAAGAGCAAGATATGGAAAAACTTAAACATAGAGGGAAAAATTATGTTCTAGAAAGAGGTCAAGGTGACTGCTCTTAATGTAGTGTGTGTGGATACACACTTGGTTTCTTGTACACACAATCTCAAGATGTAGTGGTTCAAGTCATCCGTTGGGAGAAGATAAATAATATTATTTTCTTTTAGATAATGAGAAGAGAAGACTTTTTTCACTTGTTTAAATAGTGAAAAGAGAAAACATCCCAAGTTGCTCATGTGTCATTAGGATTGACGTAGAGGAACTCAACACAACTAAAAAATATGGGGAAAATATGCGGTAGAAGCACAGTTTGCTGTTATCATTAATTATTCTGAGATGTAGCTCCAAGAACAAACTTCTGCTTTTAAAATTCATTTTCTCTTGAAATACTAAGAAAATTCATTCAATAACTATCCCCATATACATGCTGAGAATGATGGCGAAATCTATAACTACAAAAAGAACTACGTTATGAGGGAGAAATGCATAAGATAATGAAAAAAATGAAGACATTATTTGTCAAGTATGTTAATGGTACAGTGTCTCCACGTACTGTAAAGTAGGAGGATTCAAACCTCCAATGTCTTAGTGTTTGTCCTTTTACTCTATCTTAATTTCCCTCCTCTCTCCACACGTATCCTTCAGAGGAAGACGTACTTGCTTATGGTGCCAAAGAGGCTACATGCTTTCCTTTTGTTTGTGAACAGACATCATCAGTGAATCAAGAATGAGGTCACTGCTTCCACGCCCACCCCCAGCCCACCACCACCAGCTAGTTTATTTTTAAGCAACATTACCCTCTCTCTTCTTCTACATTTTTTCCACTCCTGTTTTCACTTTTCAGAAGCTTGTAATTCAGTCCCAATTTACTAGTCTGGCAAACATCAGAAACTGCTAAGTAAAAAGAATCCTTGCTTTGAGGCCTGATTCTGGGTTTGACAAATTATTTCTCCAAAGAAGGGATTGTAAAAACATATGTATTTCCTTTAGATCACAAGAAAACCAAACCTAGTAAATAATGACTCCAGGAAAGAAAATATTTGGTCAACTCTGAGTTGGACTCACTAATTATTGTAGGGTAGTCCCATAATGATCTATCTTGTTAATGCTTACAGTTGGATAAATACTGCAGGGCAAGTCATGTCTCCCAAGATATGAGCTAATTTATCTGTTAACTAAAGTCTAGAAAACTTTTCCCCTTAGTTCTGTCTTTTGCTGAGTACCCACAGTGCATTTGCTCCTGCCCAGGCAAGAATATAGTATGGTTCCAGCTTTGTGGGAATTTCCAAGGCTCCCAGGGATCAACCTCACTGGACTTAGAAGTTGAGTACAGAAAAGTACCTCAAGAGCAGATTCTCATCGGACTCATTCTCCTGAGTCTGATATGCCATCTTCCCTACAGAAATACTACTCTCCAATACTGCCAGAGGAAAGAAATCTATGCCAATATTCCAATATACCGAAGAAAGCTGAAGGCTCCATGAGCTAACCCCAAATGATGCAAGGTATTCTTTGACCATTCCTGTCTCAATGGGCCACACTTTAAAGAAAGAGTCATATCTAAGAGCTTTCTAGTTTGAGCTGGGACGTTGTGGGCATAAGTGCTCTCAGAATACGATTTTGATGAAGCCTGAGTCTTTAAGAGTCAGGAATGTGAAGTTGGCTGACCTTGGTCTGAATCTCAGTTCTACCATTTGGATATTCACTGTATGATCTTGAGCAAATAACTTATTCTTTCTGAACCTCGGTTTTCTCAAGTGTAGAAAAGGCATGATGTTTCCTACCTCATAGCGTTATTTCAAGGACTGGCTGAATCAGTGAGATAATTCATAACTTGCGAAACACTTGCCTTATTGTTATCAACAACAACATTTGAAGAAAACTTCTATATAGTCCCCGTCAAAGGTATTCTTATTTAAAGCATTGAGGAGAGCTGACAAATTCCCAGATGGCACAGTAGTCTGCCTAAAAAAAAAAAAAAAAATCAGCTAATCAGGATATCATGGCTGGTTTTTATACCAGCAGAAAGAATGACTATTTTTGCCTCCCTTACTTCTTGCTTGGTACCTATAGCTGCAGTATTACTGTCAGCAAAGCTCAAAGCCTTAAGCTAGTACTATCGCCCAGTGGGACTTGCAGATTATTAATCATTTACACTTTAACTCGAGAGGGTTTCAAATCGTGTACCAGAAGGAAGTCTAGCTGACAGAAGTGTAACTGGGTTTTAAGGGCCAGAGCCCCACCTAGGATGCAATGAGAACCAAGTACCCACCAGGCTCCATGAATGTTGTCCTCAGATACCCAAACTCTTATCCCACAGGGTGATGTGAATAATAAGAGCTGAAGCACATGAAGTCTTGTTCATGGCCATCCCCAAAGTCCTACAAAGGAGGTGGCCCTGCCCCCAAGACAGCTGAGAAGGCTCCTCAAATAATGACCTTAGCACATATGCCCAGGTAGGATGAGATCATTCCTGATTGGCTAGTTCCTTTTATACCCAGCTAGGACCCCGGCAGATGAGAAATAGAGGAGGAAAGACTCAATATATTAAAAGGTTGTCTCAGCAACAGGCTTGGTTAGTACCACCAATCTTTGGGTGCATAAGCTCTTGCTCCAGCTTTGGTCCAGCTGCTATATTATCATCTCTTCTTCTTCCCTTCGTAAGGAAACGACATAGAGAGAGAAAGGTCTCTGTCCTCAGAACTATGTTGTCTGGGTCAGTGCCCAGCTGAGCTACATTGAAGCCAGAAGCAAAAGAGATCACTGAGCCTGTCTTTATTAAAACTTTTGATAGTTGGTTTACCGTGGATGTTTTTGCATTAGTTTTGCTTTTTAAAACTATTGCCTTAAAATATTATTTGTCCCCATACCTGGATTTTTGGGCAGCGCCTTGTGAATGCCTTGCTCGCCTCACTCTAATCACAGCCCTGACTTGGGGGCTCAGTCCTCAGAGGAGAAAATGGGTGACGAAATGCAGGCATGGGGACCTCGAAGTGCATCTCACTGTGATGGTCAGTTTCATGTGTCACCTTGGCTGCACCATGGGGAGCTCAGATTCAGCAACATTTCTGAGTGTGTCTGTGAGGGTGTTTCCAGATGAGATTAGCATTTGAATTGGTGGGATCGGCAAAGCAGATTGCCCTCCCCAATATGATCACCCTTTCCATCTCTGAATAGAACAAAAAGCAGAAGGGGGAATTTGCCCCTTTCTCTTCCTGCCTGCCTGCTGGAGCCGAGGCATCCGTCTTTTCCTGCCCTTGAACTGGGATTTACACCATTGGCTCCCTTGTTTCTCAGGACTTTGGACTTGGACCGGAATTATGCCTCCAGCTTTCCTGGGTCTCCAGCTTGCAGACGACAGACCATGGGACTTCTCAGCCTCCATAATTGTGTGAGCCAATTCCTTATAAGAAATCTCCTTTTATATATGTATATATAATTTTATATTATATTATCACATATATTATTTGTAATTATATACATATATATACATATATATTACATACAAAGTAGTATATATGTGTGTATATACATGTATATACATGTTCATATATATACATATATATATATATCCTATTAGTTCTGTTTCTCTGGAGAAACCTGACAAATATCATCATCTCCCAAATTCGAGGAGGCAGGAGCACATCCTCAAAGGGCCAAGCCAGGTTGGAATGGGAGGTCACCCCCCTGACAAGGATGGAGACAAGGACGGTGCTCGTGTCTCGGGTAGGGCAAGAGATTAAACTCGGGCAGCGTTCCAGCCAGACACATGGCCAAGAAAGAAGCCTCAGTTCCTCTCACTCTTGCTGGCCCCTTGCCCCGGCCATGCCTGAGATTGGGGGCCCAGTTCTCGGGCTCCCTTTGTGACAGGAATTGACACACCATGTTACTCTGCCCCTCTGCTAACCACACAGAGGCAGCAAACTGCGAATGAAGAGTATCACTTGGAAGATACACCTCATTTAAAAAACTGCACATGTTAACAAACTCCAGTCTCTTCTAAGCCCTGCCAGGAGAAGGGGCTCTGATAATACATGCAGAGCCACGTCTCGGACTGTGTTAATTTTCTCGTTTCAGAAGCAAAGAGGAGGGCTGAAACAATTCTGCTTTCTTCTAAAGGAGACTCCAAGCCCAATTCAGCTGTCGAGACTGAAATACATATTGTTAATGTATCTAAACTATTTAATTCCTTGTACAGACATCCAAGGAACGAGGGTTGGAGGGGGAGGAGATGGAAACTTCAATTCTATCTGCTCCTTTGTCCCAGGCCTCTTCTCCTTGACTTTCTCCTCTGCTATTTTTTCCCTATGTTCCCTCTTTTATTCCTCCCTCTCTGCATCTCCAAGAGTCTAATTTGTGGAAAGGCAGAAAGTACACACTGTACCGGTCTCAGGCACTTGAGCTGCCAGATCTGATTTCCTTGGTAGATGTGGTAGACTGAGGAAAGAGCAACTGTGGCTGAGGATTAGATTTATTTTTCTCTGTGTGATCCAACCCCTGACACGGTACACAGCCGTCCACGGCTAACCTACTGTCTACAGCAGGACAGGGGCAATTTTATCAGCTCCCAGAGTGGAGAGACAGAATTTCTCAGAGTCAGATCAGACCCCCCCTGCTGGCTTGCGAGCCCTTGCAGCATCTCTCAAAACAAGTCCTGTACATCCTTGAAGAAAACACTGGGAAGAAAGCACTGGCTTATCTTTGGGAGGCAGAACGTGCTGGACAGAGCACCTAAGGACCTGGACGAGATGCTACAGTGGTTTTCTCTGACTCTTGACTCCACCTTCATGGATTCTACTGGCCAAAGGGTTTTACAAGTAAATACAACAGTTGTTCTACTCAGGAGCATTATTCCAAAGGTACCATACCTCCTGCCCTCCATTCCCATCACTTCGCTCCTTAAGAATAATTATGTCTTTGGCAGTCATTAACACCTTAGTGTGCCATGCCAGGAAAACGTCTTTGGGGTTGGAAGAAAAGCAGAACGTGGAACGGAGGAAACAAGGGTGCGTTCTGTGCCAGGTCAGGTGAAGAGGAGGAGAGAGAACCAGCTTTACTACTGCTCATCCTGTGTCAGGCACTGCACTGGAGGAAAGGCGTAAGGGGTGGCATATGACAAAATAAACTAAAAAAAACAAAAAAAAAACAAGGTCTCTCCTCCAGGAGAGACTGAACGTCAAGCAGAATTTTTAAAAGAATATAAAACACATAAAAGGAGCGAAAAAAAGCAAAAACCATGGGAGAGAAAATACACCTAAGATGGTGTCTGCTCTATGGATATAGTGTAGAGTCTCCTTTTTTTTTGCTTCTACTCCTTGATACAAATTTTCTTGCTAAAATCATCTCATATTTTGGCTTGTTTATCCTCATATCTTATAACATCTTAGCCTTTTAGTAAATCTGAATTGGACCCAAGAACCATGGACCCTTTTTTTCCCTTCCTACATCTCCCTGCTCCTTCCAACGCAGAGCGGGAGGTGTAGCCCAGCTCACAGAACTCCTTCAATGGCCACTCTGGTCTCTGAATTTGGAGTAGTTTTGCCTCCTGCCAAAGCTAAGCAGATTTTGGATCCAGAGACTGTGTCCAAGAATTATACCTGAACACCAACTCCATGGCCCACATTTACCTGATTTGAAACACATCCAAACGCCGAGGACTCTGAAGAAAAGGACGCGGTCCAGAGTCTTAAATACCAAATGCTGTAGCTTGTAAATGGACAAAATTATATTGGTTTCAGTATCACATCTTATAAGGTGAACATACTTTCCCAGAAGACACAAGTCTTTTTATATACTTTTCCACTATTATTTTATGTATCAGATTCAAACCTAATTTGAGATGCCCAGATTCTTATTCAGTTTCCATCTTTAAAAATCAAATACTCATTAGAGAATTCCGCCATCACTCCCAAGAGACTGGAATGGAAACAGATAAATGAACTTTTAAAGAAAATTGGCTTCCAAAATGCCCTCCTGTCCCTCTTTCTCTATTTCTTGACAACCCCTCGGGGAACTGCATGGAAAGAACAACTTGGGATTCTTTGGGTACATGACATGTGGCAGGGAACCAGTTCATGGAAACTAATTTCTTAGGCACTGAGGTGTCCTGCCACTTAGCTACTGCATCTTGGTAGAAATTTACTAGCTCTGCTCAAATGCCTGCTTCTGACCTTATTCTGCTAGAATCCCCTCATCTATTTTCTACTGCACCCCACTGTAGCTGCTCGTTCTTGAACACTTCAAAACAGGTATTGAATCCTCAAATGAAAAGATTTTCCCATAGTTTATTTATCCCTGATTACATTTTCCCACGTGTTCTCATTGAAGGTGATGAAGTGAATCCTTCACAATCTGTTTTCAGGAAATTCTCAGAACGCCTAACACATTCACTTAACAAATATTTGTTGATCACTAGTAATTGAGACATTAGTCCAGCTGCTGAGGATAGAGCATAGTAAACTCAAATAATACCTTTGCCATTAAAGAGCTTGTAGTCTAGCAGAGGGAGTCAGAAAATAATCAAGCGAACAAGGAAATAAGCAATTGTTTCAGATTATTCAAAGTGCTGGACCTAAAATGAACAGGGCTCCACGCTAGAAAGTGGTGAAGAGGTGTTTGCTCTAAGATAGAATAACAGAGGTTTCCCATTTTAGGTCTGATAGTCAAAGAAGCCCCCTCTGGAAAGGTAAACTTTTACCTTAGATGTAAAAAATATAAATCAATGAGTCAGACAAAAGCCAGGGGAAGAGGACAAATGTACCAGGCAAGTGGTACAATAAGTGCAAAGGACAAATGGATTAAGTTAAGAAAGACTGAGAGTGTCAGGGCAGAAAGTTGGCTTCTCTGGCTGGAACACTATGAGCTATAAGGTAGTCAGGGGCTAGACCCCATAGGACTTTGCCATAACAAGGACTTTGGATATTATCCTAATTATAATGAGAAAATCTTTTATCAGGTAGATAACCACCGGCACATTCCCATGGTTAGCTGAAAACAATACCTCAAATCCATTTTCCTATAGCCAGGTTCAGGTGAGCCCCCATCATATGGTTCTGACTTCATTTCTACCTGCAGAGTTCCCACTGAAATCAACAAAAGAGGCATAAAAAGGAGAGGAGTTGTCAGATATCTGCATCATTTTCCATTTAGCCTGTTTAATCAGTGTGTCCAATGTGGCCAAATATCTCTAAAACGACATCAGTGTTTAGAGCTGAATATCATAAAGCATCTCCTTAACCTTGACCAATTTGGACTGCTTTAGGGTATGTGTTACTGAATAATTTTGTCAATGATAATTTTTTTTAAGTTGCTGTTTAATTAGGAGGGAAGAAACCAGCGTTTGCAGTGAGATAATAAAGGAATCCAATAAAAGTTCATGGTGACTGTTACAGAAGATGGCAGTCCCCAAGTGCTTCCCATTGTAAGTACTGCTTTGGGCAGGCTGCCAGGGAACCACTGAGCAAGAGGAGAAGCGCCTCTGCTGGACACCTGGAGGATCGACCAGCTACAAAGGGAGAGAAGTAAAGTTGCAATAAGAATACTTTGAACTTTGAGCTCCCCTGGTGGCACAGTGGTTGAGAATCCGCCTGGCAATGCAGGGGACACGGGTTCGAGGCCTGGTGGCACAGTGGTTGAGAATCCGCCTGGCAATGCAGGGGACACGGGTTCGAGGCCTCGTCCGGGAAGATCCCACATGCCGTAGAGCAAGTAAGCCCGTGCGCCACAACTACTGAGCCTGCGAACCACAACTACTGAGCCCACGTGCCACAACTACTGAAGCCTGTGCCTAGAGCCCATGCTCCGCAACAAGAGAAACCACCACAACAAAGAGTAGCCCCCGCTCACCGCAACTAGAGAAAACTTGCACACAGTAACAAAGACCCAATGCAGCCAAAAATAAATAAATAAATAAATAAATTTATTTTAAAAAAAGAATACTTTGAACTTTTATTGTAATTTCTACCAGCAGATACTTCCCAGATGATGAAAGTGAAATACAGAAACTGAGTAGCACAGGAGTTGAGTTTGGGCTTTGGAGTCAGAGGGAACCAGATTTACACCTTCACTCCTCCCTCACTTGTAGCAATGTGAGCTTCTCACCTTAAACCATTCATCATATCAGCAAAGGCACCTCTATACTTCCAGGAGGTTGTGGTCATCCTCAACCCCTCTCTACATTCCACAAGCAATCTGTCAGTAAATCCTATTAGGTTATACCTTTAAAATATACACAGAAACCAACTACATCCCACCACCTCCACTGCTGCTACCCTGTTCCAAGGATTTGTACAACAGTCTCCTAACTGATCTCCCTCCCAGGCTTTTCTGAGTGCTGCAGCTAGGACAACCCGTTAAAAAGGAGCTCAGGGAGGTGTAATTCACCCCCCGCTTTGAGCATGGGCTGGACTTACTGACTCAATTCCAAAGAACAGAGTTGGGAAATGGACAAATCATAACTTTACAGTGGAGAAACCTGGCAGACACTACCTTAACCAAAGGATCAAGGCTCACATCACCAAGTGAGAAGTCATGTAAATGTCACCTACCCGCTGACATGTTATGATGTGAAGGGCACTTCACCTCTGCGGCATTCTTCCCCAAAGTCACAATCTCAGTCAACTCATGAGAAAAATTAGACAATCCCAAGTTGAAGGCCATTCTACAAAAAACATAACCAGCACTCTTCAAAACTCTCTCAAGGTCTGGAGAGACAAGATAAGTCTGAGAAACTGTCACAGATTGGGGAAGACTAAGAGGACATGATGACTAAATGCAACATGGAATCCTGGAATGAATCCTGGAACAGAAAAAGAACATTTGTGGGGAAACTGGGGAAATCTGATTCAAGTCTGTAATTTAGGGAGTAGTAACGTACCAAGGTTAATGTCTTAGTCTTGATAAATGTACCGTTGTTATGTAAGATGTTAGCATCAGGGGAAACTAGAAGAATGGTATATGGGAACACTGTGCTATCTTTGCAACTTTTCTGTAAATTTTAAATTATTTTAAATTTTTAAAAAATATTTAGAAGAAAAAACAAAGAGAAGTCATATCATCATTCCTCTACTCAAAACTTTCTAACGGCTTCTTATCTTACTTAGTCAATTATCTGGTCCCCCATCATCTTTCTGACCTCATGACTTCATGCTGACCACACAGGCCCGTGGATGTTCTTTAAACACTCCTGATATACTCCCAACTTTGGGGCTTTCCATTTGTTTTCCCACTTCCTGAAATGTTCTTCCCCCAGGTGTTTGCATGGTTGGCTGCCTCAGTTTCTTTAGGTTTCTATTCAATAGTGACTTTGTTAGTTGGGCCTTTCCTGACCACCCACCTAAAATGGCAATCTCCCCCTGACACCTTCTAACTTGCATTTCTGCATTATTTTTCTCCTTAACACTTAGTACATTTATCATCCTATATGTTTTATTTATTTTGTTTGTCCTTTGCCTCTCCTACTAAAATGAAAGCTCCAAGAGACTGAGATTTCTGACTGCCGTATTCAGGACTATATACACAATTTCTGGCCAGTATCTTCCTATGTATCATATTATGATACTCCATAAATATTTTTCTAAGAATTAAAATGACCTTGGGTATTTGCTTAACTCTGAATCTGTTTTCACATATGTAAAATTAGGATAATAGAATGATAATTCCTGTATAATAGGTTTCTTGTAAAGCTTAAACGTGATAAAGAAGGTAGTGTTTTGTACAAT